>NW_024870728.1:9782500-10982500 GCF_019054845.1 Dipodomys spectabilis
TAGTCAGTTTTATCTTATGATCAAATAACCTGACAGAAACAAAAGGAGGAGAGATTTATTCTGACTCAGATTCAACAAATTCAATCCATGACCACAGTAGGAATCAGTGCTGAAACAATCACTCTGCCAATGAACAACACGCTCTGTCCTTTACCTATTTTTGTTTGTTCATTGAGAAAGGGTTCACCGTGCAGCCCTGGCTGGCTTATATGCTCATTCTTCTTGTCTCTGCCTCCCAAATGCTAGGATTACAGGTGTGCCCAAACATACTCAGATTCTGAGATACTACTTTTAAGACTATGTTAGCATAATCCATGTATGGAGCTCTGGTGGCTTTTGGATGAATCCATTCATATATGTTCCATAGAGCCACACACACTGTATAACAGTCTATTACCATTGTAAGTGTCAAATTTTTCTTAG
This sequence comes from Dipodomys spectabilis, assembly GCF_019054845.1. Lineage (NCBI taxonomy): Eukaryota > Metazoa > Chordata > Mammalia > Rodentia > Heteromyidae > Dipodomys > Dipodomys spectabilis. The sequence goes on from NW_024870728.1 coordinate 9,782,924, forward strand.
GTTTCAAGCTGTCCTGGAAGATTTAGTAAAATCTAGATGGGAAGGAGCAGGAAGGTGAGAGGCACCGGGAGACTGATTTATAGGACAGTAGAAGATGGACTATATGATCAGAGCAAGAAGCACCCAACAAGGGAGTCCCAGGCTCCGAGGTGGAATAATCTCTGAATTTTCCATACAACCCCATAGCACCATTAGCCTTAGATTTTTTTAAATTTTTTTCTGTCCTTTAGGAACTTTTTATTTTGTATGTATTCACACATGACTGTTTTTATGCATATTCCCAAATACACACACAAACACACCTACCTATTTTATCTTATCCAAATTAAATCAGCTCATTGAATGGAGCCGGTCTCTTAGTTCTCCATAACCAAGTGTAGTGGAAAGCCTGCTTGGGGTGTGAATCACTTTACATGTTTTAAAATAGTGAAATTGCCATGTAAAATGTGATTACCTCCATGTTCCCCTAAGTAGAGACAATAAGTGGACAGGCTGATATTTGCCAGCAAGGAAAAGGTTAACCATTATTATTTTTTATACAAAAGGATAATGAGGAAGTCTTGTGTACAGATATCCAGTGAGTACATTCCAAACACTGGCTTCCTTACAACAATAAAAGCAGAAGGTGATTATTGTTGTATAGATTAGGAATTTGAGGTTCACAGAGCTCAAACCTTTGTCCAGGTAGGGACAGTAGGTTTGGCATGTCAAGGGGGTGGGATTTGCCCCTGAGTCAGTGCAAATCCAAAACCATGTTGTCCTCTAAAGTCAAAAGATGACTCTAGGATTAAAACAAAAACCCTAGATGTGAGATATCTCTGTGATGTTTATTTTCCTCATCTGTATAATGGACATGAGAATGTTGCTAACTTCATGGAATTGATATACATTTTAAAAATTAGAATCTATTACATATTAAATGTTTATATGGTGTTGGTTCTGTAACACACAACCAACTAGAGCAATTATTATTGCATTAAAAAACGTAAATTTCAGGTAATCTCCCCTTTGGACAATGAATGTTTGAATCGCCTGCCAATTATGAATCACATTTCTGCTTGACAGACTTCCAGTGTGCTGGTCTGATTCTTGCACATAGCAGCTGTCTTGGCCCCTGGCCGCCTTTTGCTCCTGCATCCTTGATCTTGGAAAGGTCTGCCCTTATTCTTTAGTAAATCCAGCTTAAAATGCATGGTCTTGGAATATTTTTACAAACCTGCTCTACTCTCCAACTAACTGCTCTAATGAAGAGAAAAATGGTAATTGAAATGAGACTAATTAGATTGTCAATTACCTGCCTCCTCACATAGGTAATTGAAATCTCCCTAATTACAGTGTCTGTGTGTCTTGATGCTTTGTACTGAGGGATTATTAATGGAAAGCAGCTTTCGATGAAGTAACTGGAAATCTTGAAAAATGATTTAGAGAAAAATGGTTATAAAGTGTTCCTCTTTTTTTTTCCCCCAAAGCAAAGCAGTTTGATACTTCCAATCCAGAAATGAAGTCATCAGCTAGGAGAAGATCAGTCCAATATTTTGCCTTGATTACAAAGTTCTAAGGCAATAAGAAGATACCAGGGTGCGAGAGAAAGTGGGAGAAAAACAAGGCAGGGGATAACAATGTTCGACAAGAAATGTGCTCATTACCTTATGTATGTAAATGTAACTCCTCTGTACATAACCTTGACAATAAAATTCAATTAATAAAAGAAGATACCAGCCATTCACCTTGACCTTCATTTTCCCCCATTCACTTTCCCCCTATTTTTACACAACTCTCTTTGGGCTCATGCAGTCTTCCTCCTTGGAAAGAAAGAGTCAACATCAGCAGGTCCTTAGAGGGTCTCAAGATAAATATATAAAGTGGGATTTGCAGATGAGGCACAAAAATGTACAAGAAATTAAATATATACATCAAACAAATGACTTCCTTTGAGTGCCCACTAGGAAGAGGTTTTATTGAAGTGGCTTCAAGGGTGAGTAGGAAGGGCAGTTTTGATTCCGGAAAACGAAGTTATAATGATGAAAACCTTAGACTGCTCGCTGCTAGGAAGGTAGTCTCTGAATTTAAGCAAAGTTGGTTCTTAGAAACACAGCTCTCTATGCCCATTTCCATTTGTCAACAGAAGACTTTCTTTAGAGAGTTGCTTAATGTGATATTACGGTCACATTGATGAGCACATTGTATTTGTAATGGAATAACTTTTTAAAACTTTATCCAGTACTACCACCTCTGACTTTGTTTTTACCAGCCTCATAATGAATGTGAAATCAGGTAGGGAAAGGTATGAAGACTTCTGCCTGAGATAAGGAACAATGGCCACAGCAAAGAGACAGCAACGTATCCAAATTAAATCAGTTTATCAAATGGAGCCAGAGTGGAGTCCTGGACCTTCCCTTCTTAGTTCTCCATAACAAAGTGTAGTAGGAAGCCTGGTTTGGGTGTGAGATCGTTTTACTTATTTTAACATAATGAAATTGCCATGTAAAACGTGATCACCTCCATTTTCCCCTAAGTAGAGACAATGAGTGGACATTTTGTGATTCAAATGCTCTCGCGTTCATTGCATCTACACTGGGAAGGCTGTGATTCACTGGGGATGGAATATGATCCTGGCTTTTCACCAGTCACGATTGGGCTGCTGTGTGTTTGTTGGGTGAGTGGGAATTGACTATAAGAAAGAAGCCTGGGGTGCAAATTTCAGCCTCATCACAGAGTATTAGAAATCGCTGTTTGGCCGGTGCGTGACAAAGACAAAGTTCTTACAGCAATTGCTCACCCCCTTGCCTGCCTGGTTCCCAACTCACTACACCGTGTACTCATTCCAGAGACAATGTGCTCAAGGGGCAGATCCCAGGAGAAGTTGTACTATGGTTGTTGTGTGTTCTATCTAGACAGCCTTTTCCATGGTGTCATCACAACCTTGGGCAAGGAGGCATTGTATTTATCCCTCGTAGCAACAGCAGAAAATTGAGCTTCTCTTCTCCAAGTATAATAGGTCATAGGCTAATAATAATTTTTTGTATATTGGTACTGGGCTTAAACTCAGCCTGGGAGCTATCCTGTAGCTTTTTTTGTGTAAAGCTGGTGCCCTTAGAGCTACAGCTCTACTTCTGGAGTTTTGGTGGTTACATGGAGATAAAAGTCTCACAGATGTTTTTCACCTGGGCAGGGTTTGAACTGTGATCCTCAGGACCTTAGCTTCCAGAATAGCTAAGATTAAAGGTGGGAGCCACCAGCCTCTGCCAGGAAAATCATTTTAATAGGTTGTAATCAGCACAGCTTATAATTCCTTATTGTAAGTTGACTTCATAAATGTTGAAAATCCCTTGCTTATAGATTGGTTTAAATGAAATAGATTTATGTTAAGGCATTTCTAAATCATTTCCATGATCCTATTCTAAAGCATGATAAAGAATCTCAAGTTTCCTAATCTTCTTGGTCATGACTCAGTCAATGAGGTGGGAAAATGTAGTTAATAATTTTCCTTCCTCCATCTGTTCACTCTCTGCATTATGAAGGCCCAATTAAGCCTATTTCTTAATAGTTAGGCGAGAGAGAAAGAAAGAGAGAGAGAGACAGAGAGACACACACAGAGTCACAGAAACAGAGACAGAGAGACAGAGAGAACCAAGACTTAAAAATAAAATTTATACATATACAATTACTTGGAGGTGTGGTTGCAGAGAGGAAAGAGGAGGGACAATGACATGAAAATGTTTCCCAAAGCTTTCTAGAAATTGATAACTGGTTCTACAGTATATATAATGGGAACTCCTCAAATTGAACAGAAGGAGATCCCCAAACAGAACATATGTTTTCATATGCTAACATTGGTCGTCTCTTAATTGCTTTTTGAATGTGTGAAGGATGGTTTTAGGCAGCACTAGAAGACTGGTGACATAGCAGAACTGTGACATGCCAGAATGTGATAGAGATTTTACTTCCATCCGTTTTGTCTTCCTTAATTCCTTCTTCTGCTGCAAACCCAAGTCCTCTGAAGCATCTGTGTTGATTTTTTTCTAGATAGTGGCTCTATTTATTGCCAATACATCAGTTATTAAACTGTAAGTCTGAAGTGTCAGTCCACTTTCAGTAACCTATGGCAAGCCCTTGTTGGTGCTGGTGAGTAACTCAACAGCTCTTCCTCTCTCTCTCTCTCTCTCTTTTTTTACTCCTCCAGAGGTGATCATGTGATATTGTTCTGGCCAATGAGATGTAAGAAAAACTTATTAAGAGGTTGGATTATTTGCATCTCTTCAGAAAAGGAATGAGCATGGCTATCCTATCTTCTCCTTTCTTTTTGTATTGAACAAGTGGAGACACTTGGCTCACGGTTAGCCATCATGAAATGATAAACAAGAAGGAAAACAGTTCAAGAGAACTGTGCAGAGTTTCTGCACTGATACAAGTACCCATCACATTTAGTGCTGTTTTCGTTTCCTCTTTTTTCACTGGAGAAGCCAAAGCTACTTATTTTAAGCAGGTAAAGACTAATCCTGGGATTGTGTGGGCAGCATGGGCCCTGGGGCAAAAGCATCTCTTAATTTTCATTAATGTAGCCTAAAGAAAACTTTTCTAAGGTTTTTCTTTCCAATTTATGAGCCTTTTCCCTCCCACATACTCCTTCATGTGGTACCTTACAAGGACCATAAGACTTGTTAGGAGAATGCTTTCATGCCTGGATCTAGATCCACTGTTAACTCACATGCAAACTGGAGCAGGTTGCCTTAGTTTCATGGAAGCAGTTGGAATTTATTGTGTGCCAGTCCCTTTTGCAGGATGAGAAATGTTTTTCTGCCATTGAAAAGCAGTGTTCTAGGTGTGGAAGGCACATAAACAAAAGCCATTTTCTCCTGTGCAAATTGAAAGTCTTGGATTGGTGATTCACAAGGACTCTTTTAGCTTTAGCATGTTATTCTGTATTTTCTTGTCTTACCTCTTAGGACCTTGAAAGAATATTTTCCTGAGAGCTATCAACCATAAATACAAAAAATAGTAGAAGAATTGATGTTGATTTTGCTGAATAGAACAGCAATCTCTGTATCTTTTCTGTTAGGTTTAAGATTTTATTATAGCTGAACAAGATATGCACAATTCCATTGGATTCCATGAATAACACTTTATTAAATATTATCATCAAATATAATATTATAAAATATTATAATAGTTAGAATATGAATAATTTATCAACTTAAAAAAGGGTCCTTTCAGGTTAAATCCATGAGCCTCAGAACTTTCTTCATTCTATCTCTGGATAATGCAGGGATCAGTGCCCTATAAACGATTTAAATTGATCAGGAGTGGGGGTGTAGAGTATAATTTCCAGAAAAACAATGCTTTGTTTATGTCAGATTCCCCCATGCCTAGAGCCATAGATAGTATACACTGGGTGCTTTGTAAATATATAAATCAATGGGTGACTTCAATGATAACCCTTGGTCATCACCTGTTCATACCACAATCAGATGTTACTCTTCCAGATGGCAATTACAGATCTGCGTTTCTTTATATTTGGTTTTGTTTTTGGTGACTGGATCTTACAATGTAGCTCAGGGGGCACCAACTTACAACCTTCCTTCTTTAGCCTGCTGTGTATTGGGATGATAGGTATGCACCACCACATCCATCAGTGCTAGCTACTTGTGTGATGCTGTGATCCAATGCCAGAGAGAACAGTTTAAGGGAGGAATGATTTATTTTGGTTCAGTGTCAGAAATTTCTGGGCCCGAGGGAGACAAAGCATCATGTTGAGGGAAATGTGACAGAGGCTACTCAATTCATGGCAGACAGGAAATGGACAGGGGAAAATGGCAGGAAGAGGGAGAGGAAGAATGGGACAGGACCAGGTATAACCTTCCAAAGCATTCCTGAATTGGTCTACTTCCTCCTAGAACTACCTATGAAAGTTTCTGCCACTTTCAGTATGGCAGAACACTAGCCAGAAATGAAGCATTGAAAAGATGAGCACAAGATCCACTGGGCACGTTTCATTGTCAAACCGTAACTAAATCCAAACAAAAGTTTTACCTTCATTATGTTAGTTAATTAGGATGTTTTCCTCTGATTTATAATTAATTCATTGGAGGCATCTCCTTCCCCAAGCCTTTTGCCTGTAGATCAGCAAATTTGGCTTCCGTACAATTAGATAGAATCGGCTTTGTTCAATGCTCAAAAGAATCAATCTAAAGATAGATCACTTGGTCCCAAATCCCGTAATATATTTCTTATCAACCACAAGTTGGATTTTAAGTTTAAGTGTGTAGATGCAACCTGGGCTTATTGGCTGACCTCTAGTTTGGTCAGGTAGTTTTACACATGAACTTTGTGTGAACCTGAATAGACAAAAGAATGATGAGCTACTGGGTGAGGGTTAAGAAAGTGACCTTGCCTGGGTTACTATGATGTCCCCCAGGGACACTGGAGAAGGCCCTGCTATACATTGCCTAATAAAGTCCAATAAAGGAGAGAATTAGTCCTGGTGTGGTGTCAGCACAGCCATAAATTCTCATGCAATAATAAAATAATAGGATGTTATTAATTCAACCATTCTGGTTGCTCCTGAAATGATATTGGAGTAATATCATCGATTCATATTTTCAAGTGCTAATACATTATTTTCTAGAACTATTAACTGCTTTAAAACCAGTGTGCCATAATAGAGTTGGAAGAGATGGTGAAATATTTCAACCAAATCTGGCAATTAACTTAATTTAAAGCAACCCTGCACGTTTTAGAAATAAGAATTATGTTTTCAAGTAACTTAGAGGAAGAAAAATTAAATGGGATAATGAGTGTTTTTTAAACTTCCCCTTCCAGTCAGTCTTACACACAGGTGAAATTTAGGTCACTTTTTTTTTTTTTTTTAGTAAAAAGAACTTTAACAGACATTTTAAATATTAATCTTCAATATATTTTGTACATCATTAAATCAAAAAGAGCACAAAAGTGTAAACGTTTATCAAATTCCTACTCTGGGCAAAATTTTATGCTAACCATTTTCAAATATATTGATTCATTGAAATATGATGTATCCAGGGCCATGTGGGTATTTATAACATCATTTACAGGCCATACAAAATTATTAATGTAGGCAGATGGCTCTAGGCAGCTGATAAAAAGCAGAGAGAAGCATACGTGTCTGTCCAGTCCTACACCAAATAAAATGTGCAGGCTTTAAATGGTCCACAGGATGGTCATTCCTCACCCCCAAATTGAAATAGGCTTGTAAATACTCAAGGGAAAGGTCTAAGAATCAGAAGGTATGTTGGACTTGGGGAATTTCATCCTGGATTAAACTCTCCAGTTTATCAAGTAAAAATATTGATTGATGGTGCTACGGGCAAAATTGAAAAAACTCAATTAGGAAGTCCTTGCCATTCAAAAAGGCAACCGCAGGGGATATAACAAAAACGTGAGAAACATTACAGCTTTATACCAGCGGTTGTTTGTAGTGTTTGATGTGATATCTTTCTTCAATTTAGATAAATATTCATTTCAAACCTATTTTGGTGTTCACATTTTTTTCTATGCTCAAAGAACATTTTTTATCATTATAGAAACTCTAGGATCCACAAAGCTTAGATGTTCAAATAGGAAGGCTGAAAACAATCTCAACTACTAAATGCCTAGAGCTGAAAAGACAGTTTTGAAAGACACTGTGAGTCTAGGCAAACGCAGGGGTTCCATGTTCAAATTTTGTTAAGAATTCTAAGATGGTAGAGTACTAAGCTATGTTTGGAGCCTTTTTTTGCCCAGGGCCAGTGAGATTCTATGCTTATGCATCTATCCCTGATAGAAAGTGTGACTGGTAGTGCTCTATCTCTGGTTCTCTGGTTCCTATCTTAACAGCCACTTGAGTGGCTCATCAGCCATTTGGGTAATAGTTTTGCACTCTTGTCTCTGCAAACTAATATACCTAGATCGGCTTTCTCTTCATGACTTTCAACTCCTAACTCTATTTGCATTTATTCTCTATTTCCTGCTGTGCTTCACATTCACATTTTGAGAGAGCAGGGGGACTTAAATGAATATTTATCAAGTATAAAGCCCCATGTTAGGCGGAATTCTCAGGTATACCTGACTCATGAATCACTAGATAACTTATAAATGGCTCTATTGGGTCAGGTGACAATCTTAGTCTCCTCAACTTGTGACAAGAGTTACGATGTCATATAATGGACCACATACTGACCTATTTGCCTCTAACTCCTCCTTTGCAGCTCTGGCGTTGGTTGTAACAGAAAGCTTCTCAGATGGGTGGGATGGCTTATACAGTCCAATCCAGCACACGTAAGGTCCAATGCTGTCTTCCTGGGAAGATGTTTAAGCGTATCATAAACTGCTGCACCGATCTTGATGTTTGCAAGTCAAAAATGATTGTGTTCCCAAATGGGTATGATTTGAACACTGGAGAAGCAGAAGGTGAGGGTGCTCTCTCTGAGAAGCCTACCAGGTTTCCTGATCAGATTTCAGCCTTTTGCAAAAGTGCTTTCAAGTGGGCTGTGTCCACTTGGTAGCCTCATAAATCTTCACTAGCACAGAAAAGTAAATTGTATTGTGTTTGGGAATTCCTTCGAAATACATTGCTGTGGGATAGTGAGGATTCCTTCAAGAGGAGAGACTGTTTTCAAGGTGAAAGTCATCATTATGAGCTTGGGTGATAGGAGATGGCTGTTAAGGCAACAGTGCTGCCCAGGAGGAACTTTGGAGCACCTGTCCTTTCTGAGACCAGCAGCCGCACACTCAACAGGCAGGCTTGTGGGCCAGTTGTGGCTAACACTTCCCCAGGGACACACAGGCTGTTGACCTAGTGTCTGTTGTAGATGTTGTTGCATTCTTGGTTAACGTGAATGAGGTGAGAGCCTTCTATGCATCGTTGCCTTGAAACAGCAAAATGTCTATAACACCTGGAGTTTTACAAATAGACTTTAAAAATTACATCTCAATCAGGGCTATAGAGTGCAGTGGTTGTTAAGGCTAAGGTATTGGTTCCAACTCACCCCTATGACTTCTTATGAGACCATTCTTGATGCCTTTGTTTGTTCCTTTTTGTGTCAGTACTGGGGCTTGAACTCATGGCCTCATGTTCTCACTTAGCTTTTACCCGTAAGGCTGATGTTTGTTCTATCACTTGAGCCACAACTCCACTTCTGGTCTTGGTTCTCTCATCTACAAAATGTGCCAATAATCATATTTTCCATAAGCTTCTGTGAGATAAATCACAAAGATGGGATGGTTAGCATGGTGCATGGGACTTTGGAAATATTCAATAAATCCCGACTCTTTAAGCATACACACAATTGTATGTCGTATAGAATTCAGGCTGGAGCTCCTTGCGCATACATCTGTAAGCACATACATGCAAAAAGCACAAGTAAATTACATTAAGATTTAATGCACTATTGGAAAGGAGATACTTTGCTATAAAGTTTCTTTTGAAATCTGCTCTTGAAAGATGAGCGGAGCGTACTGAAACATGTGTTAAAAATTAAGCAAGAATCCCATATGAAAGATCTGTTAAGAGGAGGCATGGTTATATATAGAAGGACTTCAGATTTGACAAACAGCCCAAAGGTAAATCTAATTTATTTCAGGGGAAGAAGGTTCAGAAGCTGAAGAGGTCAACTCCTGTATTCCCCCTGCACAGGGATGAAAACTGTCCAACAGATAAAAATCATTTCTTCATTTCTCAGGTAAAAGCTGTGCATACGCAGTGAGCTCTCAGGCAACAGTGGAGAGAAGGAGTGAGGTACCATGCTCTCTCTCTGGTTTATAACTATGGCTCTCTGAATTGTCAGTTCCTGCGGGGTAATAGATCTGGTCTGTTTTACTCTCTTGAGCTAGATATTTACACATCACTATGCGTGGATTAGCGTTTAATAAGTGTTGGTGAAGGTGAGCAATGATGCAGCCACTGCATTTGGTAATTTAGAGCAGGCTGTGTTGGTTGTAAGAGGTTTTTTTCCTTTCCTGTCAGAATCCCTTCTCTGCTTGACTTTTCTTGTTGATCATCGGCTTCCTTGGGCCGGAGACTTGTTTGTCTGTATGTTTATTAAGGGGTATGGAGCAAATTGCAACAAACTACACAGTGATAACAGTGAGTAAAAATTTCATGAGATGCTATCAAATGATTCATTAAAAGAAAGATTCAGGATATTACCACCAACTGCTACATTAACTCGTCGTGTCATAATACCATCAGAATGCTAATTAGGTTGTCTGGCATGACTTGTGATTAAAAAGTAGACCCGAGTTTCCTGTAGGTCTAAAATTTGGGGAGACTTTCCTCTCAAATTTTTGTTACAGGATTTATTGGATGCTGTTCAGTCTCCATCCTTTGGAGATCAACTGAGCTTTTGTGCATTCTACTTGGTTCACCACCTTGTGAACCCCCTGAGTACACTCTAAATTTTCGGACAGGACTCCGAGTCTACAGAGTAGTGAATTCAGATGTTATAAAATAGGATAAAGAAGGTGTTAGGGATATGCTAGAAGGAAGAGACTGTCCATGTTGTCCTATCTTGGAATCCAGCCAAGGCTGTGTGGTTCCTTACTTGCAGCTGGGCAAAGCAGGTGGGGAGGACTAAGACCTAGAGTTCACATCAGCCTCTGGCATTGACTACAGGCTGGCAGAGGGATAATTAGAACAGACTTACACAGAGGACACTCTGTCAAAGTCCCCGTCTGTTCACTTGGGGCCAGAGGTTTCAGAAACAATTAATGTCAGGCAAAATTCAGGATGAAGAATGTGCAAATAAGTAAGGGCCACCTGATCGTGGGGAATCTGGCCCAAATTATAAAGAGAAATAGAACCAGCCTCAGAAAGGCCATTTATAAGTAGCAAACACTTTGGGCTAAGATTGGAAGCAGGGCTCCAGTTCTTGAGGGAAAGTACAAGGAAAATAAGGCAGGATGCCCATCTTGGAAAGGATGAGGAACATGTCGTTTGGCTCAAGTGATTTCTTGTTCAGAAGAACAGCCAAAGCCAGAGTAGTCAGGATTTGGTCCCCATTGTGAACTGATGATGGGAAAGAAAATAAGAGACCACTTCTCCGATCTAGAATACCAGGTCGTGGCTGGACTGACATGAAGAAAATGACATAGTGAGCCATAAAAATAGTGGTATCAGCTGGGCCAAAGTCTGTGCTTTGGTTTCTGAACTGGGAACAAGGCTGAACTTGTGGTTTTGCTGAGAAAAGGAGAGAAAGAACTGGCAAGAAGGACAGCTAGCCTTGATTTTTGTCCCCACATCTCTAGAACCACAGAAATGGCACTAGTGCTGAAGACAGAGATGGTAAAGCATAAGTAGTAAGAACACATGTTTTAGAATTAGAATTGTTTTGGTACCTACTTATGATCCCTATTTATCATAAATATTATAGGTTAAGTACAAGTAGAAGATACTCAGTTGAATTTTAATTTCAGATGAACAATAAAAATTTTTTCGTAGAGCTATGTCTCAAATACTGGACATACTTTTAGTTAAAATATTATTGAGCACATGCCTATAATTCTAGCTCCTTTGGAGGTTTTGGAAGTAGAGGTGAAATTTGAGACTACTAGTAAAAGCACAAGACCCTACTGAGATTTTGTCTATTGACCTAAAACCTAAAGGACTGGAGGTTCAAGGGGTCACATGTTTTCTCAGCAAGCAGGAGGTCCTGAGTTCAATCTCCACTGCTGCATATATATTCAAAGTGACATTCAGACACAGATAGTTACAAAATAATATACTATTTATTGAGGTTCCCATTTAGCTGGGTATTCTATATTCTCTCTAACAACCTTACTTTGCTAATTTTAGAATCTACAACTTGGGAAAATTATATAATACCTCTACTTCCTCATTGATAGAAGGAGAATAATTTGGCTGATAGCATTGTTTTGTGCAATGAATGAATTAATAAGTGCAAACTACCCAAAATAGTGTCTAGTACTCAAACCTTCTTCAGCTTTTTTCTCTTCTTGGTTATAGCATGGTTTCTAAAAGAACTACTACATTTCAGTTACTCTGAGTTATTGGGGATTTTGTATAGTTTCATTAAATAATATAGAGCTTCAGCAAAATTTAGAAGTATTTTGTTCATTTTGATTCCATATTCTCTTCCAAAAATTTGAATTCCAGTCTTAAAATGAAAGCACAGATTTAATCAAAGATAAATTGCCATGAGCAAAAAAGGTATCAAGAAGGTAATAATGCCAGGCACTGGTGGCTCACATGTATAATCCTAGCTATTCAGTAGGCTGAGATTTGAGGATCAAAATTCAAAGACAGCCAGGCAGGAAAGTCTGTGAGACGTTTCTCTATCAACTAAGGGAAGTGGTGCTATGGCTCAAGTGGCCGAGTACTAGCTTTGATCTAAAAAACACGGGGACAGCACCAAGGTCCTGAGTTCAAGCTCCAAGATCAGCAAACAAGGAAAAGAAGAAGTCAATAAAAAGGAGAAAAAAATCAAGAGATTATGGCTGGGGATGTAGGTGTGGGAAGTTGAAGAAGAAGCTGAATTCTGAATTTTCAGATTGTCCTATAGGAAGGACCCTGTAGGGGTCAATTTAGTGTTCATGCTGTCTAGGGGTCAATTTAGTGTTCACTTGCTGTCTAGGGGTCAACTTAGTGTTCATTTTCTCTCTTCAACCTCCTTTCTTTCTAGTATTTCTCAGTCTTGATTGTCCATTGTATTCTGTCATTTCACAACATGCTTTAGAGAAACACTCTTAAATCATACTGTCAACTCAAATCAGTGAGTAATTTTGAAGAATATTTCCACTTAAACTCATTGGAGAACAAAAGTGCAGACTTGTCTGTTTGGATTTCTGGTGTCAATGCTTTGTGAGGAAGAGAGAAAATTTTGTATTAGCTGTCAGTTTTCAAATGGTGAGATCTTCCAACCAGCTCCAGGGTCCTCGATCTTGGCTACCCATCAGAATCACTGGGAAAATACCAGGTTGCAACTCAGTCTGAACTCTTCAGACCCTTTGAGGGTAGGACACAAGGATAAGTTTTTCTAAAGATGCTCAGATTATCCCCTGGGACAGTCATGATGGAGCAAGGAAAAGTTGCTCTAGTGCAAACCATTTCTGTGGTAAGAAAGACTACGTGACATCAACTACCACAATTCAGGAAATGACATTAACTGTACAATTTTAATTCTTCTAATGTACTTCCACATGTACAGTGTATGCAACATAGAAGTCTGAATATTTTAATCCATGTTTCAGAAAAGGTGGAACAGAGAATTATAAATAATACAGTAAAGCAAATGAGCATTGAATCCACCAGAGGCCTGACTCACAAACCAGATCCTTTACCAATAGGAAAATAGATTTCCCCATGCTTTACCATCTGTGGAGTCTGATCTATCAGTGCCTGGTTGCTGTGTCCCATTTGGCCATAGAATCAGGTCTGTGCATTACAGATGTGCTGGGAGAGCCTGAGAGCCAGTCTTCACAGTCTTCACACATTTGTAATTCTTTGTGGTACTTCTACCCCTCCCACCGGAGACCAATCAGTCAGAGTAAAACAGCAGATACACTTATTTGGACCTTGTTGGACAAACCTGTCTGAAGATAGACGTGCAGGTGTTGTACCAGAGCTCTCTGCTTGTAATTAAGTAGGGCTTTGCCTGACAGGTTTAGCCAGTCAGGCAAGACTTGCTTGTGCCTGTGTCAATGACAAAGCTTGAATAAAAATTAGGAGCAAAATTGAGGATTCACTATTTTACCCTCTCCCCAGGCATTAGTTGGCTATTGTTTTTTTTAAACCAGCAAAGTCCTCTTTCGTAAAGCATAATACAAAAACACCATATTTTATCCTTAGGTCATGCATTAAAAAAATTGCCAGATGAATCCAGGGCTCTTGTTAAAGATATTCCAGCTAGGATGAGTGTTGGTATGTATGCATCTGTGCTTTCATTTGTTCACCATCCATTTATTCATTCACTTACTTACTCATTAATTTGATCACACAATCTATATTTATAAAGTGGTAGCTTTATGTCAGGTACTGTTCTAGGTTCTGGATATTCACTCGTGAGCAAGACAAAAATGGCTTTGTGCTCGTGGTCCTTGTAGTATAACGACTTAGGGAGTAAACAAATAAATGATACGTTTTGCCCACATAATTATCCATTGTGAGAGAGGCTATTAAGAAGAGATTAAAATTTTGATGGAGAGAGTGGTGAGAGGCGTGGCTACCTCTGGAAAAGTTTCTCTGGGAAAGTTGCATTTGGAATGAGATCTAATTTTCTAAGTGTTTTTGCATCATACGTGCTCAAATATTTTCTAAACATTCCTGTCCCCCTTTTTAAGTCAAGAATGCAAATGACATACATTTTCCTCAGTTTACCCTCTCTCCCTTCTTACTTTTTGTCTATAGATTATTGAGCTAACCATTATAGATGGCTAGATGCCAAACAAACAACACGGCTGCGACATTTCACAGAGGATTGCGCTGGATTGTGTCTACTTGTTTGTGTCCACCACACTTTCACATCATTAGTTCCTGATTTTAGGATGCCCCCTTTATTTATTTATTTTTTATCTCTACCCACAGCCCTGCAGCATACAAAGAGCATGATCTTTCTGTTAAAAAGTAAGAAATGATGATTATGGTTCATTAATGACTTGTCCAGGTTCATATATTATTAATTATAGGAGACAAGAGAAGAACTGTTTATTTGCTCATGCAGAATGCCTCCCAAACATCTTTCCAATACATTCACACATCTCTCTCCAAGTCAGAGTTTTTGGAGGAACATTGATTTAGAACCACTATCTTTTACGCATTTCCATGAATCCAGGAGAATTTCTCTGGCCTGTGGCCCTTTTTCAGCTTTGCAAACTATATTTCATAAATGATAAGCTAATAATTAAATTGAAAACTTATATATTGGCTGCCTACTGTGTATCAAATACCAGCAGTACATCACTGAGCAAACAAACAAGAATTCCTGCCTTCCTTGGGTGTTCATTCTCCCAGGGGATGAAAATCAATAAGCAAATAAATCTAGAAATCTATAACATGTTAGATGATGTGTGATGGAGAAAAATATACCAGGGAAGAGGATTAGGGAAGGCTGTGAGGAGAGGGTGTTGAAATTTTAGGTAAAAGGGTCAAGAATGACTTCCCTGAGTAGGCGCTATTTGTGGCATGCCTTGTGGCCTTCTGGGGAAAGAACATTCTAGACAGAGAGGTCATAGATGGCTAAGCTGCTGGCCTCAGGCCTAGGCCCATGCAATGCATCCCACCTTTGAACTTGAACTCTGTTTTTCCAAAGACACAGTATTGAAAATGCTGGTTAGACGCTGCTGAAATCATATTTTTTAAGGATTAGGTTCTATATTCAATTTCATTTTGGGTTAAATATCCTATTGTGGGTTGTTTAAAAAGCCAAACCGCCATGAATAATGTTTCCACAGGAAAATGTTTCTGAGTTTAACTTGCTGACTTACAAATGAACTTGAAGAGCAGAACCTCTCAGTTTGTTGAGAGCTGGCTTTATTAATTAAAAGACAAATCTCCAACCAAGTCTGTATCTTTCTGCCAGGGAGGAACACTACTGCACCCACCTTAGGAAATGCACGCTGTTTTTTTGCCTGTCCTCATTCTCCTCTCTGTAGTCTCTTTGGCTCCAACCTGTCCCTTCTATTTCCCCTGCAGGGCTTCTCTTTCTGCCCTTAGATCTTTGAATAATCCTTCCTAAAGCCACATCGAACACTCTTGATTCCCTTATTCTTCTCTTTCAGAAGAGTCTCTGTCTGTCTTCCCTATCTTGTAGTGTCTCACACATTTCCCAAGGCCCTTCTTCCATGCACATGGATTTATTTGTATTAGTTCACTGTCTGCAACTGACGAGCTTTGTACATTTAATATCCTTACTGAGTAATGCACCTGGAAAATTGTGAGCATCTTGCAACAGATTAATGAATTTCTGTGTGTGTACGTATATATGTTTAAACACAATATAGTCCTTCCTTTGTGAAATTAGTGACTACTTTCTGTTAAATGGTGAATTCAATTTTATTATTTTTATAAAGGTGATATACTGAGAGGTTACAGTTACAGAAGTCAGGTAAAGAGGACATGTCTTTTTGGACAAGGTCACCCCTTCCCTCGCTCTCTCCCAGTTTTTTCCTCCCATCCCACCACAAGTTATACAGTTTATTTTCAACATAGTGTCCAGTGAATATCATTGGTGCGTTTGTGCACCCTAAATAGTGAATTCTTAAAGATTTTTTTCTCTGTGTCTGTTTGAAATTCAGTCTATGTGTTCATAGAAATCATCGGTGAGGCCTTTTGTTTCTTTTTTGTCCTACCTCTTGTTCTTTGAAGGTAGATGGCTAACAGTTTCCATCTTCAGAGCCATAATGGAAAGTCATAAATCTATAGCATTAGAGAGGAAAACTTGCACCCTGGGGAGCAGACGTGGATGTATCCTGTAAACTCACCTTTGGAGTTTTCCCAGATATGCACTGAAGAACCATCTATACAGACAGCCCTCTGGAATCCAAGGTGGTTCAAGTACCCTATTATGGGCTGGCCTGAAAGCCAAACCTAGGGATTCACAATAGCCAAATGTAGATAAAACTCATAGAATGATTTGAAAATTTGCTGTATTTTAGAGATCACATTTCATATGGCTTAGCTGTTTTACCAAGACAGAGTTGGGTAACTCACCTAGATCACCCAGCTAATAAAGGCAATATTCAACAATAGGCAATCTGTCTGCGGTGATAGAGAAAACCTTTCTTCTTTTTCTCTTTCCCTTCACTAGCCCTAGACCCTTCCATGACTGTTAGTGGAGAATCTAACTCTAGAGTGTTTTTGTCAGCTCACAAATCATACCAGGTTACTAGAGGACTTGTTAGAACAGTGTCAGATCTCCCCGAAGGTGTGTTTTGGATTCTGAGGGAAGTAAGTTTCTGGGGGCTGCTGCTGCTGCTGCGCCAGAGGCATACTTTGAAAATCACTGGTTTAGGCACTCCTGGGGGCTTCGTAGATTAGGCACATTATCAAATGGTCTTTTTGCATCATTCACTTTCAAAGTACCAGGTCTCTATGTCTCAGTTCTTCACTCCAGTGCTGAGTTTCACCTTGGGCAAGTCTCATCTCCCTTGTATGCATGAGAAAATAGAGTCTCTGGCACTCTAAGTGATATGATCCTTACTGAGTATCGCCAGAGCTAGGATTTAGGTATGCTGAAGAGTAGCCAACCACTGTGCTGTCTCACAAACTGGTTTGTTCACTTTCCTTTTCAAGTCAAGCTTCTAGGAATGAATGAGCTCAGAGAGATCATCTTGTGCTTAAAAGAAACTGTGTCCCAAGAGGCACAGAGAACCAAATACAAAGGAGGGCAGGCCTGTGTGTCTCCGAAAACAAGATCCCACATTACATCCAAATTAAAGGTCTCTGAACTTGAATGAAGCTGGCTAATATTTCTTTTTCCTCCCAGGTTTGGCGAGCTTCTAAATATCAATTATAAGACCGAGTAAATTATAGGGATGTGGGACTTCGAATTGTTGTAGCACTTTAAAGTGTCTATATAGGATAATAAGCAGATTGCAAAAATCTGCTGAAAGGAATCTCACACATATTTATAGATAATTAATACAGTGAGCGGAAACTGGAAATCAGCACTGAATTTTTTAAAGCAGTAATTTAAAAATGCATTATGGCAACACATTAAGTTAGCAGTTATTCAACAAGGAAATGTGAAGATTATTAAGCTAATTAAAGGTAATAAAAACAAGTTAGGTAGTCTGCATATAACTTTGAAATTAGAAAGGGAAGAAAAAACCCACTCTTGCATTGAGTCTTGCTGCTTTCAGGCCTGGCAAGATGTCAGTGAATACATTGATAAGTTGCTGGAGTTTTATGCAATAGCAAGAGATTTCTGTAGAGAAATATACTCCCCAGAGAAGCATACAAAAAAAGCAGAAGGAAATGTTTCTATGTAACCCTAGACCCTTGCTCAGGCCCCAAGAGCACATGTGTGCCATGGATAACGGATGGGTATTTCAGGAACTTGATCTTGGAAAGTTTCACCTATACATCGGATTGCACTCCACTTTCAGATCCCGTGGCCTCTCTCCTGATCACTAGGCTCCCTTCCACTTCAGGTGATGTGAGAACAATCTGAGCAGCAGTCTCCTCTGCTTCTCCTTGCTTTTAGAGCTTGTTTCTCTCCATGGAGCCACTGCTGTAGAATGGGGCTACGCTGTGCAAGCGGGAAGCTTGAAGTGACTGGTGGGAACAGAAATTGACCCAGCTTTGTGACACATGCTTCTGTTAATCATGTCCAGCTCTGTGGGAGTGTTAAGAATTAAAAATAGGGAGAAGTGAAGGAAGATATTGAAGATAACAGTTAGAAAATTAAAAATAATCCCATTTATCATGGACAATAGAAAAAGGCCAGATTTTTGTAATTTTTTTTTTTTTTTTACCGGTTTTGTCTTCTAATTGTTGGGGACAAGGCGGTGGCTGATATCAGGAAGGAATAACTCAGCTTTCAAATTAGCCATGCGTGAGTCTGCCAGCATAATTAAACAGATTATTAAATGTTTCTGGAGGAAATCTTAGGGGTGTTTATTGGAGCAAAGGACTTTGCCATTTCTAACTAAAACAGACTCGCAATGATTAATTCTGGTAGAGGACCCTTGTAAAATTTACCACTGAGCAAATTAAGGTGGGCACAGTTAAATGAGGTTACAGGGCAAAGCTTATCACAGAGGGAATTGTCTAACTTATCAAAAAAAACTGTACTCAAAGAGTATAAAAGCTAGTGATACTTAGTATATTATAAAGGGCTCCAATTTGTCTCCAGTGCTGTACAATTACAAACAGCCTTGTTTATAGGTGTACAGGAGAACTTTGGATCCTACTATACCTCCAAGAAGTTTGATCAGTTTAATCTCCTAGATTTGATGCTATCATGTATGAACTCAAGTTTTCCTAAAAATAAGGGAAATAAATCTCTTGAAGAACAACTTGGCTCATTACTTCGAATGTTAAATGGATTTAACATTGTAAGTTATTTTGGTCTACAGTTACGCAAGCTGTGTGTCTAAGATTTCTATAACCTTTGTTCTAAGATTCTAAATAGGGGCATGTTTCATTGGAAAATGAATGTGCTTTTACCAGCAAGGTAGCCTTAGGAATTTGGATCCTTTTTGGGTCCTTAGATTGAATTGTTTGAGAGCCTGGGAGCACCCGTGGTTGGTTCTCATTACTGGAGTCTGCGTTTACAAGAAATGCCTTTTCTCATTTATTTTCACTTTTCATTAGAAGTCTTTGCAGTTGTTGCTCACCTCATTAAGTTCACTAAGATGCTCTGCATTTAATTTCCATGTTATAATTTGTAGTAAATTGTTTGACATTAAACCTGGCTTTTGGAGTCTGATTTCTGAAGGCATTTGCTGCCTTTCTCATGCTAACCAGTTACCTTTTAAGAGATGGAATAAATGAATGTAATTATTGTAATACGTAATTTCACTAATCTCCACTATTGGAATTTTGCTAGGAGTGGGGAATTGTCCAGATCCTGGTGCCTTCTAAGTGCCGAGTTACTCATTATCGCTTGCCTTCTGGAAGTTTCTTCAACCTGCTGGTAAAATGACCCTTCTGATCCAGCCTTAATTTTCATTATGTGGCAATCAGTGGACTAACTGAACGCATTTACTTGTAAGATCTTTCTACTTCTCAGCCCAAACTTTCTTCTGCTAATTCACAAGGAGGAATGTTCGCTTGCCTGATCTTTGCACATTCCAGGTATTTGTAGCTTTTATCATTGCGCCCCTCAGCTATGGTTCAGTCAGCTCCCCTGATTTCCTCCTTTTAATCTTTCCTCATCTGTCAGTCATTTCCAGTCCTCCCTCCCCCTTTCTTTTATCATCTCCTTTGAATTCAGGGGTTTGGGTTTTCAGGTACCAAAACACAATGCGGAGTACTGGGTCTGCCTTAAGAAGGGACAGGAGCAAAAGAGTCTTAGGTTCATGTTAAACTTCTTGTAATTTCTATTCCACAAGTCTACTTTTTTTTTTTTTTGCATAGCTTCCCTTTTCTTCCTTTTTGCCTTTTCTCACTCAATGAGAAGCATTAGGAAATGGATGCTTCTGTCAACCCTTGGCATGTCACTGATCAATCATCCCTGCCAATTGGTAACCCAGGGTCTAGCAGTAGGGTCAATGTGCTAAGAAATCAGCCTACGCATGCATATACCATGAGCTTCTTCCGGCTCTGAATTTTCTGATCGATTTTAGTTTTCTTTCTCACCTCCCCATCATTCTAAGAGTCTGGAAGGATCCATGTAGTGTGTTTATCTGGCAAACATCAAAATGCTGTCAAAACTTGCTGTTAGATCACAGCCTTTCCTGAGATGCTTTAGTAAATGTTACAAATAAAATCGCAGTGTCAGATTCAAGCAAAGTCCAAGGCTTTCCTCAGCGCTCAGAGCTCAGCCACGGCTCTGGAAGGGAGAGGACTGGGGATTGCTGTGTGTGTGCGTGGGGAGGGCCGGACCCTCTCAGGTCAGCTTTAATCCTCATTTCCTGAATGGGTTATATGAGGTTCTAAATTAGGTTATAGCCAATGTAACAGATTCATTCCAGGGAAAGGTGAGGCTTCTACCATTGCTATCAAGGGTGAAGGATGAAGACTTTGCCCTTCGTTAGAATTGAAAATTGGGCTGGTGCTACAGATGGGAGCAGCTCTCTTAGCTGTACTTCATGGATTCTATTAAATCCATGGCCGTTTCCCAGTGAAGGAGCACTGGTAGCTTTAGACACTTCATGTGCTCAGGGACTGAGTTTTTCATTTCACAGCTCAACCACTTTCAGAGTAATAAATTGCCCTGAGTTGGAGTCCTCTGACTGCCAATTTGCACTTCCCCTTTGTACTCTCTCTTCTCTCCTGTTACGGATACATAGAGCCATGATGGGAGATTAATATTGAAAGAGAGTTCTTTCCCCTGTTACATTGTACCTGCCCACTCCGGCCTTTCTTTCTTCCTTTTTATTTCCCCCCCAAAGACTTATTTTCATTCTGTGCAAACCTCCAAATTAATTCAACAAAGGATTCTTCCCTGAGCTTACCCAAGTTCCCTGCCCGTGGGTGACTTGTTCTTCTACCAATTGGTATTTGTCACTGAGCAATTCTGAATGTTGATCTCACTTCTTTCAGTTCAGAGAGAACAGTATGCCTCCGGGGTCAATATCCCTCCTAACCACAACAGAATGGAAGTCTCATTCTCAGACAGAAAGCAATGCATGTGTTCTACAATGAAGAAAACATAAAAGAGGACGAGGCTAAGGATGGAGACAGTTTCTGGGCGTTCACAGGTAAGCTGATACTTCTGAGATTCTTGGAGATTAGTGTGCTATCAAGCAGCAGAACATCTTTGGCAAGAAGAAATTCAAGGGATTAATGGCAGGTGGGGGGAAGGTAACCCAGGGAGTGTGTGCGACAGATGTGTATAGAGGGTGTAAAAGTCATTCTTCTTTGAGCTGGCAAAAGTTTAGACATTCTGGGGATTGAGCCAGATAAAGCGAAGTTTAAGCCTTTCAAATTGCATATTACAACAAGCATGGACAAGTTTAATTATAGTAGATGGAAGGTTCAAATGCACACACATTTACACCCAAGAGTGGCAGCTCAGATGCATGTGTGCACACACAGTAATACTGAATTTTGGAGGCTTTGTTTTATTTGGTTTCTCTGAAGCAATAGCAGAAATCACTGGCATGTGCTATAAACAGTTTGAAAGCTTTCAAAAGAGAAGTAAAGTTTGAAACATAAGTTTGACACTTTCAACATAGCTTATAGAAGAACAAAAACAACTTTGGAGAGCAATATGTAGATCTTGGCCAGTTCTAAACATTATGTGTGTGTGTGTGTCTGTGTGTCTGTGTGTGTGTGTGTCTGTGTATGTACATGTGCACATGGATGTGTATATGTTAGAGAGACAGAGAGATGCAGAGAGCAAGAGAGATACACAGAGAGACACACAGAACTGAGAAATTTAGGCATAAAGTTGAAGTTTCAATAAAATGCATGTGACTTGATACAACAGACTGGTTGATTTTTAGCAGTAATATGAAGATAACTAACAAAATGTAAGCTGAAAAGCTGAAATAAGGTGAATTATTTTTCAGTTCTTTGTTACAATACCACAACATCCTGATTTATTTATTACCCATAAATCTCTGTGTTGCTTGAATCCAGTCCAGTGGCTCTTGAGCTTCATGGGGGCTTCAGCTAAGCACACTCTTAGGCCTGAGATGACCAAGCTAAGCTCGTTGGAATGCCTGGGGGTCTGGTGGGGACAGCTGTCCATCTGGACTTCTCATTCTTCATCCATTTCAAATAGTGATGTAGGTACTGACTTCTGAACAGTGTCCTTTGCCAAGAGATATAACTCAGATGAAACAAGATAGCTATATTTCAAAATATAAGGTTGATTAAAATAATGGTGAATAAAATACAAATATAATGGTAGATCCAAAGAGCAGATTTTAAAGGAAAGTTTTAAAATAAACTGCTGTCTTTTTTTTATAACATTTGTCTTCTACAAATGATGTTTGAACACAGCCAGTGTTACGTTAGAGCATGGGCATTTGTATCTAAGAATTATTTTCCTAATTTCAGATTAAGAGAGTTAGGACATAGTAGTGGTCATTACTACACAGAGAGGAGACAGGAGAAAGCAAGAGATGATGGGAAGGGGAAGGGAAGAATCTTTCAGTTATTTGAAGTTAGGAGAAAATTTAGGGAAACAGAATTGCCTGACTTCAGGAGCGATTTGACAGGGCACTGGGCAAATAACCTGAGCCTCATAGCAGGCTCTGGCATCTCAAATGGGCACAAATCACCTCAAGCAGCTTCTTAATGTTGTTTTTAACTTACAGAAAGAATTAGAAAATCTCTTATGGCTTGAGATTTCCTCAGTTTTGCTAAATATATTTCTGTTTATTATACTACTAATACTATTACTACTCATTGATAAAATTTGAAAGTAAATTAGGCCATTAACCCATTACTACCTGTTACATTTTTTGAGACCAGGTTGTTTCCCAAGTACCATAAAAGTTCTAATAGTCAATACTTACTGAGCAGGTAATACTAATGTTCTCTTATGTTAATGGCACCATCAACTTTGTAGATGAAACTTCAAAAAGGACAGGAAAGTTAATATATAAATATATTGTACTATATATGACAATATATTCATGCAATAGGTTTATAGTATATAATGATACAATACAGTGAATATATAAAATATAATGTTTACATAATGTTTTCTCTATTACATTTATAATATAATAAAGAACGTAATACACTGGCACTCACCTATATCTCTCTTTTGCAGCATATACATACTTGCTCTATACAGATGTATTCTTTTTAAAAGGATGATTGGTGTTAGGGTTAAAATTGAGTCAAAGTACTTATGGATAGATAGCACTTGATGTCTGTGTCTAGAAGAGGTATGTGGGCAAAAACATAAGCAAACTCAAACACTTTGGAGCAAAGCTGGTGATTGCCTATAAAAAAGAAGACATCAATGTAGGAATCAAGATTCCTGGTTGAGGACTGGCTTTGCCTTGATCTGTTTTGAGGCTCTGGGCAACATGGCTTACTCTTATCCATGTTCATTTTTCATTGTCTGTGTAGTAGAGGAACTAAATAACAATGGAACTTGGTCTCTTGTAAAGATTCTAGGAGATAACATTTGGTGATTGCTTCTGATTTTATTTGGGTAGCACCAAAATAACAGATTTTTGTTCATCTTGTTTTTGTTGTTGTTGTTGTCAGCTGTGGAGCTTCAACTCAGGGCCTCAGCACTGTTCCTGAGCTTTTTCACTCATGGCTAGCACTCTACCACTTTAAGGCACAGCTCCACTTCCTGTTTTCTGATGGTTAATTGGAGATACGAGTATCATGAACTTTTCTGCCAACGTTGGCTTTGAACTGTTATCCTTACCTCTCCGACTCCTGAATAACTAGGATTACAGGTGTTAGCCTGGCTCTTTTTCTTAATTGGATTTAAAAAATCATTTCTATTACTCTTACTACCCCGGGAAGTTTCATATTTCTATATGTTTTAGCTTTCAAAAGATCTAAGATTATCTGTCTCAAACCTATGGGTGCATCACAATGAACTGAGTCACTAGTTTAAAATGAATTCTTGGACTTTAGTCCTTCAGGTTTTTTCACCCCATATTTAGTACATTTAGACTAGAAACCCCAAATTTGCATTTCTAATAAGTTTCCAGGTGATGTTGATGTGCTGCTGGTCTTGTGACCATACCCTGAGAACCACACAGTTCTCTCAAACTATTTATTTACCAAATTGAGGAATAGTTCTTACAAAGCTAATTGAATTACCCATGCTGACTCATCAACGTCGTGGCTGAACCAAGACCAGCAAGCCCCAGTCTTCCAGATGCTGAGGTCAGATCTTTCCCCAGGATACCACAATCCTCCACTTAGAATTTGAGTTATATGATACAGACTGAAAAAATCCAGATGAATTTATTCCAGTCCATGCTGCTGCTCAAATTGGCTTTAGGCTTCTGTTGAGATAAATTTTTTCAATCAACAACAAAGAGTCCAAATACTCAGTGATTTTCTTTTCTTTCTCTTTTCTTTCATATTTTCTCCCTTTTCCTTCCTCTTATTCTCTTCCCTCCCTTCCTCCGTCCCTCTCTCCCTCTCTTCTTTCCTATTTGCCTCCCTCTCTCCCCACCACCCTCCCTCCTTCTATTCCTTCCCTCTCTCCTTTTCTCTCCCATTTCCCCTTTCTCTGTATCTTTACTTCCTTCTGTTGTCAATTCATGGTCCATGCTTCCGAGATGGAGAATTAAGGCTGATATATGGTGAAGAAGGCTAGACTTATTATGAATGAAAGATTTCTGCCACGACAAAAATAGGCTAAAAGAAAGAAACTTACTTTGTTTCTACTAAATATACTTAAATGTATTTTTCTGAACAAGTTTCAGGTTTTTGTTTTAAAATGATAGGCAGAAGTGCATGTCATGAAAGATTTTGGTAAATTTGGAAACCTGCTTATTTGAAAAAAAAAAAAAAAACAAAACCTCTTAGCTAATGTGAGTACAGAGACAGAAATAAGCATAAACATGGTGTGAAACACCACAGAGACAGACTGGTCTGAAAGCATGGAATGTGCTCCAGCCTCAGCTTTCCTGTACTTGCCTTGTCCTTGGGTGACTTTGCATCCATTTGTATCTTTCATGTCTGTGCTAGAACTCTCCTTACCTTCCCAGTCTGGATGAAGGACCCATGTTGGACCACCTGTGCTCTGGATCTCCACATCCTAGAGTCCTTGTTTTTATGTAACCACCCTGTGAGTTTTAGCTAGACACAGTGACTTGCTTCTACTTAAAGGCTGAGAACCCTTAACTTCAACACCTAAAATCGAAAATGGTTTCCTGAGCATCGATATGATGATACCAGAGAAGAATTCCACACCTGATCTCATAGGTAAGATCACAGACAAATGATGGTGCACCGAAGATACGTGTGGCAATCCCCCAGACTATTTGTGTAAATTGTACATACAACTCATGAATTCTGTGTTTAAAATTGGGTCCTAGACTCGAGATATCTCACCGTGTTTGCTTAAATATGGCAAAATCTGAAAAAAAAATTCTATGCAGTCTTGTGTCCTCCTGGTCCAAAGCATTTTGGATGAAGGCTACGTCAGCTGTAATAGAATACGACTGAGATGGGTTCGTGGGCCACATGAAGCCCTGGCTATTCTTGCCTTCTCTTGTTTGCTCACATTTGCCATGATGTTTTATGGGGAGGCCTATATGAAAAGAAACTAAGGCCAGCCCCTGAGAACTTCCACCAAATAACCAGTTTGGGAGGGTGGGCACGAGAGGGGGTGGAGACGGTGAAATCAGTCTCCTCATCAACAGTGGAATCCTCTGAAAATAACATGAGTTTGGAAACTGGTCTTTATTCTGCCAAACTTTCAGATCTTTAGAACGATCATTTGGTGAGAGATCATGATGCAAAGTCATCCAGACAAGCCATGCTCAGGTTCTGGACCCAGAAGAAAGGAAAGTGGGACTGGTAAGTATTTGTTGTTTTAAGTCTCTATGTAACTTACATCTTGGCATCTGTAGTAGATAATTTTATGAGGCTCATCACAGTTTTTGAACTTTCCTTTAGACAAATAGGTCATAGTTTTTAGACAGGGATCTCTTGAAAAGTGAGATTTCCAGCCCTAGTCTTTACAGAAAATAGTCCAAAAAATCAGTGTTTTTTAAAAAATAATGTTCAGGTCACTTTTTGTGCTGCACATAACCTTGGGACCCCATTTTGAAAACAGTCTTAGTTTAGAAGCTGCAAGCAAGCAATTTTGTTTTATCATTGCTATATACTTACATCTGGTAAGGTCTCAATAAATAAAATTGAATGAGTTAAATATATTATGATACACAACTCAGGAAAAATTTTTTATTGGACTTATAAAGGCATAATTCTAAACATAATATGACATTGAAAATTAATTTCTGCATTCTCTGAACACTTAGTCATCACACCTGTTTTTCTTCACTATACTTGCTTGTGCATTTACACAGACTTCTTGAGGACTAGAGCCACGATATATATCATAATCTTATAGCACCTAGCCAAGTATCTTTATATACATTTAGTTCTCTCAATTCTACCAATGTGTTTTTCTCTTTCTCTCTTTCAGTGGTTATAAAATTGCACTATAATAAAAGTCAGATAACTACCTTAATTTGTTACAAATCATCACTATGAGATTTATCCTAGTGTGTTGGAAAGAATATAAACTTTAAAATATATGTACCTAATTGTGAAGAGTTTGTCAGATCATTTCTTCTGTGTGTCTCTGTTTCTTCTTTCTAAATGGTGGTCAGTACTCCCATGAGTTTGAAGGAGATCAGACACAAGAAGCCTCATGACTGTAGATACCTGAGACCATAGCTCATTCTCAACTATTTTATTTGTAGTACACTGCTGCTTTTTTTTTTTTTTTTTTTGGCTTATCTTAATCTTCACCTTTAAACTTCCTATACTAAAGCCCCAGCTCTTAGAACTTCAGAATGTGATGGAATAGGGCCTTTAAGAGGTAAGTAGTTAAAATGAAGCCACTAGGTTTGGCCCAATCTGATTGTTGTCCTTCTGAGAAGGGAAAATTTGGACACATGGACAGCTGGAATGGATTTGTAGAGAAGTAAGACCTTGTGAAGACAAAGGCAGGAGAAGACAAGCAGCTATCAGGCAAAGAAAAACCTCAGAAGAAAACCACCTGGCTGACATCATGATCTCAAGCTTGATCTCAAACTTCTAGCCACTAGATGCTGAGAAAACATGGTTGTGTTGCATAAGCCACCCAGTCTTGGAATTATGTTGGTTTGTGGTGTTCACTTTGCAAACAAAACACTTAGTAGCATGTTTCTTCATGCTAGCTATTCACAGTAACACTTTCGGATGACTACATAATATTCAATTCTATAGTTTCTCTTATAATCTCATTAGATATTTAATGGTTTTGTTACTTTGTAACTAGAGATGGATTCCCTCCCCTCCCCCCAGACCTGTACTGTTTTCTAGAGTTGGCCCTTGGGAGGATTAATTTGAGTAATCAACTTAACTGGATTGAAGGAGCCTAGAAAACTGGCAAAGCACAATTTGGAGCATGTCGGTGAGTGCATGAGACAACTGGCTTGTGGGTGAAGAGGAGGAGTAGGGAGCCTCCTTCTTGAATATGGATGCCGCTGTTCAATAGACTCAAGCTGAGATGGAATAAAATATAGGAGGGAGATGATCCCACGTGTCCACTTGACCCTTCTTAAACCAGCCTTGGTAGCCTTTGGACAGGGACTCACAGCAATGACTCTCCAGAAAGCCCTAAGCCTTCAGCCTTTCTCTGGGGCCAGATCATTGCTCCATCATGTTCTGATGTTTTGAGCTTCGTAGACCAGTTTCTGGCTGTGTAGCCTGAAGACAGTCATGTGGAACTATCCAGACTACAATTGTGTGAGGTAATTCGACAAATCTCCTTTATAATGAAATATGCCTTCTACCAGGTCTGTTTCACTAGACAATCTTGACTGGCATATCCCTTCTCTCCCTTTTCATACATATTGATACTGTTTGTACCCGTAAGCATTCTTGCTGTACAGAGAGCATCGGCCCTAACAACATGGGAAAGGCTCTTGTGCTTCTTTCTGGAGTCAAGGCTACGTCTGTCTCTGACGGGCTCTGCTCTGGCATTGCCTTGGGAACTTGAACCTGGATGGATGGTCTTCAGGATCTTATTCTGATTACTAAATATTTGACTTAGTCTGGCCATAGTGCTTCCTGTTGTCTTTTAGACAGAATATCAAAGAGGCTATACATACAATCAGCTTTCCAGACTGACTTTTTGTTTTTTAATTGAGATTGTGTTCTCACGACATAGCCCAGGTTGGGCTTGAACTTGCAAATCTCCTTAGCCTGGGATTATAGGCACTCACCACTATTCCCTGCATGATAGTTTAGGTTTAAATTTTACTTCTCTTCATCACTTCCTTTGGAAACCGGGAATCAAGGAGAGTTTATCCAGTTATGTTACAAGAACAAAGTTGTATCAACATACTCGGAAAAAGGGGTAAGAGGGAAGTAACTACACTCATTTATGTGCTTTTGAGGAGATATTGGAGGGGGGATGGTGGACAGAAAAATCAGTGTGGCTTCTTCGTAACCCTCCAGTGTTTTCTTTGTTTTTGGAGCTAAAGTTGCCATGAAAAATGAGGCCGGAAAATATCCACTTCTTAAAAAAAATCACAGAACTAGCTCAAATTTCAACTTTAACCAGAGAGCTTTTGATTACAAATAAGCAAAATATATTATGAAAAGAAAGGGCGGAGGAACAACATAGTATGTTCTTAAAGGGAGTTGTTGAATTACTGTAATGGTTAGTCTTTAAAATACAGAATGTCTCTTCTATTTAGGTTCATTTAAGTAGAGTCTACTCAAGCCTGGAGTAGAGAAAAAAATAGGAGCGCTTATTAAGAACACACTCAGCCCTATAATTGTCTGTTCTTCATGAATCAGCAGCCTGTTCTCAGTGGGTTTACCGATCATTAATACTTGATATTATTTTAGGCTTACCAGTAGTGATTTCTTAAACATGCTTCAGGCTTCAAAACTGTGCATACCACATTTTCTGGTAACAGCTGGAAATCCATAATTATAGTTCACAGGGTACATGCTCATCTGGCAAAATCTGTAAATAAAGCTTAAAAAGTAAATATCCCATTTATATAAACAGCTTCTGAATACTAGGAAATCAATTGCCAAGAGACTTACAGAGCTAGCTTTTCTCAATTATTTCTTTCTATCAGAGGGTGATAATTTATTATTTCCTGCAAGAATAAAAGAAAAAGGAAAAAATTAATATTTAAAGACTTGGGTATAAAGAATGAAATTTATCTTAAAAATGATATCTCTTTTGGTTCCTTGCAGATCTTGAAAAAAAAACACAACTGGTCGACTCCACATTGTTGAAACATCAGAAAGAAAATTATTGCTTGAGAGCAAATTTCCTACTGGAATCTATCCCCTGCAGGTTTGTTTTAAGGAAGCTTCAGGATTAGCTGCCAAAGACTGTGAGGTCTTTCTGACTTGATGTCTTTTTTAAAAATGGCGTGAAATACTATAAACCAACAGGAATGAAACAGTATGGGATCAAGAACTAATTTTGTGTTCAGAAATGGAAGATGATCTACAGTGCAGGTTGCCCAGGAAATAGGTGCAATTTGTAATTTGAGGTATGAAACAGATAAGATATGCTTTTAAAAAAGCTATGCTTTCAAAACCCTTCATTACTTTACATTTTATTCCAAGTATTTATTTGAGAGTGGCTTTTGATGGAAAATATTTTAAATGGAATGAACTCTTAAGCAATTAATGATTACAATTCTAGTAGAAGTGACATGATATAAACCCGCAAATATACCACAAGAGACATTCCGGTGACTGCTGAGTATTTGTGGTGGCAAAGGAATGAGAATATGGTCTCACTCATTCCAGAAAAAGCAATTACAATGGTCAATCATGCTACATTCCATGAAGTATACCACTTGTTTAAGAATAAAGGCAAACACATTTTCTCCTTCCCTTTGCAATATTTTCTTACTTTTGTTTGGCTTTGAACATGTTTAAGCTAATTATTTAGGTACTTAACACAATTTAAACAAAATAAATGAACCAGAATAAATGCAATTTGCCTATATTCGTCACACATTACCAGGACTGGCAGTCTCTGTCTGAAGACCTTAGAACACAGTCTGATGTAAAAATCTAATAAGAAAAGATCTCAAATTAGATGATTGTATATGTTAGCATCTATATGATCTGATTACTGTATATTCCTTCCTTTGTGGGACAAATGACATTAGTATGCAAACCACCCTGACTGTGTATGTTGATGATTGTCTTCTGTCTTTCCCTGTCCTCTCTGAGCTCCAAGGCTTACTAAGTGATTTACTTGAGTCCACTCAGGAGTGAAAAGGTTAGTTGGAAGTTAAAACAAATAAGCCTGTGAATTAGTAAAAGAAGCCACTCTACATACAGACAGATACACACACACACAAACACACACACACAGATGCAATTGACAACAGAACTGCAGAAAATGCAGTAATCTCAGATGACACATTTTCTACATGTCTACACCTGTATATTTGTTACTCACATCAAGATATATGTGTCCACAAACCCAAAAGGTTCTCCAGATTAATATATACATCCTTACCTAGAGGGTAGTCAGTATTCTGATTTATCGCCACTAGTTAGTTTCACGTTTAAAAAAAATTATATAAATCAAATTAAATGTATGCTTGTTGTGTCTAGAGCCATCTCTGAGGTTAATATCTTGTAAACTTTAATTTTCATTTTATTTGTACAAGTCAGCTTATAAGTATAATATGTCTTGATCAGTCACCCCTTCTACCATCCTTCCTCAAAAATTTTAATGTTTTTAATCTCAATATATTAATAAAGAGAACCACACAAATGTTTCTTTATTCTTGGTATTGATTATATTGTCATTAAGGAACTCTAATGAGTCATATGTCATGTTTTAGAAAAGGTTTTACTGAGTTGGGCATATGGGTCATGCTTTTAATCTTAGCTAACCTGAAGGCTGAGATCAGGAGGATCATGGCTCCAGGCCATTCCAGACAAAAAATTCAGGAAGCCTGGAAGGCCCCCCTCTCAACAGATAAAGCTGGGTGTGCTCATATATTCCTGTCAACCCAATCTCCATAGAAAGTGTAAACAGGAACATTGTAGTTCAGTCTGGCCTGGGCAAGAAGTGAGACTCTACTTCAGCAATAACCAGAGCAATAAGGACTGGAGGGATGACTTAAGTGCCTAATAAGCAAAAGGCCATGAGTTCAAACTCCAGAAGTTTACCCTCAAGAAACTACAGTAAGACTAGGAAAGAAGTGGCAAACACTTTGAAAATCAAAAGCCATGGATTTCTTTCACTTTTTTTCAAAGTAAAACTTGCTTTTTATCGAGTAGATAAGAGAAGATAAGACCAACCAGAAACTGAGACTTTTTTTGTGACTAGCTTTTAGAGAAAAGGGATTCTGAGCAATTGGGTTGAGTAGAACTTGGCTAATTAAAATGGGAGGAGATCACATGTAAGCTAAGAAAACAATGTGTTGTCTCTAAAAAGCCCTCCTGGTGATTCAGCTGTTGGTTATAATCAACAGCTCTGTCACCAACTCTAGCCTGAATGAAAAATGGCCTCACTTCTCTGGATCCTAGTTTTCTTATCTGCAAGGAAAAGGGGTTTGACCTAGATTTGTAGTTGTAAATTCAAATGGCCAGAGCCAGGCACTTGTCATCAGTGTGTGAAATGTTCTGTCAGTGACATGACCAAGAGACAGAAGAAGCCATTTCTGAACTTGGGTTTGATCAAAGACAATCATCTACAGAAAGGTGTTGTTGCCAAAATGCCCAATGGTGCTCAAGTCTCCCAATTTTTAAGGGCATCTAGATTTTTTTTTTCATGTGAAGCTTTTAACTATTTTCTTGACAATATAAATCAAAATTCATGCTCTCCAAGAAAAAGATAATCAACTCCCAGGTCAAGATCTTTAATGAGCGAGCTACTGTCCAATATGGTGGCTATTCTCTAAATAAAACTAACATAAACTGACAGTTTGAAATACATACTGGACTTCAAAACATAGTACAAAAAATAAGAAATTGATGTCTTGTTAAACCTTTTCATTCTGACTACATCATTAGAAGATAGCATTTTTACTATACTGAGTTTTATTGAAGTATAAATATTCAAGTTTACTTGTTTCTTGTTGCTTTTTAAAAATGTAGCTAATGAATATAATTAAATTATCTCCCTGGCTTACAGTTGTGCTTAGCATTACATTTTTGTGGGGGCAGCTCTGACCTTCATGATTGGTTTTTGAAGTGTACTTCTTGGTTTGGGGCCATCTAGATGATAATTGTATATAACCCCAGATCTGCAAGCTAGGTAAGCCCACATCTCTCTCCTTTCCTTTCTCTGCAACAAGAAAAACAAAGGAGGAGGTAACAATGCTCCATAGGAAATATGCTCATTACCTTACTCTTGTAACTGCAACCTCTCTATACAGTATCTTTACAATAAAAAATATATATTAAAAAAGGAAAAATGAAAGAAGAAAAAAAGAGAAGGTAAAAGGTATTTAGATCAGGAATCTTTTGACTATACCATTAGATAAAGGCAAACTCCTGTAAACAGTGGCTTTCTGAAGGAAGGATCTAGAACACTGAATTTCTTACATGATCTCCTTATGTTATCTACTTATACTTTAACAGACGATGTATTTTGCTTTACGGAGACTCACAACACCATGTTCTGAAAAGTGCTAAATGGTGAAACCTATAACTTCCTTCTATCACTCATTTCAATAAATGAGGCATATGTCTAAAGAAACACATAACCCTGAAGGGAAAATGAATACATGATGTCAGTGCCGGAGGATCTCATAATGAAATGCTCAGAATCTCTTGTACTTGGGAACTTCTCTTGTTCTGGGTGGGGGTGGGGTGGGATTTATACTCAGGTGTTTAGTCCCTAAAAGCCTCCGAGAAGAGCCTATAGCAGAAGCAGCCGCCATTAAGAGAGACAAGAGGACCAGAAGAATTGATAGGCAATGTGAGATTCAAATCTCAACACCCTCCATTACCTTACCACTCTCTAACAGACAAGAGACTCCTGCCCATCGACAAGACAAGGGAAGAATGCTACTGTTAGTGAACATTTAAAGAAGGAAGAAGTATTTTGGGATTGAAATAAAAGACAGCCAACAATAAAATATAATAGAAGACTTGGCATGCAAAATTAAATAGAACAAAGCAGTATGTTAAAAGTTTTAAAAATTGAGAGGAAAGATGAGAAAACTCGACATTCATTCTGTAATTTTGGAGTGAATTAAAAAAATGAGTGGAGAGGAAAAATGATGTATGAGAAAAATTCATTCTCTACAATTGACATTAATTATAAATTGATGGACAATTCAAGGTCTCACAGTAGGCTCAGAACAGTAAACAAAAAAGACCAGAAATCACTGTATATTTTAAGAACACATGGTAAAGAAAGGATTCTAGGGCTAGATGTGGAGATTCGTGCCTCTATTCTCAGCACACCAAAACTGTACTTGGGAATACCACAATCCAAAGCCGTTGTGGGCAGTGGGTACATGGTACAGTTTCTGGAGGATTCCTAGCAAATGCAAGGGCCTGAGTTTAAAGCTCAGTACAGCCAACAAAAAAGAAAGAAATGAAGGAAAGAAAGAAAGAAGGAAAGACAGAAATAAAAGAAAGAAAGAGAAAGGAAGGAAGAAAGAAAGAAAGGAAGAAGGAAGGAGGAAAAAGAGGAGAGAGAGAGAAAAAGAGAAAGAAAAAGAAAGCAAGGTAAGAAAGAAAGAAAGGAAGGAAGAAAGAAAGAAAGAAAGAAAGGAAGGAAGGAAGGAAGGAAAGAAGGAAAGAAGGAAGGAAGGAAAGAAAGAAGGAAGAAAGGAAGGAAGGAAGAAAGAAAGGAAGGAAGGAAGAAAGGGAAAGAAAGAAAGAAAGGAAGGAAGGAAGGAAGGAAAGAAGGAAGGAAGAAAGGAAGGAAGGAAGAAAGAAAGAAAGGAAGGAAAAAAGAAAGAAGGGAAAGAAAGGAAGGAAAGAAGGAAGGAAGGAAAGAAAGAAGGAAGGAAGGAAAGAAGGAAGGAAGGAAGGGAGGGAAAAGTCTCTGGATTTTGAGATGGAAGAATAGTCAGAGAAAAGCACATAGATGTGCTGAGCAGACCTTTGAAAGCCAGGAGAATTGGAGCACAGCCTTAAAGTTCTCACCCAGCCAAATATTAACAAGAGGAGAGTGTAGAATGAAGGTGGAACATCATGGACTTTCCTGCTCAGACTGGACTCAAGCCATGATCTTCTAGATCTCAGCCACATGTGTAGCTAAGATTACCAGCATGAGCCCCTGTTGCTCAGACGTTTTTATTTCGATCAATAAAAAGAAAACAAAGGATATTCTCCAATATAGAAGCTTGTAAGAGAGAGGGCCAAGATGAAAGTCAGCAAATAGGAATAAATAGAGAAGAAAGGGTAAGTGCAATGCCAGGATAACTTATATCAAACTTCAGTCACAATCATTAACTGAAGAAAGGTATACAAGAACTCCAGAAGGGAAAGACACAGATAAAAAGCAAAACTAAGGCCTGGCACTGGTAGCTCATGCCTGTAATCCTAGCCACTCAGGAGGCTGAGATCTGAGAAATGCAACTGAAGCTGGCTCCAGCAGTAAACGCTGTGAGACTCTTATCTCCGACAAACTACTCAGAAAAAAAAACCTGGAAGTGGAGCTGTAGCTCAAGTGGTAGAGCACTAGCCTTGAACACAAAGAGGCTCAGGGACAGCACCCAGGCCCTGAGTTCAAGCTCCACAACCAACAACAACAACAACAAAAGTAATATGAAAGTAACACATGAAAGAAAACACCTACAAGAGCTGAATTTGTTGTTTCTGAAGATTCAAGTATTAAGAGTACTGCTATTATTATTATTATCATTATTATTGCCAGTACTGAGATTTGCACTTGGAGCCTTTTGCCTTTTGCTCTATCACTTGAGCTACTCCCTAGCCCAAGCTACAAGAGCAGAGATAGAGAAAGACATTTTTCTTTACAATCCATTTAATACCACCTAACTTTTTTTTGAGGTGTGTGTGGGAGTTGGGGAGGAGAAGTGGGGGGGAGTTGTCCTCAAGGTCTGGGCACTATTCCTGAGCTTTTGTGCTTTTTTGCACTCTACCACTTGAGCCAAGGCTCTACTTCCTGCTTTTTGGATGATTAATTGGAGGTAAGAGTCTCATGGACTTTACTACCCTGGCTGGCTTTGAACGGCTGGCTTTGAATGGTGATCCTCTGGTCTCATTCTCCTGTGTAGCTATAATTATGGGCCATTGAGCCACTGGCACCCAGCAAATGTCTTTATAGTTTATGTATTTTGTTTGCATGTTCAAGCATTCTGCCAGGATTTGCAAACTAACCTGAGGTATTTTGGTTAAAGATTTGATAATAAGATAATAATCTCTTCATATTAAAATGGGTGGCCTTGAACCATCTGGTCTTGATTGTAAATTAATCTTGTAAGGATGAAGAAAAGTAGGTTTCCAGATGAATAGAGATTAGAAGAAGTTCACCCTCTTCTGATGGGAAAAAAGTAATGGATATTCATGCAATTGGGTCTAAAACTATGTTGTGCCTTTTTGTATACGTTGTTTTTGGAGAATTATATCTCCCATAGGATCACATAATATTAGAAATCACAGTGCCAACTACTTTATTTTTCAAACACGAAAAATGTCACTATTGATGTAACTGACTTTTCCAAGATCCTCCTATCTCTTAGTAGAAGGAAAGGCAACTCTCAAATGATGGAAACTTTATTCTGCTTAGTATTTCCACATAAATATAAGCATTTCTACATCATTCACTTTAATTATTCATAAGATGGATATTACTTTCTCCATCTGAAGTTCTGATATTAAGATGAAGAACTTTTTACCATCAAATAGTCTCAAGAAAAACATACAAGTTTAGATTATAATTTGTATCATCTGACTCCAATTTCTTGGCATTGTTTTAAAAGAGGGCAATCCCTCCTTTTAAATAATGTCCACATTTTCTTTGCAAATAATCCTATGTATAGAGTTTATTTCTGGGGAGGCAAATTAAATATATATACTGGATAATGTTACAACTTTGCGATTGGTGGAAATAAGTTCCAACTGGCTTCCTGTCTTCAAAAGCTCTAATGGAACAAACGAAAACTCTGCTTTTGCAAATTACATTGAGAAATAAAGATTCAGAATCCACTTTTAAAACTAATCCAGTAAAAGATATAATGATATTTTTTAAAACATGCCTTTTAATGGTAGGGTAAAACTATCATCTATGTTCAGGATTACATTTACTAGACAGGCCTTAATTTCTTGGAAGACACAATTCATCCTTCTGAATATCCTACTGTGTAATACCAGCTGATAAGAATATGTGGCCAGGATCCCTGTCATTGTAGAATTCACTTTAAAATAGATGGTGCAGCTACTTTTTTTTTTTAAAGAGTCTTCCATTTGCCAAATATGGTCATTCAATATAAAATAAGTTGGACTTTGTGACCTTTCAATGAACCATATGATATAGTTATACATATTAATTTCATCATGACTTACTTTTCCAAAGTCATTCCCTCTCTGTAAGAAATGCTATGTAGGTAGGGGAGTTTCAGTGGAAATTAAACATTTGGAGAAAGGCATTTTACATAATATTTTAAAAAATATAAATGGACTATCTACGCTATAATTTTGTAGCTAGGTGTCCCGCAATTAAAAGCAAGAGGACAAATACCACTGATGGTGTGTACCTCAGAAAAGTGAGCTGACTCACTTTATTTTCTCTATGGAAGAATTCTTTAGATATTGAAATATAATGGCAAGAGAAATAGATGCTTTCTCCTTTACCTGAAAGTTCTCTATTTCAGTAATTTTTTTTTTTTAACTTTTGTAGATAGATGAATTGAGAAATGTTTCTAGGATTAAAATTGAGTCAATTAAGATATATAGGATAACATTTTACAGTCGCCGTGGGAAAAAAATAGTTGTGTGTTTGTGTGTGTGTTTGGAGGAGGGGGGGCTTCAACTCAAAATGAACACTGGCTGTAAGTCCATAGTAAACAACTGCCATTCAGTTGGTATAAAACATGGGAAACAAGCTTTTTTCCTTCCCTTCACAAGTAGTTATGCAAAGAGTTTTCAAGCCTATTTAGTCGAGAACAAGGAGCATTTGAAATCAGTTGTTCTGGCATCTGAATGTTCTCTTCTCGATCTAGGCACTTGTCATTGGTGAAGCACTGGAAGACAAGCTGGGCTGTAATCTCTTTTACTTTACAGAGAAGAGGTCCCTGTCCCACCAGCCATTCTCTATTGCTTAGAAAGCTGGAAATTGACATTAATGGGGGGGGGGTCAGTATTTGAGAGTAACTGTAACTAGTAGGTGCTAAGAACTTATTGTGTAGCAAGATCTTCATTTCTATTAGGTTTCCGTGGGCTTAGAAATGCCATCTATTTGAAGGAAGAGTGTGGATTCTTACTTTTTTGAACACAAACTTTTGCTAAAAAAGCAACACATTTTAAAGATTCTTTAACATGAGAGTACTCATTTGATGTGTATGACAAAAATTACTTTGAGTTCGGTAATGCCTTTAAATGAGTTCCTTTATTATGATCACAATAGCATATGTACATTTAAAAAAACATGTATATGTATATAAAGAGATTTATGTATTTGGTTTATATATATGGTACATAGATATCTAAACAGCAATGTACTATATTTGGTTATGTAATTTTCTTGCATATACATATATCACATAATCATGTATGTATAGAAATTAATATTTACCCAGATATTCTGAATAAATTTCCAGGAACACATGCAGAACTTCACTCTTTATCTTTCTGTCTCTCTTCTCTGTCTCCCCTCTCTTTCTCTCTCTATCTTTTTCTGTCATGATGATGGAACTTGAACTCAGGGCCTGAACAATATCTCTTAGGTTGTTTGTTTCCTTGAGGCTAGTACTCTAACATAAGCTACAGCTCTACTACCAGTAGTAGGACATGAGTCTCATGGACTTTTCTGCCTAGGTTGACTTCAAACTACAATCCTTATATCCTCGGATATAAGTAGCTAGGATCATAAGCATGAGCCAAAGGCCCCTGACCCCAAGAAGTAATCTTTTGAAATAATCTTGAGGCCTTGTAAAGTGAGCACCAGAGTGTTCGAAGATAGATTTTACCATAATGTAGGTTAATGCCTGTTTACCAATTTGTATACAACCCTGTTTAAAGTGATGAAAGATATGCTCCACTTGATTAATTTCACAGCCATTTTACTGCATCTGTCTGAATTATTGTGTTCAGGAAATATCAATGTCATTCATGAGAAGGTCCCAATCTCAGAGAAGAGATTTTCTTTTCTTTTAATGTTACATTCCTATTTTTAGATGTTTTCCCATTGTTCTGAATATCTGCATGCACCCTTTCCTCTGTCCCTAGTTATTAGGGGTATAAGTAGAAGAGGCTTGGGAAGGTGATTGTGGTCATGAGGCAGAACTCTCAATGAAAGGAATTAGTGCCTGTGAAAGAGGCCCAGAAAGAGACCCTGCTCCTTCTGCCATGTTTCCACTATGAGATCACACTGAGAAGACAGCCAGTGGGGACCAGAAACAAACCCTCATCAGGCACATCTGCTGAGGCCTTTCCTGAATGTCCAGCCTCCAGAACTGGGAAAACAATACATTTCTGTTCACAAACTACCCAGTCTGGAGTATTTTTTTTTATATATAATAGTCAGAATGGGCTTTGAAAATAAGTCCTTTGCTATGGCAGCCATTTTCCCCCCTGCAGGTTCCCTTTACTTTCATACTATGGACTGAATAAAGCATTTGTTAAAGGAATAGTTGGAGAGTGGCAGCATTGATAAGGACGATCTTATCTAGAAGACAGACCACCCGTGGTGGTGCTCAGGAGAGCACATAAGTCAGATTATTCACCATGGAGGATCTCATTAGCCTCCTTCTTTCTACTCTGTATTTCGGTATTTACTGCTTATTTTTCTTCAGACAATTTTCTATAAAGCCTTTGAATTTTTCTGCTACTAAGAAAAGAGTTATGTATTGTGTTGTCATCTAGGAGTTCTTGAGAAAGGAGAAGATACTTTTCTAGATCACAAGAAGAAGGAAGGATTTCAATTATACACACACACAAAATATACACACATAGATACATATATCTGTGTATGTATCTATGTATATCTATCTATCTTTTGAATTTGAAACCTAGATTACACACTGAGAATGAGAATTCCAGACCCTTTGTCTGCTGGACTCTTCAGTTCACATGGTTTTGAATCAATATGTCTTAGATTCTATGTCAGTTAGAATTCTAGAAAAGATAATGCATTCACACTTCAGTTGATTTTAGATTTTATTTCATACCTCCGAGAGAAACAATGGTTGTATATTATCCTGAGAATCTACAGGGCTCTCCTGGTCATCCTTTGTGATTTACCACATTCACCCTGTGAAACTCAAATAAATAAAATCCTTATGCCTGAATGATTTGGTGTGACATGGCGAATAAGCAAAATGTCTTCATAATTAATTGCTCCCTTCACAAGCCTCTCTACTTCAGCAACATTTAAGCACAAACCCAGATATTTATTTGTGTGGAAATTGTCTAGTGTAAATGTGTGCATGGATATATAAACAAATTTATATTATGGAAAAACCACGCTCTAGCTTCTTTCCCTAATTGTGTATTCAGTATTTTTCTTGGCCCTTTACAATTGAATATCTTCTATATTCATGAAAATTCTATGAGGCATATTTGAATAATCGTTTGTTTTCAAGAACATTGAAATGTATCTCACTCTTCTTGTATTTTGGGTCATCTATGACACTATATTCTTATTGTCACCTGGGATTACTTAATAATAAAAAAGGCAAGAAAAATGATATCTAACTATTAAATTGCAAAAGAATGCTTGGATACAGAATGTATAATTCTTGTGAGAGAGAATGTTTAATGAGAAGGCTAAGACAGAAAAGAGACAGAGAGAGGAGAGAAAAACAAGGAGAGAGGAGAGAGGAGAGAAGAAAAAAGGTGCGAGAGTATGAAGGAAAGGAAAGGAGAGAGGAAAAGTAAGAATGAGAGAGAGAAAGGGAAAGAAGGAGAGAAGGAGAGAAGAGTGAGACAGCAACAGGAACAAAAGGAAAGAAAAAGTAAGAAAGAGAGAGAGAGAGACTGAGTCAAGTTGAACTGAACTTTATTACCACGTGTAAAAGCCCCACTAAAACCCTTCAACTTATAGCAGTTATGCTAGTTTACATACGAGGTTCACTTGAGATTTCATATCTCAGGAAAATCATTTCATGTTTTATGAACTATCAAAGGTCTAAAAAGAGGGTGCTACCTAGTATCACACCAAAACCCAATTTTCACCTTCATCTTACTTTACTCATTGCTTATGACAGAAATGATTCCAGGGAACATGCACTTATTTATGTGGTTACAGGAAGGAATAATGGGACAGGAAGCAACATTCACCTATCATCCTTAGCAATGTCCTGAAGAATAATGTGAACAAAAATATGGAACTTAGCATGAACAAAACCCACAAAACTTGAATATAATGAGTAGTTTTACAGATAATGCCTTCCTTCCTTCCTTCCTTCCTTCCTTCCTTTCTTCCTTCCTTCCTTCCTTCCTTCCTTCCTTCCTTCCTTCCTTCCTTCCTTCCTTCCTTCCTTCCTTCCTTCCTCCTTCCCTCTCTTCCTCCTTCCCTCCCTTCTTTACTCCCTCCCCTCCCCTCCCATCCTCTCCTCTTCCCTCCTATCCTCTCCTCTCCCATCCTCTCCCATCCTCTCCTCTCCTCTTCCTTTCCCTTCCCCTTCACTTTGTGTTCAACAGAAAATAAGACCATATGATGACCTATGATTCATAAATCTTGTGTTAGCAGCATTTGATCAACATGCCTGCCATATATCCTCCAATTTCCAGCTATTTCATAGTTGGAAATTTTTCATACACATCAGTACAAACTTGGGCAAGTATGAGAAAGCAGAAAGTTAAAAATATTTTTATGCTCTTTAGGTAGTTGTGCAAAGGAGTTGCCACTCAACAAAGAAGTTTAAGAATACAATGCATCTTGATCACTGTCACCACTGTAGGATGTACATTGCAGGAGGGCTTTGATTATACCCAAACACAGGTGTTTGTGGCAGAGACTCTACCTAGCTTCTATTGCCAGATTGACAGATACCCTAGATACCTATGTCTTCCTAGTCTTTGTTCTTTATTACTCTACTCTTATTTATTATTCTTATTCCTATTAGACTTTATTTTAATTGTGTTTGATTGGTTTTGTTAACTCACTCCTTTGCTCTGGATTTTCTTTTTCTATGTCTAGGAATCTGGTGTTCCATCTTTTACTCCTTCAAGTTTAATAAGAACCTTTTTCCCTGTTGAGTTTTAGGACACTAATAGGTATGTTGTGAAGTGACCAAAGATTCAGAGATGACCCTGGGGGAACCCCCAGTACCATTTACTTTGTGTCCCTACATTGACACTGATCCGTTGATAACCTTTCTCTGGGTCACACTTTCCAATTGTTTTCCTATGCACCTTATCACTGGCTTCTTCAGACCTGGCTTTCCCCCTTAATTGATATGTGTGTTATGTAGAGCAGAATCAAAGCCACTACTGAAACCTAAGATTGATTATATCGTTGGTTTCCCAGAGTCCACCAGAACTCCCACAGGGCTATCAGGAAAGTTAGACTAGACATAGTCTTGTCAGAGCTACACTGTTTTTATTACGCAAGTGATCACTATTTTATGTTGTCATGATTACCCCAAAATCTTTATCCACGTGTCAAAATCCTGAAATTACAATAGCTATAAAATTATAAAATTTAGGATAGTCCTTAATTTCTTTTTAAAGAAGAGCTTTTAGGTTTTATGTGTGCAATTCTTTTAGTACCTTAAACTAAAAATCAGAGGGTTTGGTGGAGAATAATGCTGAGAATAACATAAAGAAAAAACAGGGCTCTCT
Organism: Dipodomys spectabilis; assembly: GCF_019054845.1. Lineage (NCBI taxonomy): Eukaryota > Metazoa > Chordata > Mammalia > Rodentia > Heteromyidae > Dipodomys > Dipodomys spectabilis. The sequence continues at coordinate 9,825,144 of NW_024870728.1, forward strand.
GGAATATGTCTAACCTCCTTTCTGGCTTCATTTTCTTTTCTTTTCCGAACTTGACATAGATTCTGACAATCATTCAGGTAAGAAATCACCCCATTTGAGGGAGCCATAACTTCATCCTATTCATTAACATCTCTGCTTTAGGGTAAAAAGAGCGGTACGTCAATGTCTACCTGCAGGTATAATAAAAAATAAATGTATCACACAGAGATGGATCATTTGTCTGGGTTATAGGGAATTCCTTTCTCTGCCAGGGAATGTAAGTACTCACTTGCAAAAAGCAGACATGGAAGATGAGCCATGTGGTTCTTCATTCACCAAAAAGCAGTAATTCAATTAATTTATTACTTTGGAAGTCTTTGACACAACAGCCATCCATGTGACCTACCTGTGATGGGAGCCGATGGAATTGCTACCTTGGCAAAAAGCTTCCATTTCTTTAATGAGATATAATAGTGTTTCGGGGGTTCCATGACATAAAAATATGCTGGAACTTCAAACTGGATGGAAAGGGACATAAGGAGTTGGCTGAGTGAGATGCATACCAACTTCCATTTATTTGTCAAGATTTCCAGTTGCAAAATGATAAAATTTTCTTTCTGATGGTGAAATTTTTTTCTTGTTATTTCAACGTAAAGGCTGTAGGTTCACTTTCTAGACTTTTTTGAATTGAGATTCTTTTGAAAATGAAAGATGTCTCAGAAATCTGACCATAAATACAGTATCGAAGATAGGCCCATACATTCCAGGTATGGGAAGGATGGCTCTATCTGAGAGCACTAAAGCCTGGCGACAATGACCAAAGAGGAAAGAGATTCTTTTTGTCCTGCCACTTTTGAGCTTTGAATTTAATTCTGGGATAGAATAGACACTGAAGAAGAAATGGGCTAACATCAATCACCCTGCTGGTCAGGAATTAAGGTGAAGCATAGTGTGTTCATTTCAACATTTACAATTGAGTCCTGTAACACTGAGCTCCTCTCATTCTTTATCCTAGCAGACAAAGAATGTGAAACTATTGTTAGTGAGCAAGTCTGTTTTCCTCAGTAGGTTCTAAGTTTTCTCAAAGCTTATTCTTGCATAGGAAGTTAATTAAATAGCATAAGGGAAAAAGAAAAATGCATTGATGAGAAACATGCATGAATTTCAAAGGCAACTATAAGACATAAAGTAAATCCAATGTCTAGGTCTAGCAGGTATGGTTAGCCAAACTGCATAAAGGCTCTAGAGAAAAGGCTCTAGACCCAGCTGGCCATCCAGTGTCCGCTCACGCAAGCCTGTTTTGTTTATAGACCCTCGCTTCCACACCAGAATGCTTACAACCGGATATTGCCTTTACAATATACAACTCATACTTGTAAACGGAAAGACAAAGAATTGTTTGTAATTAGCTTTAATCTCTTGGATTCAGGAATCCCAAGGCAGATGGTATGGTTCCTACACAACTCCAAAGGCCCATAATGAAGATGAGAATTTAAGAAAGATTAACAGCAAACCATTTCTTTTAACCCTATCCACTTAAGGCCTTAACCTTCTTTGGTGAAGAGAATTCTTTTGGGAGGAGAAACAAAAATCATTTATGTAAATTATTGTTTTTCACTTGTAATTTGCTACATACCAGTGGCTGAGCTTTGGTACCTGATTAATAAGTTGACTTTATAGTTCACGCCCATATGTGAGTTCCCATTCTCAGTAATGTCATTTATTCTCTTGACATGAGATAAAAAAAACACCTCCAAGAACTATTACAATATAGAAGATTCTTGCACCAAAAGACTTCCACTGATCATTGCAACTGTGATTCAGATATCTGGGTGAGTGGCCTAGGTGGGTGGAATCCAGAGAATATTGATTTTCATGGCTTGTAGTTCCTGACCCATTGTGGTATTCATAGGTCAGCTGGTACTCCTGCTAGTTACTAGTTACTCAACCATAGGTGAGATCCTGTGGTAGACACTGATACATAGTGCTGCAAACAATATAGGTGTTCTCAGTGGAATAAAACATGAAGAAGCCACCTTAGGAAAAAACATAAAGGAATTCTATGGGGGAGGTTGTAAGACCATGGCTGAAAAGTTAAAGTTGGCTTTTGTATGTGCTCTGTTTGGCTTGCAGGAATACTCTGAAATTGTCTCAGAGATAATATGTGTAGTTAATCAAAACATAGCTAGTATCGAAGCTGCTGTCTTAGCCAGCAGTTTTATTCTTTGATGTGTCCTGCCTGGTAGCTGAGTTTCTGAGTTGCATGCATATCCCATTTGGACAATAGCAATGGAAAATGAATAAGTGCTTGTGTTGGAAGAGAATGGACAGGAACACTTGGAAACATTTATTTACAGCACTTAATCATTATGTAATGACTAATTGGGGAGGTGAAGTTGTTTTTTTCCAAAATGCATGTTCTTAATGAATCTTATGAGATGCAACATAAAAGGAGCTCCAGATGATATCCAGGATTCTTCATTTGTGTTTTATAAGATGAATAAGGAATGAATACTGTAAGACACAGATCTACAGCTCATGAACAAAGCAGAATGGTGACGTGGAGCTCAAACTCTTCTAAAGTACTTACATTAGTGAAAGAAAAAAAAATCTTCCAACATTCCAATGAAGTAAAGAAAACAAAAAAAGAGAAGAAAATGAAAACCGAATTGTATAATCATATTTTTCAAAATACTTGAGGTTAGTGAATCTTACCAGGAACAACACCATAAAACTAACCTCCCAATTATTTCCAGGATACATAATCTGTGTCCTATAAAATACGAATTAAGTAAACGTTACAATCTCCAGCTACATCTCACAGGAAGGTGAATTCCTAATGGTTTGAAAGAGTTTTCGCAGGATTACTTTTTATCGGGGGTAGAAGTGCATGGGAGAAATCGAGGTGCTGGGTGGGGGCGTGTCAGTAATAACCCAAATTACCAGATACATTTCAGCTCAGTGGGTTATCTTACCCATGTTAGGATTTGGGAGCTAAACATCTGACAATAAAAATGCAGATGCCATTCAGAGAGTCTCTGCACCAGCAGAACTTCATGACTCATTCCATCCTAGCAGAACAAGCAAGAGCCATGGTGGGCTCCAGGGCCTATATTGGGCCCACCACTACCAATCAGATATCCTTACAGTCTCTGTTACAGAGAATTCAGGAATTTCGTATTTTTCCTCATGTTATTTTATGCTTGCTTTGGTATGAAATTTATTCTAGATTTCTTACCACTGAGAGCAAAAATGATACTCTTGGAAGAAATTCCATGTGTATATCCATCTCTAGTGGTGGTAGAGTTGAGGAATTTGAGTGAACCTACCTGTCTCAGAAGCATGGGGATCAGGCCAGACCAAAGCCATTAGGTTGAGAAGCTTCTAATGTGGTCAGCTTATTAAGGGGAGACGAGAACAGACACTAAGTGCTTTCATTAGGATATGTGACACCTGTCCAGGAGGAAAAGCATCATTGCGTGAGAACAGCTTCCATCATCTTTCAGGTACCCACAGAGTCTCCTTCAATTGTTTTTTTGCTTCAATACAGAAGGGATTCACAGCAACCTTATAATCACCCTGCTTCCACTTTCCCCTGACATTTTTTTTTTCTGGAGCTGTTTTCACTTTCTGCCTAACTATCCACACATCACAGCTGATGTACTCTGACAGACACAAAGGAGAATTAAAGTGAAATGCATGCACTGTTTAAAATAAAATCATCTATGTCATGAATAAGAAAAACAAAACAGATGGGATTGCGTCTTTGGTCATGCCTCAGAAGAGTTTCAAACTCTTCTAAAGTACTTAATTTAATAAAGAAATGGGGGGGGGGGGAGACCTTTCCAATATTCTAAATGCAATAAAGCAGAAAGGGGGAAAAAAAAAACCCTGATTCTCTAATCACATTGGAATTTGGTATCAATAGTTTTGGCGTAAGGAATTCACTGGTGAAATGACATTTAGGTTTATGGGGAATACATTGAGGGTTAATCATTGAGGCAAAATGACTATTGATTCAGAAGTCAGGGAACTGACAAAGTGGCTTTGAGTTAGCATATTCCACCATAACAGAAGGAGCTAGTAAGCGGAGCTGTGGTCAGAAAGGGGAAACCTCCGATCAACTTGGGTGAAGTCTGTCTGCAGTTTCTTCAACACAAATGTTCCTCCAAAAACATCCCAAGCAAATAATTCTTCACAGACTGTTTCTCTTTCGTAGCATGAAAGAGTGGCATGGTCGGTGTAATCATTTCGTTAGTTCCAGAGCTACAAGAAAAGTCAACAGTCTCCAGGTTGCTTGCTTCATGGTATGCTTCAACTTGACATCAACAGGAAGGCCCAATCAGTCTTAGATTGGGAATGCTGAACTGCCTACCCCCATCTCCCAACTCCCCCTCCTCCCGGCTCCCCCTGCACTGATTGGAGGCAGGAGGAGAGGAAAAGAGGGAAAGATTTACTCAATACCAGGAGAGCCGCATAAACAAGTGCCAGGGCAGTTTCCTGCAGGAAAGTGGAAAGATTAGTCTGGTTTATACTTAGATGAGGACAAAGCTTAACACAGGTTGCAGTTGATTAAACACGAGTGAATCATTGCATGGCCCTATCTAGATAATCTTTGGCCATTATCTTTCATAACAACAGAGAAGTTCTGAGCTTTCTCTTAGTCCAGGATTGATGAGGTCTGCAGAGGGGAGGGGAGAGGTGTTTAGCAGAGAGATGACATGTGTAGCCTTTCCTTGGCCGCCTTCCCTCCACAGGGTTTCCATCCACTCTCCAGTTTTAAAGATCCTACATCAGATACAATTACAAAGCCAAATCATAAGCTTTTTAGAAATCATGGGTTAGGAAGATTACGATGTTTTTCAGGGTCTTCTTCCCCACCATCCTTGAGAACCTTAGTTCCTGGAAGTGGGCATTTCTCCAGCTGCTGTACTGAAGCTTGATAAAAAAATAGACAAGATAAATGGACTTTGAGTGTTGTATTGTGCCAGACTTTTAATTTTCAGGACATGATTATTACTTTTTTAACCTAGCCGAGAGTCAAGTCAATTTGTGACACAGTTGAGAGGGATGGCTGGATCGGAGGAAAAGGGGGTGGCATCTGACATTTTAAGTCAGAAAAGCCTGCCACACAAGACAGATTTCTCGTGGCCATCGAGATAACAACCATAAACACATTGTCAGAAGGGGAAAAAAAAATCACATTTTTGCCCTAACACAGATCGTATACAGATGACTGATTTTTCTTTCAAGTTCAAGCACAGAAAGATTTGTTTATATATTTCCGCTTGTGACCTGGGCAGGCACAATAATCTCGGCAGCTTGAATAGAGATGGTGGAGAGCGTTGGCAATCTCTGTTATACACAGGGATTGCAGGATCTATGCACAGTCTAGGAGGCTGAGAATCCCACCAAATGGTTCTACAGGTTACTTACTGTGTCTACTTCATATCACAAGTCTCAGAAGGATGGATTCGCTTTTGTTTGTTCCTTTTGTATGTTCTTCCCCTTATGGCATGTCCCCTCTTGTCACTGTATTTGATTTTGGTACCAGGTATTGTATCTTGGTTTAATTGTATTAGGGAAGGGAAGAGGAACAACAGACAAAGGACCAGGGGGAAAAGGTGTAACAGCGATATGCATAAGACAATGTGTTGGAAATGATCTGGACAATTCGGGGGTGGGGGGAGGGAAGGTAGGAGAAGAATGAGGGAAGGGTAACCACTACCTTACTCATGTAACTGTAACCCCTCTGTCTATCACCTTGACAATAAAAGTAGAGGTGCTACTAAAATTAACAGGAAGTGAAACTGTAAAAAATAAAATAAAAAAGGAAGAAGAGGAAAACGTACCAGATGCTGGAGGCTTGTGCTTATGATCCTAGCTCCTCAGGAGTTTGAGATCTGAGAGCTGAGGTTCAAAGCTAGCTCAGGCAGGACTGTGGAACTTATCCCCAATGAAACAGCGAAAAGCTGGATATGGAGGTGTGACTCAACTGGTAGAGCTACATCCAGCATTGAGAAAAATGACAAGCAAAAGAGTTAGGCCCTGAGTTCAAGCTCCAATAACAACACCAAAAAAAAAAAATAGGAAAAGGGATAAAGAAAAAAAAAAGATTCCCTTTTGCTTGCTTCCTTTGATCTCTGCCAAAGCATTTCTGTGAATCTAAGGGGTACTTATATCTCTCCAAGGGTGTTCTAAAAGTTTTATCATGCTTTCATGCAATTATCCAGTAACAGATCATTCAGATGATAAGCAGATAATTGTATGAGATGATCAAAAAAGGCTAAGAATTGGACGAACCACAAGGTGTTTCTCATTCTTCATCATTGTAATTATTAATCTCTTCTCAAAGAAAAGTACAGTAAAAAAATTAATTTATCTGAAACCATGGCTTCCCTAAAAGAAGGCTATTTGATCTAATTGTTTTTGTTTAGTCGGAGGTAAAGGGAGTGGAGGATGGACTAATTCTCTAACAATTTGGCCCTATTTATTAGAACAAGTTATTAAGTACATTATTATTGAACACCTTCAAGGATCTTTGTGATGTACACAGGTATTTTTGAAAACGTGACAAACCCTGCTCCCTAAAAGTTCTCCAGCTGGTCCTAGAGACCTACTTGTGCTTATAAACATATAAACACACATGGTCACCATTAAACAATCCAAAAATAGGAAGAGTAAAAGTAAGCAGTGGAATATTATGCGTGTCCATGTTCATTATGATTTTGGAAAGATCACAGAAAGTTGAGTGTGTATGTGTGTGTGTGTGTGTGTATGTCTAATCCTAACATCATTTTTATAGCTTAAAAATGCATCCTTTGGAAAGAGATCCATGGAAGGCATGTGGCATATATCATCTTATGGAATTGTCCAAACAACAACTGAAGTAGTTGTAGTGATTAATTCCATTTTCCAGACCTGGAGCTGGATACTAAGCAAATTATCCCAATCAACCAGCTCTCAAGGGCTGAACTGTACTTCTTCCAGTGTACATTACTCTGATTCTAAATCTTTGTTTGTGAATAAGATTTGCAGACCTGGATTTAGAACCACCAGTGGGGGTTAGGGGGAGAGGGAGAGAGAGATCTAACCTCGTCCCCACTCAATCCTATGATATGCTGAGCCAGAATCCCAGCAGATGGGAGGATCTTTGTTCTGCACCCTGCTCCAAGTGCTCCCTTGACTTTGACACATGGTGCTTCCAGTATCCCAGTCCTGTGAGATCACAAGAATGGAAAAGAATAAATCCCAATTCATTGCTCCTATGGCTCAGGTCACTTGAGTTGAGGTCTCTTCAGTTGTCTCTACAATTTTTCACAAGTCTACAAATCACTCAGCAAGTAAAAATTCTATTTCTTCCCAAGGGGGAAAGAAAAAAAAAAAAGGAATGGAGATCCCTCATGAGTGGCTGGCGTCTGAAGAGGATGCAACTCTGAAAGATGAATTTCCAGGTAGCTAATTGGAACCTAATGTGTTTTGTATCCCCATGCTGGAGCCTTCCTTCTCTGACTGCTTTTATCCAGGGCTATAAACTTAAGCCAGAATTTGGAGTGGGGAGAACAAAGGTTTTTCCATTAGATTTCAGGATGAAATGGAAGTTAATTGTGGTAAAGAAACATTTTCATCTATTTTTTAAGATTCTATTGGGAGATAATAGATAATTGCAAAGTAATTCCTAGATTCAAAGGAATCCCATGATTGAATGGAAATGTGATTATGTCTATTTGGGAAAAGGCATTTATGAAATATTTGTGTTCATTACCCTTCCTCTAAGCAGAATAATATTTAAATCAAGCTCAATCTCGTTCTGGGAAAAGAGTTTCTGGAACTGATCTATAGGATTTTTACCTAGCTTTGTCAAAATGTAAATTTAGTGAATGAATTTAGTAAGAGTAGTCATGGGTACGTGGTATTGAGCAGCTGCCAAGGAGGGGGTTGAGTAGTGACCTTTGGCACTTTATTGCCATCTTTCATTGAGAAGTGAATTTTTTTATGCTGCCACTCAAGGATAATTCTTTGTTTCCTGCATTATTTTTTTTGGTCGGTCGTGGGGCCTGAACTCTGGGCCTGGGCATTGTACCTCAGCTCTTCAGCTCAAGGCTAGCACTCTACCACTTGAGCCACAGCACCACTTCTGGCTTTTTCTGTTTATGTGGGGCTGAGGAATTGAACCCAGGGCCTCATGCATGTAAGGCAAGTGTTCTACCACTGAGCCACCTTCCCAGCCCTTCTGCATTTTTGTTTTATGGAAAGAGGGATATAATATTGTATTTTTAGAACACTACACTAGTGCCTCAAAAACTTAACCGTCCATTCTTATTTTATTATTACTAGAAATATTAGTGGTAACAGCTTTGGATCAATTTAACCCCCACGAAAATCCTGCAAATTAGGTACGGTGCACACATTTCTAGTTTAGGGAAGTTAATGAAACTCACTGGGTCTGAAGCATTATGCACCTCTCCTTTGGGGGGGGCATTGTAGGAGAGCCTTATGGAAACCCCCACCCATGGCTAACCTCCAGCATTTCCCCATTTAGTACCTTGTGGAATCTTCATCACCAAAGCTACTTGCTTTGCATCCCTCAAATACAATACTACATTTCCACATGTGTACATCCCATTTTGCCGGTTAGCCTTTCAGGGTAGCCTGTTATTTAATAATATCTTGTCTTTAACATGTAATGTTTTTTTTTTCAGAAAAAATTTATATTGTCTTTCAAAGATATAATACTTCAGGATGGACCATGACACAGCAGGGGCGCTCGAATTACACAGTGGAAGTAGAGCCCATTGCTAGGAAAGAGGCTAGATAGAGAGAAGATGATAGAAAACATCCTGGCATGAGGCAGGTTGGGTCCAGGGCAGCTCGTCAGACCCCCTGACACATTGACCTTCTCTGCTCCTAAGTACTTCACTACTCATATCATTGTATGTCAGCAGCCCATACTCTTCAAAACCATGGAAATGATGGAAATGACATCACGCTGTCCCTCCACAGCCATGTCTAGTGTTTTCTCCACGCTCACCAAAATTACTGTATTGCAGAAAATAAAAGAACGAAAAAAAGCTGAAAAGACCTTCAGAAGAAAATACCTTCCAACTAAAAGTGTCACGAGTTGAGAAAACAGGTGCTTATGGTTGGCTTTGCTGCCCCTGAGAAACACGGTGCGCATCCATGCTCTGCAATTGGGTATTTATGTGTGCACTGGCCCCATGATCCCCCTTGACATGTTCTGTCTGGCATCACATTTTCTAGGAAGCTAGGGGCCATAGCAGAGTTCCTTGTCAGGCCACCATCTTTATGCACTAGCGCAGCCCTCTACATACCAGCTGCAGTGCTTCTGTCTTCTTTATTTCTGGCTCTCTGGGACATGTGTTGGTGTTTGCCTATCCGTTATCTTTGATAACAGCACCTCATTATTCCTTGTGGGGTGGTAGAATGGACTCCAGTTTGCCAGAGTGAAACACATCACCCAGGCTAGCTCGAACAGAACCCATCTGAGGATTTTGCTTCTTGTTGTTGGATGTTTTTACTCTGGAAGGGGTAAGCTGTGTGCTCCTGGGCCTATAACACATGGACAGAATCTGGTTGTCAACAAAGCAACACAGAGAGAGGACAAAAACAAAATGAAACAAAAAAACCACTACCTCCCATCCCCTGCCGCTGACACCCAAGAAAAACAAAAACAGACTCCAAGTGAAATAGAAAAATCAATATAAAACTTGATATGGAAGCATAAAAGACCCCAAATGGAAAACACAACCCAGTGTAAAATGAACACCGCTGGATATTTCACAATACCAGACTTCAAATTATACTACAGAGCCATCATAACAAAAACAGCTTGGTCCTGATACAAAAATAAACCTGAAGGCATATGGAAAAGAATAGAAGACCCAGGAATAAAACTACACAGTAATAGAAATCTAATTGTCCACAAAGGTGCCAAAAACAAACACCAGAGAGAGCTATTCTTATTAAAATACATGTACATCTGAAATTCCATGATGAAATCCCTTGTTATAATCAGTACACACCACACACACACACACACACACACACACACACACACACACACACGAACAATAGGTAAGTAAAAGAGGTTGTTTCGGGGGGTTTGTAGGGTGAGGTAAGATAAAAGGAGGGAGTGAATGAGGCAGCATAGGTGAAGTATTTTTTGCATGTAGTAAAATAGAACAATGAACCTTGTTGAAGTTGTTTTATTAGTGGGAGCTGGAGTAAAGCAGAGATAGAGAGCAAGAGGTTCATCAAGATACACCGTATGTATGTATAGAAATGTCTCCAGCGCAACCCCTCGAGTAAAAACCAAAATCAAAAACAAACAAAAGGATAGATAAAGAGCAGGAGTTACTTTTCACAAAACTGTTTTGTCACATTTCACGTGCTATATTCTTCCATTCAACTATTTCTCATAGACCCGTCATCGGCAACTTGGTAAGTAGTTATTTATTTTAAAATTTTTTATTATTATAATACAGGCTGGTAAGTATTTAATAGCTGTCTGGGGGCGGGGCTCAGTTAGTTATGTTTGCCAGTTGATGTAGTCATGTAAATTCTCCTTCCCTACCCTCCCCCAACCTGGGGCAGATTTCCAACATACAACATGATATCAAATGACTCACGAAATTCCTTAAAATTTAACAATTGCCTGTGGTAGAGCCAACTCCAGCCCACACTGAAATTACAGAGTAGAGCCTCTAATTATCGAGTGCTTGCGTGTTTGTCCAAGGGCCAGCTGTGTGTCCTTCTGAGATGCAGATGTGACTCTGAGATGGCAAAGGCCCAGCAAGAAAGGACCAACGTTTCGGGGGTGTCCTGTTGGTGAGCAGGGGCCATGCTGAGTGCGAGCAGTCAGAGGGTGCTGCTTTGGAGGTCACCGTCATCCACGCAGAAGCTCCCGTGTGGTCTGCAGCCTGGACTCACGTGGCAGGTGCTGGTGCTGAACACAAAGGTAGCCATTGTGGGAAGAGGAGGATGGTGCAACCTTCCCAGGGAGAGGAGCACTTGCCCTGGGCAGGAGACAATAACAAGGGGAGAAGGAGGTGGTGGCAACCTCGCCTATCCCCAGAACCAACAGGACAAGTTCAAACAGAGCTGAAGGCATAGCATCAGGGTCACAAAGCAGCCCAGAGTAGGGACAGGAGGAAAGAAGGAAGGCGTGGGGATGGTTTGCAGGCAACAGCTGCAGCAGGAGGAATGAGGAAGAAAAGGAAGGCCCACAGTCAGGAAGGAGAGAAGGAGCCACTGGGCGTTGGAAGCTATGTGGCTCGTTTCAGTGGAGCCCAGGTGGCATTGGGTTCGAGGATGCTGACTGCAAAAAGGGTGTAGGACCTTTTCCAGGAAAATGATTGCCATCCTCTTCGCAGACCTAATTTTCTTTTAAATAATAGCAGTCATTTCGCCCTATCTGCTGATATAGACAAAGAGCAACAGCTATCTCATAACAGTTCTAGTGTCTGGATGAAAGTTAACAAAATGTAAGCTAGATTATTTGCCCCCCTCCCCCCACTCCGCCTTTTTTTGGTCAGGGGACCAAAAAAAGATGTAGACATCGCTGACACTCTTCAACTCTTTCCAGTTGCAACATGGTCATAGCTATGAGGAAGTACTCCCAAATTAAAGAAGAAATGGATAATGGATATTTAAGTATATATATATATATATATATATATATATATATATATATATATATATTAGATATTGAAGTGTTGTGCAAAGGGTTTATCATTTTGTCAGTCAGATAATGAGCACATTTCTTTTTTGGACAATGTCATCCTTTCCTTTGCTTCTCCCAGTGGAATTGTATGTTGAAAATAAGCAAAAGGGGTATATCTTTGGCTCTTACTATAAACAAAATTAATTGAGACTAAGAAAGATGCTATTGTGGCTAAAAGATAGATGATTTGGGGATGGTTTGAGATTTGTGTAAAATATAGATTGCTTTAGAAAACAAAGCAAACACTATTTGTTTCTATGAGTGGTTCACTGTAGCTTAAATCCTTTAGATTTGTCAGGCAGCAAATAGCAGAAAATAAACCCCACTTGAGTGTTGCTGCACACAGAGTTATGTATCTGTTGGATTTAGACATGGAGGTAAATTACTATACACATTCAGAGAACAATCCAGTTAGTGAGTCTTACCTTTCTCCAGCATTCAGAAGAACATGAAAATCTCTTTAATCAAATCTGTTCTTTTCTACACATGAAAATGTTAGAAAACTTTTTCCCTCAGTCCCTAAATGCCCACCTGAGACTTAAGAACTTCATCAAAGAAACAAGATAAAGTTTGTTTTTTTAAAAAACAGTTGCACCATGTGAAGTCTTTTGAGGAACCTCTATACTGCTTTCCAAAGTGGTTGAACAAGTTTACATTCCCACCAACAATGAAGTAAGGTTCCCTTCTGTACACATCCCCTCCAGCATCTGTTGTTGTTAGAGTTCTTGATTTTTGCCATTCTAACTGGAGTGAGGTGGTATCTCAATGTTGTTTTGATTTGCATTTCTTTTATGGCTAGGGATGTTGAGCATTTCTTCATGTGTCTATTGGCCATCCTTCTTTCTTCTTCAGAGAAGTTTCTCTTTAAGTCATTAGCCCACTTATTTATTGGGCAGTTGTTTCTTTGAGGATTTGTTGTTGGGGGATTTGATTTTTTGAGTTCCAGGTATATTTTAGATATGAAACCCTTGTCTGTTGTATGGCTAGTGAAGATCTTCTCCCAATCCGTGGGCTTTCTATTGATCTTGCTCCTTTGCCATGCAGAAGCTCTGCAACTTCATGCAATCCCATTTGTCCAACCTTTCTTTGATTTGTTGTGTTTCCGGGTCTCTATTCAGAAAATTTCTGCCTGAGCCAAGGAGACCTAGGGTTTCTCCTATTCCATCCTGTAATGTTTTCAGAGTGTCTGCTTTGACTCCGAGGTCTTTGATCCATTTGGAGCTGATTCTGTTGCAGGGTGATATGTAAGGATCTAGCTTTAGTTTTCTACAAGTATTTAACCAATTTTGCCAGCACCATTGACTGAAGAGTCTGTCTTTCTTCCATTCTATTGTTTTAGCTCCCTTATCGAAGATTAGATGGCTATAGGTCTGTGGGTTCATTTCTGGATTTTCAATTCTATTCCATTGGTCCGGAGGTCTGTTCTTATGCCAATACCAAGCTGTTTTTGGGCATTTACCCAAATGTTTACAAACAAGACCACACTAAAGCTACCAGCACAACTATGTTTATTGCAGCATTATTTACCATAGCTAAGATATGGAACCAACCCAGATGTCCCTCAGTAGATGAATGGATCAAGAAAATGTGGTATATATACACAATGGAATTCTATGCCTCCATCAGAAAAAATGACATTGCCCCATTTGTTAGGAAATGGAGAAACTTGGAAAAAATTATATTAAGTGAAGTAAGCCAGGCCCAAAGAAACATAGGTCCCATGGTTTCCCTTATTTGCAATATCTAGTATATGTATGAGTCAAGCGGAAAAGGTCAGATAATGTGATGTTAGGAAAATGAACCCTTAGATATGTATTATAATGCTTTTTTCTTTCATGCATTTGTTTCTAATGCATTTATAAGATTATCTCTTTGTTGCTTTGTATGTCCCTCCCCCACAGTATAACCCCTGCTTTCACTATATTTGATATCAGTATAACTTGTGGAGGAGATGGGGAAAAACAAATCGTTTAAGGATACAGGTGGACCTGTTGTAACAATGAGAAGTACAAGTTGTCATGTCGAAAACGAGCTTTACAACATTGGTGGGGGGGGGGGGGAGGGGGGAGCATTGGGTGGGGGGGGTGGAAGGGGAGGCTGGGAAGGGATGTGAAGGGAAGGGTAAACAAAGGAGGAGGCTGCAATGCTTGATAAGAAATGTACGCATTATCCTGCCCATGTAATTGTAACCCCTCTGTACAGTATGTTCACCAAAAAAAAAAAAAAAATTAAACTAAAAAAAAAAACAGTTGCACCTTCATTCAGAAAGAAAATGCAAAAGACAACTAGAAATGCTGCAGCCTCCGCTTAAGTACCTAATGGGTTTTAGCCCAAATGTGTACTCTAGCATTCTCTGTTACTTGATGTCACATTCTCTTCTCAATCCATCGTTAAAAAATGCAGAAACTAGGTCAGATGCACAAGGTTCGATTTGGCATAAAATTGACAAAACAGTCTACAATCAAGGAAGATTCATTCTCATAAATACAAGGTAAATAATTCATTTTGAAATTTAGTTAATTCATTTTAAGTACATAAATAATGCATGGGTAAGTGTGCTATATAAAAATGTTAAATAACAAGAAAGCATATTGGCTATTAAATTACCAAATTTGTATCTTCCTCCTGCAACTTATCCCCCGACCAAAAAAAAAAAAGTAGTAACCATCACTCCTGGTTGGCTGAATGTTCTTTCTAATGCATTTCCCAATCCTTCCCATTCATTCCATGGAATGAATCAATATAGTCACTTAAGATAAAATTCAAAAAATAGAAAAGCAGAGTACTACAAAAAGGAAATATCCATAATTTCACCGCCCAAAACAAATCCAGCAATCATTATGATACATTTTTTTCAAATTTTTGTCTGCAGAATTTTCAACAATGATTATAATGGAGAGCCATCCAGTGTGTGGATCAAAATTTAAAATGATGATACATTTTGTTTGGTGGTAATATTTTTATTAGCTTAGTGAATTTTATCAGTCTATTAGAGAAGTAGAGAAATGAACTTCATCTTTATAGAAAATACCAACAAATCCTCTTTTCATATACTTGAGATGAGGGGATAAGTTTGTTAGGAGCAAACAAAGCAAGACAACAGAATTAGAAAATCATAGAATCATAGAACTTTCCTTCGGCTACACAGAAAGTGATAAAGCCAAAATGAGACCATCTTTCCTTATCTCCATTTCTCCTTTTCCACCCAGCTCCTAGGGATGCTGTGAACATCAGGATCTTTTCAGAGTAGAGCTTTAAAGACAGCAGCTCTGAGCTAAATCAGATCCATAAAATATTTTAAAAAGTCTTTTAACAGAATGATGATTTTCTTTTTTTTTTAGAAGTCTTGAAACATACAAAGCTCTTACAACATGAGGCCCCATTGCATATGGCAGCCACAGATGGGAGCTTCCTTTGACCTGACCTCTTAAACCTCTCAACCCTTACATGTTGGCCTCAGTCCTGTAAGACTTCTGCTTGGATCCCCTGCATGGGGAACACCATGCACACTTCTGAGAATGAGAATCTTTGAAAGAAGCAATTATTTTGAGACAAGAGACCAGAAAAAGAATAATCTCAGACCAATTGGGATGCATTGCCACCTTCTACACATGGGAGTGTAAGTTCTGTTGTAGATTTTGAGACCTGGTATGTTCATGTTTGGCCTCAGCCTGAAACACAGAGCTCATCTCAGCCACTCACCACACTTGCCTTGCTGCTCTGCCAGCTACAACAGAAGCAGTCAGCATCAATCTAAACACATTCATTAAAAAGGTGAGATGATTAAAGGCATAGCTAATAAACTCTTAATTCTATGTTAGTTACATACTGATAATAAGTACTAAATATTTTGGGGGATACAACAGATTCCTGATTGTAAATATTTTTTTCTTTATCAATGAATAGAATTTACCAATTGAAAGCATATTCCACATTCTAAATCAAATCAACTGGTATGTCCTGGTAGTGAGTAAGGCTAGAAATAAGAAAGGCAGGCCCTGGTTAGATGGGTATAGTGTTCCTGAGCAAGATAGAAAGGACTTAAACCATGAAGGTACTACAATTTTAATTACTGCTAGGGTAAAAAGATAATTCTGAGCCCCCTGAGTGGAGGACTTGAGTACTGGCTAATCCAAAAGGACAATGGAAGGGATAAACAGGTGAGAAGCTGGCACTAGGTCTTAAACTGCCCTGGGTGATTGGCAGGTCTAAGATACAGGACTTGGAATGGGAATGCCCACTCCCTACATTTGTAAGTGCTGCAACATTATGGAACACCAGTGACCTTGAAATCCCCATGGAAGGCCATTGTCACTTGAACTCAATTGGAAAATGGGATTATGGGAACACACAGGGTGACTGGCTCTGAACCCAGAGGAACCCATTGATGCAATAGGCTTAGCTTTCTAGGGAGAGCCATGGCTGCAGAGAAAATCACCATTATTCTATCATCAAATTGAAAAAAAAAAGATTTAAAATACTCTCAGTTATTCAAAGCACTTTCAGCCATGAATCATGGGGGAGTAAACTAAGATGGTATGGTAGTTTGGGAGTAGAAAATAAGGATAAAATAGAAAGAAATGAAAGAAGGAGGGAGGGAGAGCAGAAAGGAAAGAGAGAGGGGGAAGCAAAGAAGAAAGAAAAATAGTAGAGAAATAAAGAGAAAAAAGAGGGACTTAAAGAGAAACTTCTCTGAAGAGGAAATAAGAATGATTAATAGACACTTGAAGAACTGCTCAAGTTCTTTAGCCATAAAAGAAATGCAAATCAAAACATAAAAGGGGATCCAAATAGGGAAAGATGAAGTAAAATTCTCCCTCTTTCCAGATGACATGATTTTGTATTTAAAGAATTCCATGGACTCCACTCCCAAATTACTTAAGCTGATTCAAAACTTTGGCAAAGTAGCAGGGTATAAAATTAACCCTCAAAAATCAATGGCTTTTCTGTATACCAACAATGAGAAAAGTGTGGCTGAAATCAGGAAAGCAACTCCATTTGTAATAGCCCCACAAAAAATAAAATACTTGGGAATTAACCAAAGAAGTGAAGGATCTTTACAATGAAAACTTTAAAAACGTGAAAAAGGAAATCAAAACAGAACTTAGAAAGCAGAAAAACCTCTCATGCTCTTGGATCTGAAGGATCAACATCATGAAAATGGCTATACTTCCAAAGGCTATCCACAAATTCAATGTGATAACTATCAATATTCCAACCTCATTCTTCAAGGAAATAGAAGAGGCAATCAAAAAATTCATATGGAACAATAAAAGACCCTGTATAGCAAAAACGACTCTTAACAGAAAGAACAGTGCTGGAGGAATATCAATACCAAATTTCAAACTCTACTACAAAGCCATAGTAATCAAAACAGCTTGGTACTGGCACAAGAACAGATGTCAGGACCAATAGAATAGAATTGAAAACCCAGAAATGAACCGACAGACCTATAGCCACCTAATCTTTGATAAGGGAGCTAAAAAAATAGAATGAAAGAGAGAGAGCCTCTTCAGTAAATGGTGCTGGCAAAATTGGTTAGTCATATAGAAAACTAAAGCTAGATCCTTATATATCACCCTGCACCAGAATCAACTCCAAATGGATCAAAGACCTCGGAGTCAAAGCAGACACCCTGAAAACATTACAGGAAGGAATAGGAGAAACCCTAGGTCTCCTTGGCACAGGTTGAAATTTTCTTAATAGAGACCCAGAAACACAACAAATCAAAGAACAGTTGCACAAATGGGATTGCATGAAATTGTAGAGCTTCTGCATGGCAAAGGACATAGCTAGCAAGATCAATAGAAAGCCCACGGATTGGGAGAAGATCTTCACTAGCCATACAATGGACAAGGGTCTCATATCTAAAATATACCTGGAACTCAAAAAATTAAATCCCCCAACAGCAAATCCTCAAAGAAACAGCTGCCCAATAAATAAGTGGGCTAATGACTTAAAGAAAAACTTCTCTGAAGAGGAAAGAAGGATGGCCAATAGACACATGATGCTCAACATCCCTAGCCATAAAAGAAATGCAAATCAAAACAACATTGAGATACCACCTCACCCCAGTTAGAATGGCAAAAATCAAGAACTCTAACAACAACAGATGCTGGAGGGGATGCGAACAGAAGGGAACCCTACTGCATTGTTGGTGGGAGTGTAAACTTGTTCAACCACTTTGGAAAGCAGTTTGGAGGTTCCTTAAAAGAGTCCACATAGAGCTCCCCTATGACCCAGAAATCCCATTTTGGGGCATTTACACAAATGATCACAAATAAGACCACACTAAAGCTACCAGCATAACTATGTTTATTGCAGCATTATTTACCATAGCTAAGATATGGAACCAACTCAGATGCCCCTCAGTAGATGAATGGATCCAGGAAATGTGGTATATATACACAATGGAATTCTATGCCTCCATCAGAAAGAATGACATTTCCCCATTTGTTAGGAAATGGAAAGACTTGGAAAAAATTATATAAGTGAAGTAAGCCAGGCCCAAAGAAACATAGGTCCCATGTTTCCCTTATTTGCAATAACTAGTATATGTCTGGGACAAACAGAAAAGGTCAAAAGTTATGTATACATGACCAGATAAAATGATGTTAAGTGAAATGAACCCTAAGATAGGGACACAAGTGTTTTTTTATTTCTTGCTATTGTTCCTAATGTATTTACAATGTACCATGAGATTTTTTTTTTTTGCTTTGTATGTTCCTCCCCCATGGTATAACCCCTTTTTTCATTGTATTATGATGTCGGTGCCCTGCATTTTGTATATGCACTTCTCTAATTTGGGGAGGGGAAGGGAAAAAACAAAATGTTTAAATAAGAATACAGGTTAAACACTATGTTGAAAACGAACTTTACAACCTCGGTGCAGGGGATGATAGGGGGAAAACAAAGCTGGAGGCAACAATGTTCAATAGGAAATGTACTCATTACCTTGCTCATGTAACTATAACCCCTCTGTACAACATTTTTTGGGGGGGGTTCGGTCGTGAGCCTTGAACTCTGGGCCTGAGCACTGTCCCTCAGCTCTTCACCTCAAGGCAAGTGCTCTACCAGTTGAGCTACAGCGCCACTTCCAGTTTTCTGAAGGTTTATTAGAGATAAGAGTTTCACGGACTTTCCTGCCCGGGCTGGCTTTGAACCGTGATCGTCAGATCTCAGCCTTCTGAGTAGCTAGGATTAGAGGTGTGAACCACCGGCTCCTGGCACTGTACAACATTTTTGCAATAAAAAACGTACAAAAAAAGAGAGAAAAGAGGCAAGAGGGAGGAGGGAGGAAGGGATAAAAGAAGAAAGAGATAAAAGGAGAGAAAGAAGGAAAGGGGAGTAAGGAAGAAGGAAGAGGAAGAAAAGAAATAAAAGAAAGATGGTTAAAGAAATGGAGAAAGAAAGAAGACAGGGAAGAAGGGAGGGAAACAGATATGTATTTTCACCTAGTAATATGCTTTGAAGGATCTAAATAATATAAATGCAATAAAACAGAAAGATTCATGTATTGTGAAGTCCATTTTGGGAATGTGGATATGGTAATGACTTGAAAACTTCTTGAAGTGGATTTTCTGCTAATTATTTAAAATAAGCATTGGAAAAATGTAGGCATACAAATAGGTCTATATATGTGTTTATGTTTGTATACCTATATAATAAGCCAGTTTTTACACTTCAAGATCAACAAAGACAAGGTATTTACCTTGTTATTTCTTAATCAGCTTTTGCATTTGTGCATGTAAAGAGGAGGATGAAATTATTTATATCCAGTATATGACTCTTCAGGAAATAGTTAATCATAATATTCTTAACTACTAGTAACACTTTGAATATATTTCTTTTCTAAGTAAGATGTTATGAGTTTTCACAATTAAGCCCATGAATAAACTAAGAAAATGTGACCCCTAAATTTTAATACACTAAAACAATTTCTTAATATGTGCGTATGTTTCTTTAGGAATTTACTCCATATATGATCTTCTTAAATAATAAAGGAGGCATTTTCCCTAATGTTTTTCATATCATGTATCCTTTTTCATTCCATCTGTATAATTTAAAAGAATAATGAAGCTTTAATGGAGGTGATCATTTCAGCTTTACTTATCCCTCCATCGGTGCTAAATCTAGATCCATAATTGGATTCTTGAGTTTCTGGATTTAATGCATTTTCATCACATGTAATTATATGATAAAGAGCAAACAGAAAAATGCAAAGGAACAAATTCAACGAATGCTCAGGTTATGAATTATTACAGAGTTGGAGTCCCTTGTGTTACTGTTTTTCTCCCTCCTTCTCCTCTTCCCTTGAGGTGTCTACAGTCTGAAGGAGACTGACTGTACAAAAGCTACATAAGGCACTGGTGTTTCCTTGAAGGCATGCATGTTTGCAGACTGAATACATGCTTATTCATAAACTCTAGATGGCAAAAATGAAGTTATACATAACATACAGCTAGTAGGATTGTATTGATGGATAGATGTCAGATAGATAGGTAACCAGAAAATGGATATTATGACATTTTGTATATTTTTCCATAATGTAGTGGCCTAACAACTCCTCTAAGTTATTGTTCTATTTAACATGAAGAGCCAGGTAAAGCATTTACTAAATATATGAAAATGTATAAATATCTCTCATTCATTCATTTCATCTTTCTTATCAACTTTATTGAGTTCTGGTTTATGTAAATGAGCCTTATATACAGCAGAATGTATACATATTCGATATTCAATTAAACAACTTGGGTGAGTTGTACATACCCATGGACCCTCTAATCCAAATGAAATACGTAAACCTTGCCATTAGAGCTCAGAGTTTCCTTATTCTCCTTCCGTTTGCCCTTTGCCCAGGAAACCACCAACTTGCTTCTTGGTCTGTATAGTTTAATATGTATTTTATAAAATTGAATTATAGGTGTGTGCCTCTTGTGTCTGGCTTGTTCCCTTGAGCAAATCCACTCTGGGTTTCCTTCATGTTGAGCACTTTGGTTTGCCTTTTTGTGGAGCAGTAGTCTTGCAGCACATGGGCATAACTTGCTTTGTTTCTCTGTTTCTCTCCTAGGAACAGATAGCTGCATTGTTTCCCTTCTTGGCTATCATGAATGTAGCTTCCTGGGACGTTCATGTGCTGCTTTCTGCAGCTATGTTTTGAACTGACCACTTTTGTGCTTGCTACAAAGAGACTTCAGGCTGCCCTTGTCACTGCTATTGGCATCATCATGAGGTCTTTTAGGACAAAGATTCCTGAGATGGATTTCAATTTGTATTAGCCATTTTCTCCATGTTTTGAGTCCCTGCTACAGTTTCTTTGCTTTTTAGATAAATCTTCAAAGGATTCAGGTGCTTGCATTTTACCCAGATTACAACTGCTGATTTTGAGAGGTTCAGTCTATTAGAAACATCCACCTCTAGATGCTTACTCACCCATGTTACCTGCTGCACAATATTCTAATCGCTTATCTGCCCTCATCTATTTATTTATCTACCCACAAGCCTTCAGTGCTTTATTTTTATCTATATCAAATTATAGCAAATTCTAATTACATCTAAGTCTTTATGCATTTGTGTAGGAGTTTCTGTACCAATCAATGAGCTTTTTTGGTTATAAGATATGATCTTCAATCTGGGCACTATTGGCTCACACCTGTAATCCTAGCAACTCAGGAGGCTGAGATCTAAGGATTGAGGTTCAAAGCCAGCGTAGGCAGGAAAGTTAATGAGACTCTTATCTCCAGGAAACCACTCAGAAAAAGCCAAAAGTGATACTATAGCTCCAGTCTAGCCTTGAGCACAGAAAAGCTCAGGGACAACACCCAGGCCCTGAGTTCAAGCCTCAAGACTGTCAAGGAAAAAAAGAGATCTGATCTTCAACCTTACTAGTTATCATTAAATTATTTTTTCAATATGCTACTACTTCCACCAGCAACTTCTCGCTTCTTTGCATTTTCCATAATATTTGGTATTCTTAGTCATCAAAAGAAAATAGTATCCTAATAAGGGAAATGTTATCTGATTGCGGTTTTTATCTATAATTCCTTAATCATTAGTGTAGTTAAGCAAAATTTCCTGTTTATTGACTGTGTTACTTCTCCTGTGAGTTGCCTAGTCATATTTTTTTCTTGTTTTCTTCCTATTGATTTGTTGAAATGTTTCTTATATTTTTTAGCTTCTGATGATTTGCATTGCAAATACTTTCTCTCGTCCTGTTGCTTTTCTTTCGTTTTTATTCATGTTACAGTTTCCAATTTGGAAGTCTGTATTTTGGTGGAATCAAGTTTATCATATGTCACATCTTACTGTATGATTTTTTAGTTTTTATAGCCTCTTTTAAAACATCCTTACATTTTGTCCAACATTTTTCATACAAAATTAGTTTCATCACATAAATTAAGTGACAGGAACTCTTCTAGATACTGGAGAATATGCTGGTTAAAATGTAATAGGAAAGACAGACATGATGAGTACTTCCTGAGTCAGACCCAAGCGAATCTCAAGTACTGATAACTGCCATAAAGACAAAGAAAACAGAAGGGAATTGAGAGGTAAAGATATGAGCATAGCTCCAGGGGAAGCCAGACTAAAGACTCTCTGGGTTTCTATCTGGGCTTTGCCAATTATTAGCTAAGAGCTGAATTCCGCTTCCATTCTGTGTCTCACTTTCCTAGCTTGTAAATGGGATAATAGTAATAATAATAGCCATTACAAATCAAATGTCAATGTAACCTTTGACATAAATCAGATAATATACAATGAGCTACGTCAGATGAGGGGTAATAAGGCCATAGATGAATTTTTCATGAAAAGCTTCCCCTAGGATCATGATTTTTGAGCACAGTCCTAAATGAAGGGAGCTAGAGAGATTCTTTATGTTCAGGTTGTAAAAATGAAGGCGGCTAGACCACCTAATAAAATCATGTTGTTTGTTTCTTCATCCATCTGGAGTTTAATTTCATGCATGGTGTGAAGCAAGGATATAATTGTACTTCCTCCCAGGTGGAAAGCCAGTTGGCTTAGCATTTATTGATGAGTCTATCTGGTGTTCCTTAGTTAGTAATTTCTTCCATTGCTATAAACAATACTGTATGTTTATTCCAGTATTTTCTATTTTAGATTCATTGAACTATTGGATTATTACTATGGAATACCACTCAGTCTTTGCCAAAATATTTTTCATGCAGTATTGGGGATTGAACCCAGGGACACATGTTTGCTGGGCAAGCATACCACAGCTTGCCTCATGCCTTCAATCCTCCTAGAATCTTAATTACTCACACAAGACATGCTTTGCTGTAATATATGCTAACTCTGTTCCACTATTTCTGTGCAATCTGTGTTTTTTGTTTATTTACATCCTTGTGTGAATTTTAGAACCCATTTGTTAATTCTCTAAAGAATCATAGAGTGTTGCTTTGTGAAATTTCATTGCATTTAATGGAGAGTTGGTACTTTCCTGAACTTTTCCTACCACAGAGATAAAATATCCATACTACTGTCTTATTTTATAGCAAGTTTATGCATAAAATGCACATACAAAGTTTTGAAAATTTATTCTTAGATATGCCACAATGTCCTGAGCTACTCTGAAAATCTCTTCTGGTAAGTTTTGTCTTCTGTGACTAAATGCTGGAGGGTGAGAATGTTATTACAGTGATCTTTATTTTGTGTCCTCAAAATATAATACTTTTTTAAAATTTTATTTAAAATATAGTACTTTTTATTACTTGTTCTGATCATTGATCTGAAGAACTAAGTTTTCCTATGAAATAATCAAAATATCTCCAAATAATGACATCTTTTCTTTCCCCTTTTTTTAAATGATCCACTTCCTTATTTTTCAGAGCACAGGAGAGTCACTACAATAATGCTGAATTAATAGGAGGCAGAGGACATCTTTATAGTGTTCCTGACTTCATGGGACTTCTTTGAAAAATTATATCATTAATCATTTATTATGATTGTTACAGGTAATTCAATTGGTGCTTTATATCAGGTTAAGGACATTCCTCCTATTCTTTGTTTGTCAGAAATTTTATCCAACTGTTTTTCTGCATTTATTTTTAATTAAATATACTTAATCTAATTTTAGCACTCCTTCTTGAATGTTACTTGCTTACAGACATGGATAGATTCTCTCCACCTACCTTCTGAGCTTTTTGTGTCCATGCTCACCGGTGGATATCAGTTACGACCCCATTTGCTGTGTGAGCTGTCTTTTGCTCTGCTGGTCACTGCTGTGCAGATCTCATGGGTCACCAAGTGAGAAGCACTGCATGTGGATGGGAGGCTGAGGATGAAGGACAAGCTGAGGCCTTTTGACCTCCTCATTCCTATCTGGGATGGTTTGGTGGTGTAAACCCATGGTCTATGAAATATACCTGTCTCTCAATTCCTACCTTCTACCAGACAACTCATGGTAATTCCTGCCTTAGCTCTGTGGTCCTTAAATCTGGGCTCCAGGAACATTTTCTTTGGTCTGTGTATGTTTGCACCAGGGATGGGATTGAGTTCCTAAGATTGCTAATTTCTCTGAAGAGTCACCTGTATTACCAGATAGCCACCTACAGTGGCTTTGGCTTTCTTGTGGTGATCTTGCCTGGAAAATTCAGATAAGGTATATGAGCAGTCTTTTTTGGTCCCTTATACATCAGGACCTACATGTGTTCATAAAATAAACTCTAGTGATTCCTCATTTTTAGGCCCACTTTGGGTAAGGTAGAGATTGCTATTGAAAAACTTTTTTCCATAGAGGCAGAAAAACTGAATAAGTGCCATTTAAAATAAAAAAAAGTTTCATGTGTTTGTTTTCTCAGGTAAGAAACAAAGAACTGAAACTAGATTAACTGCTGCATGTCTTTAAAAGTCCTATAACCATTTTCCTCAGAGGAGATGGTTTCTTTGTATGAAGCAGTCAATGTATTCATTTTGTATGAATTCAACTGGTAGTATCATTTAATTCCAGTCTTTGTTCTAGACTCTGGGGAAAGACAGGGGGAAGACACTTGGTGCCATATGTATCTCAGAAGCAGAACATTGGTACAAGTGATGTTCCTATTCTTGTAAGGTGTTTCAAATGTTGTTGTTGTTGTTATATGGGGATCATTTTCATTTAGTCAGTGGAGATGACTTTAGGTGACTCCACCCAGCATTCCAACCCTCCTTTACCCACATCTGAGCAGAGGAAGTAATGGAGACATTGTAAGCATTACAACAAATCTGAAAATTTAGTTATTGATAATTAAATATGTGCAGAAAAAGAGTATATTATATAATTGTTCTGGGAACTCACTTATGCATATTCTCTGATATTTAATGGTCTGAATTTTTTATTGCATGTTATGATGCTACATATTTTCTATTACATAGGGCAGAGGATGAGGACATTTTCTTCAGCATTTACTAAACAGCACTATTTTTTTAAATATACAGCTCATTTAATTGTTATGGAATAGTGGTATAGTTTATGGCAATTATTTGACAGACTTTTGTTAGTTAAGCTATTCAACAGCCACATTGGTTTGTAATCCAAACCAACTTGCTTTAGACTTTCAATATCACACTAAACAATACAACTCACACTACTTACTATCTATAGATTCCATATCTGCACATAGCCAGAGCCCTGAATTCTCATACTCTCTCCAAAGATAAAGAGTACATCAGGATAATTTTAAGGGACCGTTCACAGTGTGCATATGCCCATGAGTGGTGCTAATGATTCTAACTAACCCTTTAGTTCAGCACATCCATTTCTGTACTTAAAAACCCAGTATCAGTCCTATCTATGCTTCATCTCATCCCTTTCTCCTGTGTGGTAGTCATGTAAGGTCCGGCTCATTTAGTTTAATCCTCCATGAGATTTCTCAGTCCATGGCGCATTTGTACATTTCTTGATTTATATATTGGAAGCTGGGGGTGGGGGGAAGAAAGGAGAGTAAAAGGGAAGATACAGCCTTTGACTAGTGAAGACCTGCCACTGTCCAGATGTAGCCCAGATGTGTTTGCTAAACAGTGAACCATGAACATTTTCTCTATATGCCCAGCTGTTTTACTTCTCTTGATTGAGCTTTCAGTCCTGTCTTTCCTGTAAAGTGTCCAAATCCAAAGGAAGTGATCTGGGAGGTCTCTGCTCACCAAGATCACCATATTGTCTTATAATAATTCATCTCCAGGAACTAGGAAGAGTGTAACATGCTCTGCTTTGTCAAGAGCACTTTGGTGAAGTCAAGTTCGGTCCTTACTCTGGACACCCAGGTTTGCACTTCAAATGAACATTAGTAACAACTCTGCAGGTATGGTGATGCCAGGAAACAAGGCCAATTTCTTAAGCTACAGCAAACCTTTTCTCTAGGAAACCACACTCCTGTGCCTAAGGCACCGCATGCCTGGCAGAATTCTCTAAAGTTTGTCATGAGAAGAGTTATCACAGTCTTAGTAGCCACCCTCAAAGGGTGTTTTTTATGGTGGGAACATAGCAGTGAAACCAGGTGAGTATGTCTGTATGTCTGTAGTGAATATAGAATATTAAACAAGAATTCAGAATCAAGAGCAACTGCTCCTGAGTCCCCTGGTAGTTTAGGAATGTATGTCACTTGCTAACACTCACTCATAACTAGAAAAGGAAATGTGTCCTAACTAGATGGGCTAAAGCTAATACTGATATGTTATCTTACTTGACTGTTCAAGGTTCCATATCTGTTCTTATGGATTTCCAATTTCCATTTACTTCATGATTTCCAAGCTTTGTAATTTTCCCCATCCTGCAGGTCCTATACTCGCATTCCTTTTCAGTTTCTGAAACAGAGCTAAAGCATTATATACTCTAGGCCATGCTCACAAGTGTACATTGTTAATTTTTTGGTGTCAAATCATTCTTTTGGTTAGAAGTTGCTTTTTTATTTTACACTTAATTATATCCTGGTGGAATGTTAATATACAATGATTCTTCACCAATACCACTGGGAATTGAGAATCTTTGCAAAGCTCACGTAAGCTCTGTTACGTAAGCTATCATTAGTACTGACAGTAAGGCATAAATATTCAAGCTATGTAGGTCATTTTTTTTTAAAAAATCAAAGTCTATATTAAAGTGCTTTCTGTTTAATAAACATCCAACAAATTATTATTCAATTGTATTGATTACTTCTTTCTTTCTCAGTGACATATACTAAAGCAAAGTATCGTTGCTGTTACCTTTATTATAGGAATATCCTTCATTATCTAGGAATATATACCAGGGCTTCCTTTAAAATCCAGGGAATAAGGCAGAATCAAACTGTGAGCAATAAAATTTCAAAATGAATGTCAAAGGAATTCCATTTTAATATAATGACATCAAGGGGGAGTTATATGCTGTATGGAAAAGAAAGATCCATCTCATTATTTCATTGTTATACCCTTTCTGGACCAAAACATGAATTGCTTGGTTTGATTGTTCACCTTGTTTACTGCATTTGGCTCTAAATGACTTTTGATTGTTCTCTCAAATCAAATCCAGCTTCAAAGGGTAGATATTCCTTAACCCTGAAAGGATTCAAAAGATTATGCCACAGGCTTTAATCTGAATGCAACAGAAAGAGGACCCAGCAGCCTCTTTGTTATGAATTAATAAGTGGAAAAGAAGGGGGAAAAAAGCAAAACAGAGCAGGATACTTGGATTCTAGCCCTTGTTTTACAAATAATTAGCTGAGTTTAAACAAATCATGGTATTGGAAACCTTTGCTTCTTGGTCTACAGGATGATGATGACGATGATTCACTTTTTACCATTTGGATTTAAAGGTAAAAGGAAATACAGGAAATGCATGGTTTATGGGAAGAATCCCCCAAGAGTGTTGAGAATGGTAACTATTACATATGTTACTGTTATTGTAGGATGGTTTTTGTATTTACTTGCATAAAGATTTCTAAACAGGAAAAAGTAAAATAAGCAGAGAAGTGTTGGCTATTTTTATTATCTTATGTTTTTGTTTTACAAAGGTGGGGGTGTCATTGTTACATTTCCACATGTTTTAACAATGTGTTCGTCAGTCCCATTCATGCTATCATTTTCTCTTTTCTCCCTTCCTTGCTATCCAATATTTCAACAGGTTTCATCGTTCTATTTTCCTGGTTGCAAACAATCTATTTCAAACCTATTCTTCCTCTTTTCTTCTTGTTAGCCTACCTCTCTGCTCTAGTCCCCGCCCCCATCCCAACAGAACCTGTTTCTCTTTCCTCTCCCTCCAACCCCTTATTGGTCAACAACGTCCACTGAGGTTCTTCATGCAGTTTCCAAAAAACATAATACCTGCAATGTTCCTCAAAATTATTCACCCTCTAGCTGTAAACTGCCGTTTTTGATAGAACAAAAAACTGGTTTGAGAAATAAATGCCATACTGTTTTGTAAGTCACATACAATTTAATTTAAGCTAGCCCAGCCAGAAAAGAGATGGAGTGTTCCATGTCATGGAACCATTCAGTGGTAGGTCCCGCTATGCTGCACTTGTCACTTGGGTAATGTCATTGGAGTCCCAGTGTCTCCTTGTCTGTGCCATTTCCCCATTCATATTTTGCTACCTTAAGAAAGAGATATGTTTTAGTAACTTGTGTCCACAGAGAGGATGCTCATTTCCAGAAACCCACAGACATCTACTATAATCAGGCTAGCTCTGATTGGGTAACACATTCCACTCTGAGCCGATCACTAAAGTCAGTGAATTTTGAATGGAAGCCAATCAAAATCTGTTCCTGAAGCTGAAGATAAGAACAGTCCAATGCATGTGGCAGGGGATAGACAGAATGAGAATCCACCAAGGAGAAACTTATCTAAAAGGAGGGGTTATGGAAATTAGAGATCAATCACACAGCAAATGAATAGTAGTAATCAGGATCTGGAAAAGAACTTCTGAATTAACAATTATCCCGACATAATAAATATGAATGTTGTGATGGTGTTTGGTCGTATTTGACATTCAAAATAACCAACTAGAAGAAGAAGGGCAGGAGTTCAATTTCTTGTTTTAGAAAGAAACTGAATCTCAGAGGGCAAATGCCATGTGAGACACAGGACTGAGATCTTATCCCCTCTAGTTCCCAAATCTGAGATTTGTTTTGTTCAGTTATGAGGTCCACCTACTGTCTGGTAAATAATGACTTTTTTCAGCTCTAGATTCCTCAAAAGAATATGGGGAAATTGTAATGCCAACCCAAGGTGTTTTTTAGATAAAATAACCAAATTATTTAAAACACTTAACATGTTGCACCTGAGAGAGAAAATGCTTAGTAAACATTAGTCACCATCATCATCATCATCATCATCATCATCATCATCATCATCATCATCATCATCATCATTATCATCATCATCAACAACAACAATAGCACTAACACTACCACCACCATTCTATGATAGCTACAGAAACTCACTTACTAGGGTAGGGGTTCTACAAGGTATCCCATGAAGTGTTCTTGTTCTGGGCCACTTCATTTTTTATTGTTATCACTCCCATACTTCCCTTCAACATAAGCCTGAACTTACCTTATAGAGCCTGCTTTCTAAGGTGATTTAACTAGAACTATTTAGATTTGGTTGCTATACATTAGAAATTTAGATCAGTTCTAATTATTGTGACATTTGAATACTGGATGAATGTCGTGCTCTCTGGTGGCCAAGGGTTGTCTTATCTCAAAAACCTTCCCATGTACATAACTCCACCTTCCTAATGGCTTGGGGGAGAGTTTGATTTCCTAGCCTCCCTGGCAGACAGGGCCAGGCCAGATGGTGTGAGTAACCAAGGATCCAAGCAAGAACTCAACCCAGAAGGGAGCACAATAAAGTGTTCAATGTGCCAGGCAAATCTTCTGGAAGAGATGTAGGGGGCATTTTCTAGTTAACAGGCTGTAGTGGGAAATTTTGGGGGTGTCCAGCCCCATTAGGGGACCTAAGGAGGTGACATACAACCTTTTCTGAAGACTGTCCAAAATGAAGAGGTTTTGCTAGTTTCAGTCATTGTTCTAGCTGACACATCCATCAGAAAATTCAGAAAATTCATCCAGACCTTATTTCTTGGCCTTCAATAGATAGTGTGAGCACTTAATTCTGCTACTACGTAATGTCTGAACCCAGGTAGACTAGATAGTGTTGCCTGTAATTAGACTGTTGCCTGATATTCTCAAGTTCTTCCAGGATCTTTGTCACCTGTACCTCTCCAGTTCTTAAAAGAAGGTTCTTGGGGGTTGGGAAGGTGGCTCAGTGGTAGAGTGCTTGCCTTGCATGCATGAGGCCCTGAGTTTGATTCCTCAGCACCATATAAGCAGATAAAGGCAGAAGTGGCACTGTGGCTCAAGTGGTAGAATGCTAGCCATGAACTGAAGAGCTCAGGGATGGCTCCCAGGCCCAGAGTTCAGGCCCTACGACTGACCAAAAAAAGAAGAAGAAGAAGAAGAAGATTCTCACATGAACGTGAACAGGAACATTTTTTCTTATTCATATTTCTGATCAGTGTAAAAGCACAGTCTTATGCAGGGAATCAAAGGAAACTAGTTATAATTTGGCACTCATCTTGAGGCCTTTGTGATTCTTTTATAAAAGTTTCTCAGGGATCATGATGGATATAATTTTTTCAACTAATTAGAAAACATGAATTTAAAGTTACTGTTTATTATCTAATTTCTACCAACTAATTTCTCTGGAAAATAGATCCATCATGGAATTATGAGTCTTTGGATCTTTATTTCAAAGGCTCATGTATTTAAGTAAGAGTCCTAAATTAAACAGCCATTCAATTAACCTCATTCTCTCATGGACCTTTTAAGACTAATTAGATATAATCAGTAGTATTTCTCTGATATTTTTCATTTAATTTTCTGGCCATTAAACATCTATATGACAGAGAAGTTAATAATTTTTAAAATATAGAGGAGGAAATATCATTTAGGTGCAGAATGTATGTCTAGTGCGCAGAAAGAATTGGTCATTTTGTGGCCCTTTCAGGTTGAATTACATTTTGTCTTCCTGTGTGTGTTTCAGAATAATGCGACTCTATATTACCCCTTTCCATACTTGTTATCTATTTGGCAAAATTTCAAGATAAATATTTTCCATTTAAGCTTACACCTCAAAAAATGTCTGCTAGGGCAGAATTGGTGATTGTGAGCTGCCCTAGTACAGCAGATAACAGAGTTTGAGGGTGGGGGTGGAGTAGAGAAAAGAAATGAGAAAGGAAACCACTTTCAAAAATATCAGGATAATTCTTTCAGAAATGACTTGCCTTTATTTGTTTGGAGTTTTATGGCAGGTTGAATTTTGGCTCTTAATCCTCTAACAAATACAGATAACTTGAGAAATATATGCTTATGACCATTTTAAGGTTAACTTTGATGTTGATAAAAGCAATATAATCATACAGACCTTAAAATGCCAAAATTTCACTTGCAATTAACAAAAAACTAGCTTGTTTCCATAATTTACCACTTCTATTTTTTGAGTTAATCATTTTTTGTTTTCTCCTTGGAAATTAAACTTATACCATTAAATAATATTCCTTCAGTGATTTTTATGGTTGTTACATATAACTTGTTGAATGTATAGAATATATTTGTGAAAATAATGATACAGATGTATTGATCTTATCACACACATACACTTTTCTTCTATCTTGATATCTGATTCTGCATATTTATATATAACGACTTCTACTGGACCAGTAGGTATCTTATGATTATTCTTTTCTTTTGTTTAGAAGACCTTTTATTTATCTGGAGATTATCAATGACCTTTCATTTTTATTTTACTTTGTTTTTCTAAGTATCTACTGTATGATTTATCCAAGTGCTCTGACACATCTATTATAATGCTTAGTAACAATTATATAATTATATTATATTATATAATAATTTTATAATAATATTATATAATGCTTATATAATAAACCATCACTTTGTACTAGAACCCCTCACTTTCTACAGAGCCCCACTTCCCTGTGCAATCTGGTCATCTTTCTCTTCCATCAGTGCAGTGTGTTCTTGGTATCTGCCTGCTCTGTCTGGAGGACATTCCTCTTGATCTGGCACTGATTGCTTTCTTGGATGGAGAATGATGCAGATAAACATGAGGCAGAGATTGGAATTGCCCGATATTGACTGAACAGACAAAAGCAGCATGCAAGCGCATACATCCGAGGAGGATATGGGAATAGTCACAAGGATCACAGAAGACATGCAAAAAGCTTTTGTGTTCTTGTCTGTTTCACATGCAGTGTGAAACTTATCCCGATGTTTCATGGCATTATTCTACTATACATGGACACTTTCTTAGGGTAAAATCAATGTCTCTTAAGAGGGAATGACAGGTTTGAAGAGCCTTTATCATCTGCCCAGTCTCTGAAGCATTCATTAATTATACTGCCCAGTTTTCTTGTGGATTGTGAACTTCAACCTTTAGCCTTAGGGGAGGGAGTGGGCAACATATAAGCCTCCTCTTCCAGCTTGAGTCTTTGTTTTTACCTAATTAACTCATTCAGGGTTTTTGTTTGTTTGTTTTTTGTTTTGTTTTTGTTTCTTCTTGTTGTTCTTTTTCTCTCAAGCCTCACTTCTTGGCAGAAGATTTGCTCACACTACAGTCCAGGTCATTGTCTCTAGTTATAATGTGGTCTCTTGGGGCCATGAATGCTTTCTACATTGTCAAGGTCAAGGTGTTTTTACATAGTGGTTGGTTATTGAAGTTTCTAATTCCCCTAAGAATTCTCTGGGTCCACAAGATGTGGGACCGTGTCTGCTTTGGTTCACCATTAATTCCTGAAGACCTGGCATTGTCCCTAGAAATAAAAGGCACTAATAAATGCTGACATGAATGAATCACTGAATAAATAACAAGTAAATGAATAAAATTTGGTAAGCAATAGGCATGTCAGTTCTTTCAATTTGCTGGTCCATGGAGCACAAGACAAAGCCTGCATGTGGTTACCATTTTGTGATATTTCTTGAATTAATATATTAATTGCTGAAATTGTACTTGGTAGTTTCCAAACAGCATATTACGATAGCTCTTTGACTTGAAGGGAAATTTGAATATGGCAAATTTCCTTCAAAACCCCCAAGGACAAAAATGATCATTGAATGCACATGCATGTCTATTGTATCATTGTTTTTGGATCTGTTCAAACCATTCTATCTGAGACTGTCTGAGCCTCAAAATGGATCCAAACTGTAAAATAACGTGTGCCAACTTTATTTTTGTTTTGTTTTCTTTGGTTGAAATATTACAAAGCCCACAAGATAAAAGACTCCATAGATTTCTAGTGAAAAACTCAGGCTTTCATTTATAGCCTATTGACTTTTACTTCATGACAGCTTTCACAAGCTTTGGTATATGCATTCCGTTTTGCAAACTGAACAGAGGAAGAAGAATTTATTTAATGAAAGAGAATTGTAAGCAAGGTAACAGAAAATCTTCCAAAGGCAAAATCAATTCTCTCTCTCTCTCTCTCTCTCTCTCACACACACACACACACACACACACACATTTGGGTGATTTAGTTATGGAAGTATTCTTACATTCTTCAATTGAATCTAAGGACATTTAAGTAGTGCTAAAAGAAAGATTTGTGTTAAAGTGCTTTTGACTAAGAAATAAGAGTTTTAAATGCACAATATTTAATTTCAAAATAATTAAATCATCTAGTTTCAAGACTTAAGAGTGTTTGCCCTCAGGGATTTCCAAAGCTTGGATTTCTGGAAAGATTCATTCCCTAAGGGATATAAATGGCCAGAGTTTTATTGTACTTCCTAAACAAAATTTCCTGCTGATAATAAAAAAATAGCGAGTTTCCTGTTTGGTTTCCTTGTTTGTGTGTTTCCATGGAATCCATGATGGCAGTAGAGTTTGGGAGTGACCAGAAATATTCAAAATATGAAGAAATTATTTCCCTCATGATGCAGATTGAATTATGAAATGGTGTCTGTGTTTGTATATGTTATTTTGCCTGGGTGGTGACAATATTAGGTAAATATTTTAAAAATTGAATACAAGCTCACTAACAAAATATTAAGACTCTCTTTTTGGATACTTATAAAAATTGATATACCATTTTGCTTACTGAAAAAATTAGGAACATTTAATTCTCGAGTAAGAATCCTATTGCTTTCCATTATATTCTCTGACCATAGGTAAAAAGAGCTACCTGCACAATAACTTCTATAAATTGTGAAAAAATGCTTTAAGTTCAGCCTATCAAGTCTGGGTAATCTAAAGATATTAAAGAGAAAATTCATTTCTGTGTGTGTGTGTGTGTGTGTGTGTGTGTGTGTGTGTGCTGGTACTGGAGTTTGGATTCAGAGTCTTGTGCTCTTACTTGGCTTTTCTACTCAAGGTTGGTACTCTGCCATTAGAGTCACAACTTCACTTCTGTCTGTTTGCTGACTAACTGGAAATAAGAGTCACAAACTTTCCTCTCTGCCTGGCTTCAAACCATGATTCTTAGATCTCAGCCTTCTAAAGAGCTAGGATTGCAAGTGTGAGCCACTAGCACTAGCCATAAAGTTAATTTGGAAAAAAAAAAGTCAGCCATGGGTTTGGATATACCCTTACTATAAATAATAGGACCTGTGTTAAGCACAGTTTAAAATTATATTACTTTCTAAAAAATGTCCTTATTTATGCTCATATTTTAAGTAGGAAAATTAAATATAATAACCTCAAAAATATAGTGTCAACATTAATCATGAGAATTCTTACTGCCCTCTGATATAATTTCAATGTGGCAGTTGAATTTCTTTCATTTATTAAGACCTGTTTCAGTTGCCACCCATATGACAGATATTTTAGAACAATGTTATCATTTCCCTATAGGCTAGATTGATTATCTTCATGTAAGTGTCCAAAGACCACAGCCTTGGGCTGCAGACTCTTTAATTCTCTTGAATATATATTGCTTTGTTTGGTATTGATAATGTCAATTATTTTTAATATAATAATTTAAGCAAAATTACAAAAGCCTTCTGGCAATTTCCAAAATATTTACAATGTATTAAAAAATGTTAAAATTTCCTTGGATCATATGTCAGACTTTTCAATGCAATTGGACCATCCTGGCATTATGGAATTGGGGATTCATTAATGGTACTCCTATTTGGCTCCATTGCTGAGTGTGCCAAATAGAATGTCCTCAACAGTCTCCTGGGTATGTGGAGATGGAATACCTGCATTCAAACACAAGAAAAGAATGGATTTGCCAGAAACAACTCCCATCTTGAGGTCTTGAATGTTTAATGTTGGAGCTGTTCTTTCTCTACATCTAGCAATGTATTATTTAAAGCTAATATTTCAACATATGCTAAGAAATTCAAGTTGTCACAAGGAAGAAGAAACATCATAGCATTTCTCCAATGCATGAGAAAGGGAAGAATATCAGGGGTCTGGAAGAAATCCTAGCTTCTCCAGATAGGTATGAACCAGGTGAGAGTGGCTAACCTCTTTGTCACTCATGTCTGCATTACAATGAGCTGTGTGGTGATGCCAGCCTTGTGATTTATACAGGAACATGGTAGAGCTTTTGTTTTCGTGAGTCTTGTGGGGCCTGTGAAGGCATTTATAAAGAAGCAGCCAATGTTCTTTTCTCAACGTATTCCAGACTTATACGGCAAAAGGAAACAACAGCACAATAAAAAAGATCACTGAGCAGTCATCCAGCAAGGGAGGGTTAAAGTGTTTTGGGGACAATAGGCAGAGTGGACAGACCCAGTTGGAACCGAATAAAATGACCTCATTTTGATGTATCTTTCAAAAACATTAGCATCTGGGTTGAGCTATAGGTGGCATGGTTTCCTTCATTTTGTGGTAACCAAAATGTGCCTATCAATCTATAAGAAAACACATTGGATGGTCAAATACAAACAATACACGGGGATATGATAAATTATACAGGTCTCCAGACCTTCATATGGTGAGAGCAAAGGAGGCTATTCTTAGGAGAGGATCATGTAGGTGCCATAGCTATGTTCATCTGATCATATGAAATAGTATTTATTGAAATGAATGCCAGGAAATTGAAATAAATGTTTTTTTTTCTGTATTGCTGTTTTTGTTTTCTGTACCTTTTGTCTTGGTTATAAGTCCATCTGTTTTCTAGTAATATAAGGAGGCAAGCACAGATATGAAGGACAAAGGATGAATAAATACAGCAGTGGTACTCTCTAGACATTATGTTGGAAATGAGCTATACAACTTCTCGTGACAGGAGGGAAACACTAGGAGAGAGCTAGGGAAGGGGTGACATGCTCAAAAAGAAAATACCGATGACCTGACTTATGAAACTGTAACAGCTCTGTACATCACCTTTACAATAACAATTATATATATATGTTAGAAATAATTCACAGAGGTAATGAAAAGCATCATTTTTAGTGTTTACAGTGCAGATAATTGATACATATCAAAAGTTATAGATTTCACTAAACTTGATCTTATCATTACACACTGTATGAATGTCCATAAATAAAAAAATCAACTATATCAATTTAAAACTTAACAAAGAACATTAGCCAAGCATCCAGTCTCTTCTCTCTCGCTCTTACATCTCAAATGTCCCACTTTTTCCAAATCAGCCGTTGGTTAGCTAAGTTAAATGATATTGGAATTAATTAAGTTTCAAAGATGCTCATTTGTATTGCTCATTTGTATGCTCATCTGTATCAAGGGGCCAAAGAGTACTAAAAACTCTAAGCTCTTTGTGTAAAGAAATGCTTATACATAACAGGTATGGTAGTTGTTATGAATCAGTTAAGATCATATAGGGAGTATTTGGGGGTAGTTTTGTAAGGTCCTTTAACAGTCTGATTCTCATGATCTAAGCCATTATTTCATTTATTTTTTTATTTTACTTTAATTTTTTTTACCTTTAAGTGGTGGTACAAAGAGGTTTTGATTCAATCGAAGGCATTCATTTAAATTCATTTCTAATGTTGCCCATCTTGCTGGATGTTTTCTCCCATGGTGGATAAATACCAGGGTTTGGGCCTGAGAAGTCCAGGTGGAGAGTCCAGAGATTTATATACATTACAGACAAGCTCTGGAGTTTTCCAGGGATAACATGAACTCAGGTTGCACTCTGAGGTATTGTTTCAAAATATAGCATGTCCATCATGTTGATTTATTAATTCCTAATAATCTGGGAAATAGGAAAAGGGACTGGAGTTGAGACTCTGTCTTCCTGGTTAACACTTTTAAATTTGTCTATTGTTCCTTACTTCCTCATTTCCGACAACATTGCCATTACAGCCAAATTTAGATGATCTTTGCTTTAGCTGAACAAAGAAGTTTTAAAAGACAGTAATAGAAAATTTTTAACAGTAATGCAAAAATTAGAGCTCACTCTTGGGATCTGAAAGTCTCACTTTGCAAAGTTAAATTTAATAGGTTATTAATAGCTTGCCAAAATAGCGCAAAAAACTTTTAGACCAGAGATTGGTTGGCAAGCTGTCACCTCTGGGACAAATCTGGCTTTGCTGTCCCTTTTGGTTAAGTAAAATTTTATTTGAGCACAGCTCTACTCTTTTGTGTATGTGTGGTTCATGGCTGCTTTCTTTCTACAACAATAGAGTCAAGTAGCTGAGAAAGAAGCCAGAAATATTTACTATTTTATTTTTCACACACAAAACCAGTGGTTGAGTCACATTTTGGATATGACCATTTTCCCCCCAATTGTTAGTGTCTCTCAAGGTGTAGAATTAAGTAGGAAGGAAAAGCCTAATTGACAAGTGGATTTCAATCTCTCTTAAATACCAACAAGCCTTAGGATTTTGCTAGGCGCCTAATTTAGTATTCCATTTAATTTAAAAATTATCTCGACGAGATAGGTAAACCACATTTGCATTTAGTTACAAAAAATGTGAAATTTGACAAACTGAGTAACTCACATAAATTTACTCAACACTACAGTTATTAAGGGATTAGAGTCTAAACCTCAAGTCTGACTCCAATACATATAGCCTAGTTTTAGACTTCTTAAGTATGAACATGTGTATGTACATAAATTCTCAGTAGGGCTGATGTGAGCTTTGAACAGTGGGTATGACATACTCGCAAGTGTCTGATGAAACGGATGCTCAATGAATGTTAGTCTTGCCTTCGTACATCTGGATTGTTGAATTGAATTGAAATTGACTTAGGAAAATCAAAGTTCTGCTGGTACATGTCCACACATGTGTATGTACGTTCCAAACATATCCTCCATCTGCATAACTAATGTAAGATAATAAGAAGAAAAGAAAAACTTTATTTGGTAGGGAAATAGCATGTGTAATTTGATTCGATGGTGGAAGTTACAAGGATTTCTTTTAGGAGTACTCCGCCATTATCGGTCAGATGTGGTCAGAGTGAAGGGTGCTCTCTGCCTTCTACATGCAGCCACCTTTTCTCCCTAGTGATTAACAATCAGCCTTCCAGACAGGCACCAGTAGCTCACGCCTGTAATCCTCGCTACTCGGGAGGCTGAGGTCTGAATAGCATGTTTCAAGGCCAGCCTGGGCAGGAAAGCCCTTGAGGCTCTTGTCTTTAATTAAATAAGCTGGAGGTGGAGCTGCAGCTCAGGCCTTGAGCAAAATAGCTCCGGAATAGCACCCAGGCCCTGAGTTCAAATTCCAGGAGACACACACACACACACACACACACACACACACACATCAGCTTTCCAAGATGGAAGACAGTGGAGATCGATCTAAGCTATGACAATGGCAAAGGTTTGATTTGATTCGTTTTTCCTTGCTCAGAGCTCATTTAACCCCCAAGGGACTGACTGCTTGATGTTAGAACCATTAGCCCTGTGCCATAACCAGCTAAGTTCATTGCACTGTTAGGATTCATAAAACTCCACTTCAAAAGCTCTAGGCACAGGGGAGACGCTACCTAAGTTCATTGGTGCCCTTGTCCCTTGCATGCCTCTTTCCTTATGTAAGTAGGCTGGCAAATAATACATATCTGTAGTGTCAAATTATTATGCTCAATTGCTTTTTATAATTAAAATTTGTATGAATTTAGAAGTAGATGAAAAAGAAAAGAAAATTTGGGATTATGTGCCAGATTCACAGAGGAGTTGGATTCCCAGTGGGTCAGCCCTTGCGGATGGAGAAGAGGAGGGCTGGCCCCTAACTACAGCCCAAGCCTCAGGGCAGACCAAACGATTCTTATTTCAGTCAGGTTGTTGGTTCCTTAAAAAACTTAGATCTTAGGCTGGGAAGTTGGCTCAGTGGTAGAGTACTTGCCTTGCATGCATGAGGCCCTGGGTTTGATTCCTCAGCACCACATAAGCAAAAAGAAAAAAGCCGGAAGTGGTGCTGTGGCTCAAGTGGTAGAGTGCTAGCCTTGAGCTGAAGAGCTGAGGGACAGCGCCCAGGCCCAGAGTTCAGGCCCACGACCAGACCCCAAAAACAAACAAACAAACAAACAAATCCTAGATCTTTCCCTATCTGGCCATAGAAATTAGTGCATGCTGGGTATTTACCAGGGAACAGTCTCTAGCTTATTGCTATTCAGAATTTACCTAAATATTTGGGGAAGAGAGGATAGATATTGAAAGATTCCTCAACTTGGGTATTAAAACTACAACTTATCCAGGTTTCTGGAGAGCATATTTGCTTGCATACTTACAAAATTCCTGTTCTTGAAGCCTAATTTGTTGGCATACAAAGAGTTCTTATCAAAGAAAGTCCTACTAACTTCATTGTTGCATTATCTCCAAGGGTCTTCTTGACTTCTTTTCTTTTTATTTTTATGCCTTGTCTTTATGACTTTAGTGTAAAATCTTTGGCCAATCTTCCTGTAAAGATAAGAGTATGTAGCCGGGCGCTGGTGACTCACACCTGTAATCCTAGTTACTCAGGAAGCTAAGATCTGAGGATCACGGTTCAAAGCCAGCCCAGGCAGCAAAGTCCATGAGACTCTTATCTCCAATAAACCACTAGAAAATTGGAAGTGGCTCTGTGGCTCAAGCAATAGAGCACTCGCCTTAAACTGAAGAGCTCAGGGACAATGCCCAAGCCCAGAGTTCAAGCCCCACAACCAAAAAAAAAAAAAAAAGAGTTTGTGTATGCCAAGTGAAGGGTTCTTCTTTTACAGATTTCAAATTATGAAACCAAGTTTTCTTTTCATTTGGAAAAGATCAAGGGCTAAATCTGCTGTCTGTCTGAAGTACACAATCAGTTGTACAGCTTAATCTATATCTTTCCATTCCCTTATATCTCATGCTTATTTGTATAGATTCATATTACTTTAATCATAATATATATAGCTATTTAAATGTAACATCGTATAATATGTGGATATGGATAGTACTTTAGTGCTAGCAAAGTTTACCCATGCCTACTTCAACGAAAGTCTTTTAACTTTCTTATCCAGACATCACTAATCAGTTTTATAGTTCTCAGTTTCATATAAGCTGGACACCACCTTAGATTCCTTTTCAAATCTTGAGCCATATGCTCACTACCAATTACAAATGTATCCACTGTGAAACCTATTTGATATTTTAGGTACATACTTTGTTTTTTGTTCACATTCAAAAATTATATACACTACTTTTTAGGTGTTATTTGAATGAAGTTGTCTCCTAATCTTTTTAATGTGAATTATAGTTTTTACATATTTAAAAAAGCAGTAGCACAAAATACAATAGCAATAGGAATATGTTAAAAGTAATCAAAGTAAATAATCATCTTCTATAATGAATCTTTTCGAAGACTGAGCATAGATTTCTCATTTCCTTCAGATCACTGACTTAAGAACAATTGGAATGTACCTTTTTTCTGAATTACTCTGTCTGTTGAACATGGTGGAAATCTCTGTCTAGGTGTTACTTATCTCAGCCATGTTTTGTGTAAGGAAAATGACTTCCATATGTCTCTACTGCTCACAGCCAAAACATTTGCACACAGGTTGGGCGAAGGCCTCCCACAGGGTGAACGCTCATCATTTCAAGCCATGAGAAAAAAGATTCTGGAAAGCAGAAAAGGATTGTCTTCATTGTGTGTGTAGTGACTCACATACACCATCTTTAGGGATTTTTAAAATGGTGTTGGGCTCATTAACCTGCTATATGTTCATTAATGAAAATGTAATTATCCATGCTGGTAAGTAAATTTAAATCACAGATCATATAAAGAATAAGAAGGAGAGGGCTCTAAAAATATGTGGAATTTATCATCATGTGTGTCTTAGAAAACTCCAGTGGTTTCCAATATGCTCCTTTCCTTTCCTGTATTTCCCATTCTCCAGAGTATTGCCCCGTACCAAAGCCAAGCAATTTTGAAAATTAAAAACATATTTTATTAATAGCTCAAATACAGGAAGAACACAACAGCTCTTTCCTGGTGATGTAATTGAACCTGATGATTCGAATTAAAAATATGCTAACATCTGGTAGTTCCAAAAACATAGCCTATTAGGAATGGGATAGGCTAATCTCTGAAGTAATGTTCAAGGTTTTTACATATTTTTTTTTAGAAAAAGAACTGCAGTCCTTCAATAGCAATTTGCATAATTAAAAAGAAAATTAGAAACTATTTGGCTTTAAGATTATGTTTAAGTTTTCAAAAAATGTTGATTATGAAGTGAAAGGGTATCATCCCTCAGATGTGACATAAACTTGTTCCTACTAAATCAGAACAAACATAATATGTATTTTCACCATGTTAAGTAGGAATAAAGGACCATACGTGGATATCAAGTTAAGTGAAATAAAGAAACTTAAGCAGCTCTTTTAATGTCATTTTGAAAAGAATTAAACATTGTGGCAACTTGAAATGTTTGCCATTAAATGCACATACCAAAAATGT
Organism: Dipodomys spectabilis; assembly: GCF_019054845.1. Classification (NCBI taxonomy): domain Eukaryota; kingdom Metazoa; phylum Chordata; class Mammalia; order Rodentia; family Heteromyidae; genus Dipodomys; species Dipodomys spectabilis. Next base: position 9,866,677 of record NW_024870728.1, read on the forward strand.
AGAAAAAATGTACAAAATTATTTTGTTTTAATTTCCAAGAATGGCCTCAATAGGGGTTTTTCACATGATAAATGCACAAAGGCAACCTAAAAACAGCTTGCATTGTTCTAAATTTAGGAATTGTAAAAGGTGGGAATGTGTATTGTCACAAATTCTTAGAAAAAGGACAGTCTAGTGAAGACTGAAAATTACAGATTTTTTTTTGTCCAGTGTATGGAAAATTACTAGAAAGGCTGTTGAAGTTATTTCTGAAAAAGCTTCCGGTAGCATTGTGCAAGCATTTGATTTTACTCCCCTAGCTCCACCTTGTCAAGTGATGCTTTTGTTTGAGGTCCTCAGGAACAAACATAGCCTGATAACTTTCCAGAAAATATGTCCTCTGCTTCTCTTTATTTTTCTATCATGGAAAATAACCAGCTCTGCCTGTGTCAGGACCTGGAAAGCCAGCTCCTACCTGCTTTATCCAACTAAAAGTGCACCTCTCCATCACTCAATGATTTTAAAAAATGAACATTATTTAGATAGCAGAATTTAGCTTTTGTAATTCGTTTGTTTCTATGGTCTTGCAGTTTCAGAAAAAAAGGCAAGATGGGACAAGGAACTCATATACTACTTATAGACATACACAACTCTACACACATGTATGTGTGCTTGCAAATACATCTATGTTTATGTTGTGCTTTATCATTCTGTCTACTTCTCATCCTTTCTCTACCATATGTAGATGTGATATTCCCAAACATGTTCGCAAACTTTTGACAACTAAATCCAAATAAATCCAGTGATTTAATGATTTAATAATCTAAAATGATACAAATACTATATGCATATTATTTAGGGAAGCTGAAGACAAAACCTCATTGTATATTACATATATATTTTTGAATCATTTGTAACTTCCGGCTATTTTTGCTTCCAATTCCAAACAAATTCTGCAGGGTTTTTGCTGTATTTTGTATTTCTGATTCTCTTCTCCAACAGTAAGACACCAGGCTCTGTTCATCTCTACTATAAAAACTCATTTGCTCCTTCCTGTCTAGAACACTTGAGAAACAGTTTCAGAGTTACTCATCATCTTACTGCAAAATACAAACTTACCAGGTAGAGTGCAATATTTGTTAGCAATTTCGTCAGGGTGTAATTTGTGTTTAGTGAGACAGAATAATTTCAAGCATACAATTGGATGAGTTTTGACAAACTTATATACTTATTTACCCATAGCCTTGCCAGGGTGATCAAAGTTTCCATTAGTTTCAATCAATGCCCTCACAGCAAATTAATCCAAACTAAGCAGAATAAGTAAAATAGTAAAGTAAAGTGAAAGATTGATGAAACCAGAAAAATTACTAGCTACAGAGCAAAAATAGTCAATGAAATCATACCCTAATAAAATTATTAATGCGTCCTTAGCTACATTAATCATTATTAGAAAGAGAACAGAAGGTATAACCATTTATTTTTTAAGATAGTGGAAAATTAGCAAGGGAATATTGAGAACATGCTACACAATTTAATTTGTCAATGTGAATAAAATTGACACATTGCTTGAAGAAAATTGACACAAGAAGAAATTTTGGACTATGCCTCTACATAGGAAAGAAACTGAATTCAGTCAAAGAACTTCTGACAAATAAATCCAGTAATTTAACGATGAACTAACACTTTTGTTATAAAATGGTATAAATACTGTATGCATATTTAAGGGAAGCTGAAGACAATATTTCCATTTCATCTTATTAGGTCAACAAAACTCTAATATCAAAACCAGGCAGAGACACTGGAAAGAAAAACTTCTAAGTCAAACATTCCTTAGAACATGAATTAAATTTAGCAAAGTATTTTTTAAAAAACAGAGGAATACCAAGTGTGGTATATCCCAGGAATAAAACGTTGGCCTAACTTTTGAAGATCTACTACTACAATTTACTGTAATAATAAGATAAAAGAAAAAATATACAATTATTTCAAGGTGTAGAAAAACCATTTGAAAATATTCGCTTATTTGTGACCTATGAAAATAAGTGATAAATAATAACTTAGAACCTCAACAAACAAACTAGGACTAGCTGATATAACAAAAGTTTATAAGCCAGGTACGACATCACTCTTATAATCTCAGCTACTTAGGAAGCTGAGATCCAAAGGATTTTGATTCCAAGTTAGCCAAGGCTAAAAATTACTGTGAGATTCCATCTCACAGAGAAAAGCTATGATGCTACAAGACTGTCATCCCACCAAGATCAGGAAGTAAAAATAGGAAGATCACAGTCTAGGCTAGACAATGCAGAAAGTGAGACTATCTCAAAATAAAACCAGAGGAAAAAGTGCTAGAAGCATGGCTCAAGTGCCTACTCAGCAAACACAAGGGTTTGAGTTCATACCCTATTACTGAATTGTACCTCCTTCCCAATAACATTGACAATGAGGCAAGATTTTCAACTTCAGAACTTTTTCAGGCTGAGAAAGTCTTGAAGCAGTCTGACCCCAGTTCTACAACTGTAATGAAGAGAATACTAACTACATCCAGGTGGACTGAAAGACAATCCAGAGCTATAGCTAAGATGCTAAGTCCAGTAGATTTTGTTGTTGTTGAATTTAATTCAATTTTATTGTAAAGGTGATGTACAGAGGGGTAACAGTTACTAAGTAAGGTAATTAGTACATTTCTTGTTGAACAGTACTACTACCTCCCTTGTTTTCTCCCACTTTCCCTCCCTTCCAACTCCCCTCACCCCCAAGTTGTAAAGTTCATTTCCAACATATTGTCTTATGAGTATCGCTGTTGCATTGGTTCACCCTTTTTTCTTTGTCTCACCATTTTGTTATTCCCCTTCCTTTCTCCAAATCAGATAAAAGTATATACAAGACACAGGATATCAAAAAAAAAAAAAAACACCAAAAACCAAACAACAACAACAAAAAAACAGTACCAACAGGAGATAAACCAAAGGGGTGAGGGAACTAGTGAAAAAAGAAGTAATTTTACACCATTCATTAAAACAAAAACAAACAAACAAATAAAAACAAATGAAAAACCCTGTTTCCATTTCTTGGAGTTAAATTAGCATCATTTTATATGGTCTTAGGTACATAGCTACTGAGCTATTGTGATCCTCTGCTAGGACTACTATCCTAGACACTTGAGAGACCGCTCTGCCCCTTTGTAGCTACAGGGAACAAAGACATTCCAGTAGATGTTTGAATGGCACTGTAAGATTCTCAAGGGAGAGCCCAGATAACCCATACCTGAAGTTTTCACTTATGGGAAAATATAATGAATATGTGTAATTTTAAACTCCTAAATTTCATGGTCATGGATATTTACCACCTCAACAAAAGGGATTTAGGCTGAGGATGTGGCTCAGTGGTTCTTGTCTAACATGTGCGGCTCTGAGTTGGATCTCTAGCACAACAAAATAAATGAATGAATAATAAAACAGACAAGTGCACATAATATATATATATATATATATATATATATATATATATATGTTTTCTTCTAGGTGAGCTAGCTTACTGGATCTTTCTCTATTATTCCATCCTATCTAAAGATTAATTTTTTTAAAAAAATCTAAGCCATTTATTTATATTGATTTATTAGTCACAGGGCCTGAACTCTGGACCTGGGCACTGTCCCTGAGTACTTCAGCTCAAGGCAAGCACTCTACTACTTGAGCCATAGTGCCACTTCTGGCTTTCTAGTAGTTAATTGGAGATAAGAGTCTCATGGACTTTTCTGTCCAGGCTGGCTTTGAACCGTGATTCTCAGATCTCAGCCTCCTGAGTAGCTAGGATTACAGGCGTGAGCCACCAGTGCTGAGCTTCCACTATTATTTTTTTTAAAGCATGTATGTCTCCAACATGTAAATAGGGAGGGATTATCACTGCCTTGTGGCTGTGTAGTTTAGGTAGAGGAGGGATGGGCAAAGCTATTTTAGATGCATTTCTTTAATTGCTTCCTCTCTTCATTGTCCAATAACTTTGCTCTTCTTTTGGCATATAAATTCCAGGATTTCTGGAATAGCACTTTTCTCTTGAGTGTTAGAGTATGTGCTATCTCTTCTCTTGTTTAATTTGTATGAATCAGCTTTTAATCTTAGGAATTCCTCAAAACCTCCAACATAGCATTGACCTTCTGACTTGTTTTCAGTATTAATTTAGATTTGTTTTGGTATTCATATAGATGTTATCTTTAAGAAAGTTTATGAGCTTTGAGGCAGAAGCAAAACGCTTTTGATGTAGTTTCATGTTATATTGGTATCATTGAGGTTGTCAGTTAATGAAGTAGCATAAATGTAATGATAAGACGTAAGATTAAAGATGGCTTTGTGACCTACTCAAAGTCATTCTGTTGGAAAACTATACAGCTTGGAGCTGAGCATAAATTATCCAACTCTTAACCCAGTGTTTCATTGCCTCTCATTAGGACCTAAACTATAATGGAACTTCCTTTTTCAATAAACTCAATGTGCATTTATTGTGTACTCACATTCCAAGGCAAATTTTCTTAGAACTCTGATAACCCACGTGTTGAAATCAGAGTCTAGTGCCTAGTAATGTGTATTTTAATTATCTCTGGATTTCAGAGGGTAGTATGTGATTTTGTATTTTCTCATGTACAACCCACAACCACATAGACCAGTCTGTTAGTTAGAGAGGTCTCTGTATGGTGCACACAAATGCTGTAGTGAGAACAGCTTTCTTGTGGAAGATGAGCATACGATGCCGTCTTCCCTTTGATGTCTTAGTAATGTAAATTCCAATTGCTTTGGAATTTTCATTTGCATGCTCATCTTGAATGGGAGTTGTTCTCTCCCTTTGCCTAATGACTCCTGACAATGATTTTATATTTTTACACATGATCCCATTTGTTCTTAGGTCAGGACTTACAGCCATAGCTTAAGGCTCTCTCATGTGCCATATTGTTTCCTAGACAGTACAGATCCAGTTGCTGAGCCAGATTTGTCCATGGATTATTGCAATAGTATTGGAGAGGCTAGGGGGAGTTCTTCTCAAACCTCCAGTTGAGCCTAACAGTCCTGGTACACGATGTGGCTGTTTTTGATCCCTGTTACTCTCACATTCTAGAGCTGGATGCCCACAGATCCAGCCCAGAAGTATCATTCTTCTTGCTCTCACTTTGTGAATCTCTGTTTGTTCATCTGTGGTTCTGGAAAATGCCAACTCTTGCCTTTATTCATTTGAATGCTTAAAATGGTATCAGTTGCTGGGTATGTATGGGAGATAGGGGATGTTCCTTGTGTGAACGCACCAAAATCTGTTATCCTGAAGTTCTGTGATTTCTTTCTCCATTTGGATCAACCTATCAGCAACCATTCTCCTCTCCCCTATGGATGACTAGCACAGGCTTCTGCTTCTCTGTGTTTTAAAAGTTCACTGTGTTTCTGATAAAAAAAAAATCTGTAATTAATTTATTCAGTTCAGGGAATGTTTAACAGCAGGACTAAGACGCTTTCAAATCACACATTGTGCTAGCCAGCTCAAGGGCCGGACAGATGCCAAAATATTTTTCATTTGTGTTTTGGTATTTTATATTTGCTAAATATGAGCCGTGATGTGATATATTTACATATATATGATGAGCATGAATCAAAACATTTTCCTTCTGATTTTCTTAATTGGTTGTGTAAGGAAAAATGTCTTGAATCTTGTTTGTAAATGATGTTTAATTTTCCTGGTGTTAATTGGTGGCAATAAGAAAGACTCTGAGTTGGTAAAACACGTATAAGAAGACCTTATTTACGGGTTTAATATCCTTACTTAATGATTCTAGCACCTGGAGTTATTCTGTATGACTGAATTCCATGTGAGTTGATTCAAGTGGTAACACTAGCAAGGTGAGTTGGAATATCTTGTAAATTACAGACCTACAACTCTGAGGCAAAAAACCCCACACACAACTGTAGGAGAATGAATTAATCAAATCAATCTTTACCAAAACATTTTTATGGGTACTTATCAGACTTTTTTCATCAAGATATTTTGCCAGGCTAATCTAGATTATTAAAAAAAAAAAAGGCAGGCAAGCATTTTCAGTGAATGGGAAGTGATGAGTATAAGAGAATTACTGAAATAAAATTACCAGGGTTATAACAACCTTTGTAGCAAAAGACTTGGAATTAAAAATATCTAAATTGCCATTTCGTTGATCCAAATATTGTCCACCTGTTTCACACAAACTCTCATAGCATTTCCTAAAAAAGGTTAAAAAAGTCTTTTCAAATTGTGTACACCTTTACATTCAAAATCAGGAGAATAACCTTATGATTGAAATCACTGAGGTTTGTGACAAGGGCTTTTGGGATGAATAGTTGTATGAATGCACATGAGACAGAAATAATCCAACAAGCAATCACAAGGTAGGCTTTCTATTCCCCTCCCCTGACTCCCATGCCACAAACAGACATCCATGTCTGTGCTTGACTCACAAAATTCCATGAAAAGTTTCCAGATTGCTACATCATAGTTTATTGAAAATGTCCAAGGCCTAAGAGACATAGTTTTTCCTTCCTTATTTTTCTCTCCTAGAAATGCATGAACAAACCAGTTCTTCTTCTACCTATGAAATACCCCTCCTTGCCTGCTTTTTCCCAGTGCCCAGCTGGGATGAAGGAGGCTAAAACTTTTGACCCATTCCGGAAACTGGTTTATACATCAAAATATGCAGTCTGATTAGCTTTATTATTATTCGGTCTCTCCTAATTCAGATATGATTGGTACCCATAAAGTTATACAGACTTTTTTATTACCTAGCTTTCCTGCTGTAGTGAAAACTACACTTTGATTAATTGTTGATTGCTACAGAGTTATTGAAGTTTGGGGTTTTTTTTTGTGGCTGTCAAAAAAAAATAGGAAGAAAATTCAACACTAAAGTGTTCCTCCAAAACAGCGAGACTCTATTGAATGGTACCTACAACATAACTAAAAATGCTTTGTCATTTGTCACTCTGTCATTGTAATTGTCCCAAAGGATGTAATTAGGATAAAAGCACAGTGACCATGATCAAAAGAAGGAGGCCTAGTGAATATAGTATGGAAAAATGTATTAATGTATAAAATAAATGGGCAGAGCGGCACAGACTCTGAAGAGCAGATATTTTTTCCTAAGTGTTTTGAAGACAATGAAGGGCAGAACCTGCCTTGGGAGCTTAGCTTAGTGAGCATGTGCTTCAAAACCATCCTATGTCTAGTTGATCATGTTCAGGATAATCTCATTTCATCAGGATGTTGAAATCAATGAAGAGCAATGTTTTCAGATGTGAATTTGGGGGTAGATGGGGGTTGGGAGAGATGAGACAGAATGATGGAAGGGGTGACATTGATCAAGATGCAATGTACTCAAAAACTAACGCGTTGGATTGAAACCCCTCCGTGCAACTACATAAAGATAACAAACAGGATATGGGACTAAAAAATCAAAGGTGAATTCATATTGTCAATGATGATTGGAGTCACAAAGAAGAAAAGTTACAGAGATGAAATTGCTTAATTCCTCCAGGTTCTCTAGATGGAAAGTAGAAATGAGAAGCAAAGATATTTGAAGTTGTTCATGTTCTAAAGCAAAATCTATGTATATAATGGTTTTAAGCACAGTATTATACTTTGAAAGCTGATAAGACAAGAAGTTTGACATCAGCAAAAGCCTTATTCAGAGGGTAAAATGATAAAGGGCGATATGACAGAACAGGAGTAATCCTCTGAGTTTCTCAAGCCAATGTTTCTCCAAGTAATCGGTGGACACAGGTAAACAGAAGAAAAAGCACCAGGGAAATAAACAAGGACAGAAGGTGGAGGGTCATTTCTAACAAAGTAGTGTAAGAGAGGCTTATTTAACTCCAATGTACTATGTTTACACTGTGGCATATTTCAAACTCTTTATGTTTTTTTATTTCTAAAAGAGGATATTTCCAGAAGTGTGGTCCTTGTGAAATGAGTTATGGTGTGTGTGTGTGTGTGTGTGTGTGTGTGTGTGTGTGTGTGTATGCGCGCGTGTGTGTGCATCTCTACGAACAAATGCTCTGTGGGAGATCCTTCAAAAGCTTCATTCCCCAATACCCTTATCTTAAAAAGATGGAAACTGAGGCCACATTATCTCCAAGCACAACTCATGTTCATTGAGTTGCACAGTGCTGAGACCCTGTGTTCCTAACATTGTACTAAAACAAGATAAAGATAAGACTGGCACTGGTCAGAGCAGAATGGGCAGTGGCTGCCATGATCCTGTTTAGAGACAGGAAGTCTGAGATACCCTCCATTGGACCACTAATTTCATAGAAGTAGAGTTCTTTAAGGGTCTTATAGGATCCTGAGATTTTTAATTGACCTTTGACATGACCAACTGGGAAGAATCTTATTCTTCCCCACCTTACACCTCAGTGTGGAAAATGTTCACAGTTGGTACCTTTGATTGGAAAAGGTGACATAGAAATCATCTTCTTCAAATAGAAGATGTTTTGAAAGCTGAATAGGAAAAATAGAAGCCAGTACTGTTCAGAACTCAAAAATAGATGATCCTGTTGAATGCAGTAGGCCTGGATGAGGCCTAATGTTCTACTTTACTACAATTTTCCCACCCATGTGAGTGTTGCCAGCTCATTGAACCATACTTTTGAGTTGCAAGGGGACGAGTTGAATAATGAGGCAAGGATTTCTGTGTGTGTCAACATGGGCAAGAGAAGATAACATGGGTGTGGAGCCTAATCAAACATCTGGCTTTGTTTCTTCCCATTTTTACTGGAGAGAGGATGTGTTGGTCAGTTTGCCATTGCTATGGCAAAATTCCAGAGGAAGATAACTTGTGAGGAGGAAAGGTTTATTGTGTCCCATGGTTTCAGAGCTTTCAGAGCATGACCACTAGTCTTTGGTACCTATGGGATTGTGTGGTGGCAGAACATCGTGGTGTGGTGAGGAACGCATGGTAGAGAAGAGCTGTTGGACAGAGAGCAAAGAAAGAGAAAGGAAGGGACTGGAGATGAAATTTACCCTTGGGACAAAATATGCGCCAGTGATACATTTCTTCTCCCTAAGCCTTGCTTCCTAAGGTTTTTACACTCTTCCAATTGTGATGAAGCTTTGAATCTGTCTTGAAGATGGAGCCCTCAGAATCAGTTCACCTGTAGAGGACCCCACCTGTGATCACCTGTGATGCATTGGGGACCAACCTTTCAGCACCTGAGCCTTTGATCGAAACTCAGATCCAAACCATAACAGAGGAGGACTCTCCTTAAGACATCCAATATCTTATCAGAGATAAGAATCAAACATAAGCATTAGTACTATCATAATTCTTTTGTTATTTCTTGGCTGAAGAAAACAGGTTAGTTTTCCCCCAGGGTCTTCCATTTTATTCACCCATTTTCTCCTCTGAAAGCAAGAAAAGACTAAAGTAGGAGATTTCTTTTCCCATTTACTGTATCTGTAAACTTCAAGCTCTTCTCTTGACCCTCACCCTTGTGATCTACTTAGTGGATTAAAAAAATATGACCCCATCAAACAAGAAACATATATGGCCTTCACATTTTTCCCCTTCATCTTCTCTTTGTTCCTGAAAAGGAACCAACAAACGGAATCTTGGGATGGAAGCAAGTATCCATTTTGGATGTAAAAAGAAAAATCTACACTTCCAAAACTATTGCCTTGTCTCTATTGTCACGGACACAGACACAGATTCTGACAAGGCTTCTGTCTCTCCATTAGTAAACAGACTTTTTATGCAGGGGAATAAGTGGGTGCATATGGCAGTAGGCAGGAGTGTTTTATTGTGGTTGAAAACATTTTTACCCTTTGTTCCCTCCCACAGTCCCTTGTTGCTATTTTTAATTAAAGATACTTATTTCTGTCCTATGAGAAGGTATTTTCCAGACAAATGTGTTTTTTTTTTTTTGTAGACTGTCAAGGATTAAGTTTGCCATAAACTTGCCAAACGCTAAACATTCTCTGTGAACAATATGGGCTCCTGAAAGAGCAGAAAACAATGTTGCAGAGCTAATAGTGCAGTCATCAGCATGTTGGGGGGGTGGATGGGTGCCTCTTGTCTCCTGAGGAGGTCAACTTGTAGCCACTGGGGAGAGGCTCACACCCGGAGGAGATGGTAGTACAGTCTTTGGGGATTCTTACATTCTGAGAAGCACACATCAGGGAGATGGAAGGGTGCCTTAAAGGTCTGCTTTGCCCTGGAAAGGAATGTTTGCATTTGTTTAAAAGAGGTCAACACCTGTTAGTGAGTGAATGACCCAGGGCAGTATTGCTTCTCCATGTGTTTGTATATCAAAGGAAATGGCAGAGTGGAGCTCAGGAGCAGACCCAACTCAAATAGCTGTGGAAACCAAAATTACTGAATTTTTCGGAATCTACAGTTTCACATTTAAAAAAACTGGACATAATACTCATATTTAACTTTGGATCTAAAGCAAGAATTTAAGCAATAAAAAATAAAAAAATAAAAAATGTGAAATAATCTTACCATGGCAAAGGATTAAGGGAATCACTATTGTATTTTTAGAATCTTCATTTTATTATTCATTTTACTGTTGTTATTTCATTATTTTATTGCTCTTACTGTCATCATCTAGCAACCTATCCCAGGACATTAGAGTTAACTCTTCCCACTGCCTGCCTTTCTCCCTATGGGATTCATGGTCTTTGGTGATTTCAGTGTCCTCCATCCTACCTCTCCCTCGCCCCGGCTTCCTCCTCCACCTCCTTCCATATTGCTCAGTTCCATTGTACATTGATCTTATAAACCTGGCAGGCATACATGTCCCATTGGAGAACCTAGTATAGGGCCAAGGCACAGAGCCAACTCATAATTACTTTCTAGAAAGTTGTTTTTCAAGTGCTAATGCAGCACATCCTAAATCCTATACACGCAGGGCCTGGGATTAGCTGGAAAGTGTTAAAGTATTTTCCCTCACTGCTCTGTCTTTTATAACCTTGAACAAGTCATTTTCACTCTTCTCTTCTCACTTCCCTAATGGAAAGATTAGGGAGATAATATCAGCAAGGTGCTATCTAAATATGAAATGAGGTAAAAAGGAAATAAATATCAGACTGTGCCTGTCACAAAGCTGCTGATCCTCTCAGCAATATGTTTTTCTTGTGACCTTCAATCTCCTGGGAATGGACCAGGCAGCAATAAGGCAAGTCAAGAACTATTCAGTTCTCCATGGACTTCTTCATGGGCTTATTCTGTTTGTCTTGTTGCGGGCTGTTTCTTCAATTACTCGTTCAGTGAACATTACTGGATTCCTACTCTGGGCCAAATGATTGAGAGATCAGAAACTGAGAATGTAGGAATGAAAACAAAGGGCCTCTCCTCTCTCTTCAGAAAGATCCCATCTTCGTGTGGGGGAGAGTGAATAGCAAGCTTTGTAGTACAGGAAGGATGGAGATGGGTCAAAGATGCCATGGGGACCCAAACTCTGTGTGGAGGAAGGTGACTTTGAGGAGATGACTTCGTTAACCTAGACTTAAAGGTTGAGTTGTGCTGGAGGAGTGGCTAGGCCAAAGGAAGGGACTTCCTGTCTCTAGCAGAAGTGCAAATTATGACATCCTCTATCCATGGGCTGCAGGGAAGGAGATGGGGGATGAGGATGATGGTGGTGGAGTGGGCATCCAGTCTAAGAGGACATGAGGCTGCTACCAGGCTAACAACAGCATAGTTTGAGAAGAGGTTAGGATGCCACCTGACACAGTTGGTATATTTTCTATGGAAGCAAAAGGGATGGTTTTCAATAGGAAACTTGTTTGATCAGAAAGGTGATTTCAGCTTTGCACATATTTGCTTTCCTTCTGAGGTCTACTATTTGTTCTCTTACAGTTCCTAGTCAGGATTTTTCCTTGCCTCTAACTGGTTGTCCTAACAAATCTGGTAGCAAGTATTTATGTGTAGCTCCTCATTTGCAAATTTAAGTGGATCAAAACTAAATAAAAATGTGAAAATGTATGTTCTCCCAACTACCTAATCTAGTGCCCAATAACGATACACAAAGGCACTTTATGTGGCTTACCATACAGGACAGAGAAGATGCAACACATTTCCCTCATCACAGAAAGAGCTACAAGACAATTTTGGAAACTTCTGCTTGTTTAGTTTTAACCACCAGCTTGTCCCTGGGACCACAGAAGTGTTAAACTTTGTTCTCTAGATTCATATCCTCCCTTTGCCATCCCTAGTCATTTCAGAACTTTTTAACATTTCCTAGGTCCATTTCCTGGTAACAGAGCCTATTTGTGTCAAGGCTTAAATGAATTAGAATGTGCAGAGGATGACGTGGTGGACATACCAGGCACTAGATTAATGGTGGCTACTGGCAGCCATATCAGAAATCCTAACCCTCATCCACCTATTTGCTTTTGGTCTGGTTGTAAACACTTTCCTTCAAGATTGGCACTCAGCATTATCTCTGAGGTTGTCATTTGCCCATCTTGAATTCTCCTTTAAGTTTTACTGCTAGCCTTCCCAGTTTTCCCCCAGCCATTTCTGTCCCAATTTTGGGTCATGCAGTCAGTGACAAAGACTGAAATGATAAGACACATGGCAAAAAAATGATCTCATATGTTGAAAGTTGAGAGCGTGTCTTGGTGGGTTAAAGAAAGGGAGGAGGGCAACTGAAATTGAGCTCACAAAATTCTCCCATATTCTCTAGGCTACGTCAAGGATGGACAATGACCTTGGAATTGGACCTATCAAACCAAAGGTAAATGTTTCCTCTCACTTGGAGGGTCTTCAAAATCAAGTTCATTCAGACCTATGGCAAAGCGGATACTTCAATATAACATTTCAGAATTTTAACAAAATGTTTTTTATGGTGAAAGGGGGAGCCTTGGCATTTTAGCTATTTATTGGTGCTTTGACTAATGATAGAAAAGTATAAAATCTTTTTGCAAATGTCTTAAATAATGATCATGTATGCTTCTAGGCCCATTTTTCTCATTTCTTAAACCCATAGTCATTTATTTTCTACTAGTAAAATTATATGTTCTTTATAATGAACTTTTCCTTAATAATCTGCTTTTGTTCCTTGTCAGAGCTCATTTCATTTGAAAGTTACAACTTTTAAAGCAGAGATCATTATTTTCCTGCTTTTCAGCCAACCATTTCTGTACCAGAACTATAAAAGTGCCATTCATTCTCCCTCAAACTTCTTGGTATTTTGATTTTTATGCTTGCAATTTATAAATCTCGTTTGCGCACATTCTCATACAAGGAAAGTTTTATTTAAGCAATTATTTTGCACACAATTTTCTGTTTCATAGTAAGTAGGGCCTGTTATCAATTGTGTGGAGGGGGGAAACTTTGCTTTAACACTTACCTGTTGCTTTCTATGGGACAGGAGAGGTCTGTCATGTGCTGATTTAGCTAATTTATGGTATAGTACAAGAGCAGACACTCTTCTCATTACTGCGGGTTCGGGGCCAGAGCTCCCAAACTCAAATTTCTATAAAGATGATAGAGTTATTTGAAGAAAGAAGGGGACCAGCTAAGAGGGAATGATGAGAACTACAAAGTAAATGCCCTGTTCCAGATCTGTAGATTTTTCGAGAGAACTTTGAGATCCAGATTGAATTTTAAAACATAATTTGGCTATATTGCTTGGATCAAATAAAACTTATTAACCTGTTGTCCTTTTGAAATCTTTTCCTGCTGTACTCAAATGTCTGAACACCAGCATGTACTTGAGTTACAGTTATAACTATTCATAAACATATGAATTATACAGTAATAAATTAGAAGGTTTCAGTCTCAAAGTAAAGTTATGGGGAGAATAAGAAGCAGGAATATTAGTTGCTTAAAAACATTCAGGAAAACCCACTTAATAGTTTAAAAAGAACCATCTGATCGTAAGTCAAAATGTGCTGCTTCTATTAATTCTAGGTATGGTGGTAATGGCTAATAGAATTAAATATAGTGGGCAATGCAAATTAGTTCTTCCACTATATAAAATAGAATGGAGGTTCCTCAGAAATCTTGAAATGGGACTACCTTATGATTGAATTAAACCACTCCTGGGGACACTAGAATTAATCTAAGTGTACAACCGAGAATATTTGTATGCACATGTTAATTGTGGCTTTCTTTATTAGAGCCAGGGTGTGGAATCAGCATAGGTGTCTATGAAAAGATGAATGGGTAAAGAAAATGTGCTGCATATATACAATGGAATATTATTCGGTCATAAAGAGGAACAAGGAAATGGATGGAACTGGACAGCATTATGTTAAACATAACAAAGCCAGATTCCTAAAGACAAATCTTATATTGTTTCTCTCAAATGTAGATTCTAGTAAAATAATACCAATAAACATTAAAATCGATTATTTTGGAGTATTTTGGAAGTATTTTGGAAGAGGAACAGGACCAGTGAAAGGAAGAAAGCAATGGGATGTAAATATAGTTAAAGTGCATACACACATTTTGAAGCATCATATAATATAACATGACTACTAAATATACATAATATATGCTAATAAAAAGAAAAAAAAGCATTAAGCATGATAAACTGGATACTTATATCTTCTTACATTCAGTTGTACCATTATATCATCCTAAATCATGGGAATTAAACCCCAAGTATTCTGCAAAGATAGGTCTAAGGATTCCTATTTACAGGTAACAATTTTAGGAAGAAATTTACCAAGAAGGATATTAATGACAGAATTGCAAAGAATACTCACATATTGAATTCCTTCCCTTGCACACTTTTCTTTTCAATTTTGAATTTAAGCTTGAGCAAAGCTTTCAGGAGTACTCTGGACCTTTTTGCTATCAATACATATGAAAACCCCACAAGGGCATAACAAAGTAGAAATTTATGACCATATCTTCAATTAAAAGAAACTTCTCTGTGTACATGGTAAAATTTAATGATCTGTTTATGCCCTTGCAAATACATCCTTTAAATTAAAACAAATCCACTTTCTTGAAACAATTTATTTATGAAACCCAACTATCAAATGCAGAAGTTCATGCAATTCACCATTTACCCAAGCTATTGCAAACTGGGTATGCATGTCAGCAATTTTGACTCTTCTCTCTAGAAACAACTCTTTGAGGTCTGAAAAGTTACTCATTTCTCTCTCTTTTTTTCCCATAGGAAGAGGAAAGCCAGATTACAGATTAATCTTAAGAGAAATGCACAAGTAGGTCATTGAAGACCTATTTTTATAGAGACTTTACAACCAATGTTTGTAATAAGTATATTAAGGTTTTTTTGGTGTGTGTTGGGGACTTGAACTCAGGGTCTAGACTCTGTCCTTTAACTTTTTCTCTCAAGTCTAGTGCTCTACAATTTGATCCACAGCTTTACTTCCAGCCTTGAGTTGGCTAATTGGAGATAAGAGCTTCATGGACTGCCTGGAATGGATTTGAATTGTGATCCTCAGACCTCAACTTCCTCAGTAATGAGTATTATGGGCATGAACCACCAACTCCTAGTAAGCATATATTCTTTTAAATGACTAAGGGTGGCAACAGGAAAAGAAATAATCAAATATCATGGTAAATTACACTGATGTCTTCCGTGTCTGTGAACAAAATGTGACATGAATCTAATGGGTACTAATTTGAGCTTTTAACCCTCAGGGATCAGGATGACAAGGCCCCACAGCCCTGGTTAAAATACAACAAAGCAGCAAGCAGGACTTTCTTCCCAGATGCAAGAAAATCTCAGGCTGTGGGCTCAGTTCCATTCTGAATTATACATCTTAGAACACGACGAAGTCAAATATTTGAGTGTCTGTAAAACTAAGCCTTGCCATTTCAATTACAACCTATTATGGATCTGTCTTTCTTGACAAGGCTCCTTTTAGGAGAGCAGCATGTCTTTTGCTCAACTAAGATAGATCTTCACAAGGAATCTGGCCCAGTGGACTTGATTTGGGAGTGGTGGGAGGAGCTTGGGAGGAGTTTGGGGAGAGAGCTCAGAAAATAACTGATAAAACATATCTTCTCTAGGAAATTGTTTTAAACCAAGTCTGTATCCTTTAGAAGTCATGTGTATGGGATGGTTGTGTAATGCTTCCTGTTACAGTGATTTTTATGACTCTTGGTTTCAGAGAACTCCAGGAGTTGACTACTAGAGGCTCTTCTTAATAATGTCCCAGAGTTCCAGAGGTGCACAAGCTGACCAGAAGTGGTGTGTGTGGTTCTGTCTCTTTGGTCATCCCATGAGTACTAAGACAACTTGTATTCCCCTGAAGCCATGTTCTGACACTAATATCGAGTGTTTTTTTTTTTTACCACCACATTAAAAAAAGTTTTTAAATTTATTTTTGGTCTTGGGGCTTGAACTCAGGGCCTGGCCACTGTCCCTGAGCTCTTTTGCTCAAGGCTAGCCCTCTACCACTTTAAGCCACAGTTCCACTTCTGGTTTTCTGGTGGTTAGCTTGAAGATAAGATTCTCATGGACTTTCCTTCCCAGAGCTAGCTTTGAACTGCGAGCCTCAGATCTTACCAACCCCCACCCCCCACCTGGCTCATATTCTTTTTTTTTTTTTTAATGCCAGTATGGAAACTTGAATTTAACACTTCATCCTCTTGCTTTACTTTTCCACTTGAGGCTGGCACTCTACCACTTTGAGAAACACCTACACTTCTAGCTTTCTACTGGTTCATTGGAGATAAGAGTCTGAAGGACTTTTTAGCCTGTGCTGACTTTGAAACAAGAGTCTCAGAACTCAGCCTCCTAAGTAACTGGGATTATAGGCACAAATCACCCATGTCTGGTTTTATCCATCACATTTAATTTTGCTCCTAAGAGAACACGGTGGAAGATTTCACATGGGGATTCCAGAGCAAATCTCTCACTGGTGAAACTTGGGCAGAAAATCCACCACTTAACAAATTGTCAGTGATGCTTAGGGGTAGTTTTGAAGAAAAGATTCCCATACATAGCACAATTGGAAGAGTGTTCTCAAGCTGGGCTATAGGTTCTAGAGCACTAAAGCTTCCCTAGGCCATGCTTCACTGCTGAGCTGTTAAGACAAACAGACCAGGGATGGTATGGGGTATGTCATATAAGACCTCAGTATAAAGTGGCTGCCACAGTAAATTTCATTTGCTTTTATATCCTTTGTATGAGTTAGTGATTGCTGTGTAACAATTCACATAAGACACAGTGGTTTAAAAATGAACCATGTACTCTCCCCAATCTTAAATTTATATTTTAATACATTTATATTTAAATAAACACATGAGATACAGTTAGTCCACAGAGAGTGGAGGTCTATAATTTTGCACAAAATAATTATATTGTGAATAAACCAAGGGAAAAAACACATAGTGACATACTTGTTTTGAGTTCATTTAGTGGTGAGTAAATACCCCATTCTTCTTTTGCTGATGGGTCTTCAAGGCCCATCTGAGTAATTCTTCTAGTCTGTTCAGACTCATTCATGCATCTGTGGTCAGTGGAAGTTGGGTATGTGTTTTGCTAGTCTTGGTTAAATTTTGAGGAGTTGAGAGTTTAAGATGGCCTGAGCTCACATCTACATTTTTCTTCCATCTCTATAACATGCTTTCTTGTCCCATATTCTCTTGCCATCTATTAGTTGCATAACTTGGACAGATGATTTAATCCCCACTCAGTAAAAGGAGCACTTTCTTACCAAATTCACTGGGTTGCATGTAAATGATGTTTTATGTGATGTAGTCAGCATTGCCATTAGTAACATAGAGTTACCAGTATTATTACTTATGTTTTAGTCAGTCAGCTTTATTTAAATGCTTCTACTGTGGGAAAAACACTGTTTTAGACATTACGGTAAAAGGTCAACAATTGTGCCTGACCCTTAGAACAATTTAATTTATAGCAAAAAAAAGAGATATTTATGTATTGGGTCAACGTTTATCCATACTTATTTGTGTCTCGGAGTGGTAATTATCCCATGGAAGAAGCCCCTCCCTTTGCCCCTGAAGATCAGGGAAGACTCCATGAAGCTGACTTTTGAGTGAGACCTTAATTAGTATATACCTTGTCATGTGCAAGTGAACCACGAGAAAAGGCACCGCAAGGACACCTGCAGGCTGAGGATCTGATCTTTCTGTGAAGGCCAGGCAGTAAATATTCCAGGAATTAGGGGCATTCTAATCCCCGCAGCAGCCTGTCAACTCTGCAGTGGGCCACAAAGCAGTCATAGACAATAGATGAAGTCACGGGTCAGATTGGATTCCAGTAATTGCTCATTGATAGGCATGGAATTCCAATTTTGGGGTGATATTAGGCATTGGGTAATATTCAGCTTTTGAATTTTCCTTCAAACATTTAAAAATACAAAAATAACTTTTAGCTTGTACAGCTATGCTTTGAAATGTCACATGCTGTATCGTGAATATGTACAAAGCACTTTGTGTCGATTGAACACACAAAAACCCCCATAGTTACAGAAAAGGAATGAGCAACTAGAGCTAGTTGCAGAAGGTAAGGATGAAGGAATGTGACGGGGTTTGAATACCTGTGAACACACCAACCACATTGCGGGCTGTGGTAACTATGGAACTCAATGTGGACATCATGGCTTGGAGTAGTTTTTGTCTATGGTATTGCAGATTATATTCCTATTGCATAAATAAGAAATGCAGAGAGATTTATCTGATCAAATATCATACTTCTAAGAAATCGCAGCTCTGCAGCCATTTTTTTTTCTGGTACTTTTCCCCATTTAATTCTCCTTTAGTTATATTGCATAGAATTATTTTTTGCCACGAATATGGCACTATATTATAAGTGATTCCTGCAAGAGTTACTGAAAAATTATTCCTCAAAATAATGTTTGGAACTTTTACCTACAGAAAGACAATGCCTAGAATCCAAGCGTAAGAGGCCAGGCAGGTTTTGCCAGATGAAAGTTTTCCTCAGAATGAAAAGCAGTTGTGCTAGTTGAGTTTTGACTGCTGGTGAAGTAAGGTAGGTCCTTGATCTCCTAGGAGGTGGGGACGTGGGTTGGAGTGGTACCTCGGATTAGAAATTAAACAGAGATACAGCCAGTAGGGACTCTTGTGGATCAAGTGGAATAAGATTTGATCTACCTCTCTGAATCGGCTTTATATAAAATACGTTGTTGCTCTCATGTATAATTCTTGTTGGCCCAGGGCAGAGGAGAATATTGTGGCTTTGGTCAGGTATGTCTTCAGAATTTGAAAGACCTTGCTTTCAGTTGTATCAGATGATACTGGAAGTGAAACCCGTCTATAAAAACCAGAAGAAAACTTACAGGACACTGGAGTAACAGATAAGGGTAAAAGATAGCAAGTGAATACCAGGATAGGTATTCATACCCAAGAATTTGAAGGAATATTTATGATGTAAAAGCCTATACATATAAACACATCTATGTCCATACAGTATGTATATATATATGCAAATACACACAAGCATATTTATACATATATTTACTTATCTACATAGCCATAAATATATACACAAAAAAGTGTATTTTACGTTTCGCATCGAAAGAAAAGTGACCCCAGAAACCTGAGAACTTTAGGAAACTAGGATCATCAATTCTTTGCAATGCAGAAAGAAAGGCTCCAAGAAGAGATTAAAATGTGCTATATGGAGGGAGACATACTAGAGGGAAGGAAACCCGCTAGAACATTGTTGTAGAAGTGAGAAGTGAATGAGGGCAGGGCCCGGAGGTTAAAGGAAAAGAGAGATAATACCGAGCATTTTAGGGACCTGGCAACCGCTGGGATGTGGGAAGAAGAGAGAGGTGTTTCCTGAACACATAGACCAGAAGATCTGAGGCCGGAAATTCAATTCTCTGCTCACATAGCCAATCTAATTTGTTACCTACAACATTCAGTCTTTAACCTGATCTAGAATAGATTGAATTCTTTCAATACACAGCAAATTTTACTGAGCATATATATTGGAGATCTGTGTGGCTTCCTTCTCCTTTTGATGAATGTGGGAAGACCCTTTATCGACATCCTCCCTCAATGGTACACTGAGCTTGCTGTCTCTATTCAGGCTGGACCTCAGCTCCTGAGATGTCAGCTTTAGACTCCAGCCTTAGAGAAGTACACATCTTGTATCCTAGAGCCAGCACTGTCCAAAAGAACTTTCTATAGTGAAGTAAGGGGTTTCTGCAGTGCCCAAGAAGGCAGCTCTGAGCCTCACTTAACAAGGGGACCTCTGGGTAGTGGCCAGCGAGACTGGGGAGTTCATTTTTAGTTTAATACCATCTTAATACATTATAATTTATATTGCATAGCCCCTCAAAGCAGCTGAGTGGTTCAAGGCTAGATCTGGGTGTTCAACTTTTTACCCAAACAATGAGTGCCTGGTGATTTTGACTGGAAGGGAGTTTTAGGTGTTCGTCTCAGCCACAGGAAGCAGTCGATGGGGAGGCCACAAGCACTGTCCTGCTGTCATTCTTTCCTGTCTTCCTTCCAGGACTCGTGCTGGCAGGATGGATTAATTAGTACTGCCTGAGTAAGGAAGATGAATGTAATTAATTATATGGATTAGAGTAGCTCAGATTTATTTTTTTTAAGTAGCATAATAAAAACTGGGCTATTCAGCCAGATCTCCGGTGAAAGAAATCCAGATCCCATGCTCTCCTCATTGTGCACGGGTCCTAATTATTGAAATAGATTCTTTTGGCAACTCATTGGAGTCAATTGCAATGAACACAATTTTATTGTGTGGTACACTTCCCTACCTCCCTCCTTCCCTTCTTCCCTCCCTCCCCCTCCTTTCTTTCCCTCTTTCTTTCTTTCTTTCTTTCTTTCTTTCTTTCTTTCTTTCTTTCTTTCTTTCTTTCTTTCTTTCTTTCTTTCTTTCTTTCTTTCTTTCTTTCTTTCTTTCTTTCTTTCTTTCCTCCTTTCTCTCTTTCTTTCTCTCTTCTCTATCTCCTTTCTTTCTTCTCTCTGTCACTCACTGATACTGAAGACCCCTGCTCTAGAACACAAATACACTATCCCTCAGTGGTTAAACAGCTGTGAACTATAAATCCCTTACCTAAGTTAAAATGTAACTAACCAAACTAATGGTAAAACTTAAAGAGACTGGCTTCATGTAGATAAGTTTTGCCTAATAATTAGAGAGGTTTAAACCAAAGGTGCTCATGCTTTCTCAACATTTGTCTATTAGATCAAGAGAGAAGCAGAGGCCAACATGGTCACTGACACTTGTAGTCCTAGATACTTTGGGTAATCATAGCTACTTGGGATGCAAAGTCAAGAGAATTGTGAATTTCAGCCATGGTAAAGCTAGTGAGACCCTCTCTCACACACACATAAATAAATACAAACACAAATACAAATCTCCTCCCCTTCCCTCCCTCCTTCCCTCCCTTCCTTGCTTCCTTCCTTCCTTCCTTCCTTTCTTCCTGCCTTCCTGCCTTCCTGCCTTCCTGCCTTCCTGCCTTCTTCCTTCTCTCCCTCCCTCCCTCCCTCCTTCCCTTCCTTCCTTCCACCCTTCTGTCTTCTTCTTCTTTCTTTTCTCTCTCCTTTCCTCCCTCCCTCCCTTCCTCGCCTTCCGTCCTCCTCTTTCTTTCTTTCTTTCTTTTTCTTTCTTTCTCTTTCCTTCTTTCCTTCCTTCCTTCCTTCCTTTCCTTCCTTCTTTCTTCCTTCCTTCCTTTCTTTCTTTCTTCTTTCTTTCTTTCTTTCTTTCTTTCTTTCTTTCTTTCTTTCTTTCTTTCTTTCTTTCTTTCTTTCTTTCTTTCTTTCTTCCCCATCTTTCTTATCTTTCTCTTTGTCATTTTCTCCCCTTCCTCCACCTCTTCTTCCTTCCTCATCCTCTTCCCTTTCCCCATTCTCTTCTCCTTTTCTTTTCTTTGCTTTCTTTTCCTTGCCTTTCTTTTCCTTTCCTCTCTTTCATTGAATCCATGGTCTTGCCCATACTAGGCAAATACTCTACTACTTGAGCCATGTCCCAGCCCTTTTATTTGTATTTGTATTTATTTATGTGTGTGTGTGAGAGAGGGTCTCACTAGCTTTACCATGGCTGAAATTCACAATTCTCTTGACTTTGCATCCCAAGTAGCTATGATTACCCAAAGTATCTAAGACTACAAGTGTCAGTGACCAGGCTGGGCTCTGCTTCTCTCTTGATCTAATAGACAAATGTTGAGAAAGCATTTGCACCCTTGATCTAAACCTCTCTAATTATTAAACAAAACTTATCTGTGTGAAGCCCCAGTCTCTTTAAGTTTTGTGATTAGTTTGGTAAGTTACATTTTAATTTAGGTAAGGGGTTTATAGTTCACAGCTGTTTAACCACTGAGGGATAGTGTATTTGTGTTCTAGAGCAGGGGTCTTTAGTGTGAGGAAGCCATGGAAGTGAGCATTCCTGCTTTCCCCATGCAAATATGGCAGGCGGAGATGAGCAAATCCAATCCCATAAATATTTAGAATGTGATAATGACCTGTGAAGTTTTGATGTCGAGGGAAAACAACTCCTTCTTGTGCCAAGAGAGCTGTAGGGCAAAATCTCCTTTTATTTGTACAGTTAGGTCCAATAATATTTACAGTTTATTGGCCTTTCTTCTAAGGACTTCAAAGTATGATGTAACCAAACCCTGACATTTTTATTAAATATATGTACCATAAATTGCTAAGCCATTCAAAAAAAGAAGTAGGGACATTTGCTAACCTTATGGTTTACATACTTGTGCACATGCATTATATAGACGCACACGCTCACGTATACATTTGAGTGCATGCACAGCATGCATATGTGTGCCTGTGTGTGTGCATTTGTGTTTGCTTGCTCCTTACACCCACAACAGCTAAGTGTAACAGACTGTATTGTTCATTTTGCTGGGAATTCAGTTTCACCATTCTACCATTTACTGGTTATGCAACCTGGAGCAAGTCTCAAACTTCCTCAGCCTCCATGTTTGCTGTACCAAATAAGAGTGATGACACTTCCAGAGGTTATCGAGCCAACGGAATCCGATAGTAGATGAAACACAAGTAAAATCAGGCATCATTTCAGGTCAGTGTGTTTGATGCAGGGAGAGCTGCGGATTGCTCTTTCTCCAACATTGCACGTGAGGACTTGCTCTGAAGTCTGGTGTGAGTGACAAGGGTGCCGGGAAGCAGATGGATACACTTTTCTGGACAGATGGCTGCTACATTCTGTGCTACACACGCATGGCTTTCTTAAGGTTGCCGTAGCACAGAGAGACTCTTTCAGGAATCTTTATGGGGCTCAAGTATGTTAGGTGAACCTCAACGAACAGGGAGCTGGAGGTTTAAACCTAATGCAAACAGTTGCCCAGACGTTTGGCACTGAGTGTAAATAACATCTTGAATGCCACCAAATGTCAATACTGATGTGATACTGCATGATATTACATAAATTCAGCTGTAATTGAACAAAGCTAACCACATGGACCTGTTCACATTCTGGAATACAGAAGTGAAGTCTAAATCATGGAGATTTTATGTCTTGACTCTGACATGTCTCCCTAGATAGGATATGTGTATGTGCACGTGTGTGTGTGTGTGTGTGTGTGTGTGTGCGCGCGCGCGCGCGCGCGCGCGCGCATTTATATTTCCTCAGCTTGACAAGACTTATCTCTTTGGGAACAAAGGCTAAACTAAATAGCCTTCCTCAGATACCAGCTGTCCTAGAGGCTACTTGTTGGATGGGACAGAGGAAGGATGATTTATGCACCAGGAGAAATTGTTTATATTCTGTGTCAGTGTGTTCCTGCTCCACTGAAAATTAGTGACCAAATTCATCTATAACAACTTTAAATAATAACATGGGTTCATATGAGGTTCAGTTACTTGGTGCTAGCACATTTACGACCTTGAAAGAGATCATCTGAGGGATTTAAACAGATCACTGAAAATGACCAGGATAAACTGTTGGGCATTTTAAACCACTGATTTTTAGACACAAAATCAAAGTTATCGAATGCTTGGTGCTTCCTAACCAGGTGTCTGCTGTTAATTTAGATGCCTCTATGTAAAATATTTTATAACTCTGAAAAGGAAATGTGGCCAGTGAGCAATAAAGATTTTCCTATTGAAAAGGAGATGTCTGGGAAAAGATGAATTGTGGAGCCCCTTTGCTGCACACTCCAAATCTCATTATTAAACCTTTGATTTACAAAGGAGGAGTCAGCTTGCTCCAAGCTGACGTTTGCTCTCCAGGTTCTTTCTGCATTGTTCTGCAGTCAGTCAAAGGGAAATGTCGCTGTTTATTATTTTTTTTAATAACCGATAACATGGATTATTAGTGTGCTTTATCTTTCCTTAAGGGCAGATCACTTTTCAACAGTTAAATGGCCACCATTTTTGCCTTTCTCTGAAGGATTTCCAAATCAGCCTTACTCTTCTTAAGGCTTCCTCACCAGGTACGCTGGTGCACATGCAGGGCCCTAAGTGTACTGCCAGGCATTGTGCCAGCTTTCCCTACAAATGTCTTCTATCTGCCCTCACTGTGTAGGGCCAGGTTACAGAGACACACATGAGATCAGTACATTTAATAACACATGGACGATGCATGGCCTTTGATTTAGGGAGAAAGCATTGCCTAGGAACTTTCTTTTTTTTTTTTAAACATCTTCTTTTGCTTAGTTTTCCTAATGACCTGGATTACTCATGAAGGTGCCTTTGGTATTCTTTATTTGGTGGATTTGCCTCAATCTTTAAATTCAATGTCAGGATGTGTTTGAAGCCACTCAAGGTAAGCTATGACTGGGGACCATCATCAGGAATATTGGGTCATTATTTAGGATAACAAGGGAAATGGTGCTGGACATTTGTGGGCATCAGTAGCTAAGCCAGGGCCATTTATGAGATAGGAGGATAGTTTCCAAACTGGAAGATTCAGGTATTGCGAATAGAAGTGAAAAATCAACTGTCACCAACCTTGGTAGCAACAACATAAACAACAGGTAATAATGGCTCCAGTGTGGTGGAATACCTCACAAGGCCACTCTTTTGGTCAGGTCACAAGTTGTTCTAGCTCTTCTTTGGAGGCCAGAACTGGGCCTCTGGTGAGGTCCGTGGTCAGTACAGGAAACAGATGCCAACAGAGTTAAGGTTTGTACCTTCATTTTGAGGAAGTGAGAAAGAACTGGGAGAGGAGGAGCTCTGAATTCAGCAATGTAAAATTCTATTTCTTTCTTTCTTTCTTTCTTCCTTTCTTTCTGTCTTTCTTTCTTTCTTTCTTTCTTTCTTTCTTTCTTTCTTTCTTTCTTTCTTTCTTTCATTTGGTTGGTTGTGGGGCCTGAACTCTGTCCCTCAGCTCTTCAGCTCAAGGCTAGCACTCTACCACTTGAGCCACAGCACCACTTCTGGCTTTTTCTGCTTATGTTGTGCTGAGGAATCGAACCCAGGACCTCATGCATGCAAGACAAGCACTCTACCACTGAGCCACCTTCCCAGCCCCATAAAATTCTATTTCAAATAAAATATACTGGGTATCAAACTAATAAGCTGACTCAGTTGATTGCCCCAATCTTCACATTGATGACCAGAAACTACATTTGTAGATGCAGCATGCCATTTTAGCATTTTATTTATGTTCTCTTGTACTTTATCACAGAGATTCATGTACCTCATATCCTTTAAAAGAAAATAAGGCAGAGCATAAATAAATAAATCTCTGCATCCATAAAGCAAAAAATAAAAAATAAAAATCATTAAATGGACTGTAAAACTTTGCTAGTTTATTTGTGTGCTGTACTTGCTGTGATGTTTATTTCCCAATATCTGTCTAGTTGGGCAAAATTTACAATTTACATAGGAATGAAATGGAGTTGTTTACCTGAAGCTTTCTTTCTTGCCTTCCATTACATAATTTTTTAAAAAGCATCTTTCTCTCAGTGGATGTTTTTCCATAATGTGGTCATTGTCTCTTGGAATAGATAAGAATAACACACACACAGTTCATCATATACTTCTCAGATGCATTCTCAAAGGTCCTTGGTAAACGTCAAGAGCAACTAATTTTAATCTAAGACCCCAAACCAAGAGCCCAATGACACACAAGATGGCTAAACTTGATTTACCACACTGCAACGGGAGGTAGGATATCAAATTGAACACCCCATTCCTACTGATGATGCATTAAAAATATTTTAAAGGCTTTTTCCTGCTCAAGTTTTATTTTCCCACATTATTGGAGAATAGTCAATCTGCAGTGTAAATTGTGCTCTGTATTTTACTCTGAGTATCCCCTTTGCTTGTCCTTTGGATTTATTGACTTCTCCCAGGAAAGACAAATTTTTACTTTTGAGGGTTATGACTCGTGTGGACAGTTGAGATGTTATGAAACGTGTTCTCAGAAAACTATTTTTATGCCTTTGACTGAGAGCTTGGGGTTTGCCATTTGAACATGTGGGTTGATAGGCTTTGGACAAGAACTTGAATTCGGCTGAGTCCTGTTTACCTGGTCTGTAACACGATGATGATACTTCTCTTTTCATCTTATGAGGAACAGTTGAGATGCTTAATGCAGAAGGTCAATGACCAATGCTCCAGTCACCTAAGCTATGGACTCCAGTGGCCATAGACTCAGCCTTCTAAATCCCCTTGTCTTTTAAACCTTCTTTTATCTTGCTGTAGACCATCTTGCTGTATGTAACTGCAGCACCCCTGTATAAATATAACTGTCTTACCTACGGTCTGCTACTCCCACATCCAGAAAATAGTCCCTACTCACATTAAATCCCTCTCTACCTACAGGCTTGGATTTAATCAGATGTTCTCAGGAACATTACACATGCGGGCTAGGAACAGGGCTCAGTGGTAGAGTGCTCGCTTAGCATGCATGAAGCCCTGGGTTCGCTTCCTCAGTATTGCATACACAGAAAAAACCAGAAGTGGTGCTGTGGCTCAAGTGATAGAGTACTAGCCTTGAGCAAAAGAAGCTCAGTGACAGTCTCAAGGCCCTGAGTTCAAGCCCCAGGACTGGCAAAAAAGAAAAAAAAAAAAGAAAATTACACATGCCTACTGAATATACTTAGTTTGTCTCTCTGGTCACAAATTTCATATGAGTGCTCCATGATATTCTTTGTCTCTTGTTCTATCTGCCAATCACCTGGGCTCATATTTCATTGAGTCATCAAAATGATCAGACAAGAGACTTTTTTCTCTGCCTGCCATCAACATTTTCAACCTTGTCGCATCATGTTTGTAGACAGAACAGCATCTGTGAATAGTAATTATTTCTCTGGTTCTATAATTCTTGGGTGGTGATACTTAATGCCTTTGAAATGGATTCTAAATCCCTCAAACCTGACCTCTACCAAACTATTGCTTTGAAATGGTATTATATTAATCATGGAAATACTATAATGAAAGTCAGTATTATTAAAATGTGTGTTAGGGGCACATAAGGCACTAACAGAGATGCTTAAGTTTGATCAAGCTAATGAGTAATATGACCTTTGTTGTCATTGATTTTTAAGTTTTATTTATATTTGAGGATATAATGAGCATCCACATTTAAACATTATTCTGTTGGTAGCAGTGATACATACAGGAGATAATTTTCTGTGATACATTCTACTTTAGACTGTGGCTGCGTTGCTAAAAACTCAGAAGTAAATAAATAAAATCCCTTTCTTCTTTGTACCTTTCCACTTACAAAATGGGTAAGAGCCCTGTTGGAGCCAGAGGGCAATCCATTCACAGAGTAGGGCATCCTGGACTTCTCCTTCCCCATCGGCCAGGAAAGGGGCTCTTCAGAAGTAGCTTCTCTGGCAAGCAGCAGGAAGACAAATTAGCAACTTGAAAAATAAGGGCATATTTGCACAATCTGTCATAATCTCTTTGATCTTGTTATGAAAAAGATCTGTCACATGTCTGACTCTCCTCTAAGTTATGACTCAATAAGGATCCTCATCTCCATGATGCTCTCGTTAACCACGTGTTCCAAAGAAGCTGGCCTTGACGTCTCTTCCCTGGGCTCTGTCTGTGGTCTACACCTGAAGTGACAGAACACTTGAATACAAGATGTGAGCGGGGATAAAGACAAGAGTCTTTGGGCTTTACTTGCCTCAGAATGAGGCAAATAAATCACATGTTTAATGTAGCTGGTAATATACAGCAGGGTTAGATAGAAAAGGTCTATTTTTTAATTTTTATTTTTTTTGTCGGCTGTGGGGTCTGAACTCTGGGCCTGGGCACTGTCCCTCAGCTCTTCAGCTCAAGGCTAGCACTCTACCACTTGAGCCACAGTGCCACTTCCGGCTTTTTCTGCTTATGTGGTGCTGAGCATTTGAACCCTGGGCCTCATGCATGCAAGGCAAGCACTCTATGTACCACTGAGACACCTTCCCAGCCCTAAAAGTTCTATTTTTTTCCTGCTTTCATTTGTTTTTATCACCTTGAAAACACTGACCCTATGAAACATTTCATTTAGAACAAAAAACAATGTATCCATGGCCCCAAACTTGGACAATATTTGTATTTTTCCTCTTCCTAAGAAGTTTGAAATGCAAAGTATTGGAAAACCTCTACTGTAGAAATTGGAGTGAGTTCCTTAATCAATTTGTCTCAATTTATCCATGAAATAAAGACTAAGAAAATGCCTTCCTTGGATAGTTTAATGAATTGAGAGTCAATGCAGGTGTCTTACTTCTTTAATCCTAGCTTCGTGGAAGGCTGAGAATGGAATGGAAGGATCCTTGATGTAGGCTGACCCAGGCAATAAAGCCCACAAGACTCTACTCAGTGAACGAAGCTGGGTGTGGTGGCCTGCATTTGTCATACTAGGTACAATGGGAAACCTCGCATAGCTGGATGGTGGTTCTGGCACATGCATGGGTAGGAAACAAGATCCTATTTTAAAAAATAACCAGAAGGAAAGATCTGAAGAAGTAGCTTAAACATAGAGCCCTTGCTTCACCAGTGTAAGATCCCAAATTCACACCCCAGAACCACCAAAATAAAAAGAAGGTTAATAGATGCAAAAAAATATTTCTGACTATCTGACACAAGAAAGCTGGTCTTTCTAACCAAGTGTTTTCCAAACCTTTGAGCAGATAACTCGTTTACATTATATAAACCCTGAAGAAACTCTCTTAAGCTGTTATGTCCCATGAGAGAAGGGCATCCTGCAGGTAAGGATTTTGTGTTGCTTATTCGTACATATCCTGTTCCTGTCACAGTACATGGTACACAGTGGGCACTGGTGTTTGTTGAATGCGTGAACGGGTGCACGCTCTCCATCTCATCTCCCAGCCTAGCTTAGCTTAGATGGTTGGACTATTCTTGACACAGCTGGGTATGCTATTTTTTTTCCTTCTTGACAATAATGCAGTAGTGGCATTAATATGTTATAAGCTATTGTTAGTTATGTCATTTCTTTACCTAAATTAATCATATAGGGAATTCAAAATCAACCATATTATTATTGCGTTATTGTTATTATTAGTTTTTGCTGGTTCAAGGGCTTGAACTCAGGGTCTTGTACTTGTGCTTAGCTTTTTTTCTCACACCTGATGCTCTATCACATAAGCCATGCTTCCATTCCAGCTTTTGGCTAGTTAACTGAAGATGAAATTGACTTAGTAAACTATTTAACTGAAGATGGAAATAGACTTATCTGTCTGGACAGGCTTCAAAATGTTCTCTATCAAGTCTCAGCCTCTGGTAGCTAGGATTATAAGCACCTGATATTGGCACCAGATTGGAATGCAGCATATTATTAATTCAATATTTAAGACTAGCCACAAATCTCATGCCTGTAATCCTAGCTATTCAGGAGGCTGAGATCTGAGGATAGTGGTTCAAAGCCAGCCAGGGCAGAAAAGTCCATGTGACTCTTATCTCCAATAAACCACCAGAAAACTGGAAGTGGTGCTGTGGCTCAGTGGTAGAGGACTCGCCTTGAGCTGAATCGCTGAGAGACAACACCCAGGCCTGGAGTTCAAGCCCCACAACTGACAAAAAAAAAAAAGACTAAAATGACCGAGGTATATTTAGAACCTCAAATGACTCTAGGTGCTGAATTATCCCCCAAATGACTCTAGGTGCTGAATTATCCCCCATCAGACAATAGGGAAGCCTGTTTACCTCCGAGAGGCCAGATTTGGCAAGGACCTAGTTACATTTTGATTTTAGAATTCCTTTCACAGCTTCCTAATGGCTTTAGAGATGCAGAAGTTCTTGCAGTAATGGAATGTTAATTATTTGATCACTACGTTGGGTGTTTAAACTTACAACTAGAGTTATGGAAAATGTTTCCGAGTGCATATCATTCCATTTGAATAAATTTACATTACTAAACAATACTATTTGCTTGATTGCTTTGATTTTCTGGATTCCCCCAAACAGTAGCTTTACTAAGGGAATCTAGTGTCTAACTAAAACTTCTTGTGTTCCTTGGACTTTTTGCTCAATTGAAGATGAATACAACTTTCCTATAATCCAAATTTGCACTTCAGCTTACAGAACTCTGCCTTGTATGTCTGATGAAGTAAATTGTACAGTTTGGTGAGGTCTCCTATCAATATTTTCCACATCTCAAGTGGGCCACTATCAAATGGTTCCTCTCAGTATGAGGCAAGAAATGTTAGCCGCAATTTCCTTTTTTATATGAAAACAAAAACTTACTCTCATTTTATTTAGATTTCATTTTTACCACATGATTCTTATAAGCATGAGATTTTATTCCCCAGTAGACTAAAAATCCTTTTTATTTTTCCTTCCCTTTTGAAGATTTTTGCAATCTTCAAGAGCATTTCTTCTGCACCTTAACTGCTTATAACAATAATGGCTTTTCTTATTGATCATCTAAAAATATCTTCTAATATAATTTTATTATAAATAAAGTTATTACGAGGTTATCTTTGTCTTCAATTTTAGGCAGAACATTTAAGTGCAAATAGAGCTTGCATTATATTCTGTGGCAGTGTTCTGAAGCCTTGCAGTATGTATCTTAAGTTATAGTTTCAATTTTGCAGAAACATAGCAGAAAATCAGAAGACCAAATGGGTCCACCCAGCTTGTTCATTTCTGAGTGTACTACCCAGGCAACTTCACACACAAGATGGCCATGCAATTCTTCTTGAGCTTACCTGGAATTCTGAATTTGACTGATGTTATTTGAAATGCAGGAGCAGCACTGCTCAGGGATAAGAGAAACTAAATGGAATAATGGAGGTGAAGATACTTGTAAATGAAGACTGCTGCACATACATGAACAGTATAGAACAAGTGTTAAGTGATGCTCAACATGAGCCCAACTGGGCACTCTTTCCATCATCACCCAGAGCTCAGCATTCATATCAAGATGTTGTAAGATAACAGAGCATCTTATCTTTACTCTTTGGAACAGTGAGCCTAAGAAGGGCTGTGTTAGCCTAAATAAAATTGGCACATTTGTTTAGTTGTATTCCAGAGTAACATTACTTCACTTGTTTGCAGCTTGATCTTCATCATGATTTAGGTCTATTCATAGTACTTCAAAAGATTTTCTGATTTTTGAGTCTTTGATAATCTAAAACAGAATATGAAGATTAGTGCTATATTTAATACATATGTTGAACTTTATATTATCTAAACATTTCTGAATAATATCTCACCCTGCTATGAGATTTTAAAATACTCTGATACCAGTATGATATTCTATATGTATAGTTTGTATAAGCACATATATATATATATATATATATATATATATATATATATATATATATATATATATATATATAAATGATCCTGGGGCTTGAACCCAGGGCCTGGGCTCTGGTCCCTTAGCTTTTGTGCTCAAGTCTGGTGCTCTAAGTTTTTCTTTTTGTTCCTTCCTAGTTTCTGGTATTATAGCGTTAGATTATTTATTGAGTTCTTTCTCTTTTTTGATTTTAAAAAAGCTAAAGCCTTCCCTTTTAGAAGTATTTTTTGTTCAGTCCTTTAACTTTTGATAAATTGTATCCATATTTTTTCAATTTCTCATTTAATTGCCTTTAAATTCCTCATTGATCCATTGTTTTTGTAGGAGTGGGCTGTTAAATATCTATATATTTCTGGATTTTTCAAAGTCCCTCTTGATTTTGATTTCTAACAGTCAGAAAAGACACTTGGTACGATTTCAATCTTTCAAAAATTTTAAGACTTGTTTTGTGACTTAGCATATGATCTATTTTGGGGAATATTCTTTGTAACTTTGAGAGCAATGTGTATTGTGTAGCTGTGAATGGAGTGTTTGATATTTATCTATTAAATCTACTTGTTCTATAGTATAGCTTGTCTGATGTTGTTGTACTGATTTTTTCTGCCTGCATGATCCATCCATTGTGAAAATTGGGTATTGTAGTCTCCCACTGTTATGGCACTAGAATGTGTTTCTCCCTCCAAATCTATTATGATTCACTTTATATATTTAGAAGTTCCAAAGCTAGGTGCATGCATTCTTACAATTGTTATGTCTTCTTGTTAAAATTGACTCTTTATAAATAACCATCTTATCACTCAAGAAATTTCAAGTGTTTTTGAAACTCTTTGCCAGTAAGTGAGGACAAAGAACAGGTATTTCTTATTCTCACCTGCTTCTTTTCAAAGACTAAACTTGGTATTTTAGAGTCACTTTAGATTCATATCAAAACAGCATCAAAATTTTAATTCCCATAGATACCTTTCATACCCAATCAGCATAGGTTCCCCGTCAATACCCTACATCACAGTAGAGCATTTACAATGGAACTTTGTGACACATTATTATCACCAAAGTCCAGAGGTTTGTGTTTCCCAAATTATCCTTTGTGTTTCTCTCACAGTGGGGATGTGATTCATGATGGAATAGAACTTGATCTTTTCTAATTTTGTGCATGGTGCTCACTATTTACAAGGGCACTGTGTTAGTAACATAATCAGAAAAGAGAAATGAGATATTAGCTTTTATCCTGAAAAAGAATTCAGACCTTCATGAACAGTACTCAGAACATTCTACTCAGCTAAGGTGTAGGTGATCAGATACACTGAGCTGACAGAGTGGAAGGAATGTTCACTTTTCTTCATAGCAAGTCTCTGGACTGGTAGGGGGGTCCAGTGTTTCTTCCATTTTTTTCTGTGTGTTAGAATAGGAAGACAAGTTTCATGCCCTTGGAACTTACCTGCAGTTTTACGAGTATCAAGAAAGCTAAGTCATAAAAGCTTCTCCAATGTGGCTTGCATGAAGGTTACATCTTGCCCCAGAGTTGATGAGCTCCTGAGAAGGATTGTCACACACAGGGTTGCATTATGCAGGCCTGGGCAAAGCACCTGTATCCTTCTGTCTCTATCAAAGCAAGAAAGCCAGAGAAGACTATGAGACAAGGGTGTAGCCACAGCAAGGCATGGTTGAGTCTGTGGGGTCAGCCTTACAGGGGGTGAGGAAAGCAGAAGCAATGTGTAGCACGTGACAACTTTGGCCCACGAGGTCAGTGAAGTGTATACATTGGAGATGGCAGCCAACGTCAGCCTCCTGCACTTCAGCTCCAGATGTACTGTATGTCCCTAGCCAGGTTTCTGTGGGATATCGCGTTGCATTTTCAGGTTGAATCAAATTTTTTGTTTTTGTTTTTAAAATTTAAGTTTATTGAGAGGGGTTACAGTTACATACATAAGGTAGTGAGTAAATTTCTTGTTGAACTTGTTACCCTCCTTCATTTTTACCTCGTCCCTCATTTTTCTCCCACTTTCCCTCCTCTCCAACCTCCCCTTCCCTGAGTTGTACAGTTTATTTCCAACATACTGCCTTACGAGTAATGCTGTTGCGCTGGTTTGCCCTTTGTCCTTCATTGGGTTTTACAGAAGAGCTCAGATCTGAGTTTAGGGCTGTCCTGGGCACTGTATGGAAAGTGGAGCATGCTTGTTGCAGAAGCTCATATCTATGATCCTAGCTTCTCAGGTGGCTGAGATCTGAGGATCCCAATTCAAAGCCAGTCCTGGTGGATAAATCCAAGGAGCTTCTATTTCCAGTTAACCATCAAAAGCTAATTGGAGGTGTAGCTTAAGTAGTAGAGCCTTGAGTGTAAAAGGCAAATGAGAGTGTAAGGCTTTGAGTTTAAGCCCCAGGACTGCCCCTTCCCCAAACAAAAGCTCAAAATGTGAAAAGTGGGGTTCAAGTTGGTGTACTGATTGATTAATCCCCTTTAGAATTTAGCTATGGGGAGGTCCAATTCACAATTGACAATTAAAAAAAAAAATCAAGTGTGGGGCTCCGAAAGAACTAACTTTGCCAACAAAATTTCAAAGTTAATTATGATTAATCTCATTAGATTGGAAAGCAAAGAATTTGCAGAAAGGATAAATCTTACAAAAGGGAATAGTGTCTTTTCTCTTTTTTTGAATGAAGAATTGGCTATTCAGCAAAGGAATGAAAGTAAATGTCACAATAATAATTCAAGATAATCTCTCCCATCTTAAGGCCCTTAACTCCCTCAGAGCTGAGCGGTGCTACTTGCCACACAGAGGCCATGAGCATCTTTGCTCACAACTGCAGCTCCTATCACTCTGACTAGGAAGCGTGGTGTTATGATGATACAGAATAATCACACAAAATGTTTGCGCACAGATTTTGAAGTTTGATGACATTTCATCCCTAGTTTCAAAGCCTGTACATTTTGATCAAAAAAAATACATCTCTTGAAAAGTGATACACTATCATTGTATCGCGTCAAAGCAATAAAAATGAACCTTGAACAACCACCATTTCAGTTATCCAAGTAAAGTCATATTTCTGCATCCATTCCCTGTTGATGCACCACTTTGTTTCTGAAGATGGAAGGTATAAATGTGGTTGTAACAATTGATAGCTTTACAGCAGATAGGGCTGGGAAGTAGCTCAGTGGCAAAGCGCCCTAGCAAAGACAATGTCCTGGGTTCAATCCCTAGTACCAAAATAGAGAAGACAAAACCCAAAAAGCTTCACAGCAGATAGAAAACATTAGCCTGTTAGGAATCAAATAATGGGGAAAAATTTCGATGGGAGAAATTTTACTGAATTCTAAATGTAAGTACTTTGAGTCTTTGTTTCCTCTCCCATTTTCAGAACTGCTTTTCATTATGAACTCATCTGTAAGCTAATGAATTGTCTCCCTAAATACCACACGCTTTCTTTTATGCTTCAAGAAATTAATGTTATAGTGAAAGAAAATTGCCTAATAAACACTTGGCTAGCTTCAAACACTGGTTGTGATCCTCAAATTCCCTCCTCCAGATGATTAAATAAAAACAGGAGAGAGCCACGAATCAAGATTATAATGCTAGTAAAGAAGACTCCTAAAGAATGGAACAAAAAGGCAAAAGATTTATATGATCTGAAGAGAAACAAGAGCATGTCTTTTCTTGTGTCTTTTACATGTTATGCATATTCGGAGGAGGATTCTCATAGCTAAGCTTACAGTTTAACAGAACTAATACCAGGAAGCAGGAACATGTGTTGGGGAGGGGGGAGGTTAACATTAGGTGACGAAAGGAGAGAGGAAGGATGGGCAAAAACAGTCATGATATTCAATGGATCTACATGAAAATGGAACCAGGTAACTTCGACGGGGTGGGTGATTTTGACAGAGCTTGGAGGAAAATGGCCAAAGGGATGCTATTGATTGAGATGCATTGTACTCATTAAACAGATGATAGCATTGAAATCCCTTTGTACAACTCCTTCATTATAATAATAATTACAAGTAAAATGAGAAAAAGAAGGAAGAATATATGATACCCATATATGAAACATTATTCCCACCAATGCTTTTATTTCAATACTTTGAAATAAAGGAGGTTGCTAATGAATTCCTGAATTAAATGCAGGAGATAGTTGATGAATTTTCTAACATACATTTCCCCTTTCCTCCTGGTTAAGAGGATCTTAGCCAGATTATGTAGCTGCCTTTCATCCAACCTGGACTCAATTGATTGATCCAATCAAAATCCATCAGAATAATTTCCAGGCACTTGCCCCAGGATTTGGCTTAAGCCTGATCATGTTCAGGAGAATTTGCCTATGATGTTGTCTAGTTGGGACTTTGGCTGATGGTTTGGCAACTCTTCATTTTGGCCGGCATTGTGTTATGCTTCGGGAATCCAGAAGAAAGTGCACCTGAGGATAAGGTTAGCTAAGCAGGAGAAAGGTGTTGCTGAAATTTAGATTGGAACACACAATTGGATAAATCATAATCTTTGATTCATATCCAGTTGTTATGGCATAGTTTTCTTGTCTGCTTATGGAATTTATCAAAACAAATACAGTAGTTAAGAACTAACATAGTACCAACAGCTTTCATGAACCCATGTGTGGGTCCTACCACCCCACAAAGTAACTATCTTGTGTTGCTGGTTTCCTTCTTTTTGTTTTTATAGATTTGTGTATCTTACAGCATATTGTTTTACATATGTTCTTAAGGTCTGTTGAAGGATATCATGTTATGTTGTCCTCTGGGACCTGTGTGGTTAGATAAAAACGATAATGCTTGTCATGAGGCAAGTAACTTTTTAATGTTCACTGTTAAGTAATATTCCATGATAACTACATTTTCATTTCTTTATACGTTTCCCACAGTTTTTGAATTGTACACAGGATTCCATGATTATAAACTGTTTGGGTGAAGAATCTTGGCAAGTATCATGGTCTTTATCAAGGAATAAAATTGCAGCCAAAGGAAAAGAGAAAATTATAATACAGCTTTATCATCTCAAATAAACTAATTTATATTTTCATTAGTAAGTATAAACATCCAATATATTGAGGCTATGACATTTTTAAATATTTGCTAATGTAACATAAATTCCAGTTTGAATCTTGGCATACACTTTCTAGATTACTAATAAGATTCAACATATTTCCATATTGTTGGTCATATGAATTCCTTCTGCTACTAACACTCATTCATATGTTTTGCCAATTTTGAACTATAATTTTGATTTTTAAGAAGATTGACTTTATTCATTTTGGTCTTGTGAACTGAACTTTAAAATTTCTTATGTAAGAAATCTTTCATAAGGTAAGGTCCTACATTTCCTCCTAAGTTATAAACTTTTCTTACATTCATAGTCTTCATTATCTGGAAATAGATGTTTGTTTATTGTGTGCTATGGAGGTTTTAATGTTTTTTTTCAGTGTTTCCATACAGAGAGCACAATTTCTGTATCATGTCACTGGCAGTCAGTCATGATACTATTATAGTTCATTGTCTCACTCAGGGATTCTCTTTGTGGTATTCATCCTATTGTCAAGTTTTTTTCTATGCCCCTCACTGACATCTTAGATATAACATTTTCTTTAAAAAATTAATATAGGTATTTACAGGAAGAGAATATTTTTCCATTCTTTGTCAAGAATTTATAAACAACTTTCTTCAGCTTTTCTTCAGAATACACCCAATGTGGAAGTCAGGATGGTAGAGAAGTACTACCACTTAGATAGTGGTTGCTAAATCCACGAACATATTCTGTTTCTCTACTTAGAATAGATAGCACTTTCCAATTGTTTGAAAAAAAACTTCTGAGTTTTTCTTATATTGTTTTAAAACATTGGTTTTTCCACCTTGTTTATATTTATGAATCACTTGAGAAATCTGAAAGATGATGTCTAAGGCCCAGCCAATATAATTAAACCTATATCTTTTGAAGTGGGACCTTGGCAGAAATATTTTTAAAAACTTCCCTATGTAATTTTTAAAAGTTACCTTAAGTAATTTAAATTTGTAATTTTTAATAAGAATCAAATTTGAAGATAAATCTACTGAGTAAATCATTGGTTT
This sequence comes from Dipodomys spectabilis, assembly GCF_019054845.1. Lineage (NCBI taxonomy): Eukaryota > Metazoa > Chordata > Mammalia > Rodentia > Heteromyidae > Dipodomys > Dipodomys spectabilis. Next base: position 9,904,354 of record NW_024870728.1, read on the forward strand.
GTATTTGCTAAAGCAAGATGTTAATTTAATTTTTTTTTATTGTAAAGGTGATGTAGTACAGCAAAGTTACAGCTGCATAAGTCAGGTTATGAGTCCGTTTTGTTTTTGAATAGTGTCACCTCTTCCCTCATTTTTTCCCAGTTTGTTCTCTCCTGAACCACTTCCCCCATGAGTTTGTATAGTCATTTTCAACATAGTATTTAATGAGCATTACTGCTAGATTAGTTCACCCTTTGTCTGACCATTTCTGTGCTTCCCCTTACCCTCCCCAAATCAGATAAACTTACCTACAAGATTAAAGGAATGGAAACCCAAACAGCAACAGAAGAGGAAACACACACACACACACACACACACACACACACACACACACACACACACACAAAGTAAAAGAAAAAAATCTCTTGTTTCCAATTTTTGGAGTCCATTTTGATAAGCATCATTTTATACGATCATTTGTACATAGCTACTGAGACCTTATGATCCTCTTCTAAAGCAGCATAGCGATTCCTCAAAAGAGTAAACATAGAGCTACCCTATGATCCAGCAATCCCACTCCCGGGCATTTATAGAGTTGACCACAAACCAGGCTACACTAAAACCACCAGCACAACCATGTTCACTGCAGCTTTGTTTACCATAACCGAAATATGGAACCAATCTAGATATCCCTTAGTGGAAAAATGTGATATATATGTGGTAAAAATGTGGTATATAGACACAATGGAATTCTATGCTTCCATCAGAAAGAATGGCATTGCCCCCTTCATAAAGAAATGGAATGACTTGGAAAAAATTATATTAAGCAAAGTAAGCCAGACCTAAAGAAACAAATTATGTTTCCCTCATTTGTAATAATTAGAATGTGCCTATAAATCTACAAGTAAACCTAATGGATAGACAAAGAATTACACTTGAGTATGATAAATTAAATATAACTCTAAATATTAACAGTGAGACAGGAGGAAGGTGCTAAGTTTTGTGTGGAATGGCCAAGAAGGAAATTTACAGACTTTTTGTCTCTTCATATGTTTTTTTTCCCCCTTTGTACCAATTTGTCCCCTAATTACCTCTTCTCAGGAGGACTTCTTCCATGTTGGGTTAGAGCCTTCCTTAATGATGTTTTAAAATGTGTTATCTTATTTCCTGCTTTAAAGGTGCTCTATATAGATAGGTTATACTGTGTGAAGTACTAGGTATTAAGACTTCTCCCGTTTTGGAGGTACACAATTCAGGATATAAAATGCTTCCAGTTTTCCTTTCTGGCAGACTATCAGCTTTTGACTTAGGTTCAGTCAGTCAAAATCTTTAACCTTTGAATTTAAAACTCATAGAACTTAAATATTCATGGTAGAAAATTCTAGCCGGTAAAGGCAATGCTGTGATGACTAAAATTCTAAGTAGGATTCATCTAGGGAAGAAAGGATTGATACTATCATTGTCAATTAAACTTTCTCCATCTATAAAGTATGTATATCAATGACACCTTTCTTTCTAAATGCCAGGATGTGAATGCAGGGAGCAGGAAAACTGTTTAGTAGTCTTTACCATGCTGGGTGCTGGTGGCTCATGCCTGAAATCCTAGCTATTCAGAAGGCTGAGATCATGGTTTGAAGCCAACTTGGGCAAGGTAGGAAAGTCCCTGTGAGACTCTTTTCTCCAATTAACCACTAGAAAACTGGAACTGGTTGTCTCCAGGAAACCAGAAGTGGTGCTATGGCTGTAAGTGGTAGAGTACTATCCTTGAGCATAAAAAGAGCTCAGGGATGATGCCCAGGCACAGAGTTTAAGCCTATGACTGACAAAAAAAAAAAGATTGTTATCTTAAATAAGTAATTAATAATGTTAACTATTCATATTTGAACGAAAGCATTAGCATAGAGTTTGCTAGGTATTGTTTTGCATTCAGTTTGAATGTTGGTTTGTAGTCAATATGGAAAACTAAGGCTAGGTTTTGAGGTAGCACAGTCTACCCATCCCATCCCATGGATTGATAGTCTACTCAAACTTAAGGTAATTTCCCACTCTAGCTTAATTCAATTTGTCCCATCAGGGCAAGTCTGTGCGTAGGCAAGTGGCTGGTGGCTGTCTCCTGGCAATGGAAGCACTGGAGATTTGTTCTCACCCACCCGCTTAACTGCAGCGGGTAAGGGGTTCAGACAAGAACGTTCATCAACATGTGCCTTTCTGTTTGAAGAAAGTCTTGCTGTCAAAGATCCTTAGATGAACAAAATACCATGTTGAAAAAGGACTTTTGAGCAATGGATGTGGGATACACCAGAGGGTTCTGATTTCTTCAGTGCCCAGATCTTAGCTATCTTTCTAAAAATGTCATTATGTTTTGGCCTTCACTTGCTTATCAACCAAAACATTTCACTAATACAGGGATGTTCTGAAAGTGCACAATGGAGTCTGGTGGATTCTGTGGGCCCATCAATTCAGAAGGGCTACTGGGTCAAGGGGCGGGTAAGGACAACAAAAAAAGATGGAAAAGAAAAATTCCAAGACCAGAAACAGGTCATCTGTGGGCTCACAATTAGAAAAGTTGCAGCCAGAGAGAACTGGGACAGGATTTCAGAGAGTCAGAAAGAATTAGGTAGTTCATGCCCTAAAATATTAGAGAAGATTCTGGTCTGTAGCCTATTCAGAATGGGATATGCACCCTCACAGTAAACTGTGGCAGCCTACCATAGGATTCCTGAGGAACTTGATTCTTGTGTTGTTGGGAGAGATAGAAGAGAAAAAGGAGAAGAGGGGGAAGATGAGAGGGAGGGAGGGAAAAAGAGATGGGAAGGAAGGGAGGAGAGAAAGAGAAAATGCTCTTTGGAAAGAACAAACCACAACCAAAGGCAATAAAAAGAGTCGGATGGCCTTGCCTTGTGATTTATATTATAGTGCTGTGACGTTCTGTAGCAGACACATTTTGGTAGGCAGTTGGCCTCCGACCCTCATTGTTTTCAAGGCAAAACAATGAAGCACTGGCTGAATTTGGTGATTTGAACTCAGTTGGAGACCTCCACTAGCATGACAGGGACTGAAGATACATTTCACCCACTGAGAAGTAAAAGGATATTTGAAGAGGTGTAGCTAGAAGAAATAGAGTTATTTTCCAAATTGGTCAGGACACGCAAGAACAGTCAGGGAACAGATAATAGCTTCAATGTTAGCAAGATGCAGAAAGCTTTATTTATATATTTATTTTACAATCAAGTTGAATTGAGCATAAGCACAAGGAGTAGAATGAAATAGAAATGAGACAGAAGACGAGCAAGAAAGGAGGAAGCTTGCAATCCCAAGTGCAGGGCTTAGTGGCCTGGGAGAGGACAAGTTCAGAGACTAAGGAAGAGCAGTGAGGATGAAGATGCCCATGGCATAGTAAAGGAGAAGAACTACCATCTGTACTGTCTAGAAGAGCCAGAAGAATAGCCCTTTGCTTCTAGGGTTGGGTATTGCAGAGCCTTAAGGGGAGGTGGTATAAAAACTATGGAATTTCCATTGTGGTCTGGGAGAGAAATGTTAGAAGGTGAAGAACATGATCAGAAAGTAGAAGACAGCACACAGCCCAGGGGAGAGATTTACAGACATATCAATCAGGCCATAAATCCTTTGCTAATATTTTTCCTTTTCTTACAAGTAATTTTCCATTATCTGTTTTTCTTTTTCTTTTTTTTTTTTTTTTGAGAAAGAGATTTTTCTTAAGTGTCAAGTTGGCTAGGAACAAAGTATAAGATCAAACCAGCAGCTATTAAAATACAATGGAAATAATAATTCCCCCATTATGCTCAATATGTAGGTTGGCAATGAAACACAGCAAAGCAATAGGAAAGAAAAGGTCATGTAAAATGACTAAAACACACTCATGTTGAGTGTTATTTTTACTTATCATTTTTATTTTTTTTCAAATTGTTTCTGAGTAACAATCTCTGTAAATGTTTGTTCACAAATAGAGGTATGAATTCAGTGTGGGTGTTAATACCATTTAAAAACTGGAATTACTTAAGAGGCATTATTAGTGCAGAGGGTGGTAGCTATTTTTTTCCCTCTTCTAACAGGAGAATAAATACAAATAATATTCTTGAAGGAGAGTGAAATCATTTTTCCTCAGTTGAATGACAATGTTTTTCATTTTATGACATTCCTTACCTTCAGGTTGTTATTTTGCAAAGTATATTTAAGAATAATGGATTTTTTTTCTCTTCCATTCTTTCTGGGAAACACTACACCTATCTATTACCAAAGACTGCTACCAGTTTAAACAGAATTCTGAAACTATAACTTTTCCTAGGCCAAGAAGCGGCCTGAAATCTCTAACTATAGCTTATTTTGTAACACTAACATAGCCACAGCATGAACCAGACTTTAAAGGAAAGAAAATTCTGACATTCCACCCTCATTCTTTAGCTAAAACCTTTGTCTACCAGACATACACAGAACAAACACATATAAAATATAACTCTGGGTAGACTTCAGCCTTATTTTTTGAGTCCTTTCAGCTCCCAATAAATATGTATTTCTAAGTAATTTAAAAGGTATATCTTAATGTGGGTGCATTTTTAGATAAAAATTCAAAACCTTTTCTATCCTAAACTTGATTCTTTTAAAATAAACTTGTATTTTAAAAGTTCCAGAATCCATACCTTTCACCATACCATTAACTTATATCACAGGTTATACAAAGTAAACAAAATTACTTCTGTACTTCAGAAAAAGAAATGTGAATGCAATGAAGTTGAATTTTGTTCTTATCTGGATGTCTCCTGATCTTTAGAGCTAATCTATTAGTATTGTCCCTAGAGAAGAAATTCTATGGAAAGTTTTAAAAAATTATGCAAGCACGTGTTTGTATGAAAGAGAAAGAGAGAACACACATTTACTAAAATGTCCTAAATTCCCATAAGCAATAAATGATCCTAAGATACCACAATATAATGAAATTACCACAAGTTAGTTTATTACATTTCACTTCTTGTATATCTGATTTTTTTTAAAGCTAGAGAAAAAAAATTACCAAATGTTTATAGACAGATGGTTTAAACTTAATCAGATTAAATATCAACAGGAAAATCAATTCAGGGTCTGAAAATTCCAAGAATGCTTTAAAATTTCTATAAATGAGGCAGCTTCATAAGACAAAGTCAAGCAGAGCGCTCATATTTCATCTGTCGGATTTATTCTGCAATTGACTTGTTAAGTGTCCCTCAAATAAGCTGTCTTAGTAAATGGTTGCCAAAGTACATTTCTGAAGTTAGTATAAATGTATTGTTTGACAGTTGGGATTTGAAAAGTTTAACTAGTTTCTTTTTTTTCTTTAAAAACGAGCTTTTCAATGCAAGATTGCTTGAACTTAATAAACAGAATAAGTTCCAGGCTGCTGGGTCCCATGCTTAGCTTCAGATTTTTGGTGAGTGTAGGATATTCCTCACTCATGATTGAAATTCCCTGATGCTTTGTAGAGTTAATATATTATTTTTATTCCTAAACCTGTATGGCTCCTTTCTATCTCCTTCCAAAGAATAGCAATGGATCTATGCATCCAGGGAAATGATAGCTCTGCCCTAGTCAACTGAAGAGTTCACTGTACAGTTGAGGAAAGAGAAAATAATCAAAGGCTGGGAATGCGGTAGAGTGCTTGTCTAGCATGCATGAAGCCCTGGGTTCAATTCTTCAGTGCCACATAAACAGAAAATGCTAGAGGTGGTGTTTTGGCTCAAGTGGTAGAGTGCTAGCCTTGAGCAAAAGAAGCTCAGGGACAATGCCCAGGCCCTAAGTTCAAGCCCCAGGTCAGGAAAAAACAAAACAACAACAACAAAAAAAAACCATAACAAAACTATAAGGAAGAGGCGTTGTGGCTCCAGCGGTAGAGCGCTCACCTTGAGCTGAAGAGTGCAGGGACAGCGCCCAAGCCCAGAGTTCAAGCCCCACAACTGACCAAAAAAGAGAGAGAGCGAGAGAAAATAACACACTCTATGATGAAGCAAGTTTTTGACCAAGCGTGTATCAGTGCCTTGGACGACTACTCTATAACACAAAGCTCTGAGACTAGATCAAGCCTTTTTTTCTCCTAAAACTTTACCAATAGCTTCACAGAATAGACTATGGCCATTTATGCCATTCTGCTTTCTGTTTGCTTGTTTTTCTTCTCTATTCTAGCTTCATAAATCCTTTCAGAATCACTAACACCAACACTAAAGGCAAAGATGGAAAACTCATAACAATATAGATCTGTGAATGGAGTTTTGTTGTTGTTGTTGGTTGTGGGACTTGTACTCAGGGTCTGGGCACTGTCCCTGAGCTCTTTTACTCAAGGCTAGTGCTCTACCACTTTGGGCCACAGTGCCACTTCTGGTTTTTTGAGTGAATTGGAAATAAGAGTCCCACAAAGCCTGCCTGGGCTGGCTTTGAACTATGATTCTCAGATCTCAGTATCCTGAATAGCTAGGATTACAGGTGTCAGCCATGGGCGCATGGCTCTGTGAATGGATTTTGGTAAGTGATTTCCTATAGTAATATTTTTATCCTTATGAACAAATGGGCCAATTAATATGAACTCAACCCTATATTTTAGCAAAAACAATTAGCATCTAGGATGAAGTTTACTCTAACTGATCAAGATGACTTCAATCCAGATTTTGCTTTTTTCTTTTTCTTTTTTTCCAAATTGCTCATTCCCAACCTAATGTCTTTAATTAGCTATAATGCAAAGAAAATGTTTGAAAACCTGGCTCAGGTTTGAGAGGAAATGTGCAAGCTTGTGGTCCTCTAATTCATCTTTCTCTCCCTGGAGCTGTCTAACGTCTTTAAGGTTGTTTGAACAGCAAAAACAGCATGTTTATAGAGTCCCATCCATCCTGGCAGACACTTTGGGGAACCTTGGGTTCACCCTCTATTTACATGTGTCCACTTATATATCTTACACCGTGTTTCAATTGTTATTTTACATAAGAAATAGAATTTCTATCTCAATATACTTTCTTCCCAAAGGTGAAGGAAATGATAAAAGAGTTTATAATGCTTGAATAGCTCTTACTTCCTCCCAAAGCCTATTTTATTGAAAAGTATAGGATTTCTAAGGCTTCAAAATACCAAACTCAGTGGGTTGTAGTCATGTTCCAGATCTCAGAACTAATCAACTCAGAAGGTTATATTTTCTTCTTCTTCTTTTTTTTTAAACTCAGGATACCAATCTGTCATATAATTGCTGGTGAACCACGGAAGCCGGTACATGGAAAAGACAGCTCCTGTCATGGGAAAATGCCACTTTTACCTATTTAAACTTCTAATACTATATATATATTTCTTCCAAATGCTTCAAGAGGACAAGAAATTTTTGTCTTTTAAGATGTAAGCTTCAGCTTATATAACAATTTCTTAAACGTTGTTTTGATCGCTTTAACTTCTAAATAAGAAGCTCAAAGGTAAAAAATTGCAACCTAACACATTTTCTGCAATGTCCTATTTTTCTAGTCGCAAATACTTGTTTGAGGAAAAGGAAAATTTCTCATGATTATATGAATAATTTCAAGCCAATTGAATTAATTGTAATAATAACAGTAAGAAAATACTAAGCACTTAGTATCTACACTAGTCATCTTGTGTTACCATAGGGAAGTACCTACTTCCTTTATAGAGAGGATGGTCTTGAAACTCAGGAGTTCAAGGCCCAAAGTGGCCATATGGTACAGGCTCTTTACCACAGGGTATGATGAGGCTCTTTTCTTGGTTGTGTCACATCCTGAAGTGTGTATCTGTATCTTTGTGCACTAATCTTTCTCCCTTTCCTTATAAAGTTATCAGGACTTAATTGTGGGTGGTCTAAACTATTGGCCTAATATAATCTAACCACCAAAGTCTTCACCTCTTAATAGTGCAGTCAGATTAAGTTTCCACCTCCTTAGAATCATTAACCTAAGACTTTGGTGATCAAACACATGCATACATTTGGAGGGACCAACCATAGCTAATAATAGCACTGTTGTTACATAGCTCTATAGATATTCACACTCTTCAAGATAGTTAGGTCCCTATATAAGACTGTAACTCCCAACTCATGAAATTCAAGGTAAGTACTGTGATAGATTGTGGTGTAGCACCCTCAAAACACAGTGGCTTTGATCATTTTTTGGTATGAATAACCCTGAGGAGAGTTTATCAGAAGAGCGTTGCTCTCTGATTCACTGTCAAGTAGAGCAGATGCAATGTCGCTGGAGAATACATTTCCAATATGGCTAAACCTTGTGGTCGGCAACTGTTGGCTAAACAACCTTTAGATGGGATGGTAGCAGGGGCTGAAGCTTGGGAACTTCAGTTCTCCCTCCACGTGGGCCTCTCCACGTTGCCTGGGCTTCCTCCTAGGATGGTGACTGTCTTCCAAGGGCCTGTGTCCTCAAAGGAAGCCGTGAAGATGCTCCGTCAGCTTTCAGACCTGAATCAAAGCATATCATGCCTACTCCACTTCCTTCACTAGGAACAGGAGGAAAAGACCAGGCCACATTCAACATAATTTCAAAGGGAAGGAATTCGACTCAATTTCTTTATGAACAGAGGTGAAGGGAGGTTATCCAAAAGATTTATAGATGTATTTTTAAAACCACTACAGTATAGAATAAAAAGTGCAAGCATACACAAATGTATTCACTGAAATATGGCAGAGTCAGGGGAGAACACAAGTATTGTAACTCCTTAGAAAGGCAAAATCAAAATTCAACAAAATGAACACCAGGAAACAGATACTAAGAGATGGAAGCATAGGGTCCTGGGGAGTGTGGCAGAGGAATAAAGAAGAACAGGGAGAGAATGCAGTCAAGAATCCAATGTATATCCTTCAAAATTAAGAAGAGTGAGGGAAACGGTGGGGGAAAAGGGATGATGGGAGGGCATGTGGAAAGGGGTCACCTTGATCAAGATGTACTTATATATGTTTATTTATTTATAATTATATATTAATAAACTGCCTTTTAAAATGACAACTCCTTTGTATCATTATGTAAAGATAACTAAAAAATAAAAATAATTAAAATTTACATTAAAGAAAAGCTAAGATATGGATGGATAAGTTGATGGATAAGTTACAGTGGCCAATAAGGATTAATTCCCATTTTCATTACACTCTTAAAGATTCATGAATTTCTAGTATATGCATTACATTCATGGTCAGTAATCCATTCTTATGCAAGTTCTAAGTATTTTCCATTTTATAGGGGATACTAGTCAATCATAGCCAGAAGTTATTTGTCCAAGATCTTATAGGTTGTAAATGGTGGCACCAGTGAGCTACTTTCAGCTACCTGAGTGCAGTTTTAAAGAAGAGTGACATCTAACTCAAAAGTTGGCTGCTAGGTGCAATCTGAGTGTCTAGAGAAGCATGGAATGTTCTATCTTTGAAGAATAAGATGATAGCATTTATTTAAAAACCATCAGACAGTTTCACAAGGATCTTTTGCTATGGTCCGAATGGGTGTGTGGACATTCTCAGAAGCCATATTCAAAGCAGATGTGAGTAGAAGACCCTTTTCTTATGCCCCGGGGAACTGAGAAGTCTATGCAAAGGACAAAACATAGGTCCCTGGTGCATAGGGTGCAGCAATGGTCTCTCCAGATAAACTAGTTCTCACATATTTGGGAGATAGTCTTGTGGGATCTGGAATATTAGAACCATGTGAGGAAATCCCACTAATAGCTTACAACCAATCTTTCTTCTCTTGTGGAATGTTTTCTAATCTATAAAATTATCCACCTGGAATTCAGTGTGATATTTTTGTGACATAATCATAGCTGGTCTATAGTTAAGTCGGTAGACAGTCTTATAGACCACTTTCCCACCCACATTCTTTAAGAAGTTGCATCAAATGGCTATTTTGAATCTTCTTTAAACCAGTTCTCTGAGGTATGTTGACTGTACGTATTCAATGTATACAAGCCTGGTGAGTTTTAGATAAGTATAAATTTGTGAAACTCTTATGCAAAGTGTGTACAGACATCTCCATCTTCAAATATTTCGCCTTGCCTCTTTATTACCATTATTTTGTGATAATAAAACACAATGCTAAGATTAAGAAAAATTTTAAGTATTTGATACAATCCTATTAACTAGAAGCATTATTCTGTACATTAAATTTGTAGTATTTATTTTGTATGGCTGAATCTCTAGTCTCTCAAATTTTAAGAAGCGGTTTTATCTCTGTCCATTTTGAGCTCTGAAATAGTTCATTCTTATACTTAATTTTTACACTCATTTTTATGTAACATAAACATTTATACTGTACTTAATGTGATTCAGGCATAATGCTAAATGCTTTACAAATATATTTTAAGTACAGTTGTAGGTTTTATTATACTATAGTACTCATGATTACCGGTGTAAATACATATAGTTAGTGCTTGTTTTTATTTTTTAGTTTTTGGCTATGAGGAGGCAGAATATGAATAGGATAAATCCACCTTGGAGGCATCTCTCTAGTGTAAAAGGAAGGATGTATGAAAATTGCCATCTTTCACTAGCTTCTCCGAACCTTGTTCTCTTCTCTCTAACATTTCCATGAGAAGTAAATAAAATAATGTTTAGAACATGCATAAAAATGTGTTTGTTATAATATGAAGAGTTAGGAAAGTGCAAGGAAATAGAAGAATGGCTACAGAAGTTATCTGTGGACCAGGCTGTCTCTATTGGATGTGCTTAGCACAGTTTCTTTTAATTTCAAGACCTCTTCATTCACAGCTCCTCCTAGGTAAGCTTCAGCCTTACTCATTCCACGGGCTTTACTCATAACGGAAAAACAAAGCATGAGTTCCAAATGCTAAAGGCAGATACATGCTTATCACAGCTCCCCCATTATCAACTTCACCCTGACTCCACTGTTGTCTTTTCAAGCGTTCCAGTGCATTTGCTAATAAGCATTGCTGCCTATTGTACACATTTACTTGTTTGTGACTTGAATGCTATTCATCCCAAATGCTACCTTACTATTTGCAGCCTTGTGAAAAGATATCAACCTTACTTTGCTCTGAATCATTGTGATACCCTAGTCTGCTATAGATAATACATATAAAGCACATACATGCATAATTTATACACATGTTATGTTTTTCACAAGTGTTTTACACTTTATACATTTTTAACATGTAGATTTTTGTTTAATTTAATGCATATTTAATTTCTGTCAAGACTCATGGGATCTTCATATAATTTATTATTGTTGTTATTATTATTTCAAATAGTTCTTCAAGGGATTTCAAGATCTCCATATGCTTTTTTTTTTATTGTGAAAATACTGTACAGAGGGGTTACAATTACATGGGCAAGATAGTGAGTACATTTCTTATCAAGCATTGTAGCCTCCTCCTTTGTTTACCCTTCCCATTCCTTCCCAGCCTCCCCCGCCCCCCCCACCTAATCCTCCACCCCCCACCAAAGTTGTAAAGTTCGTTTTCTACATGACAACTTGTACTTCTCATTGTTGCAACGGGTCCACCTGTATCCTTATTTAAACGACTTGTTTTTCCCCTTCTCCTCCACAAATTATACTGACATCAAATACAGTGAAAGCAGGGGTTATACTGTGGGGGAGGGACATACAAAGCAACAAAGAAATAATCTTACAAATGCTTTAGAAACAAATGCATGAAAGAAAAAAAAACATTTAAATACATATCTTAGGGTTCATTTTCCTAACATCACCTTATCTGACCTTTTCTGGTTGACTCATATATATACTAGATATTGCAAATAAGGGAAACCATGGGACCTGTTTCTTTGGGCCTGGCTTACTTCACTTAATATGATTTTTTCCAAGTCTTTCCATTTCCTAACAAATGGGGCAATGTCATTCTTTCTGATGGAGGCATAGAATTCCATTGTGTATATATACCACATTTTCTTGATCCATTCATCTACTGAGGGGCATCTGGGTTGGTTCCATATCTTAGCTATGGTAAATAATGCTGCAATAAACATAGTTGTGCTGGTAGCTTTAGTGTGGTCTTGTTTGTAAACATTTGGGTAAATACCCAGAAGTGGGACTGCTGGGTCATAGGGGAGCTCTATGTGGAGTCTTTTGAGGAACCTCCATACTGCTTTCCAAAGTGGTTGCTCCATATACTTTTAATGTATGCAAATGTTGTAGTGATAAAAAATGAAATGTTATTTGAAAACAAATAAAGTTGAACAACATGCTAAGTCTTTGAGTTTCAAATGTTTGAAAATAATTCTAGTGCTTAGTGATAATATTTTGTGATATAATACTTTATGAGAGTTATTTTATGTCTGACATCCCATGATGTATTTTTTTCTTTTAAGAAGCTTTTACAATTCTATAAAAAGTCACACTTGCTTAAAAAAGATAACAAATGGTGTAATCATCATAAATCTGGCTATGATGTAAACTATTATTTCTCAAAAGAAACTAGAGCTATAAATAACTGTGATGTTTTACAATAACAGTAATCCCAGCCATTATAGAGAGGAAATGATAGAAACCATCTACTGAGAACCAATGATCTACTCTTGCAGAGTCTTTCATAAACATCACCGAATTTCATGCGCATAGCAATACCCAGGGTAAGTCATACTCATTCCCATAACCATCAAAACCAGTTAGGCTCCAAGAAGTGAAATGATTTGCCCTGGAAATCATGGCATCTAAAATCAAATCTATTCTTCATTCCATTGAGGCAATATGAGGCATTTAAGACAAAGTCATCAAACACAAATGGCAATGTACTGGTCATCTTGTGATTATAGATCTTTGTTGAGATCAAGCTGATCATTTAGAAATTTAGAATTTAGAAATGATTTCTGCTTCATTAGGTAATCTATTTTGGAAAAAAATCATTTATGTTGTCAAAGTACTTAAGAATTATGATGTACTTTCCTGTGCATTTTCTCTCATATTTTTCCACGTTTGTAGTCTCTCTATACAAATAAGACACTAGTTTGTATTACAATTATGTCAGTAGATGCTGATCATAGCTATACACATGTCACCTTCCCAGATATAAACACAGAAAGTGCTCAGTAAATGGTTAGTAACTGAGCAAATGCCTTTAAAAAAAAAAGGCACCAGTCCTTGTTACTGAGCCATCATAAGTAACTGCTAATGCCAAGCAGAGAAAGTCTGAGCCTTTAAATTGATGAGAAGAGCTCAAGGAAAGGTCAGAGGGCAGAAGAAGATGAACCACAGAACCCATGGAACGACTTTGAAAGCATTGACTACTTAAAACACCCGTGACTTAACCACTGCTCACGGGGCTGATCTGTTATATTTTAAACTGTCATTCTGGTTTTTTTTTCAATTTGTTTTTATCTTTAAGTAGTTACACAAGAGTTGCCATTCAACAAAGTAGTATATGACAACAATGCATCTCGAACAATGTCATACCCCCACCCCTCTCAACCCCATCCTTCCTTCATTGCTCTTAATTTTACAGAATATGCATTGGATTTTATGACTGTATCCGCCTCTTCCTCTCTTCATTCACCTGCCTCCCTCCCTTTGACCCCACTCCACCACTTTTGAGTACCCAATTCCTGCAACCATCGCTCTTGAACTGTGCAGTTTCTATGCATTGGATCCCATATTGAATACAGTTTGGTAAAAGCAAACCTGTATCTAATAATAATGATGACGATAACAATAACAACAACAATAATAATAATAAAGGAAAATAGCTGTTTTCAACATTCTATCAGCTTTGTAACAGCCTTGAACATAGTGGTATTTCTACAACTCTATTAACTACTTGATCAATTAAAGAGAAAAGTTAAAACAAAAAAGAATTTTAAAAGCCCAGGATGTTACTTGAGAAATGAAAGCAAAATTAATTACTCATCAATCAGCTATCTTTCTGTACTTACAAACACCATAGATGCATTCTTTTTGTTTTTTGGGTCCGGTCATGAGGCCTGAACTCTGGGCCTGGACGCTGTCCCTCAGCTCTTCAGCTCAAGGCTAGCACTCTACCACTTGAGCCACAGTGCCACTTCCGGCTTTTTTCTTTTTTGCTTATGTGGTGCTGAGGAATCCAACCCAGGGCCTCAGGCATGCAAGGCAAGCGCTTTACCACTGAGCCACCTTCCCAGCCCTATAGATGTATTCTTAAACAGACTAAATTATCTGTAACCTTCTGCTTTGCTCCAATAAACAAGAGGTGTACAGATATTCTAGGGGATCAAAGACACCTGTGCAAAGACAATTTGTGATTAGTTTTGCCTTTACTTTTTAGCCAGGAATATTTAGCATAAGTGATATTTATAACGATGCTTTAATAGAAACATAGAATCTTCTGTGTTCTTCTCAATCTTACCACATGCATCCATGAAGCACGTCTATAACTCTTGTAAAGCTGGGAGGCCATGAAGGCGTAACTGAGCAATATTGTTGGAGGAGCTATTGCATCCAGAGGAAACAAGATTAATCTGCTATGCAGAAGTGCAGGGGCAGAGCTACTGCTCTAAGGTACAATCTGGAACTAGGACCATAGACTTAACTATACATTTGTAAACTTTTAAATTATCTCCATCTGTAGTAAAAGGACTGACAACTACTATTCAGGGGGAAGAAAGAAGTAACGTATCTTGGTGAATCTACTATTATAAAATCCTTTTCTAAAAGAAGGTGCTGATTGCATTTGATGCTGAACTCTCCTTTTAAGAGTATGAATAAGCTCTGAGCATGGTGGGAAACCTAGAATGGGATCCGAATTAGGCCAGTGAAAAATGTGGTTCTATTTTTATTGAAAGTAGAGAGATCATCTTCAATTTAAGTCTCAGTATCATAATGCTGACATATGACTTACACATAGGCAATTTCTCTCAGGGTGGAGGGTCAGTCAATTAATCCATTGCATCACCTACTCACCTATGTCTGTGCCAGCTGTTTGGGAGAACTTGAAAACAGGATGGAAAATTCTTAATATTCTTTGACAGGACAATATTTGTACTTAGAGTCTGGCCATTCCAGAATGATGCTTCCCTGTTAGAATGGCCAGTCAATCTCACTGCATGATGGAAAACAGATGTAAGATTAGGAAGCAAAGTAGTTTTCCAGATCCTTGGTCCCAGCATGCTGCAGAGCTGAGCCCCAGAGTTAACCAGCCAAGTGCTGACACATGTCTTACAGCAAAATATCCCTCACAGCCACAGTTCAAAGGCCTCGCTACCCTCCAGGGCAATTAATACAGCATCACGTTCAATGGTGCTTGAACCAAATCCATTGAATCCTCAGGGGAGAAATAACGAAGCAATCACAGAGCTCAGACAAGAGCAGCAAGCAATAGGGGCTAAAGTTTCAGTCCCTGAAAATGGAGCTGTGCCTGAAAGCTCGGGTTGAGTTACAGGTTACAGACTTACTGGAAGAGAATTGGGCTCAGATCGGGCAATCTACTTCTAGGACAGTATTTGTAAAATAGCAGAAAAACAGAAAAACAATTAATGGGAGAAGCAAAGAAGGAAGGAGAGAGGGAGGAAGAGAAAGAACAGAAAAAGGAAGAAGAAAGAAGGAGAAGAAGAAGAAGAAGAGGAAAGAAGGAGGAGGAGGAAAGGGAGGAAGGAAGGAAGAAAGGGAGGAAGGGAGGAAGCGAGGAAGGAAGGAAGGAAGGAAGGAAGGAAGGAAGGAAGGAAGGAAGGAAGGAAGGAGGGGAGAAAAGGAGGAAGGGAGAAAGAAGAAGGAGGAGGAGAAGGAAGAGGAGTAAAAGAAGGAGGAGGAAGAATGGAAGGAAAGCAGAGAAGGCAAAAAGCAAGGAAGAAAGAGGAAGTAGATAGAATGAAGAAGAAAACCTACCTATACATATTGAAAGTTCCCATTGGTGTGTTCTACCAGAGGAAATGAAAAGAAGACCTTCTTTCTAAGACCTAAAGCATCTTGCAGAGCAGATGAATTTAAGAATGATACTTATTCAAGGGCTTAAGTACTTCTTTCCTTAGGATTCTGGAAGCAAGCAAACCACCTGGGCAAAATATGAAAACAGAATAAAACTTAAACCATGACAAGCTCTATCTCCCAACCTTTAACTTCTTTAAAATTTATTTTTCTTCTTCTTGCTGTTGTTTGTAAGTAGTTGTCCGAAGGTGGTACAGGTCCATAAGTCCCGTTATGAGTACAACGCTTCTTGGTCAATATCACTGCTCCTTTTGTTCTTTTCTGTTTTCCTCTCCTGACCCTATTCTCCATTTGTAAGGAATGAAAAGACTTGGGAAAACATCATAATAAGTGAAATAAGCCCGACCTAAAGAAACATAGGTCCCATGTTTTCCCTTATTTGCAATAATCAGTATATGTCTAGAATAATCTTAGCAGATGAGCAGAATAGCTTAATAGCTACATACATATAAGATGCTAAGTGAAATGAACCCCAAGATATGGACACAAGAAGTTTTTCTTTGTTGTTGTTGTTTTTCATGTACTATGTGATTTCTCATTCTTGTTTCTTTTGTATGTTCTTCCCCCGTTAGAATTTTGAAGGAAAGCAATCGTTCAATGGCCAGAAAGAAGAATTGAGTACTGAAGGCACCTCTGTTTCAAGGACGTGAGAAGCAACGTGATGCAACCTGGAGTTATCCACATGCAGAGTGCCCGTGTGGCATGCCATTTGTGACCTAGGTCCCTCGTGGGTAAGTGAGTGCCACTGTCCCATATTGTGTGCCTGGGTTAGGCAGAATCTAATGCATGTATAGTTCTTTGCCTTCCTAAAAATGGTTATAAACAACATATTGTTCACCACAGAGTATGTAACTACACACAAGTTAAAATCTAGTCACTTAAGGATAACCTGAGAAATCTTGAAGGATGACATTCTATGTTTTGTTTCCTGTAGGTCTAAATACAAAGGTGAATTTACCAGCAAAAAGCCCATGTGTTGCTATACAATGACAGGCATTATGTTGGAGAGATTGGGAATGTGGACCCTGTAGCCAAACTCCCCACATTTAAAGCTCACATCTGTCATTTACTAGTGGTTTTCCTTTTTGGCAAATCTGTTAAGATTTCTAGATTTGGTTTCTTTATTGATAAGGCCAGGGACAGTATCCATGAGATTGAAATGGGTTATCATATATTAAGGGAAAGAACATGTGCAAGAACCTTATAAATATTAACTATTATAACTCTTTTACATAACTTTTTCACTTAACAATGAATATATTTCCACAAGAATAAATATACATGTATGTCTTAATTTTGAAAGGATATATGGAATTAAATACATTCTGTGGTTACCATGGCATACATTATTATAAGTGAGGAAGGTCTAGCTATTCTCTGCTGCAAACCACATTTGTAATTCTTTGGTAAATAAGTAACAGTGGAGCCAATAGATAATTTTTAATTTTTTTCTTTTATTCACCAGCTGCCCAGGTACCAAAAAATTATGCCTCTGAAATCTCTTGATGTCAATTCCACATGCAGAACAATCAAGTTGCCTTATATGTGCCACTCATGGCAAAAGCCCTTTTTTGCCAATAGATCATTTTTAAGGTTTTTGATTTGTATGGCCAAAATGTTCTTCAGGAAATTTTTGCCTATTTTATTTCTACTGTGTGTGAGTCTGGATCAATTCATTTTCTCCCATTCTTGCTGACATTAACTATTTTTTAAAAAATTTAAAATCTCTATTTAATATTATTGTCATTAAAATTTAAGATTTCATTATCATTAAAATATTATTGTCACTAATATTCAAGTCAAACACAAAGACTTGACTGGAAGAGAATGAGCTAATAGTATTGGTATATTTATGGGGAATTTCCTTTTCTCATGAAAGATGATGTTATGTATTATAGGTATGCATTTGTTTATTCATAAATATGTTATACACATGTATATATGGGTGAATCTATGTAATATATATATGTAATAAAATTTTCTTCATTGATGACTATCAGAAAGCAGGAAGATGTATAAAAACCTTTCTCATTCTGGGTTATAAAGGGTATGAAAGGCTGCAACTCTCACAGAAGGTATGTAGGGAGAATTTGAGATAGAGAACTTGTACCAGCTGAAATAACAAAAGGACAGGGGGCAGAATTGGGGGGCATCATGATACAAGTCCAGAAATGCTGAGCTGATCAGAATGAGAGGAACAGGAAGCTCATACCAGAATTGCTAGCAGAGATGCATGGTGCTGAGTGAACTGCAGATAGTGTTGTATGTGTATGGTGGTAGGGTATCTGGTTCGGAGACCTTGTGGATAAAATCTACTAGTTGTGAAGTTACAAGGGATGGGAAAAAGTGAAGGAAATAAAGGCCCTGGGAGAGACACCCTGTAGAGAAGTGTGTTCAGGAATGAACAATCATGGGAGGTCTTGCATGACATTGAAGTGTAGCCATTAACCTGCATGATGTATTTTTAGCAAAGTGTAAACTTGTTCAACCACTCTGGAAAGTAGTATGGATGTTCCTCAAAAGACTAAACATAGAGCTCCTCTATGACCCAGCAATCCCACTAGGACATTTACCCAAATGACAACAAAGAAGGCCATACTAAAGCTTCCAGCACAACCATGTTCATTGCAGTATTATTTACCATAGGTGAGATATGGAACCAAGTCCCCCAAAAGTGATTTTCTACTTCCATACAGCTTTGTGTGCTGTACTAAAAACAGAACCAGATAAAATAGTGAGCTTAAGAAATAGTCGACCTTTTTTTGTAGCATCTTGTTCATTGAGATGTTTCCTTATTTTTAGCCAATGAGAGCTATACAAAGAAGAAGAATGAAATTACGTAAAATGTGTGTGTGTGTGTGTGTGTGTGTGTGTGTGTGTGTGTATTTCCTTATTGGATCAGTCAACTTTCTGTGGCCATAACAGTATCTGAGACAATTCACTTAGAATGAGATAAAGTTTATCTCTGTTCACCATTTTGGAAGTTTTAGTGTATAGCTTGCTGGTTTTAGTCTATAACTTGTTGGTTGTATCAGGGCCTGCAAAGGGAGCACATCACAGCAGAAGAATGAAGCGGAGAAATCTTCCTACCTGATGTCCAGGAAGTGAAAAAGTGAGAGGAGACATGCTAGGTGATGGGAAGATGTCACACTAGGCCCCATCCCATTTCCTAAAGCGTCCACCACCTGCCTGTAACACAGCCTAGGGACCAAACCTTTAACACATAGACCTCTGTGGGAGCATCCCAAATCCAGATTGTAGCACATGCTTATGCATTCATTGTTGCTCTCCACCTTCCTTTCATCTTGTGATGGGAACAGTGGGTTTGTTTCTCTGACTGGCTCAATGGTCCATCAGAGTTCAGGGAATGTGAGCAGCAGTGGATATACATCATAAAGGAAGAGCTTTGTATTGCCCTTTCAATCACAATGTTCCCCATTGTACAACTCTCATTCATTTCCTATCTTTTACCTTATTGTTTGTGCCTCTTTTTTTTTAGCACAGACTTACAAAAAGCAAATGAAGCAATAAAGACCATTAAATATTTTTTAAAAATAAGGAAATAGAGAGCAAGATTCATATAAATGTAAGCAGACACTTGAGGTTGGTTCTAAGCCTGAAACCATGGAAGGTATCATTAGTTAAAAAGAAAGGAAGACCTAGGGATGCTGTGGGTTTTCATCTCAGAGGGAATTAAAATCTGAAAAGCTGTGCTTTGTATATAGGGAAAAGCACAGCTAGCCTCAAAGATTCTAATATGATGTGTGGAAAGACTATTTATTTCTTGATAGTGGATCCACGAGAAATGAGTAAAACTACTCCCTGAAAACAAATACACTGTCCCATATGAATTTACTTAAAATTTTCACTTGGAATGCCTTTAGTCCATTTTATAACTAAATATTCAGGGTAAAGGGAAGGGAAAGATTGAGAACTTTGTGACATCTTAACTTCTTAGTCAGTGAGAACATATGCCCTGGATGCTGCTGTCAGCCAGAATCTATTGCTTTTGTCAAATGTTTTATTAGGCTTTGCTGAGACTGTGCAATGCTTTACAAGAATGTAATTCCAGAGTCAAATTCTGATACCACTTAGGTTTGTATGATGATTCTTTGGGCTACTTCCACCTGACAATTGGTGAATTTAGATTCTAAGAGATGATTCTGTACATTTCTATCCAATTATTCCTGAAGGAAACATTTAATAGAGTTGTTGTCACCTTATCTGATGTTAATGCCACTGAGAAGTACCTAGCTATACTGGTAACTCTGTTGTGTTTTGTAAAAGTATCTTTCTATGGTTTGGAAGACAAAAGTATTTCAATGACTATAACCACATTTGTTCATCTCATTTTCTTCCAGCATAAAACCTTGTTCAGATAACGACTATTTGCCAGTCCTGGGGCTTGAACTCAGGGCCTGGCCATTGTTCCTGAGCTTCTTTTGCTTAAGGCTAGCACTCTGCCACTTGAACCACAGCACCACTTCTGGTTTTTTCTGTTTATGTGGTGTTGTGGAATGGAACCCAGGGTTTCATGCATGCTAGGCAAGCACTCTACCATTAAGTCACATTCCCAGTCCCATACAATTAATAATAACTAATTAATTAATAACTAATAATTCTGACAACTGGTGTCAATCATTCTTTCTATTTTCCGGTTGTGATTTGTAATTCTCATGCTAAAGAGGACACCTGCTCAGGTTCATAGTTTAAGTAAGGACCATGAGATCACACAGAAAGAGAGATTCAGTGTCCCACTAATTTATGATCATGGGGGTAGGGGTGGGGTGGATGAAGGATGGTATCTATTTTTGCTCACCAACATTTGCCAGTGTCTTGTCCATTGACTTGGCTGTACAAGTGCTCAAAAAACAGTATAAGGCTGGGAAGGTGGCTCAGTGGTAGAGTGCTTGTCTTGCATGCATAAGACCCTGAGTTTGATTCCTCAGCACCACATAAGCAGAAAAAGCCAAAAGTAGCACTGTGGCTCAAGTGGTAGAACACAGCCTTGAGCTGAAAAGCTGAGGAACAGGGCCCCACAACTGACAAACAAACAAAAAACAAAAAAAAACCCCCAAACTATAAAACTGGGAGAGAATAAGGGAGGGGGGGTGACACTGTTCAAAAGGAGATGTATTCATTACCTGACTCATGTAACTGTAACTCCTCTTTACATCACCTTTACAATATTTTTTTCTTTTATTTATTTATTTTTATTTTTTTATTATGAAAATACTGTACAGAGGGGTTACAATTACATGGACAAGATAATGAGTACATTTCTTATCAAGCATTGGTGCCTCCTCCTTTGTTTCCCCTTCCCATCCCTTCTCATCCTCCCCCCGCCCCCACCAAATCCTCCCGCTACCCCCACCTGCACCAAAGTTGTAAAGTTCATTTTTCAACATAATGTCTTGTGCATCTCATTGTTGCAATGGGTCCACCTTAAGACACTATGACAGCAAGATTAAAGAGTGAATGATCTAGATATAGAATTACATAGTTTGAGCTCAGTCACTTCCAAAATTTGCAAACATGGAGTGAGTGTGGTGATACATACCTGTAATTCCAGCCCTCAGGGGGTTGATCCAAAATGATCATAAATGTAAGGCCAGTCTGGAGTATGTAGTGATACCAACCAGCCAACCAACAAACAACTAACAAATAATTTAGAAGAAGGTCAGGTGCAGTTCTATTCATTCTATAATAAAGTTTCCATGATTTTAACCCAAAATAATTTAAAAAATTATCAGATGACTTTCAGGTGCATCTTTGCTTTGGAAACATTAAAAAATAACAGTATTAGAGGGTCATACATCTTAATATCAAAGACTTTAAAGCCTAACATGAAAAGCTGACAAGTTTATCTAAGTTCATGCATTTAAAAAAATTTTTCCCTGCTCCTTCAAATCCTCAAGTTTGAGTTACCTTTTTCAGTCTATGATCACAGTTTTATCTAATGAACCAACAGCAGTGACTGGTCTGGATGTTGATCCTGCTCTACTCTTGTCTTTGAAACTCCTAAGCAAGTCCTGAGGATGCCCATTCTTCAATAGATCATTGTTGAGAATAGACACGGTCCAAGAGTTGCTAGGAGCTTCATTCCACATAATGAATCATTGCTAATGCCACAGCTGGCACTCTGAGCATGCTCCTGCAGCCCAGATGAGGTGACACCAGCTGCTTAAGTCCACCTAGTTTAGAACTCATTCTTGCATTGATACAATTAAAATGAAAATAAGATGGTTTTGCAAGTAAGGAGTTAGCTCCCCTGCAAATGTTTGCAGTGTTGGTAGTTGGAGTTCATGTCCATTTCTTATAATATTTGCTATATTTGGAATATTTCAAAAATATAATATTAGAAATAATATTAGAAATACATTATGAGTAATCTCTATCATGTTTAGGTAAGAAAATCATTTGTCCATTGGGAACTTAACGTAAGTTTGGAGATGAAGAAAAAGAGAGTAAAACTATATCATTATTTACATTTTATTTATTTTTACATATTTTATTTGATATATGAGATATATCATATATCACAAATCATATATGTGACATATGATATATATCATTAGACATTATTTCATTTTTAATCGTAATTTTTATTGTCTTTATGTAATTGTACAGTGTGATTTCAATGCAACATGTCAGGTTATGAGTACAATGCATCATTTTCTCTCATCTCTCCCAACCCCACTCATACTCCCCAAGTTGTATATTAGATCAACCTTTCCCAATCACAGAAAATAGCTCAGTCATCATTTTGAAATTTAGATGAATAATACTACATGCTCAGCATTGAAATGATTCCTTCTAACTTAATTTGTTAAGTCCTTATGTATGTAAAAGCTCAAAACCCAGATCTTATGATTTTACAGTATTAAGGACAAGACATAGCCATAAAGAGTGCTTCTGGAGAGACATCTACATTTAAAAATATGCGATAAATGAAGGGAAACAGTTCTATATTCGCTCAAGGAAAAACATCTAGAGTAGTATAATGGATATGCAGTTTTTACTTATTTTGAAAGGAATATTATTTTGTGGGTGCAAACACCAATTACTAAGCTACAAAGTAGGGGAGTCTAGAGAACCCACTGTGGTAGGAAAAATCAGCTATTTTCATTCCTTCCTAAACCTCGACAAACTGTGCATTCAGTCATCCTTTGCCATTTTATATGGCATTGCCTTATTAACTCTGAAATAATTCTGCATCCAAAATAGCTTTAAGTGTGACCACAGACTCTCATCTGTAGGCAGAACACATCATAAACACTTTCGTGCGCTGCAATTTTCCAAGTAAGCAAGACTTGGGATAACCTTCCTGGGCTGATGCCTGTGGTCACCTGCAGCCTCCCACCAATTGAACTCACAGCCAGAGCTGCTCAACTTGAACAGCAGAATGCATTTCCAAGGCTCCTTTGCTGGCTTTTACAGTTTTCTGTCATTCTCATCATAGCACTTGTGGGCTTTATATCTGTTTTGCCTATGCTTTCCTTAGATAATAAATAGTCCCAAGAATTCATTTTTTTTTTACTTTATACAAAGATACTCAAAAGACATGGAAGGTTGATTTAAAAATCTCTTTCTGCCTCTCTTTCCTCAGTTTTTAATAACTTGAAATAAACTCAAGTGATAAAAATAACATCTGCAATGCAATTGTAATATCTTAAGTGCTTTATTTTACATGTCTGTATTTTATGTGGAGCGTAATGTTCTAGAGCTACCCTGGGTACTCATCCAGTTTTTTGTTTGTTTTTGTGGGTTGAATCAACTTGTGTTCAAAGATTTTAGGGCTTGGATAATTAGATTTTTTTTTCTAGAGGAGAATAGTATTTGTGATGAAGAAATTACCTGGTGATATCTATGTCTAAAATTATCAGAGAATTCTAGATTGCCTGTTAACCTCTACTGATACTTTCCCTCTCTTTCTAGATCTATTTCTGTTCCCTTCCCCCCCCCCCCCGATTTCTGATAGATGAGGGATGAACGATGTATACTTTTCCTGATTCTCTGGTTTAAAATAAACAGAAAATTCTACTGTCTAGCTGTTGCTACATTGAGGCTGAGAAACTTCTCTTTATTTTACCTCTTTCATTGGTCTCCAGGGGAGGAAAAAATCAGCATTTTTAAATATCCAAAAGATTTGTTGGAAGTTGTTGATGTCACAATGATTTGTAGTCCTATTAAAATGACATTTGTGGATGACATGATACAATGACTTGCATCATTTCATCTCAGCAGGAAAGCACACAGATCTTTTCATCACAGCAGCACGCACAGGTAATCTGGTAACCCGGGGCTCTAATGTGATCAGCCACACCGCTATCACTGGCATTTGCATAAGTGCTTCACGGCAATGGACTGCATTTCTAATTCAAAGTCGAGTCAAGGAAAAATGGCTGTTACAGAATGATTTAGCCCATTATTGACTAAATGAAATTATTCAAATCCTCAAATCTGTTCTCTCTCCTCTAGAATTAGAATTTCAAGTGCCTTTGCCCTGGTTCTATATTTGCATCTTAAACACACACACACACACACACACACACACACACACACACACACACACACACACACCATCACTACCAACAACAACATAGACCATGAAAGGGAGAAAGCAGGGGGGCGGAGGGGGGAGAGGGGGAGAGGGGAGAGGGAGAGAGGAGAAGCAATCTTGCAAAATCAGTCACTTGTTACCTGAAAATAGTTTAAGTCAAGTCACTGCTGTTGATGAGATGCTGTTGAGAATTTACACACATTCACTATACACACAAAACCATCACAACCTTAGCTTTCCTTTCTTCCCTCCAGTCACAGAGAAAAACAATCAGTTGGCAACAGATCAAAAAGCAACAGGAAATTCTTTGAGACATACAAGACTGAAGCCAAAGTACTTTTCACAAAGGAGACAAGACTCTATAGCCAGAAAGCTTCATTCTGAAGCAGTGAGTGAACTTCATATTCCAACTTGGGCATCAGGAGTATAGCGCAGAAAAATATAGAAAAACAATCAAATAGAAATGAACATAAAGTTCTTTCAATAGATTGTTCAGTACCAAATACATTTGAAGAAATTTGTTCTGTCTCTCCTGCCAAAAGGTATTAACTAATTCTAAATCAGGTTCTAATATCAGATGCTGAAACTTTCAGAACATTCGCAGGTTAAAATATCTGAAGGGTAGTTTTGTCCTGTGCTATTTTGTTTTATCTTCTGTGAAAACAGTAGACTGTGGACATTTCAAATGCTGCCTGCTTTCTTGCTCCATGTTACAGGCTGATCAGATTTGGATGTTCCAAGTTTTGCAATCCATCAGCATTTGCCCATCAATATTGAAATCTGCCAGTTTCTGACATAAAGTCCACGTGATGACAGAAGCAAACTGGATATGAGACTAAAAATAAGGTCCACCTGGCTCAGCAAAGCCCAGTGTTCACATTTGGCCTCAGGGCTTGCCCTGAAGATGAATTGTGACAAATCAGATAGATGAATTTTGAAGGAAAAGTTAGCCTATTTTTTTTAAATGCACACCTGAAGCCATTCCTTTAAAAGGAATTCTCATTCATTTCTCACTCTCTCATTCTCTCATTCTCTTAAGACAATACTGTATGTTTGATTATTAGCTATACAAAAGAAAGGAAAAATAGAGAAGAAAGAGAGGGGGAGAAGAAGAGGGAGAGAAGAAAAGCAGGAAGGGATGGCAGAGGAGGGGTGGAAAAGAAAGGGAAGAAGAATAGGGAAGTTAAGGAAGGAGAGGAAGGGAAGGAGAGGAAGGAAGGAAGGAAGGAAGGAAGGAAGGAAAGAAGGAAGGAAAGAAGGAAGGAAGGGAGGGAGGGAGGAAGGAAGGAAGGAAGGAAGGAAAGAAGGAAAGAAGGAAGGAAGGGAGGTAAAATGGAAGCAAGGAAGAAGGGAAGGAAGGAAGAGAAAGAAAAAAGAAAGAAAATTAGCATTATGATATCATGGCTTCACAGTGATAAAATATATGTTATCATGAAAATTGTCATTCTAGGATGCGATTGATGTAGAATTGTCATTACATATTTTTGCTTCTAAGCTTTAATAATATTACAAAAAAGGACTTCTGAAATCATAATGCAATATTGATAGCATTTTGTTCTCGAGCTTCTGTTTACAAACTGCTTACATCTGCTATAGATTTTATTCAACGTGTTACTGTCAGAAATGCCTTACCCTTTTGAAAAAAATGAACAAAAGTATACACGATAAATAATATTACAAAACTAATTACTAAACTGTTCTTATTAATGAGATTAATAGTGCAAAACATTCTACAGAATGAAAAATTAATGTGAACATGATGGTGAGCTGCAGTAATATCTAGACAGTGATGTCTTATGGCTTATAATATAATTAAAGGTAGTTTTCCCCTTTCATCATTTTAGGAACTTGGAGCATTCTTTTATTTTTCTGGCTGGTACAGGGCGTTGAGCTGAAGACCTTGCAGTTCTTAGGAAGTGTTCTATCACTTGAGCCATAACTCCAGCCTGAAACTTCTTTTATTCTAGGATTTTATGGGTTATATATATGGGAAATATAAAATGATAACATACAACAGCTTCCTCTGACCTGCTCCATAGATCTTACTGCCTGACAGGATTGAGAGATGGACTTTACTAATCCTCTAAAACAATGGCCCCGTTTGGTGTGATATTCCAGCTTTTGAAAAGCAGCAGTTGAGTTAAAGCAGATTTCCCAGGCCTTTTATAACAACCCTCCAACTGTAAGCCTGACTTGTAAAACTTCACACTTCTGGCTCTGATTTAGTAAATGTCTGAGCATATCTATGTTGGTTTGGTGGAGTTGGGCAGTTTTTGAATCGTTACCACTTTTAACTAGGCTAGCATGTAAAAAATTACTTTCAAATTTGACAGTTCTAATATTCTTTACATAAAACATCTTTTCTGGGGTCACTGTTCTCAATCATTCAAAATATTTGATTTTTAGAAATGTGCTTATTTCATGTTCACTACACTCAATTCATCTTACCCTCTAAATGTTACCTGATGTATTAACATGACCTTGAAGTAGCTCTGTTACCAGCAAAGTGAAACGGGGAGAAACATGGAGTGTGCTTTTATGGATAAACTTTGTGGTTTACAAAGTGCTTCTTACACAAGTCATTGGTTTAATTTTCCCAGCGGCATGGAGAAGAACACTGCTTTCCCATTACTATTATTAATGATTATTATTGTCAGTACTGGGGTTTAAACCAAGGGGCTTGTGCTTGTTTGGCATGCTTGCTGGGTGAATTATCTACCACCTCAGCCATACCTCCATACTTGTCCTATCTCCCCACTGCCCCTTCTCCAACACATCTATCATCTATCAATCAATCAATCAATCATCTATCTATCCATCCATCTATCCATAGTCTTACATACATACACAAATACATACATGTACATATTTCTTGTGTGTGCTTACATTACATATATGTTTATATTTTAGGTCTAACATCCATATGTGGGAAAAAAACATGCAACCTTTGTCCTGAGCTTGGATGCATTTGGTTAATGTTTACAGATTTATACACTTCCCTGCAAATGATATACTTTCTTTGCTTTTTATGCCTTAATAATGGTTACATATATAATATATATTACACTCACATTTATATGAACCAAGAAATCTATATATGTCTCACATTTTTCAATTCATTTTTCAGGCTTATAGGTGGTTGTCAGAGCTTGGATATTGTGAAGAATGCTGCATTAAACACAAGTGTGATGAGTATATTGTATCATGATTTGTATTCCTTCAAACAAATGCCCAAGAGTGCTACTGCTGAATTGTAAATTGATTCTTGTTCATTTATTTTATTATCTTTAAGTAGTTGTACAAATGGGTTGTCATTTAACTAAGCAAGTTATGAATATGATGCATCCGATCAATGTCATCCAATCATCATTCCCACCCCCCCCTCTTGACACATCCCTTCCCTTACTTTTCTAATTTTGTAGTATTAAATTATTCTTGTGGTATTAAATTTTGTAATATTAAATTCTTGGGGACTGCTTTCTCCCTACCCAGTCCTTTTCATTCATCTACCCCTCTGCTCTTGGTCCCACCCCTCCTCTTGTATTTTACCCATTTTCTGGTGCTTATTTTGCTTACTTTGCCTTTCTAAACACTATTTGAGTTCTCCCTTGAATCTACATTTCAGTTAAGACACTTATCACTATTTGTATATAACTCAACCCATCAATATCCCAACATCATTCTTCAGGGAGATAGTGCCAGCAACCCAAAACTTCACAAGGAACCACAAATGACCCCAAGTAGCAAAAGTAATCCTTAGCGGGGAAGTTAGTGCTAGAGGTATAATAATACCAAACTTCACATTGTACTACAGAGCTATAGTAATATAAACACCTTGGTACTGGGAAAAAAAACAGGCCTGAGGACCAAGAGAGCAGAATAGAAGACTTAAATAATCCCACAGACATAGATAGTCATCTAATATTCCAGTTAAAAACATAGGCTGGAAGAAAGATGGACTCTTCAACAAATGGTGCAGGGAAACCTGAACATCCACATTCAGAAAATGGAAACTAGACCCTGTATATATATCACCATGCACCAGCATCAATTCCAAATGAATCAAAATCCTCAATGGATGACCTGAAACCATGAAACTGTTACAGGAAAGAGTCAGGGAAACAGGGCTTCTCTGTACAGATAGAAACTTCCTGAGTAAAGATAACACAACAAATGAAAGAAAGCCTTGGTACATGGGATTGCATCAAGCATAAAAGTTTCTATATGGCAAAGGACATAGCCAATAAGCTAAATAGAAAGCCTACAGAATGGAATAAGATTTTGCCAGCTTCGTATCAAACAATGGCCTAAAATCTAGAATAAACAGAGGACTTAAAGAATTAAACCTTCAGAGAACTAACAACCTGGTTAACAAATGGGCTAAGAGCTAAAGAGAGACTTCTCAGAAGAAATCAAGATGGCCAACAGACACATGAAGAAATGTTCAACATCTCTGGCCATAAAGGAAATGTAGGCTAGCTCTATGTTAAGGTTTTTGGGAAATTTCCAAACTGAATTTCATAGTAGCTGCATAAGATTGAAAACCCACCAGTTGTATATAAGGCTTCTTTACTTTCCCACCTTCTGGGCAGCATTTGATGTTGTTGTGTTCTTAACGATGATCATTCTGATTGAAGTGTGAGGTGGAATCTCAATGGTGTTTTGATTTGCACTTCCTTTATGGCCAGGTATGTTCAGCATTTCTTTACATATTTATTAGCCATTGTATTTTCCAAAAGGAATTCTTTTTTAGTTTCTTTGTCCATTTATTAAGTAGGTTATTGATTGCTCAGTGGTTTAATTTTTTAATCTCCTCATATATTCTAGTTGTTAATCCCTTGTCAGATGTGTAGCTGACAAAGACCTTTCTCCCATTTTGCAGGCTCTTCTCAACCTAGTATCTGCATTCTTTGCTGTGCAGATGGTTTTTAGCTTTGTTGATCCTTGCTCATATTTGCTAAGCTGCAGAAGTTCTATTCAGAAAGTGACTTCCTAAACCAAGATGAAGCTCTAGTGTTTTCTCTATTCTGTCTTCTGTCTCATAGAAGTTTGAAAGTTTTAGATCTGATATTAATGTCCCTGACCCACTTTAAATTAATATTAGTACAGGGTAAGAGACAGAAGCCCAGCTCCAGCCTGCTCTATGTAGATATTTAGTCTCGCACACTACTTGTTAAAGAAGCTGGCTTCCCCCCACCCAATGTTTTCTAATGCGTGTGTTGC
This sequence comes from Dipodomys spectabilis, assembly GCF_019054845.1. Lineage (NCBI taxonomy): Eukaryota > Metazoa > Chordata > Mammalia > Rodentia > Heteromyidae > Dipodomys > Dipodomys spectabilis. The sequence goes on from NW_024870728.1 coordinate 9,934,012, forward strand.
ACATTTTATTTTTTTGTATATAAATCAGTTGATTCATTTCTAGGACTTGTAGTTGGTTCTCTTGGTTATTTTGAAAATCTTAATAAAATATAGAATTTTGGAAATAATTTCCAATTCTCTATCAAAGATATATTTACAGGTATAATCTCTGAATATCATTTCTCACCTACCTAGCCTGTCCTTTACACACACACACATACACACACACACACACACACACACACACAATGATCATGCAGGGGATTTGCATACAGCATATATAAAGAACTTAAAAAAATTAAACACCCAGCATACAGCATATATAAAGAACTTAAAAAAATTAAACACCCAGAGAATAAATAATCCAATCAATACAAGAGCAAGTGAAATAAATAATATACTGTATGGGATCCATATTATATACATAATATATTATATATTACATATATTTCAAATAAAGAACTATAAATGGCCTATAATTACATGACAAAGTTCAACATTTCTTAGCTGCTGGAGTATTACATCTCTAGTCTGGGAAAAAAATTGAGATTCCCATCTCAACACCAAAAGCTAATTCTGTTGGTATGTTGTTGCCCTAGTTGTAGCAGGAAGCATAGAACAGGAGGATCACAGTCCAGGCTGCCTCAAATAAAAGTAACCGGAGCAAAAAGGGCTAGAGATATGGTCAAGTAATAAGACCATTTTCTAATAAGTCTTCTGAGTTCAAAGCCCAGTATCACCACAAACGTGCTCAACATTTTTAGCCATTAGGAAAAGCAAGTCAGATATGATGAGGTCCTACTTCACTCCAGTCAGCATGAGTATCTTCAAGGAAATAACAATAAAACCTGTTCGTGTGATTTAGGGGAAAATGAATCTTTCTGTACTACTACTGGTTAGTATGTCTGTTAATGTAATTTCTATAGACATCCATATGGAGAATCCTTAAACAATTAAAAATGGATCCAGCAATACTATTTTTGTATATATGCCCCAGAGAATCAAAGTGAGTGGTCTATAGAAATACCTGAACAGACAACAGAGACTCTATAGATTAAAAAGCCAAGTTATGGGATAAGCCCATGTGCCCAGCAACAGACTGATAAAGAAAAGGTGGCATGTAAATATCACAATGAAAAGAATGAAATTATGTCAGTTGCAAGAAAATGGGTGATAATAGAGATTATTATGTGCAGCAAAATAAGCCAAATCCAAACAAACACGTCTCTCATGTAGATTCATGGAGAGGGTATTCAAAAATACGCAGAAATAAGTAAATAAAGACTGTTGGGGTGAAGAAGCTGGAAAAGGAGAGGTAAAGGAAGGACAAGAAAGAGTAATGGAAGGGTTGATTCTCCTCCAAGTAAATTAAATGCATGCTTTGAAACACCATTATAAAACCCTTACTAGGTACAATTGTTAAAATATATTCTAATAAGATAGTGTAAATAAATGACATAAGAAAGACAAGGACTAGGAATGTGAAATGCTATCTGATTATCATGTTTTATTGAGCAGGCCAAATTAGAATTAGAAGCTGTCAGATGTTTGCAGGCAACAACCCTGGGTTTGCTCAGATAAAGGGGAGTAGTGTCAAGATTACTGGCTGGAGCCCAAGGGAGAAAAAGCTTTCTCTGCTGTAAATTGCCTCACACTTCGACACAGTGCCAGCATTGTGAACGGGACATAGTTCCTCTCTCACTAAAGCCAAAGTATCATATTTACTTTGTCTGCATGCAATAATTAAGCCATTAAGCAGGAGGCTTCTAAATTGGACAGTGTTTGAGGGGAAGCATTAGGAAAGCATTAGGAGAAGGCATCTTGTTTTTGAAACACCATAAAGTGTTCAGCAAATTGAAGCATGGTAGACAGCCATTACCCAACCCTGGAGTAATCATCTGAATTTACCTGGGAAACTCATCAGGAAGACATGATCAACAGCTTGGTCTAGTCACCATCCAGAGGATTTTGTCAGTTCACCTGGGTTAGGGCAGTCCATGAGCTGAGAGAAGAAAATGGTATGAATGCATTTTCTCAGTCTTTACCTGGAATTTGGCATTTCCTTTCATGGCTAATCAAAAGGGCACATCACTACAGTATTAACAGCCCCTTAACCAAAGCCATCAGCTATTTCCATGTGAAAGTTGTGGCAGAAATTTCTGTATTGCTTGAGCTTAGCACTACTTTGAAATCACTGTGGTTGGAGCTGCTGTTAGACTTTGTTTTTGAATAGGAAACATAATATTGCCGTGACATGAATTTACTTTTACATATTTTTGGTGTCTGTATTTCAGTATAATTGGCTATTTTTGTAACAATAGACACATTACACTGTAATATTTAAAACTTCTATTCTGGGAAGGAATATGTAGACTTTATCATAATGTCAAAAAAAAAAAGTTGAATACCTTTAATAAGAATTCCATTGTTGAGATCAGCATCATTTACGTCTAGTTTAATTTGTTTATTTGTGTGTGTGTGTGTGTGTGTGTGTGTGTGTGTGTGTGTGTGTGTAAACACGTGTGCAGGATCATGCATAAGTTTATAGATTCTTTTGGGCACTGGGAATACCAGTATAAATGATTAGATTACTATTCAATTAATGAAAATCTAGTGAAAGACTATGTCACAATCTCAGAGGATTGTAGCGACTATTTGTGTCAAGTATTCTGTATGCATCATAGCTTTTAATTTTTATTTGTATTTATTATTATTATTATTATTATTCCTGATCTGGGGCTTGAACTCAGGGCTCAGGCTATGAAGCTGACTTGAGCTTTTTTGCTCAAAGTGTGAAGTGCTCTACCACTTGAACCACAGCTCCACTTCTGACTTTTTGGTGGTTAACTGGAGCTAAGAGAATCATAGACTTCTCTGTCCAGGCTGGCTTTGGATCATGATCCTTAGATATCAACCTCTTGAGTAGCTAGGATTACAAGCATGAGCCACAGTGCCCAGCTGCATCATAGTCTTTTTTGTTTCTTTATGGATGAGGAAATTATTGCATAAAGAAGTTGAATAATGGGCTCAAGCAAGTAACTGGAGGAGCTAGGATCTGGAGCTAGGAGATGGACCTCTGAGTCCAAAGGCAGGATTGGTCATGCTCACCTCTTTCTTGTCATGAAGTCCAGGCATGTAGCTGCACGGCTTCTCCAGTGGGAATGTTTGTGGGTGTCATTTCTTTGGGTTAACCCACAGAAAGCTAGCAGGATGGCAGCAGTCAGCCAAGTAAGAAGGAAAATCAGGACACTCTGAACCAAGAGAAGGCTAGTGACACATAAAATGAGGATGATGTTGTGTTCTGTTAACTGCTAACTATAAACCAGAAACAGAGTGTTGCTATGCTTGGGACTGGATGAGCACAGTAGCGGATTATATACAAAACTCTTTGATTTTTTTCCTTTATTTCTTAGTTGATCTCTTTGTGGTACTGTAACTGTCCTTGTTATAGCTCATGTTTGTTTAGTGGTTGGATTAATGAACTAATTAATCTAATCATTGATTGGCAGTGTTCATGGCAAACCTCACAGCCTGAATTTCAGTTATGGGCACAATAATTCATTTCGACTCACTTTATTCTCCTTATCACAAAGAGATATCCAAATGCCACTTGCCCTTTCATTGTCTTGATCTTTTCAAAACCCTAAGATAATTTGGAGCAGTGGTTATTGAAATGAGCATGCATCATTATGAAGTCACTGCTGTCCAGAGTCATAGATCTAGGTGTAATGACCAGAAAACGTGTTTCTAACCAGTTCCTACGTGATGCTTCTGCTAGTAGTCTGCGGGTGTAGCTTGCAGCCATGTTGCTGCAACAGAACTCTCCCTAAGTCATTTCATACAACCTGAGTTTAGTGAGGATTTTATAATGGGGAAAATGGGCTGCAGACATCGGCAGAGCATGAGTCATTTTCTTAGCATGATATATAGCAGCAGGACCTTGAGAGCTGTTCTATCTCCCTCACCGCAGCTACTAGAATGTATGTACAATTGCTATTTGATATACAGTAATAGCCAATATGATCAGGTTGCTGTTGTGGACCGAATACGGGCATTCTTCTGCAGATTCTTCTATGGAAGCCGTTGTCTGCAGTGTGAAGGAACTAGGAGGTGGGAGTATTCAAAAAGTAACTAGGTGTAGATGAAGTCTTGAAGGTTGGGCAGCCATGATGGAATCAGTGCCTTGATGAGAAGGGCTCAGAACTCTCTCTGTCCCGAGAACTCCCTGTAGGAAGGCAGTGGTCTGCCAACTAGGAAGAGAGCCCTCAGGATGAACACACAGAAGCAGCATCCTGATATCTGACTTCTGGTCTCCAGAACAGAGAGAAATAAATTTGGTTAGAGATGTTAGAGATGTTCCAGCTGACTGAGAGTTCTGATAACCGTGTACCATGCTAAGTGGTTCATTTGCACAATCTTAAGTAATTCCTGTCACAAGTCCACCCTAATATATATGTGTGTGTGTTTATATATATATATATACATATATATACATATGGATAGATAGATTGTGATATATAGAGATAGATATATCAATATCTATTTCTATTATTTGTATAAGTTTTTTATTGTGAAAATCTATACAGAGGGCTTGCAATTACATGAGCAAGGTAATAAGTACATTTCTTATCAAGCATTGTTGCCTCCTCCTTTGTTTTTCCCCTACCATCCCTGCCCTCCCATCTCCCCGACTACACTGCCCCCTCCCCATCCCTCACCCCCAACCCAAGTTATAAAGTTCATTTTTTCAACATAGCGTCTTGTACATCTCATTGCTGCAATGGGTCCACCTGTATCCCTATCTAAACAATTTGTTTTTTCCCTTCCCCTCCCCAAATTATACCTATATCAAATACAGTGAAAACAGAGGTTATACCATGGGGGAGAGACATACAAAGCAACAAAACAATCACCTTATAAATAGGTTAGAAACAATAGCAAGAAATAAAAAACCACTTGTGTCTTTATCTTGGGGTTCATTTCACCTAACATCATCTTATCTGACCGTTTCTGCTTGACTCAGACATATACTAGTTATTGAAAATAAGGGAAACCATGGGACCTATGTTTCTTTGGGCCTGGCTTACTTCACTTAATATAATTTTTTCCAAGTCTTTCCATTTCCTAACAAATGGGGCAATGTCATTCTTTCCGATGGAGGCACATTATTTTATCTATCTCTCTACCTACCTATCTATCTATATAAAAACTAAAGCATGGCAAAGCTTTCGTCGCAAGGATACAAAGAAAGGGCCATGTAAATGAGTAAGTCTAGGTATCTCCAAAGGCTTTCATCTTACTCCACACAAAATGGCTCCTTGATGCCTTGGCTTTGGTGAATGGCCAATCTCCCTCAGGGAAAAGATCTAGTTTTGTTAGGACAACTACCTCACCTTTTCTGCCTCTGTCTTTCTTCCTGAGACAATGGTCATGCCTTAATCTTTAGTATGCATTGTGTTTCTATTCATTCTAGCAAACACAGTGAACAAACTTTTGACTTGGAAGTATTCTCAGACAACACAGTTCATAATGACTCAATTCAATTCTAGTAAAGAAGTCTCTAGTATGATTTTTTTTCTTTCACTACATACTTAGGAAACATACTTTCTGTGATTGTGGACATTTGTGTCATAGTGCGATTATCTCCTATGTTTACTTTTCTTTCCTCTTTGTTGGAAACAAGTTGGAGAAAGACAGGTGTCTTTCCATCTTTTGCATTTCCCATTTATCTGGACCGAGAAGGCATCTTATAGATCTTAATCTCCACTCAGCGCTATTTCATATCTCCACAACCTAAGTCAACATACAAATGTGCACTGTATTTTATTTAGTATTTATGTCCATCATAACCAATTGGAGATGTATTTCAGCTGATACTTTATCCAAGAGATCATTGGTATCTAAATTTAACTTATCAGTTTTAAGTGGCGATTCATCTACTTCCAAAAACAAGTAGATGTCTAGAATGATCACAAATATAATCCAATTAAATACTTTTGGGCTATCCTAGATTTTTGTGGAATATTTGCTATGGACTAGGGTGCTGGAAACTGATTAGATCTCTAGTCAGAATAAAGATTGTCTTGTACCAAGCCTGAGCTACTAGCTTTCCTCGATGTTGTTAGATTTCCCATGCATCAATTATGCATTACTGTTACTGCAATAATACCATGAGAAGGTATTTGTAACTCTCATTATGCAGGGAGGTAACTGGTTTAGAGAAGTTGAATAACTTAGCAACGGCTATCAGGACTAAGGGCCAAACCCAAATGCAATGTCTGATGACAAAACCTCAACTTGACCATATTTCTCTGTCATCTTCCTCACAATGTTTTGAAACAACACCAAAATAATTGCTCTCACTCAATGACAAAATTGTTCAGACAAGAATTTGTATTATATTACAAATAAAGAAAACATACCAAGTATCCTTAAAACCATATTTTTTTCTATTTTGCTTGTAGAGCTGTGAATGCAGCTTTAAGAGGATAAAATGCCAATCTTGAATAATCAAATGGAAATATATTTCTTTTTTTGGAAATATATTTCAATTGTGATATTTGAATAAGTCTTAAACATCCTTATAAATAACTGACAAGTTCATTCTGAGTTCAGAAATTCTCACATTCCCTTTAAGGATTCATTTCTTTGTCTCTGAAGGCATAATTCAGTTCCTTTCTTTTTCTAGAAAATGTTTGTGAATACCAAAAAAGAGAGCACTCTTGTTACTTTGTCAAAAAAATTGCCACTGTAGGAAAAGTAAATCAAAAAGAGGAGAAATGTATTGCTCATAGCACCTAATTAATGTAGCTTGGGACCCATGTTGTTTTAAGTTTACTACTCCTAGTCGCCTTTTCAAAAAGTTGCTTGATGAATATAATCTTTCCCCAGAGATCTATAAAACTATTGATCAGGCATCTTAAGTTGCACAAGAACATAACACATAAGAACACTTAAACTGAGTCACACCAGCAGGTCATTGAGCCCTATTATTCTGCAAATTTGCTAAATATGAAGATGATTTCTTTAACTTTAGTGTAATCTGTAGGTCCACAGATTGCTTCCAGTACCTTGGAACATTTTTTAAAATATAGTTCTTAATATATCACTCAGGATAAAACAGTTTTATTTTGGACATGATGTGTGGAATATCAGAGCCAAGGAGCAACTGATCTAATAGTATCTCCTCAGTAACAGAGCAGAAAAGAAAGGTGCCAGGTGGAATGATAGGAATATAATATGATCCTTTTGTATAAGCAAAAATACATACAGGATTTGGTAATATTCTTATGTAGCACTGATTCTAGGCCTAGGGATCTTCTACTTTCTAAATTCTACTAATGAAATGTTTATAGTAACTTTCTGGTGTAGACATACACATTACTTTCAGATGAGGAAACTGAGGCACTAAACTTATTCAAGAAAACACAGTTCCTAAGTGCTTGCAAGCTAGGATTAGAGTTCATACATTTGCTTCCAGCAATTCTAACCAAGATGCTTTCCTGTTCTTTTGCTTGACTATGTAAGCATAATGGTTATAGATTCCCTTATGAGAGTTACAGAAATTGGTTGAAACTTAAGAACACAATGTATTGTTTCCTTCCTTCCTTCCTTCCTTCTTGCCTTCCTGCCTTCCTGCCTTCCTGCCTTCCTTCCTGTCCTTTGCTGGTAGGTATTATGCTCTGCCACTTAAGCAGCCCTTTTTACTTTGTCATTTTTTTTCATAAGATGTTGTGTTTTTTGTATTAATAATTCTATTATATTTTTAAAAATAAATTTTATTTTATTGTAAAGATGATATACAGAGGGATTACAGTTTTTTTTACCACATCAGTATTTTTTATTAGCATATATTAGTTGTACACAGGGCTTTCACTGTGATATTACCATATATGTATATAATTTTATATAATATCTTCCTATATGTAAAATATTTTTATACAATACAAAAGATATACAATATATTTAAAAAATGATATAATACATTTTCATATATTACATTTATGTATATTTATATCTTTCAGTATTTTTTGATGATATATATTTCCCTATACAATGTATTTCCACATACAATATATTTCTATATATGCATGTAATATATCCTAGTTAAACGTATTTCCTATCAGAATTTGCAAGTAAGGTCAAGAACCACTGCCCTGCCTTGTGGAAACTGGAGAATCTGTGGAAGCCATTTTGAATTGACTGTTAGCATTTCTGTGTAACAAGCTGGAAGAAAGACAGCCTCCTCAGTAAATGGTGCTGGCAAAATTGGTTAACTACTTGTAGAAAACTAAAGCTAGATCCTTACGTATCACCCTGCACCAGAATCAACTCCAAATGGATCAAAGACCTCGGAGTCAAAGCAGACACTCTGAAAACATTATAGGATGGAGTAGGAGAAACCCTAGGTCTCCTTGGCACAGGCCGAAATTTTCTTAATAGAGACCCGGAAACACAACAAATCAAAGAAAGGTTGGACAAATGGGATTGCATGAAGCTGCAGAGCTTCTGCATGGCAAAGGACATAGCTAGCAAGATCAATAGAAAGCCCACAGATTGGGAGAAGATCTTCACTAGCCATACAACAGACAAGGGTCTCATATCTAAAATATACTTGGAACTCAAAAAATTAAATCCCCCAACAACAAATCCTCAAAGAAACAACTGCCCAATAAATAAGTGGGCTAATGACTTAAAGAGAAACTTCTCTGAAGAAGAAAGAATGGCCAATAGACACATGAAGAAATGTTCAACCTTCCTAGCCATAAAAGAAATGCAAATCAAAACAACATTGAGATACCACCTCACTCCAGTTAGAATGGCTATAATCAAGAACTCTAATAACAACAGATGCTGGAGGGGATGTGGACAGAAGGGAACCTTACTTCATTGTTGATGGGAGTGTAAACTTGTTCAACTACTTTGGAAAGTAGTATGGAGGTTCCTCAAAAGACTCCACATAGAGCTCCCCTATGACCCTGCAGTCCCACTTTTGGGCATTTACCCAAATGTTTACAAACAAGACCAAACTAAAGCTACCAGCACAACTATGTTTATTGCAGCATTATATACCATAGCTAAGATCTGGAACCAACCCAGATGCCCCTCAGTAGATGAATGGATCAAGAAAATGTGGTATATATACACAATGGAATTCTGTGCCTCCATCAGAAAGAATGACATTGCCCCATTTGTTAGGAAATGGAAAGACTTGGAAAAAATTATATTAAGGGGTTATATTTTTTAAAATAAGGTAATGAGTACATTGCAACGATCATGTGGTTCTTGCCCTTGATCCTGTTGATGTGTTGAATTATATAAATTGACTTGCATATATTGAACCAGCTTTGCATCCCTGGAATGAACCCTGTTTAGTCATTAGTTGTTGAAGTCAGTTGGCCAGAAATTTATTGAGTTTTGCCTTGATGTTCATTGGAGAAATGGATCTGTATTTCCCTTTCTTTGATGGGTCCCTATCTGGTTTGGGGATGACGGTTATGCTAGTCTGAGAAAAATTTTGGTAGTTATCTTTCACTTTAAATTTCATTGAAGAGTGAAGAATATTGCAGTGAGTTCTCCTTTGAAGGCCTTATAGAATTCAGCTATGGATCCCTCTGGTCCTGGGCTTTTCTTAGATGGAAGGTCTTCTATTGCCATTTGTATTTCAATACTTGATTTGGGGGTATTTAGTTGGTTTAAATCTTCTTGGTTTAGTTTGGGTATATCAATATTTGCTCTGAAGGCTTCCATTTCTTCCAGATTCTAAAATTTGTTAGCATAACTGTTTGCAAGATATTACCTTATAATGTTTAATAATGCTCTGAGTCTTGCTCATTTCTGTTATATATTTTTATTATTTTTAAGTAATTATACAAAGGAGTTGTCTTTTATTGAAGCAGTTTTTGAGCACAATGAGTCTTGATCAAAGTCACTCCTTTCTTTTCTCTCTTCTTCTTCTTTTTTTGTCAGCCTTGGAGCTTGAACTTGGGGCCTGAGTGCTGTCTCTGAGCTCTTCTACTCAAGTTTGGTGATCTATCACTGTGACCCACCCTTCATTTCCCATTATCTGGTGGATAATTACAGGTAAGAGTCTCACAGACTTTTCTGGCTTTGAATTGTGACCCTCAAATCACAATCCTCAGATCTCAGCCTCATGAGTATATAAGGTTACAGATGTGAGCTACCAGCACCTGGCTTCAAAAAGTTACCCATTTCAACATGCTCACCCATTCCTCCTCATCTACCCCTTCCCTCACATTTCTTAATTTTATGGATAATATATTGATTTTTTTTTTTGCCTGGACTGGCCTGAATGAACCTTTGACCTGGAAGTATTCTCAGACAACACAGTTCATAATTACTCAATTCAATTACAGTAATGAAGTCTCTATCATGAATTTTTTTTCTTTCCCTACGTTCTCAGGAAACATTCTTTCTGTGATAGTGGACATTTGTATCATAGTGCAATTATCTCTTATGTTTACTTTTTCTTTTCTCTTTGTTGGAAACAAGTAGGAGAAAGATAGCTGTCTTTCCATCTTTTGCATTTCTCATTGTATCTGAGAGGGGCTTATCTGTTGTAAGTTGTTACCTGCTGAATACTAACTGGGATCACAGGAGCCTGTGCTACCATGTCTGGCATGTTGTATGATTAAGTTATTTTCTAACTCCTCCTGAATTAGGCTCGAAGAACAGAGACATTGATGAGAATATACAATAAACCACAGGTAGATTACATTATTAAAATCTCTGTCAGAAAGCTTTGATGAGTACTACCAATGTATTCTTGAAGCATAGAAAATAGAAAAGGAGCCATAGGCTATCTTTGATGAAGAAAGAATAGTGAAAGCTGGTGAATAAAGACAAGAAGTACCGGCTACATGGAGACTGCCTAGAATAAATGCGCTAGGTTCTGACAGGCAAAGGGGGGCCCAGCAGTACCTGTAGGGATTTGAGCACTGGGCATTTTCCAAGGGAGTTTGCCAAACAAGCAAAACAAACACGAGAACAAGTTAGCTACAGAGGTTAAAAAACATCAGAGTGCAGAGAGCTAGCTAAGGAGTTAGGTAGATTTCTTTTTAAGCTATTAGCTATCCTGACAGGCTGACAGCTACTTTTAGGATAAAGACAAGGAATTAGTGAAAAGCCAGCAGGGATCTGAGGCAGTGGCTCAGTGGTAGAGTGCTTGCCTAGTCCAGGGCTTGATCCTCAACACTACATGGAAGAAAACAAAAAGGCAGTGACACTGGTGGGGATAGAGAAGGAGGGACTGCTTTTGCAGACAGTTTTACAAGATCCTTTGAAAATATAAGCCAGGAAGGTGGATGACTCCAGAGAGAACACCATGTTTTACAAGGCACTGGCTGAGACATTTGATGGACACATGCTAATCCCATTGAAGCACCAATGCAAGCACACTCACTATGTAGGCAAAGATGAGTGATTGTATTCCAATAAAACCTTATTTGAGGATGTCGATATTTGAATGTCACAGAATTTTCACTCATCACAATGCATCATTCCTCCCTTGATTTTTCTTTGATCCTTTAAACATGTAAAAGAACCTTCTTACCTCAAGGGCTATACAAAAACAGGTAATGGGGAAGATTTGACCCTAAGGCTATAGTTTATATTGGATGCCATCTAGGAAAAATAACCAGTTTCAAGGAACTATGCATGTGATTCTAAACCCATTTTCTCTGTGAGACTTACAGAAATGTTATAAGAACTCCTGATTTTCTGTGTGCCAAGTATGGATCTGAACTCTGGAGGTAAAGGATGAACAAAAGAGGAAATCTCCTGCTGCCATAAAGCATATATCTCTTAGTTTTCTTCAATGGATGTGAGAGGAGAAAATCATTAAAATGTACTGGATACTGAACTGGTGCCCTGGGCTGGGAATGCCCATACCACTTTGTCCCTGTCATTGCTGAGATGTGCCAGCAAAGTGGCCACTGAGATACCTGCTGCTGGCTGCCCTGTGTCTGATGTGAACAGTGCTCCCTGGAACTGTGATGGGTGTCTCTGGGATCTGCTATCTCCTTCTCATGAAATAAGATATTTATTTATCCTAAGTCAATTTGCTTGGAGGCAAGACAAGATCTAGTATGTATACTTCTATACTTTCTTGTCTTACATTTTTTCTTCTAATGATTGTACATACACACATAAAAAAAAAAGCCCTAAAGATAAAACAATCAATCACCTTGTGGCATTCTTTTCTAAGAGCATATGAAAAGGTGAGGTCAAGTTCAAGTACAATTCACTCAGCACTCTTTCCCCTTAGATTTCTTTTGTAGAACCGCTGAACTATAACTGGGAATTTGACTCTATGGAAATAAAAGGTGTTTTCCCAGTATTGTATTTATATAACATGCACATTTCCTTATTATATCCCTTCTATTTCTTTGTATTCCTTATAAGTAATATATTCCTCTATTTCCTAATTATATTTATATCATTGTTTCCCCCTTAATGTTATTCTTACATCTGTATTTGGTTATATTTTTAGGTTAAGTTGCATCCCACATGGGTTTCAAGATATATGTCTCTTCTCAATTCCTTATTTCCCACAGTCTAATATCAACTTTGAAAGTTCCCACGAGACTTTTATGACTATATTTAAATGTGATGAGCCAGCTTTCGAAAAATGAAACCCTTAAATTTCCCATTTTACCAGACAACAGAACAAACAAGCAAGTGGGTGCTCAGGGTGGAAGAAACTTTAATGTAGCTGAAAAAGAAGACATGTAACCCTAAATCTGTATCAGCTTGGAAACCAACTTGATAAAGTGAGGAAGAAAGAGACCAAGTTTTAAAGTCACCCAGAGGTATGAATCTGCTCGTTATTTCTCAGACTGGAGTTCTTCTCTCTTATTTAATAAAGTGGCATTTCCTTCATCCGTTTATATGACCCAGCCAACTACTTTTGTGAGCCACATGGATCTATCTGGAAGGAGAAATCTTACAATGCACTGCTGAGTGACCAGACTGGAAATGGACTCAAAATCTATTACCTGGGTGATCTAAGCAGTAGATGAATTAATTCATGAAAGAGAAATCATGGCAAAGTTAAAATATCTCTAAAATTCTTATGATACGTAAACCAAAATATCTCTGTGCTTCAAACAGTGCATGGCAGAGTAGTTACGTCTGATGCATGACTGTGAATAATTTTTATTCTGACCTATTTTATTCTATAGTTAAGAAAATTCTGGTATGCAGCCAGATGGGGGATGCAGATGTCTCCAGTGTGGTCCAGATGTGCAAAATCATCTCATTGGTAGCCAGGTCCATAGAAGGATGATCAGTGTGTTTGGAGTCAGTGCTAACCACAACGTACATTGTAAGGCCAAAGCAGCTTGCGATTTCTGTTTCTACGGTGAACTGAGCCTGCTGCCCTGTTTGGGCCTCTAGCTGAGCCTGACTTAACTTCCTTGAATTCTGCTACCATTTTTTCCAGCATCCTTTTAAGTCCTGTTTCTTTGTCTCCCTTTCTCCTTAAATGTTCATAACCTAATCCCTACAGCCTACATATGTCTGATTTGATATGGTGAAGATATCTTAGAAGAAGTAAAAGTTAATTTGACTCACTATTTCAGAAGTTTCAGTTCAGCATCAGCTGGTTTTGCTTTGGGCCTGACATGAGAAAGAACATCATAGTCAATGGAATGTGTGTTGGCGAGGGGGCTTCCAGGGCAACCAGGAAGGAAAGACGGAAAATGAGAAACCACAGGTAAAATAACACTGTTCAGGAAAGGGTGGTGTGACATGTCCTCCAAGTAGGGCTTATGTCCTAAAGTCTGTCACCTTTCAATAGTCTATACAGCTATGACTCTACCAACAGAATAATCCACTGATGAAGTAAAGAGTCCTCATGAACCAATTATCTCTGAACACTGGTGCCTTGGGCATCAAGCCTTTAACACATGAGCTATTGGGGGCCACTACACCCAAAGTATACCACATTATACCATACACTCAAAGAGGGCTCCGATGGAGGAGCAGAGGCTCCTGCTTGCCAGAGAAGGCATGCAGACAGCAACAGAAACAAAGAAGTTGAAGAGATGTGAAGATGAGAACAGTGCTTGGATTTATTTTATTGTTGGAAGGGGACCATGAGCGAAAGCTTTTGGGCAGCATTCAGATGCTAGGGTAGTGAAGGTAATAGATGTTTACCTAGAGGCTTAAGACGAAGCACATTCCTGTAGATCCATTATAGATTTCTGATCTGTCATTTGTCATACTTTTGTTATTTGTGGCCATTTGTTTCAGCAATGATAGTCAACGAATATACACCTTGACCCCAAATCCTGCACTTCCCTTCTGTTAAACACACACACATATATATATAGTATTCTAAATCTTATGAATCATACTGGGTATGATGGAGCACAACTTTAATCTGGAACTCTGGAAGATGAGTTAGGAGAATCAGGAATTCAAGACCAACCTAGAATACATAGGAGAATGCTGCCTCAAAAACAAAAACAAAAAACAAAAACAAAATAAAGTGAAAACCTGTAACGCCTAAGAATTGCTTGATGTTTTTCAAATAAATTTTTTCCCACACGATCATTACAATCAAGCTAGATGAGCTTTATAATCAAGTCTCGACACCCTTTAAGTTCAGATTCTTTAGTGGTGATATGCCATCATATTTATGTTCCATGTCTTCATGCAACTGTCCATAGCTTGGAAGGCCAATCTTCCAAGTGGTAAGATTTCAGGCCCATTTTACTATTCATGGAACCTTTTGTTATTTGGGGACTCACTTTGAAGGAAATCTTCCCATGAGCCCTATGTTAGCAAGAGGCACAGGCCTGGCCTCATTCATTTTCTGACTCAGGCTCCCACGTAAGCCCTTTTCACTCTCTCTAGGAGACTCACCCTACTGCCATGACTCATGGCAAGCTCATGTTACTGGACTCCTCTAAAGCTTCCCACACACTAGGAACTCTGATATCACAGGTTGTGAGCAGGGTTGAAAGAGACATTTGCTCTTTCACACTCCGATAAAAGGCCTTGCAGAAGCTCACCTTATGTCCAGCTCTGTAGGAAATCACTTTGAATAACTCTATCAACTTTGGCCTTTAATTCTCCATCTCTGTAGTTGGTCCGAATGATGTAGACAGAAACAGCAATGGATACAGTATGAACCTCTTCATCATGCTATTAATACTCCATCACAGAGGCCCCCTGTCTATAATTCAAATTAAAAAGAAGTCTTACGCATGTGGATGAATTAAGAGATCTAGTTTTAATGACTGGGAAGGGGGGACGTTTCTCTAGACTGGATGCATGTAGAAAAATTAATAACTGATACTGACCGGTACTCTGACCTGTACTTCCATCCTTATTTAGAAACCCTGGTTTGGTAGTATATTGCTGTTATAGCTTTCAGCGTCCCTCTTGGCCCTGTATTTTTAGTCTTGTTGATACCTGATCCTGCCTCCTTGGGAAACAAGAGAAGAACTATTTAATAATTCAAAGCCCATTTGGAGGTCATCTGACAAAGTCCTCAAATTAAGACCTTTCATGGTGTGGCATTAAGCAGTTCTTTTCTGAGTTTCAGAGAAACCTCTTTATTTAGACCAATGCTGATTTCATCTTGTAGTTAGGTACTCAAAATAATCTGAAGAAGGATCAGGCTGCTTTTGCTTCTGTATTTCTATGTGTTCTTATGAAAGCATCTAGTAACATAGGAATAGATAAACTGACTTTCAGGCTCTGTGCATCTCATCACCCAGGGACCAGGCCAAGATGTAGCACGTGGCAGATTTGATGTCAGCGGTGGCCTACAATTTGGTACCTATTTTGGAGATCTTGATGCCACGTTCTTTGAGATGGGACTCAATGGCTCCACAGGAATCTTATTGCAATTCAAATCTATTGAACATTTTGTACATACCATAGTTTAGACTAGGGCTGAGAAATGAATCTTTAGAAGAAGGAATGAAAAGCTTTTCTTCAAAACAAAACAATCCCCCCCTTTTTTTAATCACTTCTGTCTAGTCTATCACCTGCTATTATACTTATTTGGAAAAAAGTAACCAAAGGAAAAGGGTGGTAAGCACAAAGAGATTAAAAAACAGGGGCTGGGAAGGTGGCTCGGTGGTAGAGCGCTTGTCTTGCATGCATGAGGCTCTGGGTTCGATTCCTCAGCACCACATAAGCAAAAAGAAAAAAGCCGGAAGTGTTGCTGTGGCTCAAGTGGTAGAGCGCTAGCCTTGATCTGAAGAGCTGAGGGACAGCGCCCAGGCCCAGAGTTCAGGCCCCACAACCGGATCCCCCCCCAAAAAAAACAATCTCTAGGTTATGACTTTTATTGCATTTGCAAGTCTATGCAAACAATTTGTCTTTTGAGATTCAATTTTATGCTTTTTAGACCTGATATAAAAATAGTTGTTATCTTGTTCCATTTATACTTAAAGATATATTTATATAAAGTTTCTATTTGGGGCTGGGAAGATGGCTCAGTGGTAGAGAGCTTGCCTTGCATGTCTGAGGCCCTGGGTTTGATTCCTCAGCACTACATAAGCAAAAAAGAAAAAAACCAGAAGTGGCACTGTGGCTCAAGTGGTAGAGCGCTAGCCTTGAGCTGAAGAGCTGAGGGACAGCGCCCAGGCCCAGAGTTCAGGCCCCACGACGGACCAAAAATAAATAAATAAATAACGTTTCTATTTATTTTTTGTTTCTTTTTCAATTTTTTAATTTTATTTTACTGAAAAGGTAATGAGTGTGGGGGAGGAGGGGCTATAAAGTTTCCCTTTCTCCCAAATATAAGCCATAGGAACATCCCCTGAGATTCAAGTCTTACTTGATTCCTGAATTTGTTGCTTGGGAATATTTATTTATTTATTGTCAAAGTATTGTACAGAGGGAATACAGTTACATAAGTAAGGTAATAAGTACATTTCTTGTCAAACTTGTTATCCCTTCCCAAAAAGGTTAAACATTCTGCAAAGGATATTTGTCAACTGTTACATGCCTATATGTGCTTTTGTCCTTAAGGGATTTCAGTCCATCAACTGAAGTAGGGGAGAATAAGGACAAGTTTTTGGACACGTATTTTAGTTACAGAATTAAAAGGAAGAAAGGAGACTCCATTTCATGGTGTGGTCTTTCTGGCACGTCTGCTCCCTGAGGGAATAATCTCATGTGAATTGCTCTTCCTGCACTGCATTGTCTACCACAGTGCACAAGTCCTAGGTACTCAATGAATGACAGTTTATCAAACAAATAAACACAGCTATTCGAAGTGAAGAATTTGAGATTATTGGTTTTTCCACTTGATGCTACCATGTGAATAAAGTACTGTATTCAACTGAATCTTCTGCCTAACAACAGAATCTTACATTTTTAAATCCTTACAAAACTACACACACAACACAAACAAAACTTGCTATGATGCACATGCAGAATTTACTCAAAATTATCTGAGTGATATTAGTGAGTAAACTAGTTTGGAGAAAGAAATTCTAGGCATTGTCAAATAAACATAATTTTGCAGATGGCAAATCTCTCATTCTTACAAATGGTTTCCATGTTCTTTCTGTGTCTTGAGAAATTCATGTCTCCGGTTCCTTTCACTCTGGGCTAACCTATGAAACAATATCTTTGTTATCAACTAAGCATATTCCAGTAATGCAAATCTTATCAGCAAACTGAAAACCATCCTTTACTAGCAATAAAACATTTAACATCTGCATTTTATTTCATGGAAATCCTTTTCCAGCCAAGTTATGTAGGAAAGTAGGAAAGTTCAGATTTTATAGAGAGATCTTGTTCAACAATGTGACTCTTGATTCTTAAAAATAAAACACTGAGTTTCTCTACAACTACTAGTTTATCTATTTTCTTAGGAAATAACCTATAAACCTCTAGAATCATGTGGATTTTTAACTTTACTCTTTAATTATTCCTATCTAAGAGTTACCATGACAAAGGAATTCATCATAGCCTATGTTGAGATTCAAGCATGATTTGATTAGAGAATCTTATAACTTATAGAATAGGATAATCTTCTATATCTCTTGACTTAGAAACTGGAGATTGGAATGTTTTAAGTTCAACAAACTTGTAAAGCAGAGTGATTTGAACTCTGCCACCGCACAGGTTTGTGGGAATGTCCCATGAATAGAAGCAAACTTTCTTCTCTCTCTCTTTTTTTCCCCCTTTTTTCTTTCATAGTTTCAAGCTGATTTTATTCTACCTGGTATGTTATAAATGGAAAAAGACATCCTTGAGCTTACTGTCAATTCAGAGATTGCCTTAGTACAGATTTCTCAGTAGACTGCCTGTGAGCTCGGCTCGCTGGCAACTGTGATCAGAAGCATCGTGAGGATAAAGGCAGAAAGGTTTCGTAACAGCTTTAAAATTAACAAATGGCAACTAACTTCCTTTGCCGATCTCAAAATCCTTTACATGAAAAGTCAGTCACTAAAAGTATTGGTAGGGGTTCATTTACAAACATCATTCTAGAGGAAACAAAAACATGTCATTTTTCTCCTTAGAAATGGCCAATGTCAGCCTAATGAGGAAATGCACATTTATCATTCCAGCAACTAGGTAGGCAGAGGTAAGGGGATCAGGTTTCCTGGCCAGCCTTGTTTGAGCAAATCAACAAGACTCAGTCACAAAAACAAAATACAAGCAAAAATGTTAGGGGCTGGGAAGATGGCTCAGTGGTAGAGTGCTTGCCTTGCATGCATGAGGTCTTGGGTTTGATCCCTTAGCACCACATAAGCAGAAAAAGTTGGAAGTGGCACTGTGGCTCAAGTGGTAGAGCGCTAGCCTTGAGCTGAAGAGCTGAGGGACAGTGCCCAAAGTTCAAGCCCCATGACCACCACCACCAACAAAAAATGTTTAGGGCGTGGTTTCCAGGTTAGAATGGTCACCTTATGTTCCCAAGGTTCTGGGTTCAATAAACCCCAATACTTCAAGAAAAAGAGAAAGGAAAGGAAAAGAGAAAAGAAAAGGGAAAAGGGAGAAAAGGAGAGACAGATTGAGGAGCGAGACCCAATGTCTTGTCACACATGAAATAATCCAACAAAATGCCAAGAATCCAGGTCCCATCGGAATTTCCATTGTCCCTCTTGAATCTTGATCCTCAGCTCTTCTGTTGCCTCTTCATTTGTTTCCATAGTTCCATAGCATTCATGATTCCCTTTACCAGATTCTTTCTGCCCACAGGTCTTTTCATGAATTCACTGAAATGCTGTCTCTGTGAGGACTGTCCATCATTCATCCTCTGTGATTTAGCTCTTGCTGTGACAGTATAAACTCTACAAGAAGCTTCCCTTTTGTCTAGTGCTATTGTCTTTACCAGTGAATTGTTACGAAGTGGGAAGATGCCATCCAGTATTTGCTAAATAGCTTTTTAAAAAAAGTATCCTTCTTATTTTATGTACCTTAATTTAACAAAGTAACTTAGCTTCAGTGGTCTACTCAAGATCAAATCATCAACTGATGAAGTAGCATGGTTGTCAATTGTTTTCTGCTGTCTTGAAATGAGACTTACTTTGAATTAATCTTTGCCTTTGGTTTTTTTTTTTTTTTTTTACTGTTTTCTTCTTTTTAAAATAATTATACTCTTCTCTAAATAATAGTAAGAAAGCACTTGTTTTGTTATTTAGAGAAGGATGCCTAGTTTATGAGCAACATTCCCAGTTTTCCATCCAGGAACATGAAGAGTACATACAATCTGTGACCATTTGTGTCAAAAATTTTTAAGAAAATCAACATTTGTGTGTGCCTGTATGTGCATTAGGAGACTCTAGAAGACTATGCAATAAAGCATAAAGGACATTCAGTGAGAGGTAGAGAAAATGGATTAGAAAAACAGATAAAATAATATTTGACTCTACAAATTGTAAAGCATTTGGAAACCTTTAAATACTAAAGTAGTCACACTTGTCACACAAAATTTTTTTAAGTATTTACATATTAAAGGTCACACATGGTCATTTTTACTCTCAGAGGCAGATGGGCAATGTGTTGATAATCTGCATGTGGTCACTAAGTTGAGCAGTTGAGAGTAGGTCTCAGGGTCATTAGTTGTCAAGTTGAGCTCCTGTACAAAAATCCAGAACATATAAGAAGTTCTAAATGTGAACCAATAAATTCTCTTCCACACTAGATAAGAAGGGGAAAAAAACTTATTAAACTTTGGTTGAGAAAACTTGAAGACAAATTCAGATTCCTTTCCTAACTGAAATTAGCTATTCTTTTATTTGAATGACTTTCATGTTGTATAAGTGAATACCACATTCACAATTGTTGCAAAATCTCCCATCTTGACTCATAACAAGTAGGAGAATTGGAATTTAGAATGAGGATTTCATTTAGATGGTGACCATTGACATTGAAAGAAATATAATGATTTTTAGGAGATTTTATAACATGGCTGGCTAAACTCACCACAAACCATCAGACATAATTAAGGTTTAAAAAGTTGATTGACAGTTATGAATTAGTGTGGGGAGGCTAAAAATATGAAAGGCACATCTATGTATACGGGTAAAGATGAATGAACTAATTTTTCTTGGATTATAGGCCTATGAATTTGCAGCATTCCCAATGAATAAAAGAATCCTCTATATAAGCCTTGAGATATTTCTCTGTATTTTCACATTGCATTTTTTTTCTGGGTTAGCGAATTTAATTAAATCTTCTCTAAAACACTAGATGTTAAGAAACATATAAAACCTAAGATCCTGAGATCTCCCATTTTAGCTTTGATTAAAATCGATGAGTTTGGAGTTTTCTGTTAAAACTTCTAGCTTTCAGCAACCCTTTCTTTTTGGAGAAACAGCTTTTCTTTGTGTAACAAAAAGGCTTAGGAGAGCTTCTTTTTGGGAAAAAAAAAAAGGCTTAAAGACTGCTGAGTCTTAAAATAGCCTTTGAGAAGAGCAGTAGAGGAAGTAAAGGTGTGCAAATGTACTGGGTACAAAACTAAGGGAGTGCAGACTTCCTGATTTAGCAAGAGCCCTCTGTTGGGGTTACAGATGCCAATTCAGGCTCCTGCTGTGTGTTACCATCCCCAGAACTCATTACTAAGAGAACAGGCCTTTTCCTTTGTCTTTCCCACCCATTTATCCCGTTCTTTAAACAGCCCACAATATCTCAGTGCAAACATTGTATCATCATGTCATTAATTGACTACACGTATAGAAATCCTGCGTTAGTGCAAAAATGTATTTCTCATGACTTTTTTTCTTTAATTGCAAGAGGTTTGAGATTTATTGGGTGCCTATACTAGAAGTTCTTAGAAAAGAGACATTGGCTCTACCCTTAAGGAATTCCTCAGATAGAGTGAAGAAGACAGTATGAAAATTCTGTGTCTGAGAGTTTTTCTGTTATAAAAAGCCTCATTTCAGTTAGATAACCTAGCAAAAAGAAAGACTAAAAGCAACAAAAAAAAAGACAAAAAGTAATCCACAAATAAGTCAAGATGATATCTTCAATTAATATATAAATCTCTAGCCATCAATCACAGTCATTTGACTCTGAGATTTAGGATTGACCAAAGCAATGGGAAAATGAATATGGCAATCATTTACCTCAGAATTAGCTAAAGGAAAGCTCAGTGCAAGATGTACTGTGTCACCATGAAATTTTGAGAAAACAAAGACAGATGAGATGTTCTTCTGTTTGCTCTGAAACTATTTGGAAGATAGGAAGGAGACAGGTATTGGTGGCTCATGCCTGTCATCCTAGCTACTCAGGGACTGATATCTGAGGATTGTGATTCCAAGCCAGCCCAGGCAAGAAAGTCTGTGAGACTCTTTTTTTTTTTTATTTTATTTATTTTTTTTGGGGGGGGTTCAGTCGTGGGGCCTGAACTCTGGGCCTAGGCGCTGTCCCTCAGCTCTTTAGCTCAAGGCTAGCGCTCTACCACTTGAGCCACAGCGCCACTTCTGGCTTTTTTCTTTTTGCTTATATGGTGCTGAGGAATCGAACCGCAGGCCTCAGGCATGCAAGACAAGCGCTCTACCACTGAGCCACCTTCCCAGCCCCTGTGAGACTCTTATTTCCAGTTCATCACCAAGGAAACCAAAGATGAAGCTGTGGACTAGCCCTGAGCAAAAAAGCCCAAGGACAGCACTCAGGCCCTAAATTTAAGCCATAGGACTGGCAATAATAGTAATAGTAATAATAATACTAATTAAAAAATTCTGTGTATGTTGATTACCCACTTGGACATTGCTTGATTTTCTAGTCTTTCTATTGCTGTTTGGAATGGTGGGTAGAAAAGAACCTCCTCTTTGCAGTGGATTGGTAGAGCTGGATAAGTTCTTTAGCAAACCAACTCCAAACTGCGTTATAATTCAGTGCATAAATGCATTTCATGTTCACACAGAAGGGCAGATAAACAGGTTGGTGGAATTCTTGGCTTCAACAAGTCAGTCCAAGATGAAGATTAGAAAGGTATAGCCATCTCCAGCTAGGTAACTCCTAAGGTTACCCTGAGGTGATCCCCATTCTTATAGAAAGGAGGAGATGTCTGGAAGAGATTCACATGCTATTTCAGTGAGCTGTACTTGAAGTGTTTCTGCTCACTGTTTTGCTGACTAGAGTTTAGTGGGTACCTGATGCCTAGGTAAACTGGGAAATGTGGTCTAATTCTGAGCTCAGAATAAAGAATATAGATTTTAAGGCATACCTATAAATCTCTGATTTGAAGCAGAGATTTTCCCAGGCATAGCACCCTGCCACATCAATTTAATTGATAAAAGTCTTCTTTATCTCTCAAATATGTCAGAGTCAAATAACTGTGATTAATGGCTAGAGATTTATATATTAATTGAAGATATCATCTTAACTTAATTGTATATTATTTTTTGTACTTTTTTGATTGCTTTTTGTCTTTTTTTTGGCTAAGAGATTGGGTTATTTAACTGAAATGAGACTTTTTATAACACAAGGAAGATTGTATTTATTATTATTGTCCATTGTTTCAAATCTATGCAAAAGATTCCCAGCAAATCTTTCTTGTAATACACATAAGCAGATATACTATACTTTACAAATAATTATTTGCACTAATGCATTTTAGTGAATACCATTGCTATGATTCTTACAAGAGTTTGCATATTATTGCTATGATTTTTTTTCAAGAAAGGTTCTGGAATTAGTTGCAAGGAGAAGATTCATCTAGGACACATTTGCACGCATTCTTTCCCCCATTTATTCTGCAAATATTTACTGTGTTCCTTATATATGCTGGCCTGATGCAATGGGCTTGTTCCAGTCAATGGGCATTGATAATATGTCAGAGGCAAAGCTGGGTGACACACGTCTGTTTCCTCTTTTAATCCTCCTGAAATCCTTCTGAGGCAGAAGTTAAAGCCTCTGAAAAATTGAAGAGCTGCTGAGATTCAATTATTTAACCAAGGTCACTTATTAGTTAAATAGAGTAGCATAAGTAGTTTTAGAGAACCAAATCCATATGATTGAAAACTGTTCTTTCTGGTATACAACCTAGATTTTTTTTAAGCTAAATGTATATTGCTCTGATCATTAGCATAATAAGACTGAGAAGTTGATACCTTTTTGTACATAAAATAAAGCAATGGGGTAGGAAAGAATTAAATAATTTCGCTGATGATACTGGGTTTTTGCTCAGTACAGTAGGGCTTGAACTCATGCATTTGACTTTCTTATTCAAGCTGGTTCTCTACCACTTGATCCATGCCCCTAGTCTGGCTTTTTACTAGTTAATTAGAGATAGTATGTCACAAACTTTGCTGCCCATGCTTGCTGTAATCCTTAGTTCCTGTAGGATTGCAACAGTTTAAGTCGAAGCCATGGATTTGAAGTGCCAAGCACAGATGTGTTCTTCTGCTGGCAACAATTGTGAAAAGCTTCCTAAAGAAGCATGGAGAAAGACCATAGGAAAAAAAATCTATGTCTTTCTGGGGAGATTTAATATCACATGCTTTCTACAGGAACTACTTCTAACTTCCTGAGACTATGGAAGTAAAACAATGAAGCTTTCACAAGATTGAGAGATGCTGGAACATGGAAATGTTATGGCTGTTGCCTACGGCCCACTTGATTAGGACAAGGTGATGATCCCAGGCAAAGGAGACCTATGGTATACAGGTACCAACCAGCCCATTAGCCTGATTGCATTACTAGGGGGTAATTATGTGTCCTTGTGGAAACAGGACAAGAGAGGTCATGAAGAATAGTTGTGATTAGCATAAATACATTTATCACTCACTAATTAATAAGTCTGATTCCAACTTTGATAGAGAAACGGGTTGCTTTATTGAAGAAGACATCAATTTATAGAATATTGATTTTTGAAAAGTATCTATAAATCTTTGCCCTAAGTGATAGGATCTGGAAAAGAAATGGCCCAAGTTACCTTGCATAATGACATGATATATTAGTTGACTTTACCATAGAATGTTTATTTATAAGCTTCCTATTATCATATGTACCATTTATAATATACTCTAAATTGCTGGGTCATTTAATAGACATCAATGGAGCAGCTATAGTACATCTAAGCTGGGAATTAAGTGTTCAACATGTCAACAAAATCCCTGTTCTGGTCACACTTAGCTCTTCTAGGGAAGACAAGCAAGCATGTAAATAGAAATTAAATGGCATTTAAGGTAATAATGCAAATTAAAGTATTTAGAGGTGAAGGAGCAACTTTTCTTAAAAGAAACTGAATTAAGAGATCAGAATGTTTTGGTAGAGAGAGAAAGTCTATTTAAACAAACTATGGAGGGGTGGAGGAACTATTTGGAGAAGGAAATGAGTGAATAGAAGCAAACACAGAAAGGGGTATTTAAGGCACAGGAAATAGCAAGCAGTGAGTCTGATCCAGGAAAAAAAAAGGGGGAGGATAAAATTAGAAATAAATTAATAGGTAGCCAGCATCCTTGCAGACCATGGCAAAGACTCTGAGGAGACACAGTTGGCTTTTAAGAGGGGATTAGAGTAGCTCAGTGAACTGCACTAGCCTAAAAACAGAAGTAGAACATCCATTCAGAAGGTGCTTAGCTTTCTATATCTAGGACATTAGGGTTGACTTTGCCCAGAATGACAACATTAAACAAAATGAGACAGTTAATTGTGAGTCATAAATTTCCAGTTTTAGCTATGGCTTATATTAAAGGTCAGGCAGGTAAGTTCCATGTCCCTTTTCCAGAAAGCTTACATTTTAGTAGAGGAGGCAAGAAATTGGCAGCTAAATAATGGCATGCAAGTCAGAAACCAAACCAAGCAGTGGCAGATGGGTTGAAATAGTGACTATGAAAGGGACTGGGAGGCCGGAAGGAACTCTTCTTTTTAAATTTGTTTTCATTTTTCCCTCCTTTTTTCCCATTTGAAGTCCATATAAGCCTTTGAAGACAAGACTGCTCACTATATTCCACATTGATAACAACCTCTCCTCCTTTCTTTACTTCTCTTTCTCTCTTTCTCATTACTCCCATTTGCTTTTCCCTGAACCATTTTGTGACAAATTACATAAATGATGCCCCTTTACATCTAACTCCATAAAACTTCCAATTTTGTAAAGGGATATTTTCTTGCATAGCAACTCCACAATTATACACATAAGGAAACTGGTATTGCTACAATACCATAGCCTAATACACAGATCTTATTCAAGTTTGACCAGTTTTCTAACTAATGGCATTTTTTTTCCTCCTGAAACAAAAATCCTAAAATAGGCATGACACTCAGTTTCTATATTTTTTGTAGACTCCATTAATTTGGGATGACTTGTCAGTCTTACTTGCGTTTCATGACCTAGATAATTTTGAAGAGTATAAACCAACTTTTATGAAGTGTCGTCGATTCCTAGTGAATAGATTGAGAATCTGTAGTTAGTTGATAGGAATAAAAGTGATATTGAGCATTATTTGCACATGCTCATGAGGTTAGTTTGTTCCATTGCTAGTGATCTAATCTTGGTCATTTAGTTAAAGTTAAGGTTTTGTTTATATTAGCAATGGTTAGGTAGACAAATTTCTTGAAAAGTTACAGTAAAATTCCTATTTTCCCTGTGTACTTAGTAAGCATATTTAGAGTTGATCCTTTAAATTTATTGTAAGAAATGGTGGTACAAAAGGTGCACTAATTCAGCAGTGAAACCTACCAGACACTATGTGAGAAATTAACTAGATACTGTTGATGGGCGAAGGGGCAGCCCAGAGAGAATGAGGGGAGGGGTGATACTGTTCAAAAGGAAATGTACTCATTTCCTGACTTATGTAACTGTAATCTCTCTGAACATCACCTTTACAAGAAAATTGAAAAAAAATTAAAGAGCCTAGGACTTTTCAAACTTTCACTCACTTGCTATTCCATAGACGCTGTGATTTTCTTGCCTGAATCATTTCTTTCTTTTTTTTTTCAATCTTTATTGTAAAGGTGATCAGCAGAGGGGTTACAGTTAGGTAAATAAGGTAATGAGTCCTGCATTTTCTCTCTGTTTCAGTTTTCTGTATCCTTTGTCTTGTCTATAAATTTATCTTATCCTTGGAAGGGAAAGGGAATCACAGAAACAGCAGGGTGAAGGAGGAGAGTAGGGAGGTGTAATCAGGAGAAAATCAATCATTTCTGATGATCGTTTCCAAATATTATTTTCTAATCTCACCTTCCCTTCTACATTTTCTAGCTGGCTTTCTCTTCTATTGATTTATTTATATTAGTGTGGACTCCTGGATTCATATTTTATTCAATAGCTTGAATCATTTAGTATTATTTATTTTGACTTGTGTGGATGTCCCAGATTTGACCAGTGGGAGCTCTTTTGTGTGTCCTCTGCTCTTTGATTGAGCACGTCCTTACTTTCTGGCACAATGAAGTTATCCAGTCTCATTGTTTATATTTCTTAACTTAGAACTTGAGGGGATATCATGTTTTAGAAGATCTTTGAAGCGATCATACTAATGGCATAAGGTAGACAGCTATGTGGTGGTCTTGGAGTTAGAGTGGGTGTGTAGGAATGATCAGCACATAGTCCAAAGGTAGTGATATTATTCCAAGTTCAAGGATTTATAAAGAAAGTTTTTGTGACTCAGTAGTGGTTTGAGAGGGAGAATTACATCAAATGAGGTCAGAAGCACTCAGAGATTTGCAGCAGCATCATTATGAGTGTAAGATTTGCATGACTAATGGGAAAGGATGAGAAGGGGAAACAAAGGAGGAGGCAACAAAGCTTGTTAAGAAATGTACTCATTACCTTGCCCATGTAATTGTTACCCCTCTGTACAGTATTTTCACAATAAAAGAAAAGATTTGCATGACTAACACCATACATATATTAGCCATTGCTAGAGATGTGTTGAATCCCACCCAGACTGAGATAAAAGTATCCCTTCAAAGGGCTAAAAGATGGGGGAAAGACATGTGAAGGGAAAACACAACAGTAAAAATAGAATACACCAAAAGAGACACAAATAAATGCTCATCCCTGGACTTCACTAAGTGATAATTCATTAGCAGAGTAAAGGGAACTTTCATAGATTATTTTTCAGCAGATCTTAAGCAAAAAACAACAAATAATAGGATGAGTTGTGTGTTTTCTCAGCATTCAGGGAGACATATTTATGTTTCTCTAGTGTCACAAATAAAGGAAGAAAAATAATTATCAAGGAAACATAGAAGATATAGAGGGATATTGTACTTAAGAGATCATTCTATAGTATAGAAGGTGTGCTTAAGGAAAGAAATGGGTATTATTCCAGGGTCTCCATAGGCAGCAATCTTCCAAGACCACTACTGAGAACAATTACTCTTAGTCTATAAATAAATGCAAGTCTCAAAGACGGGATACTTCAAGAAAGAAAAAAATGCAAGGTAAATCTTTCTACTACAAGGCTGTGGAGAGAACAGCTTAGCATTTTCTAGTACCATAGCACTGATCATTAGAAAATATCACCTTTACTTGAAATCTGTATAAATTTCGACCATGGTGTTTGGATTCTACTCAATGGTTCCTCTGTTTCTAAGACCTCACAGGAAAAGAACTCCATTCAGATACTATGGAAGTGGAATCACTGAAAAACTTGGAGCAGCAGAATGAGACATCCCTTCGTGAAGGAAGGATTTTCTCCTCCTTCTAAAGCAGTGCTAAGTACAGGCTACAATGGGAAATGTTAAATTACTCCCTCTGTACTTATCCACATCTCTCTTTCTCTTTCACTCAGTCTTAACCAGTCCTTCCTTCTTGCTTTCCCCTGTACTTTATGGATTTATTTATTGATGTCAGTGTGGACTCTTGGATTCTTATTTTACTTCAATGCTTTTACTATTAGTAATAAAACTGTTAGGTATGGTTTGTACATTTATTGTTATACTTTTGTGGCTCTATATTTCAATTTGTCCAATGCAAATAATTTTTGATTACACCATTTAATCAAAATCTGTGTGAGCCACAAATACTGCCCGACACAAAAGACAAACTCAATAAATGTTTTATTGACAAAGGACTAAACAAAATGAGAGAGTCCCAGGGACATAAGTATCAGCTAATCATCAACTACTTGAACAGATACTATAGTAGATTTTACTGTTATTGGGTTGGCATTAGTTTTTCAGAACTCTGTGTGTGTGTGTGTGTGTGTGTGTGTGTGTGTGTGTGTGTGTGTGTGTGTGTGTGTGTGTATACGTGTGGTATAGTATATAGGTTGCTATGACTGTAATAAGATAACAGTTTAAAATATATTTCATAAATGTTCCCTGTAATGAAGACTGTTAAATATTACTTCCTTTCTATGAGGATTTATCTGTTTCCCACAAACAATTTAAAATAAGCTCTTCATAGTCTGGCAAGAGAACATGAGTTCTCATTTTTGTTTTTGATTGAAAATTGAACTGTAGGTTTAAAAGATGCCTAAGGACTCAAGCAGATGAGACATCTTTCTTTTCATTGTGAGGATCTCCAGGCTCCCATATGGAAGTGGCATGTATCATAGTGTCCTGATCTGGCCCTTGAGCATCAGCATTTCAGAGCTCCAAGGTCCTTACTCACCGTGTGGTTATGACCCCTTAACTGCTATGTGAGACTTCATTATTGTGCTTGCTCAAAATAAGGCAGAGACGCTGGAGAGAAATTAAGAGAGCACGTGGTTAATGGTATTAGTGGTGTTTTAGATTAAAACTGAAGTGTAACCAAGTCAGATATCTTTTCCTATCTAAGACCATTCTGGTGCAAAGGTCATTTCTTTCTTGTGTGCTATGGTGGTGATTAGTACACAAGGGTTTTGAAGTTATTCCGAATTTCTAGCATCTGTTGCCAGGCAGATCTTCCCATTTTTAGAGAGCTTCAGGAAGTGTAGGGGAGGCTCTCTCGCTCCCCTTTCTCTACGCAGTATTTAGTTCTGAGTCCAGCATGCTGTAGGTGTGTAATAAATACACTTAGTGATGAATATATAAATGCATGTGTGTGCATACACACTATCCGTATATAAACTGTTACGTGCTGGGTTAAGGACTTCAGAAATTAAGAGTGAAAACCACGTTTGGTTTGTAAAAATCTTTTTTGCCAAAGAAGCAAACAAAAGAAAGCACAAAGAAACAACAGGAACTGTCTCTCCAAAATGATGTCAGTTGGAAAAGGTTTTAAAAAAAAAAACTAAAAAAAAAAGTTCTTTCACAATAGCTTATTTTTTTTTAAAATAAGGGCAGAAGTAATTTATAATCTAATTCTCCCAATACTGCAGCATGTTTGCTTAAATGAATGAGTCAAAAAGTAAATGAGAGAATGCTTTTGACAAAAACAAAGAGCTTTCTTTGGAATTGGTAAGATTGCCTTCACATCCAATCTATTTTAAATATAAACTATGCATAAACTCATTGTATACACACTACTTCTCTGTCTCTGTCTCTGTCCATTTGTCTGTCTGTCTGTCTGTCTGTCTGTCTGTCTGTCTCTCTCTCTCTCTCTCTCTCTCTCTCTCTCTCACACACACACACACACACACACACACACACACACACACAAACACTCTTTTATTCCCAGGCTGTCTCATGGGGTCCGTAAGTAACCTCACCTTTAGGTATGCTTTGGGGATTGTAACTTAAGCCTGTTTGGCAGATCTTGAGTAGGTGGTGGAGACAGGGCAGCTTTGAATGGGCCCTTTGATAGAGCTTAGCATCAGCTATCACCAGCACCTCACTCTCATTAGCACTTGCCCCTCAGGGCAGCCCTCTGCCCAAGGAAAATTGGATGGGAGCTGGCCTCACATTGGCCCATTCCACTCTCTCACCAGGACTTTCCTCGTTGGCCTTGCTGCACAGTTGTCAGGTGTTTACTTAGTTCTCCATTCAGACACTGGGGCCATCTTCTGCACACTCTGCCTGTCTCTCCTAGGTTGCTGACATGAAGTCAGGCAAGGACAAGGCAGCTTCTGGGGAATCTATGGCCCTGGAGGCTCAGGGTGCCCAGCGGCTGGCCTGCCTCCATTGTGTGCCAGTAAATGCTCAGAACTTTTGCTCCACTCCCAGGGGACTCCCCATTAAAATGATTTTGCATTCACTACCTGCCAACCGTTGCTGTAAGTGAGCCAAGAGGAGCAGCCGATTAGGCATAATTATGAATTCTGAGTGGAAGGGAGTAGTTTAAGATTGTTTTTCGTGAAAGACCTATTTTATTCCCCCCCCCCTTGAAAATTCACATAAGGAAGTATTGAATGCTCCATGGAGTCTTTATATTTAAATATGCTTTGCAATGAATTCATCTTAGGCTTTCATGAAACAGATAGAAAACCTCCCAACTTGAATTGGATTTTGGTTTGCTTCAGGATTTGTATCTAATTTCCTAGAGAAGCAGTTTAACATTTATTAACAAGAACTGGTACCAAATGTAACCCTCAAGACATTTCCCAGGCTTAGCTGTCAATGAGCACTTAATCCCTAGGGACTCCTAAACCAGCAAAGCCAAGTAAGGATTCAAAGGTCTCTTACAGGCTGCTCCTAAGTGCTTCACACGTGGGCACCAGCAACAAGCCAATTGTTCTTCTTTATTTTTTGTCTTTCCTTCTTCAGAAATGGGAAAAACAATCCAAGATGTTGAGCATTTGAAAATATTTGCATTGCCTGCACATACCACACTAACTCACTGCTATGCACGCTGACAATTTTTGTGACAGTGTTCCCTAATTTAATTTAAAATGAACAAGTCTCATCAGAAGATCCCTTCATCTTGATGATACGTCTCTCCAACTGTAAATACTTTTATCTTCAGAGAATTGTAGCATTCAAGACTGCCTAGTAGCTGCTCCACCAGGGTTGGTGTACGCATTACAAATTGCTATCCTATTATTTAAAAGCTAAGGTAAGAAGTTGCTTGATAGTAAATGAACATGTGTACTTTCAAAGAAACTCCGTAAAACCTTGGAAAGCAATAATCATAATCATAATCATAATATTCATAGCAGCCTGAAAGAACCACATACTTGTAAAGTGTCACATACTTTCACATCTCTTATTTCTTTGAATCTTCATAGATCTATGAAGTAGACATCATCATCATCATCAACATCATCATTATTATTATTACTGTTATACATATGATGAGTCTTGGAGAGTTTAAGTCAGTTTCCTAAGACCATGAGGCAAATTTCAGGGGAGTGGATGTAATTTGAGCCCTGACATACATATGTTCCATGTATGCTAAAAATATTTTCAAAAAATCTTTTATTTAATTGCTTTCAGAGTAAGCTTATAGAGAACACA
The DNA here is from genome assembly GCF_019054845.1 of Dipodomys spectabilis. Classification (NCBI taxonomy): domain Eukaryota; kingdom Metazoa; phylum Chordata; class Mammalia; order Rodentia; family Heteromyidae; genus Dipodomys; species Dipodomys spectabilis. The sequence goes on from NW_024870728.1 coordinate 9,965,701, forward strand.
CAAGAAAAATCAGTCTCATTTCTTTCTAATTGCCTTTCTATAAAACCCTCATGTTTCCCATATTCTTGAAAATTATTTAAATATATTCACTGTATGTGATGTAAAAAGCAACTAATGCATTTGGTTGAAAGAGAATCCAGATGTTTATTCAAAGCTACATAGCCCCTAAATCCCAGGTGAATTAAATTTTCACTTTTTATCCAATTGTGTGTTTGGATTAAAAAAGAAATCCACTTTTATTTACAATGTTAAAACTAGATGGCTTATTTTTGTGTTTATTTACAAAATTATGTTTAAGAATTTTTATTATATTTGTCAAAATATTTAAAGATGAAGCAAATGTAAGTATAAAACACAGAAAGACACATTCTATATTTGTGTATTCTACACTTCTTCATATATTGAACATCTCTGGAATTAGTAGTTTTTGCCTTTAACCCTATTAATAACATTTTTGTTATTAAAGGTAGGATAGAGTGCTTCTTTAATTGCAGATATTTGATTATTTAAATGGCTTAAAATACAATCCAAGGAATTCTCACATTTTCACACTGGGGATTTATTAAATAGAAGACACCTTCCCAAGGGCTAGGTTTCGTGGCTTACACCTATAATTCCAGTTATCGAGTCAGGAAAATTTCAAGTTTGAGGCCAATGCAGCCAGGTCAGTGAGACTTTATCTCAAAAATAAAACAAAAACAAAAGGAATAGAGTCTCAAGTTGAAGAGCACTTGCCTAGCACATGTGAGAGCCTCCATTCAGTTCCTAGTAAAGGTCTCCCTCCCCCATATCCCTATATACAACACCTTGCTAGTGTAAGATTCATCTCTATTTTTAACTTGTCTTGCTTTACATAAAATAAAAAAAAAAAACTTTGATCTGCTTACACATTATTTGATTACCATTAAAATCTGTGAATGGGTGCTGCAGGCAGAGTACAATTGTTGCTTTTCTCAACATTAGAATGCCTAAAGGTTTTTGAAACACTTTCACAGCAAAAGAAAAGCTGCATTAAAAAAAAAGTGTGAAGGGTCAGAGTATTTATCTAGCCTAGTTATTTTCCCCTCCTCTCCCACTTTCATTATTCAAACATAGTGGTGGCCATGCAGAAAGGACCTGGAAAAGCATCAAAGGAATGGTTTTCCCATTTTATATGTGTGCATTCTGGTCTTCAAATACCTGAGAGGCCTTAGAATGTTTGGCTGAGCCCCCTTCTGATAATAAGCCCATAAAACCAACTGGTAGTTGATGAATAACAACTGCATAGTCCCTATAGGTAGGAGTTAAGAGAGATGAGGAAAGCCATTGAGTCCTTTATGCCTCTGTCGTAGTATAAAAATGATACAAATGATGCCAAAACACTTGCATTTTTCCTATTTATAAAATAAATATATCTGAGTTAGAGAAAAAGTAAACCTGAACATCCTATCTGTACGTTTTCTTTAGTAAAATTTACTGATTATTTTTATTAACTTTAAATAGTTATCCAAAGGGGTTTTAATGTAGCAAGTCAATTTATGAGTACAATGCATCTGACCCATGTGATCCCTTCCATTATTCACCCTACCATCTATCCCAACCCCATCCATCCATCCCAGCAAGCCTCCTGATTCCATTTTCACATCCTGAGTTTTATGACTCTCTTCACCCGCCATTCCGGTCTTCATTTGTTTGTCCCTCTCCCCTTCCCGGGCAAGACATATTTCGACTTCCTTGTATTCATTATCTTAAACCACGTGTTAATTATTTAAAGTAGTTACACGTTAGTTAATTTGATGGTGTATGTTGCATATGGTCCTGTATTTTTTTCCAGACGTTTATTTCTGCAGATCTTTCTTTCACATATGCCTTTCTGGGCTTGACTTACTTCACTCAAGATATTTTTCCCCCTGATCTATGCATTTCTTTACAAATGACATAATGGTATTCTCTGACTGTTTTCTTGGAGAATATTTAGCAAGCATATTTAGGACTGTAGTAACTGGAAAAATGCATATTAGGTTGTTGGTAACACTCATGTTGTCCTTTGCTTCATGGGCTTTACTGGCTTTGTCTTTATTTGCAGGGGAAAGAACACATAATCAGCTCCTCTTAACCCTAACCTTACCCTTTATGCCTCCTGCCCTCATCTTGTCCTTTTTCTGGCTAAAGACTCAAGATGGTGAGTGTTCTAAAGTACCCTCAAGTGTAAGTGAAGGATGGGAAGTTTGAGTATGAAACTCAGAGTGTGACACTCAGAACCAGAGAAAGATAAGAGGCAAACTCAGAGCACCCTGCTGTTTTCCTGCTTAAAGCATGTGTGAGGTGTGATAAAGACATCGTATCATGTTACATACAGAAAAGGAATATACGATGCCATTGTGGTGGAACTTTCATAGAACATCTAAGAACTCATGGTTTGAAAGAGTCAACGGCATATTGTTAAGAAGCAGTCATCATTAAAAGAGAGCTGAAACAGGTTGTTAACAATGTAAATAATTCTAACTTGAGGTGGGGATTTTCAGGTAAATTTCTAGAACTACTAAATAATGATGATTTGGGTGGAGGAAACACGGATAATACACGTGAGTTATTTTCTTTATTCTTCTTATGTAACTTTCTCAGCATGCCACTGAGCTTGGTGTCTCAGAGGAGACAAGTAGGATATATTAACAATACTTCAAGGGTGTTAGGATTCTCCAGAGAAAGAGAACCAATAGGATAAATATATTCCGTATGTATCAGGCTAGATGCCCTTCTACCTATACATATATATGTACAAAAAGGTATCAGCTTACTTGGTTATGGAAGTTGAGCTGTTCCATAGTCTGCCATCTGAAACTTGGAGGAGAGCTGAAGATGGTCATAGCCTGAGTCTAATAATCTTAGAGCCAGGAGAGGAAATAGTTGAAGTTCCAGTCCAAATGTGAAAGAATATTGACAAGCTAACTCAAACACCAAGCCAAGAGCAGGTTCACTCATTCTCTACCTTTTGTATTATATGAAAGCGTCTTCCAAATTAGATGAATGAGTCCAACCCTCCTGGAGGAGGGTAACCATCTGCTTTATTCAGCTGTTTGACATTTGAACTATTTCACATGCTAATATCATCCAGAAACAAACCTCAAAGACACACCCAGAATAATATTTAACCAAATATATGGACATGCTGTAGCCCAGTCAAGTTGACACATAACATTAACTATTACCAGAGGATTAGTGAGTGTGTGACACGTTGTTTGGATTCTCAGCCAATGGAATGAAACACTTCAATGCACAATAGCAAGCCAAGTGATGGCATGTTAAGAATTTTATAACGTTAAGCCAAGCTTGATGGAGAAGCAATAGTGGAAACTACATGGAGAGGGATGCTAGAGAAGGAATAGTGGAAAATACATGAGTTCTTTATTTTAGTTTTTACACGGGAGGTAGTAGGGTGGGAGATAGGGATATTTACATGCAAAAATCAACAAGAGCATTTAATCTGTGTGGTAAATAATATTGGTGTTTAATATTACCTAGAACTATATCTTGGAAGTTACTCGTTTTTCAAGCTTCTTTCCTAAGGACTGTAAATGGAGGTGCAGAACTACTTATTTGTTTGTTAAAATACTGTTGCGTAGCAGGTATCCAGAGCAAGTGAGGACGTTCAGAGAGTGACTGGAAAACACTCTTCAAAGAAAAGCAACACTGTAAAGGTGAAAGCTGAGCTCCTCCACGGTGAAGCCAACAGGTCACTGTGGAAAGGACCACACAGGACCAGCGGGCTGGCACCATGTTCTTGTGGCAGGGCTGATGTTTCCTGCATGCAGAACAGTTCTTCAGGTTAAGTGCTGAGCAGCTGCAAGACCTAAGCCCCTGTTGTTCAGCATCTGCTGATGGTTTGTGTCCCTGGTGGGATCACAACCCTTTCACTTGCGCCTGGCTAAGTTTGCTGTCGGTTGTAAGTGACCCCAGCAAGTCTTTCTGCCTCAGACAGGAAGCTGCACGAAAGCCAATATATGACTATAAAACAAAGTTAGGACTTAGTCTTCCTTCTCTTTCAGCCTTCTCACTTTCATCCTCTTGTTTTATGAATTAAAAAAACACTTCATGTGTTCATTAAAACTAGAAATTGTAGGGGACTCTGGTGTAATCGGTACCCTGCTGAATGGTAAGTGGGATAGAATTCATCTAAAACATTCCGGTCCTTGGTAACAGAGGAAGGCTACAAACAACTAAACAGTTTGATATTTTCTAAAAGCAACTGCTAGGAAGCAAACTGGCAACACACTGAGAATGAATGGAAATAGCCCTAATCTCACAGTGTGGACACAGGAAGTCTCAAGAGATCTGTGTTGGCACCTGAGATGATGAACCAGCAAAGGGCTTTGGAAAAGCAGAGAAACCGAAGTGGAAAATGAGCCAGGCTCTTGAGGCTCATGCTTGTAATCCTAGCTAATCAGGAGACTAAGACCTGAGGATCACATTTTGAAGCCAACTTGAATAGGAAAGTCTGTGATTTCCAATTAACCACCAAAAAAGCCACTAGTAGAGTTATGGCTCAAGTGGTAGAGGGCCAGCCTTGAGCAATAAGTTAAGAGAATGGGCTAAGGGACTGAGTTCAGTCCCAAATAACAGCAACACATGCATACACACACACACATACACACACACACACACACACACGAAAAGTTTCTATGTGAGAAAGAACATGGGGTATCCATGCAATGCTTGAAATGAGCCTGTGAGCACAAAGAGGTACAGGAAATATGGGCCGATGAGTCTGTCCATTTACGTGCAGTCTTTAGGTAGGCTGTAGACCACTCTGCCTGAATTACCAAGGTTGATAATCTCTTCTCCAGAGACCACACATAATGATTAAATGAGATGCTGCATAACACAGACACCTAAATCACAAAGTTTTCCCTTCTAGTACAAGTGATTTATCTTCCAAAATGAAAGACATGGCCTCTTGAGAATTTGACCCTTGGGAAATTTAAATGATTCCTTACCTTTTAAAAACATTTAATCTATTCAAACATTAGACTTAGTTCATTGACCTGATAATGTAACCATCCAAACTAAGTGCAAAAACAGTTTAAAAACACCAGATTGATTCTTTTTTAATTTAGGTTTTTCCCCCATAATGTACTCAGCTGTAGAAGCACAGACTTCAGCCATAAATCCTAAACGTAGTAGAGGAATTAAATTCAAAATTAAACCCAGTATGATGAATTATCAGTAAATAAATGATTAGCAGGTTAGAAAAAATGGAAGTGGCCGACAGGGTACCTAGGTTTATGGTGACTTGAACGAAGTGGCCCGAGCAGGTCACCATCTTGGACGGGATGGAGGGTCTTCATTTTGGATTGTGACATTATCTGTCACTATACCCCAGGCCTGGAAAAATCTATTTGTAAATTGACATTTCCTCTGTAAACTATGATACTTTACAGTATACAGTGATCCTGAGATTTGAGGAACGAGTACTTCAAAATCAGAAAAATGCAAAGATTAGAAGAGTCACGGGTGAACTGTGTAGTGGGTTGATGATTCAGCTACTCATTCTGCATCCTAAGCCTGCTCGGTCATCCATCCTTGCTTAGTCTCGGCCTTCTTCTCAACAGCTGGCCACTTTTTTTTTTTACTTCACAAGTATGATACTAGTGTTTTTTAATTTTTCTTCTTCTTGTGAAGGGTGAACAGTTCTCTCATACTGAATGCTGTATAAATAAGTGATGGTTCTATTTTCTTTTAATGAGGCTAAACAGTGATTTGGAAGCTATTCAATGAAATGTAATAGTTAACTGTGCATTAAAACATAAAGCGCTCTGTATACATATTATAGGTGTATATGTATGTATGTATGTATGTGTATTATATCTATCTACCATCTATTCCTCTTTCTTGTGCTCTTTCTCTCCATCTATCTTTCAGTCTTTCTACTTCTCTATCTATGCAAATATCACTTGGGAGAAACTGTAACAGGATGTTTCTTTATCTAATTTCTAGGGGTGGGGCTGGGCATGGAATAGTGGGAGAAAAGAATGAGACTACCCTCCAGTTTTTCCAATCCTTGCTACCTTTTCTAATTAGAAGATTCTTCCCATCTCAACTACATCCCCACCTGCCCCCCACATGAATAGACACGCTTCTGCTTATACATAGCTCATACAGAGTAGTCAAGTCAAATTACTTCTGTGACTTAGGGGTGGATAGAGTTCTTATCTCTATTTAGAAAATGAAAGAGATGCTCTTCATAGTTTCTGTCCCAAGAGATGTTTATCGCAGTTCTGAGAAAAGTCTGTAAGCCTTGTGGAGGAAATGGTGTGGTGAGCCGGTGAAGGTGATGAGTGAAGCTGCACAGTCCCCGCTACCTGCCAGGACTTCTCCGTTCACTTGGTAGAAATTGGGAACGTAGAGTTTCGGCATTATCTACAGAGCCTTTGTTTAAAAATGCATGTTTGCAACCCAATCAATGAATGCTTTCATTGGCTCCTGATTGGAGTTGTAGCAATACCTCATGACGGGAAGCACGGCCCTCATCCATTGCTTTCTATTCAGCTCTCTTGTCTGTCACTTGGTAGCTATGTGATTCACCTTTCAGAGCATCACTTTTCTTAGCAAAAAGATGGTAGAGAGCCCTGACCTCACAGGTTTAAAGTAAAATCGAATTAGTCAACATGTGGAAGAACATGGCACTGTATCTAGAACACAGTTCACACTTCAAAAAAAATGTTAGCTATTACTAGCTGTTTATCACATTCAGCAAACTTAAAGAAGGAGAAATAGGAAAAGCAAGATTTGATATGAAGGAACAGGAGGCATTAAGAGAGCAAGAATGAGTTAAAGTGAAAGGAGAGATCAGACATATCTTCAGAGGACTTGGTGAGATCTTACCTCTTAAAGGATTGCTGTGATCACCCAGAGAGCTCGGCTACCAAACAGAAAAATGGTAATGAAGGCCAGGACCACAAACTATTACTTCCTTGTAAACAATTACTTAGTTTTCACTTTATAACTTGTTCTAGGAATTATATATATTATATCATATGTAATAGTGTATGTTATAGGTAATATCACACACGATATTATATATTACTTATATAATAACTTTCCATTTATGGGTGTAAAATATTAAAGAATAGAAGGGTTCAGTAACAAGCCCAAGGACACAGAATGAGTAAGTAGCAGAGCCTGTGTTTGCTGATCCCATGCTTCTAAGTTCCATAATTTCAGTCATTAAACTAAGCTTCACTTTATATCATCCATACAAGGCGTGCTTAGTATCATCCATACAAGGCTATGCTTAGTATTTTCTTCCTTCCATGATCCCCACTTTCTTGAGTACTTATTGTGTACATATACAAGTACTGTGCCTCACGAGCCTGTAATCGTAGCTACTCAGGAAGCTGAGATCTGAGAATTGTAGTTCAAAGCCAGCTTGGGCAGAAAAGTCTGTGAGACTCTTATCTCCAATATGCCAGCAAAAGGCCAAAAGGAGAGCTATGCTAAGGCACCATCTTGGAGTGAACAAATAGCAGAGTGCCCAGACCCTGGGTTCAAGACCCAGTACATACACATGCAAGTGCGCACACACGTACATAACACACATACACAAGTCTATTTGTCTACCTGTTTTTAAACTTCTTGTGCATTCTCACTCATATATTTTATATTTTCATTTTTCTAGAAAACTTGGAACTAATCAAATAATTTTACTTCATAACTCACTTAATTTATCAGAATTAGTATGCATTTTCTCTAGAAACATCCATTTCTTTTCAGTTGATAATACCCTCTGTGACATGTCATCAAGTTAGTGACCATGATCAAAATCTGCAATCGATTTGTCAAAGATAATATACTTTTATTATAATTTTTTTATAAATTTCATCTTTAAGCAGTTGTACATAGGAGTTGTTATTCAACAAAGTAGTTTGTGAGTACAGCATGTCATGATTAATGTCACCCTTTTCAACATTCTCACCCAGTCATCCCAACCCATCCATTCTCTCACTTTCCTTAATTTTGTAGGATGTACATTGAATTTTTGATTGCATTCCTGGTGCTTCGTGTAATTTAGAAAGAGGTGCTAATTCAATCTGCCTGAGAACTGTCAACATTCAAGTGCATTCATTGCTTCTGCTCTTTTTATGCACGCACTATGAAAGATTTGTTTTGCCTATCAGTGGTGAATTTGTTATCTTTTGGGGGATGTCAACATTCAAAATTATAATGCAGTTTTTTTTTTTTTACTTTCTTAAGTATTTCCAGCTGTAATGTCATAAAGCTATTAAAAGACATTGAGAAACATAAAATTATTTCTACAAATAACTTGTTTTAAAAAATTGTAAAAAGGTGAAAATGAGAATAATTTTTGTTTAGTTACTCAGATATACATGTAGTTATTTTTGTCTTTTTTTCCACTCAGGTGAATTGAAATCACCAGGAATAAAAGTCATCTCTTCATCTACTAGACAAAATAGAATGAGCACTGGACAGGTGTCTGTATGAACCACCTCTGAGCTGGAGACAGCAGCTTTAAGATGATTCTTCTGTTGAGAGCAACTTCCTGTCTCTGGATGCTTATTCAAGATTCTGGCTTATTTTCACAGAGCTCATGCTGGCCATTTTGAAAGATGTTCTGATTCCCAAGAAACCAATAAAAAATAATAAAAATGTAAAAAATTTGTACCTACATTTAGCAATAACTAAGACAATTTAAGTTATGAATTATAGTCTTAATTGTGATTTTGCCATCATTTAAGTTATTTAATGCACATGACTTAGAGACATTTCATCTCCATCTTAGTGACTCAGAAGTGAAATGAAATAGCTGAGAAATGTCATAAGATACCCACTGTTTGTCACCTGAGTACTTATCCTGCAGAAAGGTGGCCAGGACTGGGACCTCAAAAAAACAAGGCCCAGGTGAGTGTGAGGCCCAGTTTCTCTTCTGTAGTATGTTTGGCTTTTTTTTTTTTAACTGTTTGTGTTTGGTGGGGAAAAGAGCAGAGAATATGCATAGAATATTTTCTTTTATTATCATCCTTGTTCTTTCTTTTGGGGAAACCCATTTGATTATTTTAGTCAGGTAAAAATAGTTTGTAGATGAGCACTGAGGCTCACCTGGACAATCCTAACTACTCAGGAGACTGAGATCTGAGGACTGTAGGTTCAAACAAGCCAGGCAAAAAAGGAGGAAGAGGAGAAGAAGGAAGAGGAAAGAGGAGAGGGAGAAGAAGAGGAGGAGGAGGAGAGGAGGAAGAGGAGGAGGAGGAGGAGGAGGAGGAGGAGGAGGAGGAGGAGGAGGAGGAGGAGGAGGAGGAGGAGGAGGAGGAGGAGGAGGAGGAGGAGGAGGAAGAAGAGGAAGAAGAAGAAGAAGAAGAAGAAGAAGAAGAAGAAGAAGAAGAAGAAGAAGAAGAAGAAGAAGAAGAAGAAGAAGAAGAAGAAGAAAAAGAAGAAGAAGAGGAAGAAGAGGAAGAAGAGGAAAAGGAGGAGGAAGAGGAAGAAGAGGAAGAGGAAGAAGAAGAAGAAGAAGAAGAAGAAGAAGAAGAAGAAGAAGAAGAAGAAGAAGAAGAAGAAGAAGAAGAAGAAGAAGAAGAAGAAGAAGAGGAAGGCAAAGAAGAAGGGGAAGGGTAAAAAGGAGAAGGGGAAGAAGGAGAAGGGGAAGAAGGGGAAGGGGAAGGAAGAGGAGGAGAAAGAAGGAGAAACACAGTAGTTAAAACTCATTTTTAAAGCATTAGTACTTACTAAAAGAAGATGAATGACTTAAAAACATTAGTAGTAATCCTTTTCTAATTCAGTAACAAACTACAGCTGTCTCACCTTAGGTATAAAAGAAGAAATTGAGGCTCAGAGATACAAACCTAATTTTCATTAAGCAAATAACCTTAAAACAAATGATGAAATATGACACTTCAATCATTCATATTTCCTCAGGTGTTTATGTTGTCTATTTTCTACACCTTCAAAGACTACATAAAAATGATATGTCTGTAGTCAGCTCTGGGTAGTTTATGGGAGATTTGGCATCAACTCATTGTTATAGATATAATCCTGGTTACTTCAGCCTTGTGGGTCGATTCCTTCCAAGACTCACCGGTTCTACGAAGTCACAGGAATGAGGATTTCCTTTCTACACAGACCCTGAGGTTTCCTTTGCGTCTTCTTCTAGCACATCAAATGGTCTAAGAAAATAATCACACCATGTTAGTTTAAAGCAAAGCCCCGTGCAATGAGTGAAGCTCTTTGTGATCACAATTCAGACAATCTCTTGCCTTTCCTACTCCTGAAAACCATCCTAACTTGTCTCTGTATGTTGTGAACACCTTGAACCCCAGCCGTCCTTCCCCTGTTTGGCTGTTTATACTCTCCAAGTATTATCATGTAAACCTGTTAGTCATCACTCTGGCAAGCATGTCTCTGGTGCATCAATCTTGCCATGTAATTTGTGCCTTCCAATTCCTTTATCATTTGCCCTGCTTGTCTCTGAACTCTCTCCAGTGCCTTTCTTGCCTTCTTTCCATTGCTGTGAGGCCCAACTTGACTGTGGTATTCTTAGTGTGACTTCACTACCACCATCCCCACATCTTTTGTCAGTCATAACGCAAGACAGAACTCGCCCGAGAAGAGCCGGTTCACTCCACAGCACCATGTAACATAACAAACGAATGTATAAATCACCAACAGGCCAGCTTTCTATTCTTAGTCATCTTCACACACAACTAGTGTTCCCATTACTGGAAACTGTAAAGAGGAACTCCCCGACTTCGTATTTGTTTTAAGATGCATATTTAGAAAGAATACAGGACTTCCTTGGTCTTTTATATAACACCTATATCAATATGGGCACTGCCTTTATTTATTTTTGAATATTCAATAGTTCTTTCTGATAGCAAATATTTCCCCAACATACAACCCAGATACTGACCTACATTTTATTTCAGTCTTAATTTGGAACAACTGGATGCTCTTTATTTAATATTTTAAGACTCATGGTAATTAAGACAACAAGGAATGGTCCAGATCTACACAGATAGGGATAATTTTGAGAGATGTCTCAAGTGCTTTCCTTGCATGGGAAAGTGCCAGGAGAGGTGTTAGGTAGTGGAACCAGATTCTACTATCATTCTGAGCTTAGAAGGAGAAAAGCACATTAGTCTAATGAAGGGAGTGGAAAAAAATATCCCTGCACATACTAATTTGAGCAGCAAAATGATCTGGAGAAGTAGGAGATCTTGATAAATGGGGCCAAGTAATTGACAGAGTGTTATAATTAGGGCAAGACATCTGCCAGTTAATTACCTTTTCCTGAATAAATAATTACAATTTTTACATGTTCCCAGAGCTTATAATTCTTAGCTGTGATTATCTTCTGCATCTTCATCTCCCTAAGCTTTGAGAACAGACAGGAATTGACATAAAAAGAATTGCTTGGTTGTCTTCTCCAGAAAAAATCAAATAGGCAATTCAGGGCAAGAGATTTTTGGCTGAATAAGCTATTGGTTTGGTAGAAGAAACCGGAATGAGTCAAACGAGGACTTGCAATCTCAGGTTGCTTTTATGTGCAGTTCAGAGAAACCATCCAAGCCCAGTCATTTATTTGCTCAGTTGTCCATTTATGCAACAGACTAATACTGGATATTGTAATGACTAAAGGGGATACAAAGGCCTAGAAACTTGTGACTCAGAGGAATAAACGTACACATAAACACACAAGCAAACAAAGTGATAATGGGGGGAAAAGATGACATCCACTCTATGATATCTATTATATGCCCTATATGACAAGTGGTGGAGGGCTAGGGAACGATTTTAACAGGGTAAGAAGCATGAAGCATTAAGCATGAAGGGAGCTAAGGACTCTTAGAGCAGCAGTCCCTCTACTTCAACTGCACGTATTAAACAGGAAAAATAATTGGAACATTGACTCTCATTATGTGCACATTTGCTTATAAATTATGTGTATGTATGTATCTAGATAAAATGATGCATGTATATGCTATATATCATCTACACATATATGTGTGCACATATATTCAGTGGTGACCTGAATACTAATTTAGATATTGGAAAAATTCATTTTATTTAATCTTATTTAACTTTTGAAATAAAATACATAGGAATGGAGTTTCTGATTTTCTTAAAAAATATGTATTTTTATGTGTCTAGAGTATTGCACATCCAACTTTGAAATCTCTTTGCTCCAGAAAACTTAGCAGTAAATGCAACTTCCAAGGTGGCTCAAGCTTAAGATATCTGGGCAACAGAAATGAGAGGTAGACTGGAAAGTTAAGCAATGGTCAGACAATAAATAGTAGTGGATGTTTCTCTGGACATGTTCCCCAAAGTGTATGCCACTGAGTATTAGTAAGAATTCTCTGAAAGGAAGGTATGAAATTCTGTCACTATGGAGCTAATATGCCAGGATGCAACACGACCTCATGGTTGTGTATTTTCTGTTCAAACTCCTGAGTTGAGGAAAAATATTTTCTATTTCAATTTGTAATTGAATTTTGACCTCTAGCAACAAGAACATTTTTGCTCCAAAGGCGTTTCCTTTTTTGCCTAATATTATTTTCACATTTTTGACTTAATGAACTGCTCAGTTTAGGTTCGGATCTACCATTAGTTATGAAAAACCACCTTTTGCACACCAGTCATCTTTGGAAATGAAAGAAGTCACCTCTTTGGGTTTTTAGTTGAGGGTCTCCCAAAGGGTCCACTTACTAAAGATCTCCACAATTGCAGTAAATGTTCCCACTAAGGTCTCCTGACTTCAGAAGATTTCCACTGCCCAGGAGAAAAGCACCTGGATGAGTGAATTTACCCTTTATTGTGTAAGGGTATGTAGATTTTTAATTTGGAGAGAAATATTTCTCAGATGCTCTATGTAATCATCCTGTCTCAAAGATGGCATAACGAATACCAGCTAACCTTTACCCAGTGACACTGAGTTGTGATTATAGTCATTAATCACTGTGCCATGATTGATGGAGCCAGGATTACATGGGAGTTCTTGCTGGGTAAGGGTGATTTTTTTCCCTCCCTGTACTAACTGAACCTAAACTGGGTTCTTAAAAAGTAATTTTGTCCTCTTTTAATATTTGTCTCATAATTAACTGCCAAGTATTTACATATATACGTGCATATGTGAACAATGAATATATTTATGCTTGCACAGACATTATAATGTATACATGTGGTCATTAGAGATGAGAACAATGTGGCTCCATAGATTTAGTTCGAAGGCATTTATTTTATGCCTTATCTTTTTTCACATTTTAACTAAACATGAATGAATTGTTTAATAATTTTATTTTGATTTAATGTTAATAATCAAATAGTATATATACATAATATGGTATTTATTTATATGTATAGCATGGTATTTATATGTATAGCATGTAACTATACAGTTGCTACTCATGATCTAATCTCTGGTGGCTTTTAGCCCTCTTTTTTTTTTATTAAACCAGGTAATTGGTACATGTGATAACTTAATATAATTTAATATAAGTAATAATGAGAGAACTCAGTTATAACACAACTCATATTGTCTAGTTGGGTCTCTCTCAAAGATCATCACATATTTATTGAGCACTTAAGAAAAGTAGCAGATACTTTCACATATAATTGTCCCTTATATTTGTGCAGCCAGAAAGCAAATCAGTGATAATTAATTGCATTTTTAGGTAATAAGGTTTTCCAGGTATAGTGGAGGACAATGTTGGACTTCCAGTTAATGCTGAATTTCACATAAATAAGTGAATACTTACATTTTAATACAGGTATGTTTCCAGTGGCAATAATTACAACTCAGGTTACTGGATAAAAAAGTTAACTGTGTTCATTTGAGGACACTAGGCAGTGTGGAACATTTTACAAATCTGTCTTTCTATATTCAAACTCTAAAAGTGCCCAGCAGTATAAAGTAATTCACTCCTTAGTAGATGAAGACCCAGCATGTTTGACAAGGGGTCTTCTGAAGACCGGAGGCTTTAATCTGAAAATTTAATTCATTGGAGGAATTCTCCAGTAACTGGACCCGTGGAGAGGCTCCTGCAGACAACCAAAGATGGTAACTTATTTTGTTTCCGCAGATCACCACAAGACATACTTAAATAAAAAGTGACTGCTAATTTATCTGAAACTCACACTTAACTGAGTGTTCTTATTTTCACGTAGCAACCTTACAGTTTAGAAGAGGCAGTTCTGAGAGTTTAGGAATCTAAACAAATTTGTATAGCTAAGAAGTATTAAGGTTGAGATTTGGACACTGGGGTCTTGATTTGAAGCTTAGGGTTCCCAACTGTTTTTAATATTACCAATAATACTGAGGGTGCATCTTACAGATAAGCAGGAAATTAGTATCTATGAGCTACAGTACTTGTGTGTGAAATCGTTAAATATTACTTTCCTAGCATTGCTGTCACAATTCTCAATTCACTGAGTGGCTTAGGAAAAAAAAAAAAAAAAACATACACACATTTTCTCATGGGTTTGAGAATAGAAGTCCAAAATTACAGTGTTGACCATGTTCTCATTCTGAGAACTCCAGGGAAGGGTCTTTCCTTGCCTCTAGCTATCTTCTAGTGGTTTCTGACAAGTTCTGATCTTCAGTTATATAGTATAACTCTAACCTCTGCATCTAGTTTTTTATGGCCTCCTTCCTGAATGATTCTGTGCTTAAATGTTTCTTGTCTAAATTTAAAAAAAAATCAGTTAAAAGATTAGGGGCTACATACATAGTATGACTTCATTTTAGCTCTCTCATCTCTGAGTGCCATTCAGCTTTCCTTTTCCTTGGCAAGTGCTTGGGATCATCAACTTATGAAGAAGAAAGGTTTATGGCAGCTCACAGTGTTGAAAATTCAATCTATGATTGGTTAATCCTCTTGGCCTTGTGCCTAAGGCAAGATAAGACTTCATGGCAGAAGCTATAGCACAGAAAGCTATTCACCTCCTCCCAGGATTGAAGGCGGGAGTGAGGAAGTGGTAGAGGTCCAGATAACCCTTTAAGATCACATCTCCAATGAACTGAAGATCTCCCATGAGGCCCCATCTCTTAAAAATCAGTACCACTTCCCAATAACACTAAAGTGAAGACCAACCCTATCACACATAGGACATCGGGGAAAAACACTGAATATATAAACTATAGCAATCTACAAAGGTAACATTGATAATCAATATAAATGTCTTGGCTGTTAAGACTTGACCATATTTTGATGAAAGCACAAAAACTCAACCCATGTAAAGTAATCAGAAGTACAGATGGGAAGATTTGAAAGTTCTTACTAACCCAACATACTTGGTAGGTTCAGTTCAAGAGTTGGAGGTTTGACACTTTGGAAAGCAGTATGGAGGCTCCTCAAAAGACTCTCAAAAGAGCTCCTCAAAAGAGCTCCTCTATGAATTAGCAATCCCACTTTTGGGCATTTACCCAAACGCTCACAAACAAGGCCATACTAAGGCTACCAGCACAACCATGTTTATTGCAGCATTATTTACTATAGCTAAGATATGGAACCAACCCTGATGCCCCTCAGTAAATGAAAGGATCAAGAAAATGTGATATGTATATATACATATATATATATATATTTCATTATATATATAATGGAATTCTATGCTTCCATCAGAAAGAATGACATCGCCCCATTTGTTAAGAAATGAAAAGACTTAGAAAAAATTACATTAAGTGAAGTAAGCCAGGCCCAAAGAAAGATAGGTCCTATGGTTTCCTTATTTGCAATAACTAGTATATGTCTGGGACAAGCAAAAAAGGTCAAAAGCTATGTACATATGACCAGATAAGATGATGTTAAGTGAAATGAACCCCCAGGTAAGGACACAAGTGGTTTTTTTTTCTTTCTTGCTATTGTTTCTAATGTATTTATAATGTACCAAATGATTTTTTTGTTTTTTGTATGTTCTTTCCCAATGGTATAACTCCTGTTTTCACTGTATTTGATGTCGGTATAATTTGGGGAGAGGAAGGGAAAAAACTAAGTGTTTAAATAGGGATACAGGTTGACTCATTGTAACAAAGAGATGTACAAGACACTGTTGAACAAGGAACTTTACAATTCACATAGGGGGATGAGGGGGGGTGTGGTGAGGGGGAGTGTAGTTGTGGAAGTGGGAGGGAAGGGATGGTAGGGGAAAAACAAAGGAGGAGGCAACAATGCTTGATAGGAAATGTACTCATTACCTTGCTCGTGTAACTGTAACCTCTCTGTACAGTATTTTCACAATAAAAATCTTATTTAAAAAAAGAGTTGGAGGTTTGAGTGGAGACTGTGGCTCCCAGAACACGTAGCATTTCTGCTGGGGTAGACCCAAAAAATACAGCATAAAATTTGGGAGATGAATAAAACTATCTATAGATATTTTATATGTTTGCCATAGCCAGGTACACCCACAAGTCTAGGTATAAAGGAGTACCAGGTGGCAAAAACTATGATGTTTCTATGCTACAGGTGAAAAAAATAAAAACAAAGATGGTAAACAGTTTGTTAAATCCATGAACCTAAGATGGAATACAATTGAGATCTAAGTGTGCAATCCGACTTGTGATCTCAAACTCAGGCAAGCATCAGACTCAATAGGAGGACTCCTTGAAGCATGGGTGCAGGGCCTCCCTGGAGTAACAAGTTCCACAGGTCTTGGCTAAGGCCTGGAAATTTGCATCTCTTGTACTTTCCCATGGAATACCAATGGGCCAAACAGGGACCACAGCTTAGGAGCAAGGGAGAAAGCTGAGATGGAGTGAGAGCAGGAAATGGCCTTCTAATTTTAAGGAAAGACAATAAAGATGTGGCAGGAATAGTTGGTTATTTTATAGGTCAACCTCAACTGCCCTTTTAAAGGTAACTGTGAAACACTATGTGGGTATGTGTGTATATATTACACACACACACACACACACACACATCATTCTCACAACTCCTTATAGAAGTTCCTGCATTTACAGCAATCAGAAAGCACCATAAAATTTAGACCTTTGCTAAATAGGACTTGGATCCAAGTCCAGGCTTGTCTCTAAATTAGTCAGGAATTTCTTGCCTTTAGGCCACATTCCCCTGTCCACCATATAAAATAAAAGAATTGAGATAGAAAGAATAGCTAAATACATTGTGGTATGTAGCCAATAGTTGCCATTTTTGAGGCAAATGATATGGAAAAATGATATGTGATATATTTTTCTTACTAACTTTTTACACAAACATGTTTATTGTAAAAATTACTAACACAATCAGGCAATCTATCTAATCAGACCTTTAAATAAATATAGCCAAAATTGATATTTTATGTGTTCTTTCAATAGATGTTATTCATGTATACATTTATTCTAAGAATATGTACTAATTTGAGGTCATCTTTGTAGCCATATGCCATATTCAAGTTTATGTATTCATACAGGTATTTTAATGTCACTGTTTTTAATACTCTCACGATACTGTGTTGCATAGATATCCCACAATTCATGTAGCCCATCCTTTCTTGTTGGTAATCTAGGCTGTCTCTAATGAAGAGACCATTAAACATGATAGTAGTATAGATGAATGCCTTTTGTTGTACACTTGGACACACTTTTCCATCGTAAAGATGAAATTGCTGGATCAAAGAATAACCTTGTCTCAAAGATTCATAAAATACTAAATGAAAAAAGACTGCACCATGTGTCCAGCAATGCCACTTTCATGTACAAGAAGAGATAGAAAAGCCATGAGTGGATGTGTAGCCATATATCCTTAGGTGTGTAATGCAGAAAACTCTGAGGAAATAACCTGATGTGTCATGTTTCTTGCACCAGAATGATTTTTAAAGTTTACTTTTTTGTAGTTTTCTACATTCTCTAATTAGTCTCCACTTGGCTGGAGGTTAGTTGGGTTTTGCTGTAGCCAGCGTACTTGATTGTAGTGGCTGTAGCCACCTGGTAATTGGAACCAGAAAAGTAAGAAAGGAACATCTGCATGTGGTAAAAGATAGCAAGAGAGGAATGCTTTCCTTTCTAGACAGCAAAGGAAGAATTTGGCTTAAAAGGAAAGAGAAAAGCTTTAGCAAGGTTCAGATGAAATATATCAATTCCCTGGGGTCTTTGAGCCCCATCATTCGCACACAGAAAAGAGGCAAGAAAGTCTGAGAAATCAAATGAGAACAGGGCCGAAGCCAGCAGACATAACCCGCACCAAGGCCTGAGTGTGTGCGGGTTTCAGGTAAAGACACTGGTGAATTGAGTTCTGTCTTTTGTGAACCAAAGACCCCAGAGCTGATCCAATATCTTTTTGTTGGAAAGGCTGTAAGGGGGTGAGCTGCAGGAGGGACAGAGACAGAGATAGAGAGACAGAAACAGGGACAAAGAGACAAAGAGAGAGAGAGAGACAAAGGGGGGATGAAGGGGGGGAGAGAGAGAGGAAGGGAGGGAGGGAGGGAGGGAGGGAGGGAGGGAGAGCGACAGCCAAGAGTCAGTAGGGGAAGTTAGGGCTCAGCAGATGAGTGCCAAGGAGCCTCAGCCTGACCGGTGTTGTGGCAGTGTCTGGGTTCAGAGCAGCAGCATCGCCAGGACCCCGTGGTGCCCAGAGTGACAGGAGGAGGCGGAGGCTGCCCCAGGCTGTCTGGGCACGCAGGAAATGTCAGAGGCAACATCCTGCTGGAAGCGCGGAGAGCTGGAAGCTGCTCTGCGTGGGAAGGCATCGTCCGATTGATTCCCTGCTACACAAGCTGGTGACGTTAGTCAATCAGCACAGGATCTGTGTGGGGTGGGGAGAACGAGGGAGAGTGGGAGGAGAAGAAGGAGGTGGGAGAAATGTGCCAAAAAGAACTAGTGGTGCCTTGCAGAGCATCTACTGAAAGCAAGCTCACTAATAGCCTGCAAGAGAGGAGGAGCGCTGCAGTCTCCTGCAGCTTGTAGCTCTGTGACCCAAGCGGTCCTCTGTAGGATGGAGGACTCATGTCCAAGGGAGGTACAGCTGCCTGCGGAAGCAGCTTGTACCCTGAGGAGCTGGAGGAAGGCCCTGTCTTCTTATAATCGAGGACCTGTGACTGGATTCACAGTCAGGACACGTGCGTGCTCTGGGCATCCTGGATGGAGAGGCTGGGACCCAGTCAAACCCTGGGTTTGTGATTTTCTTCACCAGCAGCAACAGAAATCCTATGCAGACCCCAAACCAAAAGACTCAAAAGGGTCTTCCAAAGAGGTAGTTTGCAGTTGCATTCCTCTGAGAGAAAGGAAATCTATTTTTTTTTTTTTGTCAGTAGTGGGGCTTGAACTCTGGGCCTGGGCGCTGTCCCTCAGCTCTTCAGCTCAAGGCGAGCGCTCTACCACTTGAGCCATAGCGCCACTTCCAGCTTTTTCTGTTTATGTGGTGCTGAGGAATTGAACCCAGGGTCTCATGCATGCAAGGCAAGCGCTCTACCACAGAGCCAACTGCCCAGCCTGAGAATCTATTATTTTTAAATAAGTAGATCTCTGTCAAAGTGCAAAGAGAAGATTTAACATAAATAAATGAGTGAATAGAGAAATAAACATGAAGCCCCAGAGGATTATATACACCTTTACATTCTCAGGAAGGAGTTCAGCATTTTAAGAGTGGAGAAGAGTCTAGAAAGTCTGATAATGTTCCTAACCCACACAAGTAGCCATTTTCAAGGGGTCATTGAGCAGCTACTTTGGCATCTACTGATAGAAATCTTACCTTGGCCGAATTGGTCCTTCCTCCAAGAGGCTTTCTTCACAATCCTTTGTGGAATGACCACCACCAACCCTTCCACACCTCTGTTTCCTGCTGGGGTGCCTATCATAGCATTTGCTTCAAGGTCACAAGATATAATTAAAGC
The DNA here is from genome assembly GCF_019054845.1 of Dipodomys spectabilis. Taxonomy (NCBI): domain Eukaryota; kingdom Metazoa; phylum Chordata; class Mammalia; order Rodentia; family Heteromyidae; genus Dipodomys; species Dipodomys spectabilis. Next base: position 9,985,513 of record NW_024870728.1, read on the forward strand.
ACCTATCCATTTCTTTTCTGCCTATCTCCACCTCAAGAATACAAACTCCATGAGGGTAAGAACCACGGCTGGCCTGGTCCCTATTCTATCCTCAGAGTTACATCGGCTCATGGCAATATTGACTGAATGAAGTAAACGTGAGTAGAAGACAAGCTGTGAGAAAACACAGGCCAAGTGTTGGAGACAAGTCTGGTGGTGGATTCAGGTAGGCCCCTTCCAGAAGGCCACCTATCCATACAACCCAAGGACACTCTTAAACGTGAGGGGAACAAAACCTCATGAGGCGGTTTCAGATTCGTTGACAGTACTGATTGACAGGGGAGAGTGGGGGTAGGGGAAAGATATTCTAGAAATTGTACCATCCTCAGGAGCACATTTATTTTTACCTGTCTTCGCCCTCAGAGATTCACCAGAACATGAACTCAATCAGAAGAGGAGAGGCAGGGCACTGAGGGTTTCGAAGTACTTGCTGTGCCAGGGAGTTACGCAGTTTATACACAGGACCATTCCCTTACCCTAGGCTTGTTTGTGAATTAGGTATTAGTGTCGGGCACACCTTTCAGACGGGAGCTAACAGATCTCTTTGGAGTCATTTCTGGGAAAGCCTGCTCAAGGGTAAAGCCAGGATATTGACCTACATTTACTTCTGACTCCAACACCTGTAGGTTTTTTTTTCCCTAGGCAACAACCCTACTTAGTGAAATTTGTCTAGCATAGCTGGTTTTCTAGGAGTTTATGTATTCCAAGGCAGTCTGAATTATTCATAAAGCCTCCACAGTGCTTGCTTGCTTGTGCGTGTGTATGTGTGTATGTATGTGTAGTGTATGTGTTCATACATGCATGTGTGTTGTTGTGTTCTAAGTGTCACTGAGTGTGTAAATAGGCCAAACCTTTGGGATAACCTTTCCATTTCAACTGTGTCACCTTCTAGTGAAAGGAAAGAGGTGGAATTTTAATGCCTGGTGACATCAATAATAAAATCAATAGTGTATTTACTCAGTGTAGATTACAGATCACGTATCTAACTGTGTGCTCACACATATACTAGCAAGATTGAGAGCTGGCATGTCTGCTTACATGAGTGTACCTGGGTTATGAAAGAATAAGCAGTCCCCTTAAGTGTTTTGTCCTCTCAATGCCCTTGGGATTCGCCTTGTTGGTGACTCTGTGGGTAGATTATTCTGGTCTGGATTTACTCAAGGAGAAATGCACATTCAAGTTCATAAATAATGTCTCTTCTACACACAGGCCTCTGTTGACCACTCAGCTCTCTCTCTCTCTCTCTCTCTCTCTCTCTCTCTCTCTCTCACACACACACACACACACACATTTACTTTCCTTAGTAAGATGTCCTTTGAGACCAAACACTGGACCCAGTCTGTGGGTGGGTGTGGGGTGTGAAGGAACCTGTTGATTTTTGAAGGGAGTCACCTCCACAGAGGACATGAGTCAGAGGCGAGATGGGGAAAATGGTCAGCCACTTGGCCTTTGTGTTTTTGTTTTTGTTTTTTTACTTGCTCTTTTTCTTTCTACCTACAGAGAGAGCTCTGCAGTCTTATTTAATGTGCTTAAACTTTAATGTCACAGATGTGTCCTCATTCATCTCTAAAAGCAAAATAGAACTAAAAGGCAATCTTTATCAATGTACTACTACTGTCTCATTTGGGTCATCCATGACTGTACTCATCTCCTGCATAGGAAATACTTGTGGTGGAGCTTTATTCATAGACAGAATTGTGCATCTGGAGAGGACTGACTCCTTGTTGTATATGCCAGGTGGACAGAAGATACTGGGCTTTGCTCTCATTCTGTAAAAGCAATTTGTAGACCAAATTAGTCCTGTACACAGGGCTAGGGCGGCTCTCAGAGTGACAGGCCTCATGGCTTGAGAGGTGAAGAAAGGTCTTTTCATGTCGGAAGAGACATTGTGCTACCCATCAATCAGGGTTTAGTTTCCTCAAGACAACACCTCAGCTGCCTCCTGACAGAAGGCCAGAGGAGCCACTAGGAGGAGCTAATGACTGACCAAGTTTGTGCTCACCAATATATAAAGCAAATTGCCTCCCAGACTGTCCAACCTTGGCTAGCTACAGGCTCAGGGTGTTTAATTATTTACATGGTAATGGATGGACTAGGAATCGTGTCTGCCCTTCAAGCAGCTCACTGAAGAGAGCAATTGTGTCTCCTGGTTTCAGTTGTGGGGTTTTTCCTATGATGAGGAAGGCATTTCAGACTTAGTGCAGACAGAAGGATGGAGGAAGGGCTACATTAGCAAAACTCCCAGAAGGCTCCCATTTAAACACACACACACACACACACACAGGCATGTGCTCCCATGGGGGCAGGTGTGCCCGTGTGTGTGTGTGTGTGTGTGCGCGCGCGTGCGCGCGCACGCTCGTGCACACAGACACAGACACATTCACAGACACAGACACAGTTTTTCTGATGGTAAAAGGCATTTGGGGGGAGCCTTAGAAAGTTCTTTCTTCTGTAGTCAGGATGTGGAGGTAAAGGAGGAAGAGACCTTGAAGTTCAATGCCCAGATGTGCCATTTAGAGTTTGTCTATCTTTGGATAAATTTCTTAATCCCTGTTCCTCTTTTACTCTCTCTGGTTATGGTGAAGATAAGGCAAGTCAGGACATGTGTGTGCATGTGTATGAGGTAGTGTTCTGTTCTGCTTGCAGGCTTTTTAATCTCTTCTGACTGACCCTGTGCATTCCAAATGGACACAGAGTTCAAGTGCAGTAACAATGTTCTTTACTGATTTTCCATTGCACAGTTGAACACAGTTACTTTCAGAAGAGTCCTCCAGTTTAAAATAAAAGTAGCCAAGAGGGTCTCTAAAAACCATTCTAAGAAACCATGTTATATTATCCTGCTTGACTTAATTCACAATTGTTTCTTTGCTTTTAACAGGAATGCTAGAAATTCAAGTTTTGGTTTGTTCAGTTTTCTCAGAGTCAACTATCTTGTTGTTCTGTGTCTTTAAGTATCCTTTAAATGGTTAAAAATGATTAAACACAATCTTTTAAATTAAACAGAATCTTTTGAACTTTGAGAGCCACAAAGGGGAAATTAAAATCTTCCTTGCTAAGTATAAAAAAAAAGAAAAGTTCTGTTATTTCCTTAATAAATACTGCTGTAGCCTGCCTCCCTCGCTCTCCCCTCCTCTGTCCCTCCTTCCTTCCTTTCTTGACCAATGAGCTTCCTGATGAAGTAATTATGGTAGGAAGTAGCTGAGGCCCATGGCACAGATAACCTGGGACCTCATTTTGGAGCTGTGGCATTAGTGGCATTAGTGGGAGCCTGTCACCTAGTGTAGATACAGAGGATGTTTCCTGAGTTACAGAAGTAAACTTTACAGTTCTCCCATCATCCATCCCCACAGCATGAGACAGTGAAGAGCCCCTTTCCTCAGTCCTATGATGTGTGCATGTGAGAGTGTGTGTGTGTGTGAGAGAGAGAGAGAGAGAGCGAGCGAGCGAGAGAGAGAGCAACGCATCCTGCAAAACAACATCTGACTACCTAGTACCTAGGGAAAGTCTTTCAAATGGCCAGCTTGTCCTTTATTTAGGGTGTTCTCAGTGTCTCTGCAAGCATGTGGGTGGGTTTAGGACATACCAACAAAGAAAGGAAGGGAACACATTTCCCTTGTATTTCTGAGTGGAGCATGAGTATATTTGCAACCTTGCCTTGGTCTCCAAGCGCAGCCTGGTCTCTCCTGTGAAGATCAATAAGGAAAGAATTAGTGGAATGACTGCATGGGGACTGTGGATTATCTGAGATTTTCACCTACTCCGAGTCGGCCACCTTGTCCTAGCAGGAATTGCATTTGGTTTCTAATATCTTGCCAGAGACAGAGGCCAGGACCTGCATATGTTAGCCCTAAAATGCATCGTTTGTTTCCAAGAAGGATAATGTGATTTGCCTTGCAGAGGATCTCAGCGGTAGTTGGCTCACCCAGAGCTATGTCAGGGTTAAGTTACTTAGGAAGCTGAATGAGTCAGAGGGCCTGGGTAGATGGATGGAGCAGACTTGGCAAGCTCTCATCCGGAGATGGCTCTCCTATCACAGGAGCCTGTCCCTTCATGCACTGCCTTTCCAGGATGGTTTTCCTGGGTGACACCGTGGCCAAGGAAAATATGCATAATGAAGGCCACACTTGATTTCCAGACTGGACACCACAGTCTCCCTCCTCCGTTCCTCCTGACCTTCTTCCCCATTGTGCACTAGAGCCAAGAGATTTCACACAGCTTGAATGAAACAGATACTAAGTCAGAGGAGACTTTGGATTGGAGCTGCATGCACGCAACACTGTGGGATACAGCAGGTGCTGTCAAACGTCCAAGTGTTAATATCAGAGAGATTATGAGAAATTCCTTTTTGATTTAAGCAAGCTCCTTTTTTTTTTTTAAATAGAAGCCGATGTGATTCAATTAAATGTGCAAAACTGCCAAAGCCTGTAAGACATATAAACTGAAGTAGGCTAATAAAGTCTTGAGGTATGTTAGCAAAATCCAACATGTTTGTGCTAACAAAAAAAAAAAAAATCAGTGATTCAAGGAACTCACACGCCTGTAGTCTCTGAATGAGAGAAATGGCTCAGGAGGTGTGAGTGACTCACTTCAAATACAAGTCTAGACATTCCAGAACTTTATGTGCATGTGTGCAATGTTATTGAAGGAGCCCTATGAAACAGGAGAATGATTAGATAGCCCATCTACTCTTTCAGAAGATTTATGGAACAATTAATCAATTCAGACTAATGTATTTAATTTACTGAGGGTGATAACTAAACAGCATTAATGACAGAGGAAGAAAGACGCCTGGTCAGTCCCACTGAAGCTTATTTAAAGAGTGGAGATGGCATCTCCTACGTCAACACCAGGGTCTTGCTAGGAGAAAGAGCTATATTTCACGCAGGGGACTCCACCACACTGTTGCATTTAGTTTCAACATGTGTGAGATAAACTTTTAAAACTGTTTAGCTTCCAAGTTAACCTCAGAGTGACTCTCCTATAGAAATAAAAATTCTCACTGGTTATTCTGATCCCCCCCACCCCTTCAAACCTGTCTCCCTTCTGCAGGGTTAGAAAAACAATTTAACTTTACAAAAAAAAAAAAAAGGAAAGTAAAGAAAAATAAAGAAGCCCTGTAAGAGAGCTTATAGAGATTTTATGCTTAATGTATATAAGGGACAAAATACAAAAGGAGAAACAGAGGGAGGAGAAGCAGAATTCAGCAAATATTGACACATCATAAACTAAACGTGTGTGTGTGTGTGTGTGTGTGTGTGTGTGTGTATGAGGGAGAGACAAAGAGAGAAAACCACTATTAAAGGCAATTTTCACATGGTATCTTTTATCATCCCACTTAAAACTGATGCCTAATATCTACCAATCTGAAAATAGCCTATGGACAAAGATGAGGCTGGTGCAGGTCTGTCTTTGAGTGCAAGTCATGCTGGAGATGAAAATGCGGTGCGCGGGGAGTTGAAGGTAGGCACACACAGGAGTCTCACCTTGCAGCTGTCCAAGAAGGCAGTAGCTTGAAAGATAGGCAGCCTGGGTCCCTCCTACTCTCAGACAGCTCAAGCTTGAGATCTATTTCATCCTTCTGTCTCAAAAAGGAAATACCCTCAAGATAAGCATAGAAACTGTCAGAACAGATGCTTTGTGCATGAAATGAATGGGGGCAGGGAGCACCAAAACACCACAAGCAGAACGAATTCCACAGCGTTTCATTCTTTGTGTGCCAATGACTTCCTGATCTTGGAGATGGATCCTAAGGAGATCTTTTGATGAGTCCAAAAAACATCATTGTGAAGATGTCCTTTAACTGGGGGAAGGGGGAAGATATGACAAAATTAAAAAATAATGTAAATTATTTTATTTTATTTTATCTGTCATGGGACTTGAACTCTGGGCCAGGGCGCTGTCCCTCAGCTCCTCAGCTCAAGGCTAGCTCCCTACCACTTGAGCCACAGCACCACTTCTGGTTTTCTGAGTGGTTTATTGGAGATAAGCGTGTCAAGGCAGGCTTTGAACTGCAATCCTCAGATCTCACCCTCCTGAGTAGCTAGAATTATAGGCATGAGCCACCATGCCCGGCCAAATTATTTTATTTTTAATGGATGTCAAAAGTGAACAAGGATTAATACTAGAGCTCCAAATGTGCTGAATGATGAGAATTTGGCTCAGGCCAAAAGCTGCAGACAAAAATAAAAGAAGAAAGAAGGCTGGCTTTCCTAAGCCTATTCTTTGGGAGCTTATTGCTGTGTGATTTTTTTTCTTTTTCTTTTAAGTAATCTCTTCAACAAAATGGGGATCAGAAAAGGAAACGGAAACCTCCACAATACAAACTGGCCCCTGGGAGCCAGGACTGATTAATGCACAATTTTATGGCTCATTTGTAATAAAGGAAATTGTAACAGAGCCCTCTGTTTACTTTGCTCTCACAATTCATATCAAGAGGACAGAAATTAGAGATGTGGGAGGATGGGGGCATTGTGAGATCTCCACTAACTAGAGCAAATAGATTATGGGCATCTGTGCATTCATGAGCCCAAATTACCTGGAGATTTATTACAAATAACGATTGTCAGGGAATGACAAAATGCTAGCACAGTTTTCATTTTCCTCGTTTTACTAGCCTAGATGCAAGAGCAAATAAAGCAGGAGAAGCTTTGGGTTAGCTTCTCAGTCTTTTTTCTTAGCCCACAGAGAATGCCTCTTATTATAGTGGTGGCTTGCTGGCTTGCTTGAGCGGTTGTGTTCACATGTAGAAGAACATGCCGGGTGGGATGATCACTAGGCGGGTACTTGAACATGTCAGCATGCTTGCATAGGTTAAGACACTTGCTAAGCAAGGTTGATTTTTCCCACTAGACTACCTGACCAATTCCAGAGAGAAACCCTGCTGATCTCACCCACAGACAAGTTGGGTGGTCCCCATTCCTCCAAATTTCAAAGAATTCCACTTGAAATTCCAGGATGGATGGATGATGCTCTCCACTGCTGGTATGAATTTGTGTGAGTTGTATTTAAACCTGTGTTCCTGAGGCTCACTCTTCCCAAGCATTGTTCTACAGTCCCTCATTCAGAATAATGAAAATCAAAAGAAAACAAACACGTACGTGGAAAGAACAGGCCACGTGGGGCTCACTGGAATGGACTAACGCTGAATGGCTTCCCCCTTGGAGATGGCACAAGGCAATGTCTGCTAGAACCTTCCATACACATGATGTTTGTGCTGTTGTGGCCTAAAGTTCCCAAGGCACTGTTAGATGCCTGTGTATTATTGCAGAGGGGCGGTCTTCCATCCTCCTGAAAACTTTCTAGAGAGGCCTGTTTTCTCCTGATACCTGTCCAAGGCTAGGCCTGGGCTCTCCTGTTTGCTGCTACATGTGAAAAGGTCACCTTTTACTATAGAAATCCATGTTCTTTTGGTTACAAGTGACACAAGCTTTAGCTTGAACAAGTTTGTACAATGTAAAGTACATTTGTTGGCTCCTTGTCACCAAACACCACAACTCGCATGTTGGTATAGATAATGCTGTAGGGATGCTTCTCCAATCTTGTGAACTGGTCTTGTTCTCTTCATAGTAGCCAGCCACACAAAGTTGGCCATGTGCTGTTGAGCAGTGCTAGCAGGGAGCCTAATTCCTTGTCCCAATGACAGTCTCTAAATGCCATGAGGCATTTATGTTGCTCACCTGAGTCATAGGACCTTTTCTAGACCAGTTTTAGGGCTGGAAGGAGCAGAATGACATACTATCGTGGGTTGAGTTTTAATCCCCGGTCCATCCTTTGTCTCCCCTATAAAGAAAATGAAAGAATGTGTATAAGCAGGATAGACAGCATCAAGTGTGGCCATTCATCTCCACTAGATTCTGCACCCACCAGGACTTCATTCCTGCTGGTTACAATGACCAAATTGAAAAATTAGTAATACTGTACCAAAGCCTTCCAAATATGCTTGATGTCACACTATTTCCAGAAATATGGCAAAGAACATGGCAGTATACGGAGAAGACAACGGATAGCAAAGAAAGGATGAGGAAGAGATTTCCTTGTTCCTAATTTTTACAGTCGGCAGCTACTGCAGCTACTACTACAATTTACGTTACTTTTTGTTGTTGTTAAATAGGGAGAACCTAAGCCAGGTGCTAATGGCTCACACCTATAATCAGAGCTACTTGGAAAACAGAACAAGAAGATCATGGTTCGAAGCTGGTCCTGGCAGAGAGGTTAGCAAGATCCCTTCTCAATTTATAGCTAGGTGTGGAGACACGCACCTGTCAACTCAAGATTCATGGGCAACTGCGACTGGCAGGATTGAGACATCAGGCCAGTCAGGAGCAAAACATTCACAAAACTCCATCTCCAAGAAGGGGAAGGTGGACACAGTGGGCCATAGTATGTGGGAAGAAAGAGTGTATCCTAAAAATAGTCATTGAACAACAAAATTGCAGAATTCAACAGCATGACAAGTGCAAGGCCTTGAGTTCAATAATAACAACAATAATAACAATATAAAAGGAAAACCTATCAAAATAGCCTGTTAAGAAATCTCACAAAGCCGGACAATGGTGGCTCATGCCTGTAATCCTAGCTACTCAGGAGACTGAGATCTGAGGATCGCGGTTCAAAGCTAGCCTGGGCAGGAAAATCCATGAGACTCTTATCTCCAGTAAACCACTAGAAACCCGGAAGGGGTGGTGTGGCTCAAGTGGTAGAGCACTTGCCTTGAGCTGAAGAGCTGAGGGACAGTGCCCAAGCCCAGAGTTCAAGCCCAATGACCAACAAAAAGGAAAGAAAGAAAGAAAGAAATCTCACAGAAATAGATCTTGATTTTTGTTTAAGAATTAAGAACTATAAATAGGATTCAGCCTATGTATATATAGCATAAAGAAAGAAGGGAAAATGTAAGCCAAATAACTTTGTTTCTTTTGTTTTTTGCTCTTCCTATTATTTAACATTTTATTTGAAGTTGCTATGCAGAAGGGTTATAGTTACATAAGTAAGGAAATAAGTACAATTCTTGTCAAACATTGTTACTATCTCCCTTGTTTTCTCCCACTTCCCCTCCCCCCCCCCCCACTTCCCTGTTTCTTAAACAAATTATAGCAATAAGTTGAATGACAGGATTTATTTTATTTTTTATTTTTGTTTTTTTTTTTTTGTCTGTCATGGGGCTTGAACTCTGAGCCTGGGCGCTGTCCCTCAGCTCTTCAGCTCAAGGCTAGCACTCTACCACTTGAGCCATAGCGACACTTCCGGTTTTCTAGTGGTTTATTTGCGATAAGAGTTTCATGGCTTTTCCTGCCTGGGCTGGCTTTGAACTGTGATCCTCAGATCTCAGCCTCCTGAGTAGCTAGGATTACAGACATGAGCTACCGGCACCTGGCAAATGACAGGATTTATTAAAATAATGGTTTTTTTTAAATAAATTATTTAATGAATACATATTAAATGTGAAAAAATATGAATAGACCTAAACATGAGGATTCTGAATCTTAATTTTGTGAAAGTCCCTATGAAAAAGATAGCTAAAACAGTGAAAAGAGGTCTTGAGAATATTGAACTATTGGGGTGTTCTTTGTCTCCTCGCATTCTTCAATTCTTTTGCATTTTTCATTTTTTTCCAATGAGTATTAGTCTATAAGCAGAAAGCAATTACCTTAAAAATATGTCTAAGGACATTGAGTGGCAATTCAGGTTTCTGCTTTAAAAAATATAGTGTGATTCTCTATAATAACAGTGTTTCTACCCTCTTAACTGTTCATTATAAATAATAGCTGGCCGAAGTTTCAGCAGTTCTCTTTTTGGTGTATTATTTTATTATTTTGTTCATTAATGTGGTTGGAAATTTAAAGAAAAAAGAAAATGAAAGATTTGGTAAAATTTTGTTTCTGTTTAACTGATTGACTCCCTACAAAAATCACGAAAGTTTTTTTTTCTCTAAACCCTATTTCAATTAATTAAAGAAATCTAATCATTTCTAAGAAAATACTAAAATATTCAATACACACTGGGGTCTTTTCCTTGGAAAGCTTCACAGTGAATAGTTGTATTGAGTCTCAGCTACTTAACAAACTTAAGCTTCAAAAATGTCTCATCATTATGAGGCAATCCGGGCTTATAAGGAAATTTCATTACTTCTCCTGTTGTGTCCCGATAGTCTATTCTCCTCTCCACGTTTGACTGAGACTACGATTAATTTTGGAGGGAGTCGGGCAGCTGTATCTAGGGAAGAATAAACCTCTAAGTGTATAATTAGTAATTACACACTTGTTTCTAAGTCCTGACTTGTGGAGATCGATTTTGTTTTCTTCAGTTAAACACAATAACTGCATTGAAAAAAGGTATTTTTTTTCTATACTTGACCAGTTACACTGGTTGCTTTCTGGCTGGGGGGGGTTATGTGAAGGCTTTTTTTAAAATGTAGGTTTTATTTTCCCTTAGCAATAGGTTTACATTTCAAATGCTTAGAGTGAGCAGCTAACCTTTTCTGTATGGCAACTTTGGTATTGGACAACAAAGCTAGTTTGCAGCACATAAAAGGGCGCACTTGTTGACCTCTGGGTTTATTATAAAAGGTGTGATTTGAAAGGACCTCCAGTATTTCTCTCTCTCTCTCTCTGTCTCTCTCTCTCTCTTCTGTCTCTTCTCTGTCTCACTCTCTCTCTCACTCTGTGTATATATATACATGTACATCTGTATATATATACACAGACATACACACACACACACATATATATATATGTATGTATACATACACACATACAGATATACACACTTATGAGATACCCTCCACTCTCAGGCATCCCTTTAGAAAGTGGTGTTATTTTGAACACATCATCATGAATAGCATTTGTTCGAAGGATAGCCTGATTGTAGCACCTTTTGAAAAGAAGTTTAGGAAAATTCCAGAGAGTTTGATCATTTTACTGAGTAAAGACTTACCCATTTCCTGTCTTCTCACACTTAAAACTCTTGATGCTTTACTTATGTTAGAAGGGACTTTATGCATGCTTGCATGTATGTATGTATGTATGTATATATGTATGTATATATTTTGGTGCCATTTCCAGGACTTGAAGTCAAGTCATGAGTAGTGTCCCTGAGCACTTTTGCCCACGGCTAGCGCTCTTATTTTTTTTCTTATTCTTTTTTCTTTAAAAAAAAATTATTTTATTTTAAAAATGCTATACAGAGGGAAGGCTAGCACTCTTGAGCCATGTCTCCATTCCTGGTTCTGTGTGTGTGTGTGTGTGTGTGTGTGTGTGTGTGTGTGTATGTGTGTGTATGTGCTTAATTTAAGATAAAAGTCACATGGACTTTCCTGCTTAGTCTGTCGCTTCAAATTGCAATCCTCAAATCTTAGCCTCCTGAATAGCTAGCATTACAGGTATGAGCCACCAGTGCTTGGCTGCAAGGGACGATGTTGAGTGCTTCCCCTCCGGTCTTCAAAAGAGAACTTCTAAGATGTGGCGATAAAATTGTGCAGCTCCAGGCCCCTCAGCTCACGAGATCCCATTTGTACTAGTGATAAGATAACAGTTTTGCCAAATAAAGAGGATTCAACTCTTTCTGGTTGGAAAGTCACTATTTGGCCAGCTACTTGGTCATTTGACGTTCATCTGTGCTGCCTCAAGGTAATTATTCTGCCCCTAGGATTAGGATAAGCTTCCAACCTGCGGGCCCTGTGAACAGCGACCAAGGCCTATGTCCCCTACCAGAGTTGCTAACCCCTTTCCGTCAGTGTCTCTTCTCTCTCCCATGCCTCCTTTCTCCCCAGCAAGAGCCAGAGCTGTACCTGGCCTCCTTCCTAGATTCTTCTTTGTCTCTCCTGGCATAGCAGAGAGTTCTTACCTGTTTTTGTTTTGTTTTGTTATCTTATAGTTTTATGCCCACAGACAAACTGAGGACTCTCCCAGTCTCTTCTTCACATAGGTCTTCCCTGTGGCCTTTTCTCTCTCCTGTAGGAGAGAAGCTTGACTTTTCTAAAAGTGATGTGACTTTTCCTTCATAGGAAGTATCTCTTCTTCTGGCTTAATGTCTATTCTACAACCCCACTGGATAGAAATGAGGTGTCTCTTATACCACAATGGTGTACACAGCCTTGGAGGGACTGGAATCCCACACTATGATTCTGATTGCAGGATTTCTTCTCTGCTCTCTTCTTTCAAAACCTTGTGGGAATGGGCACACATAGTTGGGTCAGGCCTAGCTACCCAAGAGGCTGAGATCTGAGTATCGTGGTTCAAAGCCAGCTGGGGCAGGAAAGTCCGTGAAAGTCTTATCCCCAATTGACTACCAGAAAACAAACAAACAAACAAATAAATGGAAGTGATTCTGTGCTCAAAGTGGTAGAGCACTAGCCTTGAGCTGAATTGCTCAGCGACAGTGCCCAGGCTCAAAGTTAAGCCCCAGCTGGAAAAAAAAAAAAGGATAATAAATAAAAAATAAAAACCTTGTGGGAGATGGCTACTTGCCTGGATCTGAATTACTCACCAGATTCACAGGATGGGGCTTTGCCTTGTCTCTGGGTGTTTGCTTGATATTCAAATCAAGCTTTTGAAATTGCTCTTTGTTGAACAAGCAAGTTGATATCTGACAGCAAGGGTAGTTAGCACATCTGAAAAACCAAACTTCTGCCTGGGTGTTTTGGACACTTAGTCTTCACCAGGTGTCAAAGAAAGTAAGCAGGTAGCCCCCTCCCCCCCCCAAAAAAAAACATACTCACAAATGCACGGCACATAACACATGCTCACGCAAGCATGCCCTCACAAGATATCATTCCCCACTGCCTCCCCTCACACCATTTTCTATATTTTTGTTTCCTCTGTCCGAAATGGTTTTTATCTGTTGTAGTTCTCATCAGGCTTCTCAAAGTCACCTCCAAGAAACCTGGTCTGACAACCTATCCCTAAACTCACGTACTCCCTATTTCAAATAAGGTTTGTCCATTGTGTTTGTGATACAAATCATCAGGATTTTTTTTTTTTTGGTCAGTTGTGGGGCTTGAACTCAGGGCTTAGGATCTGTCCTGTGCTCTTTAGCTCACGGCTAGCGCTCTACCGCTTGAGCCACAGGGCCACTTCCGGTTTTCTAGTGGTTTATTGGAGATAAGAGTCTCACGGACTTTCCTGCCAGGGCTGGCTTTGAACCGAGATCCTCAGATCTCAGCCTCCTGAGCAGCTAGGATTACAGTCGTGAGCCACCGGCGCCCAGTTTAGGATTTCTTTTTTCAATGCTATGTCATTCTCTTCACTGAATGCTGGTGTTGAGGACTGGAAAATGAAGTAGATAAGCTAAGTGCAACTTCATGAATTATAAGCCAGAGAGGAACCACCTCGGGCGCTGATACACTGACTTTGATATCTCTGTTCTCTTTCCATCAGGATGTCCTTGCTTGGGAATGGTGGGGAAGGAAACAAAGGACACTCTAAATTTAGGGAAAAAAAATGGTTGATCGCTTAAAAACTCATGCACAGAAGCTTTCCTAGCTGCTGTCTTCAAGATATTTAGTATCTTTCCCTTATATAGTCCCCACAGAGAATACTTTACACGGTCTCCACTAAGCATACTTTCTCTTGCATGTGCACCATTATTTAATGTCTTTTTTTTTTTCTGCTGCTGTCTGAACAGCCTTTTATCCTATAGGTTTCCATGAGGCTCCTCAAAACTATCTTATGGAAACCTGCTGCTCAGAGGAGCTATCTCCAGACTCACTGGCGGGATCTTGCTGCTCCATGTTCCCCAAACCCCCTGGAGTGAACTCCCATTATGAGATTTATTGTGTCACTTAATAGGGCATTGCTTATATCCCAGTATCCTTCACCAGATGGTGATCTCTTTGAAGGTAGGAGCTGAACCCTCACCACCTAGGACCACGCAAAGAATAGCAATGTCCGGCGCATACTTTCGACCAATATTGGAGAAATGAATGACTTACTACCAATGGAAGAGCCCAATGAAAATAAACAGAATCAAACAAAAAGGGCAAATGGAAAAGATGAACTTTGTTCATCTGTTTTTCCAACGAATAATCTAGAATTTAATAATCAGTGAACCAGAATCTACTGGTATGAAGGGAATAAATTGCTCACATGGTAGCAGACGTATTAATTCTTTGGGGCTATTAAGATCCATTTTGATTTTGATTACACAATTCTCAGATTGCCTGCTAGCATTGTGAGAAAATCAGTTAAAGCTGGTGGAGTAAATCCTTACATTGGCAAGGAGCCAAAACTAAATTACTGAGGTGTTAGCTTTTTATTTGGGAAATTGCAGGTTTATAATTTTAAGGTGAGTGAAATGCCAGGTCTGCTTTAATGAATAAATAATATTTATTTGTAATTATCCAAGGACGTTTTTGATATGTAAATGGATATCCTGCTAGTTTAACAAAAACATTTTTTTAATAAAGTTGCTCTTTACAAATAATCTCATAGTAATCTTGTCTGTACAGTTCCTTCAAAATTACCTTAAATTTTTTTTGTAACAATGCAAAGGTAAATTTTAGTTCAACCTAGGTGGATGCATACCAATTTTCTTACTAGCAAGGTATAAATTACAGAGATCATATTTTATCCTGTGGAATTCAGGGTTCTTTTACTGCACATGTTCTTCTCACAACAATGGTTATATGAACATTCATGTCTATCATCAGCAGTACCTTAATCCTGCACTGTAATCTGTCTAAAATGAAAATATGGTATGCTGCATGTCTGCTGTAAACTTCGCAGTGGCTTTCCAATATGCTCAAGTCAAAGTTCAAATTTGCAACTTGTTTCTGGCTTCCTCCATCCCTTCCTTCTGGTCTCCCGCAGCAGCTCCTGTGTTCTTCCCGACAGGAGTCTCTATGCTCTCGATGCACCTGGCTATACCTAGGTCACCCCAAGATCAGCTTCACCTCCTGCCAAGGTGGCTCATGTTGTCCCTTGCTCCCAGGTCTGGGTTAAATCACATCCATCTTCCCCAATGTAATTTAATTAAACCGAACTTGAGTTTGTCTTTTCCCAGGCTGTGTCTTCCACAAGTGTTTGAGCTGTTTGAAGGCAAGATCTTCATCATATTATCTTTGGAGATGTGATTGTACCCAAATATTGTAGGCATCAAGCATTTGCCAATTGCACAAACAAAGGGGACTCTTGTAGACACAAAGTTATCAAGATCTTGCTCCACAGACTTGAATGAAATTACACTTCACTTAGCCTTTGTTGTTGTTGTTGCTGCTGCTGCTGCTGGTCATGGGGCTTCAGTGCTGTCCCTGAGCTCTTCTGCTCAAGGCTAGTGCTCTACTACTTGAGCCACAATGCCACTTCTGGTTTTCTGTGGGTTAGTTGGAGATAAGATCTCACAGACTTTCCTGCCCAGGGTGGCTTTGAACCATGATCCTCAGATCGTAGCCTCCTGAGTAGCGAGGATTATAGGCAGAGCCACTGGCACCTGACTTTCCACTTAGCTTTTAAATATATAGTTTTTAATGGCAGTGGTACAGCATCATTACATTTTCCTTCACTTTTATTTACATTCCAAAGCACTTCTTAGCTATCATTTTGTTTCTGGAAAGTTAGTGGTTTGGGAGCCAGTCATTGTGTGGGGAAATAGAAGAATTTAACATTCTTCTTTACTATCTCTTCCTATTCCTTGCTCCACATCTTGGCAATTCCATCAAGATTTTCTCTGAAGCTTACACATATCAATTAAGTTCATTATTCCTGTCGTTCATAATTTCTGTCATTAATGTAGACTGGTGTACATCATTTCAGTTTGAAAGTGGGTGGTTTTTTGGGCATCCTGGCAATCTCAGTAAATGAGCTGTGACTGAGGCGATAGAGGTAAGAATGCCTATGAACTTCCACCAGCAAATGAACTCTGCACTTTACCATCACATCTGTGAAATGGACTTACCTCCCACTTCCATGAAGATAGAAAACTGACAAAACTCTAATTGATTTTGTCCTGGTAAATCTTGGTATCTCTGATCTTTTCGATCTCAAGTATCTTATATCTCTTCTGGCAACCAATCATTTATCAAAACTGAAGATGAGTTTTAGAGTTATAGGTTCCCTGATCGGACTTTAAACCTTTTCTTACTACTATTTACACTAAGTTCTTTGAGATTTGTCATATACATACACACCTTAGTAAACTGTGTAGAATGAATGAGTATAAGATTACATCTCAAACTCTGTGCTGATTATTTCTTCATCTCAGCTTCATTCCCTTGGAACATGAAAGCTTATTTATTCTTGGATGCAAATGCCCATGGGGGAAGCAGAGCACATAATTATTGTTAACTAATATTTATGGGGGATTTATCAGCTGTCAGCTTAGATCTGCCAGAGGACAGGAAGTAGGAGTTTGTGCATAAGTCTGAGAGTTTAAATACACACACATATGGCTGGGGATGGGGGGAGAGAAAGAAAGAGAGAAAGTGGGGAGAGAAAAATAGAGACGAAGAAGAGAAAAGGCAGTGTCTCTGATGAGGTGGAAAAGCCTGGAAGCTGGGAGCACGTTCTATCCTCAAAGACTCCATTCTTCTCACTGATTTGACAACAGTTATTTGCCCTTTCATTTTCTAATACCAAACAATTTGATCTTCAAACCTGGTTTTGAGTGGATCTTCATTGAGATATTCTAGTTGTAGGAAATTTTCAAAACATCTCTTCCACTTGCTTTAAGAAATGTCACTTAAAAAAAACAACACTAGTAAATAACTTAATCTTCCCTAGGTATCTAAATATTCAAGGGTACTCTTGTAGGTTGAATGGACTCTGTCTGATTTAAAAATGCTATACACTGATTTGATTATTTTGCAGTGTGTTAGGTAGCTTTCCATTTTTATAACCAAAAATGCCTGAGATAGGTAACATGTGAAGAGGAGAGTTTTGTTTTAGCTCATAGGTTTAGAGAATCCAGCTGATGGTCAAGCAGGTGGCTGTCTGGAGGTGAATAGCATGGAGTGTGTAATAGAACAAACTGCTTCCATCATGTCCATAAAGCAAAACAGAGAGAGGAAGATGCTGATGCCCCACAATTCCTTCAAGGGCATTTCCCCAATGACTTAGAGTCCTCCTGCTAGGCCCCTCCCCCTATAGGTTCCCTAGCTCCCCAAAGCTCTACCCTGTGAACAGGACTCTGATATGTGAACTTCTGGGGGATGTTCTACCTCCAGCATTCTACCTCCAGTCTCCAAAGGCTCACATCCACCTCATAGTGTAAAATGCGTGTAGCCCATTTTCAAAGGTCCTCAAAGTCTTAACAGTTCCAGAATTACACAAAAGTCCAAATCAGGAGTCTTCTCCAAGACTCAAAGCTCACCTCTGAGCCTCTGTGAAATGGATAAAGTTATAGACTTTCAAATATATAACCATATCTATGTAATTTTAGGGAAGGCATAGGTTAAACATTACTGTTCTAAGATGGCAATCAGAAAATAGTAAGGAGGGCTCACCTCATCGCAATACTAAACCCCAGGAGGACAAACGTTCAATCCTAACGTTCCATGCCTGGCATCTGGGCACAGCGGTGGGATATAGACTCCAAAGGACTGGGGTGGCTGCTTCTCTCTAGTCTGTCCCATTGCAGTTCACATGCCCTCGGGATGGCTTTGCCTGCTGCCTCCAGCTATCCCTGAGAAGGCCTACATGTTTCTGGCACCTCTGTTCCTGGAGTCCCAATCAATGTTGTAAGCTGCTTACAGGGATCACAGCCCTGGAGCACACTGCCTGACTTCCTAGGCTTTCCTTTGAATTATCACTCAAAGCCACCATGACCCCACAGCTCTTTCATTTTGCATGCTTGCAAAACAGCATCATGTGGCCAACGCCCAGGTTTGCTGCTAGTGTGACCCATAACTGGGCCTAACTGAAGTATGACTGTCACAGTCTGACTATGTTGCTGGCTAGACACAGCACAATAAATCCCAGGATATTCCTGCCCATGCAGGGTGTCTGTCCCAAGACTTAAACATTGATTTGGGTCTTGGAAAGACTTTGAGACAAATGCATATTTCCACATCTCATAGCTTTGAGGGCTGCAATTTTGCCAATTTCCAAGATTGCCTTTGAATAGCTTTTATAATGTCCCAGAGCAAAGCACTTGGCTTCTTTTTATCTGTGCTAATCTCTTCAGCAACCCAATGCTTTTTGGCCACATCTTTATAGTCACTGTTCTTCTGGACAAGCTGGAAATTTTCAGAATCTTTCTGCTTCTAATTCTCACCATAAGTTTGGCTAACAGTGGAAAACAATACTGGTGCTACAATGTGAATGCTTCCTTGAAAGCTCCTCTTCCAGGTAAATTGGAACCTTTAAATTTGATACTTCAAAATGCCAGGACAGACAACACAGTTCAGACTTTGCCATGCCATTACAATGGAGTTCTCATCTCCATCTGAACGCTCATCAACATAGCCTTCACTGTAAGTATTTCTAATAGTATTCTGTTATTCTGAATCCCTACCAGAATTACAACTCTTGCTCAATTTACAGCATTCTCAATTTTCTCTAATCTGCTCGCTCTATATCTTGCCATGTCTTTTCCTAAAACATTTCCTGAAGAGTCTTCCACATGTTCCCTAGTACCAGAAATCTGTTTAAGTTAGGAAATCTCTACAGAAAAATAACCGATCTAGTACTGGTAACTGCTAGAAGGGATTAATTAGCTTGGCTAATTAATTATCATAAAACTGAAAAGACCCATGATGTCTGTCTGCAGGGCCAGAAAAACAAGTAGTTGCTAAGTCCAAGAAGCTGGAAGCCCAAGTTGAGAGAGAGGCCGATGAGACAACCCTTGTTCTAGGCTGAATCGTGTCTAGAGCACGTCTCAATTCAAAAGTCAATGAGCCTTGAATCCGGAGTTCATGGGTATCAGAGAAACACACCTGCCTTGAAAGGGAGAGGTAGCTTCACTCTGCTTCCATTTTTTCTTTCTGATCAAGTCCTTAGTCTGTTGTCTAGAGGATGGACCTTCTATACCTGCCTCACTGATCCACCTTGCTGATCTAGACATACCCTCCCAGAACTTTGGGTTTCTCCCCATTCAGTCAAGGTGACAATCAAAATTAACAACCAGTATACTCATAGACATAAACCTGAGTCAAGAGCCTTGTGGTTTTCATATTTTTGGACCTCAAATGCTTATGATTTTTGAAGGCTAACTGTCTCACTAAGGCAGGGGACTTTTACAAGCAAACAGTACAAGGCGGTTAGGAAGGGAAGAGATCTGGAGCAGCTACTGGCTTCCCCTTGGCCTCAGCCCTCCAACATTGTCATTTACTCTGGGCTGGGGCTGTGTTGCTTCAGCTGTGAAAGTTGATGGGCTTCAGAATAATCCTCTAGTGCAAACAGTTGGGAACCATGAAAACTTGGAAGCATGAGAGAAGAACATTCCAGTATGTAATTTTTCCATGAGTGGCATCCTAGGGAGTAAAATAAAAAAGAAATACTCTCATTGGTTTTGTAGTATTTCCTTGTTTTCTGGCTGTTCAGAAGGTCTGAAGGGCTATTCTGGCCTTATAACTGGATAAGTGGTCTGATTTCAAAGATGAGCATGACTTGTTAGAACACTAATATGACATTTTTCGAATTTACTCTAGTTTGTCTTTAGTAACCAAAAATTAACAGCAGAGACACAGGGTGTTTACCAGAGTCTGGTGACTCCTTGGTTAGACAGAATGGACAGTGTATAGTCCTTCATCAACTCAGGATGCAAAGTAATCAACAGGTAATCCCAACAGTAGCACTAATGCCTAAGCTGCTAGCAGTGTACTGTGGGCCACTTTTAAACGCATTACCTCTTATCTCTATAGCTCTATGGAAAGATAAGGGATGACATTCAGATTTTATC
The DNA here is from genome assembly GCF_019054845.1 of Dipodomys spectabilis. Classification (NCBI taxonomy): domain Eukaryota; kingdom Metazoa; phylum Chordata; class Mammalia; order Rodentia; family Heteromyidae; genus Dipodomys; species Dipodomys spectabilis. The sequence continues at coordinate 10,005,379 of NW_024870728.1, forward strand.
GGTGAGGAAACTAAGTGCCAGAGAGATTAAAAATATTGCCCTCTTTTATCTTTTTTAACAGCATGTATTAATTAGACAATGGGAAGGTTTTAATTGTGATATTTTTATAACGCATGTAATACACTTTGAGTTCTTCTTGATTAGTTATGAGTAAAAACTCAGGCTTTCTTCTTCTCTAAGTCATTGCTTCAAACACTTTCAGGGATGGAGAATGGAAAACTTTACCATTGTCAAGGGACAGCTTGTCACATGCAACTCTGAGCTATGAGTAAATGATCACAAAAGTATCCTTTCCCCTAGTCTAAGTTTATAATGTAAATAAAGAGCATGGGTTTGGATAACCATCTACAAAGCTGTCTGATAATGGCTTGACACAGTTAGATTACATTATTGGATGTCATACTTACCCTTCCAATGAAGGATTGTATGGGACTAGTTTCACAATATTTTTTATATTTCTACCAGGTAAACATATAATAGAAAAAAGAAAATCATGACCAGAAATTGATATATTTTCATTTTTAAGAAAATCAGTGAATTCTTATCACTTTAAGCATATGGACAATAAAGAACAGTTCTAATAGAAAATAAAAATCAGCCATAATCTCATCAAAAATCTAGAATTTCTGTTTTATCATAGTAAATATGCTGCATTAGCAACTTCTATTGGCCACTTGAATTTTGGTATAAATTCAGCATCCTTCCATTTCCTTGAAAATACTTCATGGACAGTTTTCACACCTTGCTGATTTTGCATCATGTGGCTGTATTATAATTTCCTTAGCTTTCTCCTGTTTTTAACATGTAGATATTGTACTCTGTTTCCAATTTTCTCTCTTTATACAAAACCAGAGAAGAGTGTGTTCTGCTTTTCATTTTCACATAATTTCAAATATGAAAAACGTTGCAAAACTATTCCAAGAAATTCCCATATAACTTTTACCAGAATTCACTAATTATTTACTTTTTGTACCAGTTATTTTATCAGTCTCTTTCAGCCACACTCACTCACACACACACACACACACACACACACACACACACACACACACACACATCTATTTTAAAAAAAACTATTTGAGATTGTCCCTTTATCCCTAACACTTCAATGCATATTTACTTAAAACAAGTACATTTCTCTTTATAAGAACATAATTTTCAAAAATTGGAAATTCAATATTGTTTCAAAGAAGCCATCATGATCCAGCCCACATTTTATCTTTAAATTCATTTTGTTCCAGACTACAATCTAATCCAGCAGAGAAAAGTACATCTTTGTATATGAATTTTTATTTGGTTTTATAATGATCTCCTTAGTGTAGATTCTTAAAAGTAGGATTATTGAGTAATTGGACAACATTTGGGCCTACTTGTGCAACTACAACAGAATGTTGGAGTCTGAGTAACATATAATGACCACATTATATTGTCTGGGTAGCTCAGAATTGGAGTTCTGGTATCTGGCTATGACCTTCCTGTATTATCATCTCATGACAGAAGTCAGGAAGACAAAGTGGAGGGTGGGGGGAGTAATAAGGAGTTAAATTTATTTATTTTTTATCATACTACTGATCTTGCCCCTAAGAGTGTTGTAAACACTTTTTAAGAGTCTCACCTCTTAACTGTTGCAATGACAATACAATTACAATGTGAGTTTTGAAGGAGACAAATACTTTAAGTATGCTGTTTGGACTCAAGTCCCTGCTTGGTATGGTTCATGAGCAATCTAGGACCACTCTGGTACAGAGCTTAGAATCTCAAATTTCTTAAACATGAAATTGAATGGCAGTGTCCACTTTATCAGTTTAATTTATGTACTGAAGAGTCATGTGATAAAGACTTGTTATATACATTATTGTATAGACTTAGAGGTAAGGAGAGACTTCTGTGCTGCATTTAGTTTTCATGAAGGTAGAATTCATAGGAGAGTTTTATGGGTAGACAAGAATTTACGGGCAGTGTATTGAGGTTATCTGGAGTATATGTGTAAATTTCATGGCACAGCAACCAAATAAAAGCTTAAAAGTGGAGACTTGAAGGATAACAACCAAGAAAGACATTCAGAATCAAAATCAGAGATCTAGGGGAAAATTGAAAGAAGTTTCTTCATGGAGACATTACAGATCTGTTAGGAAAAGTAATGAACACATGGACACTTTGAAAATCATTGACTGATCATCTTTCATCTAAGAAAAATATTATGACCTTTGTATGTCAAGCATAGTCTTGGTGTTATAAAATAACAAGTGGACTAAGATCAATCTTTTTTCCTCCTTGGGTTAAAGTCTCCATGGGAGAACAGTGCATGTGAAATATCACACAGCACCATTATGATTAAGAAGCAACACACAGGTTCATCAGTGCGTACCAAGGGCCTATTTCTAATATGGACCTCTTTCTAATCTAGAAGATGTAAAGGAAGGTAGAAAAGATTTCCAGCTGAGGAAATAAACAGTGTTTTGCAGGTTTATGCTTACTTCAGGTTATATAAAGCATTAAAAGGATCAATCCCAAATTCAAAGTATATCAAAATACACCCATAGATGCACTGAACATGCATACCAAAGATTGCTATGTATCAATGTTGGGACTATAAGACATGAGGCTCCTAGTTCAAGGTGATCCTAGAAAACTAGGTCTCACATGAAATAACCCAGCTGAGAGCTGCCCATGGAGACCAGGAAGAAGAGAGTTCTGTCTGGTGCAAATATGATATTAGGGAAGAAAGCCTAGATATAGGTGCCAAGGGTAGATGAGCTCACAGGCAATGAAAACATAAGGGAAGGGCAAGAGACTCCTAGAGGGAAGAGTAGATTTGGTCTTGGAAAGGTATGATCAGCACCAATGAAGCCATATGGAAAATGGTGAGTGAAATCTGGGCATGAACCTCAATCCAACTGTGTTCAATCTGTGGCCATACACAACGCCTGCCATGAGCAGCCCCACCAATGGCATGGTCCAAATAGATACAGGAATTTTTAGTCTGAATAATGACAGGCTTTTACTTCATTTCCTCAAAGCCATGAAGTAGGTCAAGGAATGTAGAAATAACCATCAGCACTGACACCATTCTTTCTGGATACTTCTGCAGCTCTTGAGCCTGCCTGAGTTTCCCAGTCTAGGAGTAAGGGCTCTGCCCATCAGAACACACACATACCTGCAGGTTGAATGTCACCTTGGGAGTTTGGAGGGTAAGAGAGGGAGAAAAGTAGTATTCACAGAGAGTGGTAAGGTCTTGAATTTTACAGCCAAAGCCTAAGGAACTGGAGACTAAATGGTTAAAGGAACAGTTCATTTTAAATATAAATAAAATACTATATACTCTGTTTTATGAGCAAACTGCAGTTCAGAAAAGCAGGCTTGGTACAGCACTAAATGTTTTAATTTTTTTATATGCTTCACATTAGAGCTTGCATTTTCTCATCCCTCCAAGGCATAGTCTTTTATGGCTCTAGAGATAAAAGATTTACATTTAAATCATGCTTTCCTCATGCCACATTTTAACAATAGCATTTTAAGTTCTTCTGTTCACCCAAAGGTCAGAACACTTTTTTTTTTAATATCTACATATGCTACCACCTTAGCCAAGTGAACAAATCCTTTCAGCTTTGAATGTCTACACATTATTTATAGTTTATGTAAAATGGAATCCAAATGCCAAGGGTTTCTCAACAAAAATGGAAACAGGGACGTGTCATCATCCTGGGATTGTTGGGAAAAAGCAAAGACATTGCCTCGGTCCAGGAATTCAAAGCTAGACAGGATATGTCTCCTCTTAGAGGGGCAGCTCCTTGTGCAAAGCATGTTACCAGATGACTGTGTTCATGTTTATAGAGATTCCTGAAAGGTAGTCTGGAGAATAAGGAAGCAAGACCCTTTTATCTCCGACTATTGCAAAGTTTTGAGCTTCCCTTTACTTTCTTCCCCTTCATAAGGAAGATGTCAGGGAAAGAAAACACAGCCCATGCGCGCACGCGCACACACACACACACACACACACACACACACACACACAAATCACATCCTAATAATTATTTGGAAATGGGATTATGGACTGTCTTGGAACTGTCATTAATACTCACTCATTCTCAGCTCATCTACCATCTTGTTCTGATCATTAAAAGCAGGAGGTAGAATAGAGCACTTGTCTTTCAGGATTCTATAGCTCCTCTTCAGGAATACTTAAGAGGTTGATCTCATAGGTTAAGGCATTGAATTGTACCTTTGACACTTTACTTGCAGCTCAGTCTGTGATTTTAAAATTGCACTACAAATAAGTGGTTGTCAGGTGCCAGTAGCTCATGCCTGAAATCCTAGCTACTATGAAGACTGAAAATTGAAGTAAACCAGTTTGAAGCCAGCCTGGGCAGGAAAGACTGTGAGTCTCACTCTCCAATGAACCAGCAAAATGCTTAGCTGGAGGCATTACTCAAGTGGTACAATATCAGTTGAGAAAATGCAAGACCCTGAGTTCAAATCCCAGAAAAGTTAAAAATACTAAATAAAATTCAAAAGGAGAAGAGAACTTATTTTTTTTTTCTTTTTGCTTATGTGGTGCTGAGGAATCGAACCCAGGGCCTCATGCATGCAAGGCAAGCGCTCTACCACTAAGCCACCTTCCCAGCCCAAGAACTTATTTTTTATGAAGTGAAAGTAAGGTGTTTTGAGAGGCATGTATCATTTATCTATATATGTATATATACTTATGTAAGTATATATATATATATTTATATCATGCATAAGTGTATATATATATGTATGTAAGTGTGTATATATATATATATATGTGTGTACCAGTGATGGGCCAAAGAATAAGGATATTTTCAATAATTATTAGATAGCTAGTTATTCCTTGGAATATCTAAATATTTATCCAGTAGCTCTTTACATTCAAGAATGATGTGAGCAGGGCCCAAGACCTTTAGTAGAAAAAGGAAAACCAGAGAAGCTCATTGACAAAACATCCCAAGAAAAAGGAAAAAAAAATCATTTAGAAAATTTGCTCACTTGTGTTTAGTCACTCTGTGTATTCCTTATTAAAAAAATAAGGCTGGAAGAAGGCATTATTTTTAAGTATGTGAGAAATTTTCTGTTTCCATTGACATGAATGTATGAATTTTCTGTTTCAGGGTGCTCTTAAAGTAAGAGTCAACTGAAGTTAAACGTAACTTATTCTTTTAATTTCAATGAAACATGGTACCAGGAGAACCCATTACAGTATGATGTTAAAATTGAACCCACAGTATTACTCCAACCTCTTCTATTCTTATATCTCCTAGCTACATGATCTTTTAGAAAAGAAAATCTGGGAAGACTTTGCTTTGTCTACATTGGGCAATCAAGATACAACTCTTCCTCTTAAAAGAATATGGCGGTCATGTTGTACCTGTAATGTTTTCATAGGCAGGAGCTTCACCAGGATGAATAGCCTAACATATTAATAACCATTTACATTTACCATTTATTGTCAAGGTGATGTACAGAGGGGTTACAGTTAGATACATAAGGCAATGAGTTTTCTCACTTCCGTTCCCCCCATCGTACACTCCCAAGTTGTATGGTTCATTTCCAACCTATTGTCTTGTGAGTGTCACTGTTGCATTGGTTCACCCTTTGTCCTTTGTCTCACCATATTGTTGTTGCTGTTGTACACATTATTGCGACTTAGAAAAGTCTAGTGAGAGTCTTCTGAAAGGAGTTCTGGTTGCACATCCGTTCCTAGTTCAATGTAACAAAACTACTCTCCTTTCAGATGAGAAAATTTATTTATTTAAGAGCTACAGAGTGCTACCAAGAGACAGCCTCAGGCATGCCAGAAAGTTGAAGAATTTTTCCTCCATTGCTGTCTGAACCTCCCCTCATCTATCTCACCCTTATTCACTATCTTTCTTTCCACTCTAACCAACTATCTACAACATTTGAACACCGACCTTACTTTCTCTTGTCTACAGTTCAGTCTGTAGACGGCATTCAACACACCATTATATCATAATGTAGGCTTACTCATTTATATTTTCTCCTCTATTTGGTTTTGTTTTATATTCCTTAATACTTTTTGTAGCCATTCAGATTAGCCAGTAGTTAAATGCAGTAGAAGACTCAATGATTTGTAGAAATCATGCCATGGATAAGCTTCCACTCACCTTACTCCAGCTTAAACTTCCCAGAGTAATATTTATTAAGTTTCTCACATCACAAGAGCCCAAGAACCATCTATGATATCTATCTGGCACCTGGATGCCTTGACAGATATTACTGATTCATCAGAAACAAGCATATTCCATGTGAGCAAGGGCAGATCTCTGCGTTCTCCGACTGCAGATATGTCACCAAATCATCAGACTTTCAGGCACACTCAGAACAGAGAAGGAATGACAAATGTAGGGCCACTCTTTGTGTAGTTACCATTACCTTGGTGTAGAGTCCTCTTTCCACATTCAATCCATGCCTAAATGTTCTAGAGACACATCTCAGATTTGATTTAACTCTTGCTAGAAGATACTATATTTTGCTGGAATGGATATCTATGGGTGTAATAAATGCTTAGAGCTTTGTACAACCAACTCATGGAGGAAGGGTTCCTAAGAATGAAGCCAACACAAGCAAGAGCAGAAATGAGAGATAGGGAAACACGTGCCTTTGTGATAGTTCAGCCTTTGGGCAGAGCTGAGCTTGAAATCAGCTACACCTCTGGACTCTTCATTACATTCTAATCTGAAATTGGTGTGAGTTGGGCTTTTATCATTTGTGACCACAGAAGTACTACTTAGCTACGAACTTCGTCATCAGTCCTGTCCACGAAGATGCCAGACAACGGATTACAACTATGAACACACAACAGATACAACTGCTGTGGCCAAACCCAAGGTGACATTGATGCTAGCCTTTGTTGAATGTCTGCTTCATGACAGATGATAGCGATGCTGCAGACACACGACCCCTTCCACCCCATCACTGGCTTTTCTCTGATAGGTGATTCCTGATTGACAGTAGGAACACATTCCTGGAGTAGACAGCAAGGTGGTATGTGACACCAAACTATTTTTTTTTCTTCTCAGTTATTTAATAATGCCTGCTGCAACTGGTTCCTATTTGCCAAAGGTCATCCAAAAAAACCACCCAATTGTTGGTCCATCCTTTCTCAGTTGTTGATGTTAATGCCATGTGGGCTGAAATCAAAGCCTTGCTGAAATTTGTCTGTCTTACATCTGTTCCTGGCTTGGAACTTAATGAGATGCATGGCATAATGAGATGTGTGTCTGGAGTGTGTAATGAGATTCTTGATTCAAGTGTCTAATGAAGCCTATAGCCTAATGACGTATATAGTCTAATGAGATGCATAACTTACGTATACAGTGCGGGTTTGAAAGTCCTTAAAAAAATAACATTAAGGATGCAAAAGTTTTCTTTATCTGCGTAAACTCCACCCACATTGCTTGGGATCTTTCACTTATACTTTCTCAATGCTATTGCCATCTTTGCAAAGAATACTTTCTATATCCAGAACTAGGATTGTAACACTGGCCCTCACTTCCCCACACTGGGAATCTGAAAACACACCAAAAATATGTTTGCCTCTGTAGGAGAGGAAATGTGTGGTGTTTCTTCCAATTTACTTCCTGATTTTTAATATAACCAATATCACTGTATTGCCTAAGAAGAGAGCTAAAAATATCTGGCTTGAAACAATTAGCATTAATTAAAATTGTAGTCTACAAGTCATTGGAGTTGTTCCTTTGGACTTGAATGGAAGCAACATTCTGTTTGCAATAAGCCAGGTCAGAGTCTCTGCTGATCTTGGATGAGCTATCTCATGTCTTTGAATGCCAGCTATCTATAGGTATATTCAAGAAGTCCTTGCTTGGTTGGGACAGTTGGGGTCACTTTGAGTTGGTCTTCCATTGTTTAGACAGCTAGCCATGGCTGAATGCAATGGTGATGGAGTAGATGCAGAGGAATGACAAAAGACTTGGTTTCCATTGTTTAGACAGCTAGCCATGGCCTGGGCTTCAAATTTTTATTCTAGTTTTTTATTCACTGTTAATTCAATCACGTTATTTGGGGGACAAAGCAAATCCACAGGGATAGGAAAATAGATTCTAATGTGAGGAAGAGTTACGTCACATTGAGGTAAAGGGCACATAGGAGGAGAGAAACACTTTTGTACTTAACCTATTAACTATGAAGTAACAGAGATCATGTTTACATTCATCTTTCCCTCCTTGTACCACTCAGGAAATTTGAATGAGAGAATGTGTGTAAAAGAATTTGCTTCCCTATAAAGGCCGACAGTGGTACCCTACATTGTACTCTTATCTTCTATGTGTTAGCAAACGGTGCTCCCGGTGGAGGAACTAGGGGAAGTACCAACTTCCTAGAAACAAGCAAAAGAAAAACTTTCATAAGAGTTATCCTAATTCTCCTTTCAACATTTGAGCAATACCTGATAGCAGACAAGATTAAGAGTCTCTCTCAATGTTTGAATTGGATCTTGTGGATTTTCCCTTTGTTTCGGAGATCTGTCTTAAGTGCATTAACGATTAGGTTCTGCCAAGAACTACTGGTGATTGACCCCAGGCCTGAGCTGTATGTTACACAAACTTACCTTAAAATTTCTGAAAGACTCGGGGAGTCTTAGTAGTGTATATCTCATTTGCAACAGTCTCCTGGATGAAACCCAGGACACTCTTTTGAAAATTTATAGGGACCTGTGTATCCAGCAGTTTAACAGGCAGTCTGAGTTCTTCTTTTTTTTTTTTTTAAACAAACCCTTGCCAAGGTTTTATCTCTCTCCCATCTCCCAGATTGAATATCCATTATCTCTGAAGATGCCATTACCCCCAGATGCCTCAGATTTATTTGTCTAGCTATTTTATAGAATAAAGGCCTGAGAGAGTCCTTTTTAAACACACATCCTAACCACATTTTAGAAACCAGCAGTTGGTCCCGTCATTCCCCTACCTTAAGATTTTACTTTTCTCTTGCCCAAGGATCATAAATTCTACTCCCATGTGTACTTTACAATTATGGAAAGAAATGAATCAAACTAGATATCCAAATATCAGAGTGGTTTTCCAACTTATTTTCCAGCTGTGTTTTCCTATCCATGGTATAGTTTACTTACATACATGTACCTATGATCCCTACACAGAGACTCAATGGTTAAATGATTTATGGATTATTTAATTCCAAATCTAGCATCAATCTGACTAGCCCAATCAGCCTACATTCTCCTGAGTCTCACAAGGTGAGAATTAAAAGAGTTCTTCTTCATGTATCATGACATATTTAGGCATGATTGTTCTTAAACAGAGTCAAGATTTCTGTTATCTAGATTGTATGTATCATTGTAGACTAATGGCTCCTGATCAAACTCGAGTTATCTCCTCCTATGCAATCGGCCTGCACAAAATGACAGCAAGCAAAGATTATTTGATTTTCATGAGTTTCTTCAGTGTCCAATGTTCTTGGAACTAGGTGGGGATCCATATCACCTAGGTGCACTGCCCAGAAGATTGCTGCTCAATCTCCTCTTCCCGGGATTTGTGATGACTTGTGTGCTAGTATTTCTCCCAGCATTCTGTCCACTCCATTTCTGTGGAGTCAAATCCACAGCTCATTTAAACTTGTCATCATGCTGTGATATGCACAGGCCCAGTCCGTAGCAGCTTAAAGGACCTGTAGACGTATCAAATTGCAGAACAAAGCAGAATAAGGCAGGTGAGGATGGGAGTATGTCTCATGAAGGACTGGAAATCACTATGTAAATACAACTTGTACGGAATCTCATGGACTTCTGCAAGGGACAATATTTATGAGGTCAGGATTTCTTGGAGTGAGATCTTCCCCTCACACGTAGGAGTCACTTGAAAAGTTTACGAATAATGATACTTTTGGGCGCCCACTGTTTGCAACTCATTGCAATATCTTGAGAAGATCTGCAGAAATGTGTACCTTATCAAGTTCAGAATTACAGAGCCAATGTACTAGGCTGAATATTCCAGCATACAAGTCTGTGCATAATCATCATTAAACTCTGTGTCTGACAGCTTGCATATGATGACTGAATGAATAAGGACTAATTGAACCAATTGTATTGGTACCAAGGTCAGAACCACACAATCTGTTAGTGGTCCAGCCCCAGGTTAAGAATGTATGAATACAAGACAACAAATCAATGAGGGCAATCATCAACAAAAGAAAATTTGAGACTATGCCAAATGCTATTGAAGTGGCCAGTGTTTGATACGCATTACTTCACTGCATTTTTAGATTATGTAGACAGAGGGAAGTGAATAGAGCTGGGTTAGAAGACTCCTCAGCTCCCTTCTGTTCCAAAATCATGTAAGGAGATACTGGGAGTTTTTCATACATAATGAGCTATCACCTCTAAAACACATATTATAAAAAGAATTGCCATAAGGGTTTATTTTAAATGCAAATATGTTCAAATAGATATATTTCTTCATCTCATCCATTCACAGTGGCTCCAGTTTGGACTAAATCCCTCTTCTTGATGACTACATTGCTCTTGATTTCAAATAATGGTAAATGCTTGTCTTACACAAACAAGTGTGTGTCAAAATTTGGCCTTCCCAAGATTGATCCAAACCAACTTTGCAACTATTGGTAGCACCTGGATGTTAGCAATCAAAGATCACAGATGGCTTATGGCTGCAAAAACCTATGAGATTACATAAAACAACCCCATCATTTTATGTGAGAATACTCAGGCTCAGGGAGGTTAAATTCTTTTCCAAAATCTCACCCAGAATTACCATCATGCCCTAGTTGGCGATCAACTCAATTGCGATATGAATAGATTCTATTGTTAAAATTGTAAGTGGTCTTGAAAATTGTGTTTCCTTTTTGTAAGTGACCTTGACATGTCCTACCACAGTCATAGAAAGATGGTACCATTAATGCCTAATTCTGATCATATCATAGTGAACCAGATTACCAATTTAGCACCTAACACCTCAGGTCTGATAAGATAATAGTATGTGATGTCATATATTATTTTTTATACAGAACATGCTTTTTATAGGTCAGTGTGCCTTGGAAAATCTGATAGAGGCAGTTTCTAAAGTCTAGCAAAGGGTAAATGATGGTTTAAGGTGAACTTGTGGATGACAAGGATAGGCTGATTTGTTGTTTAAAATACCCACTTATAGGAGGAGTTTACAATTTCTTTGAGGAGGTCTTATCTAGGTAAATGTCAGGGAATTTGTTGGCTCTGTTTCTCACTTTTAGCAAACATGTGGATCCCATTCCACTCATCCATGGAAAAACAAGATTGTATATTTTAATTCATCTGAAGTTTTACCACAGAGTCTATAAATATTACATAACAAATCTGAGCATTACTACTTTCTTGTGCATTCAGGATACATCTCCGTGATCACTATAATCAACCTAATTGAGCAAGACTCTCTAAGTGAAGGCAATAACATTTGTTTACTTCATTGTAGGGATGTGCTCACAGTCTGGTAGCACCAACATTTAAATTAGTTTTTATCCCAAACAGAGAGAAATGCAGCCTTCAGTCAACACAGTCTGTTAATTTGAATGTGTTTAAATTAACTGTGTGCTTGCCCTGAAGCTCTGCACTTTGTGTCTTGTGAGAGACCTGATGACATTGAGACCTTTGTCTCTTTTCATATGTTGCAGAGGACAGAGGAGCCCTTAGCCCTCCTCCATTCTCTGAGGGTGTGTGGTGGTCACATGTCCTGAGCTGCCCTAGGACCAGATTCCTGATTGGAATAGAAACACAAATGGTTCATACTGAGTGTTCATGCATAGTTTAAGAGAAAAAAATGCAGGGTTGAAAAAAGGAAAGAGCAGAATAATTACACCACAAGTCAGATGAAGGTGAGTGGTTCATGTTATTCATGCCTTTTCTGTAGGAAAGTTGAATTTCTCACATCTCTTCTGTTGCAAAGCTGTGCTTTTTGATGCGTTACCTTATTTTCCAGAATTAGCCTCTTAGGCCCAGATGTTTACTTCAAAATTGCCCATTTTGTCCTAATGGACATGCCACGTCTTCTACATCCCATGCCCAGCCTTTCTCTTCGCTCTTTGCCTCATAAACCTTTGCTCTGGATATTAGCTTCCCTTCATTCCAAGTAGGAAGTGTCTGGGGATAACCAACCTGCAGACAAAGGACAGGAAGAAATTTGAAGGGGGGAAACATTTAGGTATGCTGCAAAGTACATGGATTCTTGTTGCCAGTGTTCTTGTGCGAAGATAGTATTTCAATATAAGCCATTTTAGGAAGAAGGCAACCATTTCTCCAACATGGTAAGACAACCAGACAGAAGAGTGGATTCTAAGAATAGCACTGTTTATGTCCGTAACTGGGGCAGACAGTGGTGCCCATTGATGGGAACTGATACAGGGTAGCTGCAAAAGTGATGTAGATAATCAGCTGGTGCCTCTTGCCTGTGTAAGACATAAACATCTATTAATACAGATAATTTTTGCATGTGTGTGGTTTGGGGGATCAAACCCAGAACCTCATGCCTGCTAGGCATGTAACACTACCACAAAGCAATATCCCCAAGCCTTTGTGAACTTTATTTTGAGATAACGTCTCACTAAGCTTCTCTGGCTGAATGCAAACTTGTGATTCTCCTGTAATAGCCCCCTGTGGAGCTGAGATTACAGGCATGTGCCACAGTGCCTGTCTACACAGAGAGTTTTTACAGCAGGGAAATTACTTCCTATGGTACTGTGTGATAGATACATGCCATTACTCATTGGTCCAGTTAAACACTGAGAGTGAATCAATCACCAGTGTAAACTATGCACTTTGGGTGATTATAATGTGTCATCCTGGGTTCATCATTTATAACAAATCTACCACTCTGGTAGAGGAAGTTGACAAGGGGGAAAATGGGAGAGACCATGCTTGTGGAACTAGAGTTGGGCGGGAAGTAACCCCTACTTTCCTCTGAACCTGGAACTCCTCTAAAGATATAGTCTTAAATACACACATACACACACACACACACACACACACACACACACACACACACACACCTTTATGAAAAAAACCTGTTTTCCTATGCATTGTTTAGGAAGTTTAATGTTTTAGTGTACTCTCTCAAAAACAACCTCTTAGCAGCCAGATTCTACCTGTCAATTTTCAGGAAGGGTCAAGGATTATGATAGCCCGATAGTCTTTTTGACAAATATACATTTAAAAAGAAAAAGAACAATCTCATCCTCTCTATCTGGTAGTTACCTCCCATAATGTTAGCACAAAATTGGCCCTTATTAATTGTATACTAAATGAAAGTCATACCTCACACCTTTTCGTTGGCCTACTCTGGAAATGTTAATTATGAAACAAAGTGCTTTTTCAGAAACTATAATAAACTCTAATTATCTAGATCACACCAACTGAGAAGTACCATTTAGCAAGGATAATGAAATCACAGCAACTATTTGGGCTGGACTCTTGGCAGAACACATACCATGTGACTATTTTTTTTACCATTTGTTGACATTCTGAGGTATCTACCATGTCACTAAAGGCAACCATGGATCTTATTTTTCTTCCTTATTTCCCCCTTACTCCAGCACAACCCATCTTGTTGATTTTAGCCAGAGCTGGGAACTTCTGGTGCTCACCTTAGCTGAATGGATCCCTGGTTTTAATTATAGGAGTCTTTTTTCTTCTTCTTCTTCTTCAATTTTTCATGACAGTAACTCAAATCAAACTTGTTGGAACAAGACCAGGAATTGATCAACTCACATACCTTGAACAGCCATGGGTAGACATTTCTCCAGATACAGCTGGTTCCAGGTGCCTGCAAATGTCATTTGGATTCTGCCTCTTTCTCAGCTCTTAAACCTCTCTGGTGGCAGCCATGAATGGCAACCAGCAACCTACAAAATTCATCTCCTTTGAGATTTAGTAACTACCGAGAAAAAGGCAGACTTTTCCAACATGCCTAAAGAAAAAATCCAGTGAGAATTCTAAGGAGTCTGGTGTGGGTCACCCATGCCTCCCTCACAGATTACGTTTTCTGAGAGATGAACATGCTAAGTGTGTCCAAAAAGTTGTTCTGCGTTGAAGAGTAAGTTTAGCTCCACATGACCTGTAGTGAATGAAGTCTCCATAGGAAAGAGAGATCCTATTAATAACAGAGGAAAGGAAAAGGAGGACAGGAGAGAGGTGAACATGTGTTCCCCACCTTGCCTCTAAGACAGCATTCTCTTCTGTTTCTGAAATCATGAAGCTGGTTCTCCAAGTCCCAACAGAAACTAAGATAAGGTAACCTCTGGACTCACATGTTGATTTCTTTTTATTTATCATGAATGTGACAGAAAACCTAAGGCATGAATCTTTTTATAGTGCTTTAACATACATATAGTCCTAGGTAGCTAGACAGTCTATAGCTTGTGAAACTCAGTGGCGAAACAGTGGCTGTGTCTTATCTGCTGCCTCCATTTGTGTTTCTGTACATTGAGGTTCTTCTGTCACCTTGAATCATTTTTCCCATCTTAGATACCTAGCACTCAGCATCTGGGAGGCAATTCCAGTTGATTGGATCCATTCATCCATCATACATGAAGTTCCATTGAGTCATCTAAATAGAACAGGCCTCTACCCTCTGCTCAAATGCCACCAGTTCAATTACCCTTTCCAGACCTAAAACAGCACCCAACCTTGTGTACCATTTGCATTCATATCCTACTTTCTTTTTCTCCATAGCACTTATTTCCACCTCATGTTATGACACATTTGTTTGGTTATTTGTTCATTACATGACTTCCCCATTACAATAAAACTAGTAAGATAGGCATTTGTTTCTCTGTTATTTTCTGTTTCGTCTTCCGTGCCTAGAATCCTGGCTGACTCATATGAGGCGTGCAATAGCTGTTTATTGTGTCAAGAAATAAATGGATTAAACAAATAAAATTATGGCACCTATAGATCTTAGGCCATCATTCTGGGACCTGCAAAACACACACACACACACACACACACACACACACACACACACACACTTAAGCAGATGTTTAGCTAAAAAATGCAATGCATGGATAAACATGTTTTAAAAAAAGTCCTACACCATGCCCTACAATTTTGTTTATGTTACTAGTCTTGCATCACTTCTTAATTTCCTTTTCTTTCACTTATTGAGATATATATATATTATATATTTCTAGAATAGTGACTAAGCTAATAGGATTACCTAAAAAAAAATCTCAAAATAATGTGTCATAATGTAATTCATGCTAAGGGAAGTATAAATTAGAGGGGCATGGAACATTTATATTAATTCCAAAGAATTCTATGAAACAAAAACAGAGCCGGTACTTCGTCTCTTCTCTTTGTGACTAGAAGTGCATTTCCACTCTTCTTTATTGTCAGGAAGGGGGTTTTCTGCCTTTAGTCAGCTTATTTTTAGGTTTCTACTCTTTCCTGTGCCATTGTAAAAGGTCACGGCCCCTACAAATGAGGACAAATGAAAATCAAATTCGCAGAATTTCGTCTCTCACCAAATTCATCCAGCTCCTTTGTCTTTGGGGTGCCTGGGGGCTGTGGGTAAGACAAAGCCAAGCAGAACCAGTAGCCTGTTCACGAGGCTCTGCTACCCCTCAAGTGCAGTGGGAATTCCTTTTCGCCTGAGTGAAATGTCTAGTCTATAAAACTGGTTAGTAAAACATACTGTAATTTGGAATTTGGTAATACGGACTTCATTTTGATAGAACCCAGGCTGACCCACAGCATTATGTCATGAACAGATGTGAATTCTAGAGGAGTGAAATGATTAAAAACTTATTCAGAAAGAAAAAGGAAAGTTAGTCATAGGAAGTCTTTGTTTTTCTATCATCTAGGCAGTTAAGCCATGTTTAACCCTGTTTAGCCCAAGAAGTCTTTGTCTCCAATGGTAGCAACCTTCTAGAAAATTAGAATCACCTTTGTCTCTTGATATGAGAAGAGTCTAGGAATGTGCATAAATTGATGCTTTTATTTTAAAATATAACTTTTAAAGGTAATAAAAAATGTCATTTAGAGCCAGGTGCTGGTGGCTCATACCTGTAATACTAGCTACTCAAGAGACTGAGATCTGAAGATCTTGGTTTGAAACCGGCTCAGGCAAGTAAGTTTGTGAGACTCTTATCTCCAATTAATCAGCTAAAAAGCCGTAAGTGGAGCTATGGCTCAATTGGTAAAGTGCTACATTTGAGCACAAAAATCTCAGGGACAGCACGCAGGCCCTAAGTTTAAGCCTTAAGACCAGAACAAAAACAGAACAAAAAAACATACAATTTAGACACTTTAGAAGCCAGGTATAGTAATACAGACTGTAATCCCGCACTTGGGAAGATCATGAGTTCTCACTTACCCTGGACTACATAAGAAGAGCCTATTTCAAAAAACCAAGAATCCACCAATTAGCCAACAAACCAAACACACACTATGGACTGTCTGACACATGAATGTACAGGAATACCAATAGGCTAATTGAGCTGTGCCAAGTCCCTCAAGATACCCAATCCTCAGCTTTTTATGTAGCGAACAGAAAGAATGAGACCCTATGTGGAACTCTCTTGTAAGACAAACAACACATTAAGTGTGGAGTTACAGTAAAGACTAAAAGGGCACTGAATGCATGAAAGTGCTTCCCAAATTATAAAACATAATAGAATGATTACCAGCAGTCAGCAGTAACAGCAGTGGGCAGATAGAGATAACGCCAATGACTATATTGTATGAATCTTTATTGCTAGTGTTTTTAAAAGGTTAACCTGCACTCTGGATTTTTGATAATCCATCAAATTACATATCCACATTGGATTGGAACCACATTGGTTATTTAGTCACTTCAAAAACCAACTAATATTTGATTGTAGGAATATAAATAGAAGGGCAGATGATATATGTATATGTAGAAATATATGCATATATGTACATATATGAAAGATAGATGTAAATAAATACACACACACATATAATGCCTCATACATATTAGCACAGGAAAGCTTATTAAGCTTAAGGTTACTATCAGTAGAATTTTACCAAAAGATAATTCTTGCAAAATAAAACCCATGTTAGGCCATTTTAAAGTCATTCAACTGATAATATTAGCTTGATTACTTCTAAGGTAAAATATATCCAAGGAAAAATAGTCCTTATTATTGTATGGGGCTGGGAAGGTAGCTCAGTGGTAGAGTCCTTGGCTTGCATGCATGAAGACTTGGGTTCAATTCCTCAGCACCATATAAGCAAAAAAAAGCCAGAAGTAGTGCTGTGGCTCAAGTGGTAGAGCACGAGCCTTGAGCTGAAGAGCTGAGGGACAGTGCCCAGGCCCAGAGTTCAGGCCCCACGACTGACAAAAAAAAAAAAAAATCGAATATTATTGTGTAAGATGACATCTACCATCAAATTTAGAAATCATGTGGTAAACAAATATAAAGTTTGTCTGTTTTTCTTGGGGCCTATACTTAACATTAGTCAAAGAGATTCTTTGAACTCCGAACATGAATCAAGTGTAAGTCGATCAGCACAGAGTCACTCAGCAACTGTTCTGGACAGTGAGGCTAGAATGGAGAATGAAACGATATTGGACTTAACCTCAAAGAGTTTATATGACTAAACTTATCAAATGGGATGAGATAGTCAAAATAGAATGATATCCAAAGCAACAATGACTTCATGATGCAACACAGGCTTAGAATACTGACCCTTTCAACACGACTGGTATCTTTGATCCTTTTCAACTAATTCTTCAGTTCATTTGCATACTACAAATGGCAAGAAGACATCACAACAGGGAAGTCAAATTACTTGCCAAGACTTGTTCCTGTGACTTAGACACACATGTCCTTGTTTGAGGCCGAGTCTTCTTGAGTTGCTGAGCTTGTGTTCTGTGCCCTGATGTCCTGTCCCACAACTGCATTTAAACATGGGTTCAACTCTGAGTCACACTGTCCAGTATCAGCCAGGATACTTCTTGCTGTTGCATCTCCAGATGATGACCACAGATAATGCATTGTGCTCTTTACCTGTCCCTGGCAGTATTCTTAGCATGCTACTTAGAATGCACATATCAGGTCTTGAAATAATGAATGGCACTCAAAGTTTCTATGCCCATAATTGCTTGAAGTGTAGCTGTAAAAGGAAGTCTTCAAGTTCCTTTCTTATATTGCAAGTGTCTGGCCATAATTGCACAGTTCTACCTCCCCAGACTTTGACTATATGAAACCAGGAAAATCCACACAATTTAATTACCTTTCTCATGACTATTGCATTATGTATATTTCAAAATTTGGAGAATTTTTAAAAGGCATTAAGCACAAATAGTGTTGCTAGTCATTTTGGTGCTACCTTAAGATTATTGATTAAGAGCATATCTCAAACCCTAATATTTAATCCCTCTCAGTTTTTTTTTATAATGAAAACTCTTTAATATGTAAAAAAACATAAAGAACTTGGTATAAGCAATCTTCATCTCCTAGCAATTACCATTGTAGTTTTACTTACACTTACATATTTTTATCACTATCATAAATTTGAAAATTGGTGACTGATGTTGCTTCCAGGTGACAAAAGAATATAAGAGAAAGGGTTGAGAGAGATGGTGGAGAACAATGAAAAGAAGGGGTGATATTGATCGTAGCCGTAAACTGACATGTTGAATTGAAACCTCTTTGTGCCACTAAAATAATAATAATAACAAGAAGAAGAAGAACATGGGAGAACAAGCAATGTCTGGATTGCTTTTGGGGTAAGGAAGAGTGAGCACGAAAGGAAGGGATGAAGACAAAGGGGCAAAAAACCAGAGGATGTATGCACATGGAAAATCATATTCCATTGTATGGTGGGTCATTCACACTATACAAACAAGAAGACCTCAAGTTCCGTCCTCGAGAACTGGTATTGCTAAACCCCCAGAATGTGGCTGAGGTTTAACGAGCCGTTTCTGCATCTAGCCTGAGAAGTACTAGAATTTCCCCTTTTCTCCCTCTTATTGATACTCAACCATAACGCTGTAAGGATGCCCAGTTGTGTAAAGACCACTTGGAGGCAGTGACCACAGACAGTCCTGAATCCTGTAGTAACACCTAACATCATTTGCTGACTGTCAAGTAGGCCATTTTAGCAATTTCCAGCCCATTCAACGGCCCATGTGAACAAAGCATCACCCAGTTGAAGCAACTCACAGATTATGCAGAGACAATGAGAAGAGTTTTGTAGCTAAGCCCCTAAGTGTGAGGGGGGTTGGGATATTCCACAGGAATAAATCATTGAAACAGCACTGGTACTGGAAGTATGGTGCTCCAATGGCAGAAAGGACTTGGCAGCATTGCCTTGGGAACTGGGGCAGGAGGAAGCTGAAAGAGCCTCGTGAGACTGCTAGTGAAGGGAATAAGGATCAAGAAAACCCTGGAAGCTGAAGGGAAGAGGACCCATGGGATGAAATGGAAGTTAGTACATGACAGCCTGGAAGACAGAGAGAGAGTAAGGGAAGCTCCTGTGGATCTGGCGAAGACTAGGTCTAGAAAAAATTCTGAAAGTAGATCAGTCTATTGGTCAAACAAGTCACAAAGCTGGCCAAGATTCAGGGAACAGGGAAATAAAGTCCACTTTCTATGGGAGGGAGGAAGGCAAAGGGAGGGTTGTTTAGAGTAATCTATGACCAGGGATAGCAGATACTTGAGGAATATTTTTCAAGCCAGATAAGTCATACGCGACAAATAAGAAGTTACCCTGCATCCTGACTTCACAGCTAGATGGGAAGGCAAAAGTATGCAATGGAGAAAGAGCAACATGCTGATTTAATTTTTAATTAAGAAGGTCTACTGATTCTATAAACCTGCTGTATGCCTCCTCTTTTGTCCCTAAAGGTAATCAAGCAAGCCAGTGTGAATAATCACAGGTATAAATAGGAAAGTTGCTCTATTATAAGATGATAAGCCAATGGCATTTTGTATGTGTGTGTGTGTGTGTGTGTGTGTGTGTGTGTGTGTGTTTGTGTGTGTGTTTAAATTATGTTGAATTAGGCAGCTGGTCAGGTTTTTCATTTGAACAGAACTAAAATCCACATCCATGTGAATTGCTTGGCTCTGACTTCAAATAAAAAACCGTCATTGTCAAGATAGAAGCTGTTTTATTTTTATCACAGGAAGACATGTTAAGGTAGGTTAATCTTTAGGAATTATTTATCCCTGAAAATCTCCAAGGCATTACAGTATAAGAGACTGGGAATTAGGAGACATTAATCTGAAAGGAAAAGCAATTTCTGTCTTCCTCAATACTAATATAACAAGATGGCATGGTTATGGCCAACCCCCCTAAATACCTAAATAATTAGGTCTTTCTAGTCTTAAAAAAAAAAACCTGATAGTTAACAGCTGTGTTCTATTAAGTTGTTTGTGTGTGTCCTAAAGAAGGTTAACAATACCATTGCACACAGCTTTTATTTAGTGGTATCATTGGAAGGTTCATGAAGAGGGCCTGGGAAAATGGAAGGATGTTGCTCCCTTCCATATAGATCACTTGGCCTCCTTTTCTCTGGCTTCTCAATAAAACCTTCCCTTCCCAGAGAAGATGAGGTCTTTGGTGCTCCTGCTGCAGACCAAATTCACATAGGTCAGGAAAAGGAAGAAAGGGGCTGGGATGGAGGTGGGAGACCAGGAAGAGTCAAGCGCTGTTGAGTAGATAGGCATGTGCTCCTGCATTCATTTCATAAGAGAAAAGACCTAGAGCTCTGATCTCACATTCCTCAGATCCATTTAATGCCTGGCTGGTGTAGGGCCTTAATAGGCACTCAAAGCGCTTCCAATTTATTCCTTCGATTTTTAAAAACAGAGCGGAAACTTTAGACAGTGAGTGGGGGCAGTCTGTGCTTTCACAAAAGCCAGCTGGAGAAGAACATGGATTGCTGTAAAAGTTGATAGAGAGTTGGTATCATTAAAGTGCTCGCCAAATTTCCCTGCCTTTTATGCCCTGCTTCATCTAAAGACAAACCATTTGCCTAGCTAAGGTTCCATGGGATTCCCCTGGTCCCAGTACATGCTAATGCGCCTCAGACCACCAATGATGTAGGGTCACCTTCTCTCAGCCAGGCCCAGGCTTAGGACTTGGCAATAGTTGTGCCTAAATCCATATTTTCTCAAGTAATTGGATCAAGTACCATCTCTAGCTCTAACAGCCTTGGATGACAGAACATAAGCGGTGAGTTCTGCCCAAGTCCAGTGTTCCTTAGCCATGGCCCAAAGGGCCTGAGTATCCATGTAACTTCCTTTCTTTCCTCTACAAAATGCCTTTTTGTTTGGATAAACGCGAAAAAAAATCATTAGTCCAGATGAACAAAGGAACATAGTCTTTGGAGAAAAATTAACTTGAGTTTCTTACATGGGAGCCAGCTGGTATTTCTACAATATGTGCTCTATTCTGAGCCAAAGTGCTAACAATAGCACACAACACAGTCGGGAGGGAAAGGATGAGAGCCACTGAGTGTGAATTTCCCCCAGTAGGTCACAGCCACACAAACATCTGTTCCGAAGGAGCAGGTGTGATCTACGATGGACATTGTTTGACTGGCTCCAGAATGCCTTTGTTGTTACACTGCGCTTGGTAAGATGAGCGGAGGTTTTTGAATTGGAATAGAAAGTAGGGGGAGATTGGATTTTTCATTTGTAAAGTCTGGTTAGCTTCCAACAGTGAGGAAATACCCTCATTGAAGACTGTTCAACATTATCAGAACAACAACAACAATAAACAACAATGACAAAACAGTGTCAAAGGGTCGGCCAGAAAACATTGAAGCCCAGGTGGATAAGAAATGAATACAATCTTGTAGTTAAGTGTGGAGGAGAACTCAGTCACGGTGGAAGTCCAATTTAGAGGGTGCTTTCCTTACTTCATCATCATCATCAGTATTAGCGTTACTGTTTTCTGTTAGTCTTTTGGATTTCCAGGCTAAGAACACTGGAGTTGTTCCCCAAATTTCTCTGTCTTCTCTATCTTTGTGACTCTGCTTCTGAAGTGTCTTTTCCAATCAGCAGTTTATGCTCCTCACCCTTCAACAATCTTGTTTTGGCCTGCATAAGTACATGAATACCTCCATGGAAATGCTGTCTCCCATCAGGTCCATAGCTCTTTGGGTTTTTTTTATCATTCTTATAATATTTATCAAATATTGCCTTGCTTTGGTGTGGTTTGTATTATTGTCTGGTGTCCTTACCCTACTAGATCATAAATAGATGTCAGGCAACATTTCCCTGGTGATCAATTTTTGCTGTAGCCTTTGTTCCACACTTCTATACACGATAAAGTTTTAATTTAGTTAATACATTGAATTTAGTAGCTGCTGAGTTATTTCTCTGGGTCCAAGCAGCCTATGGGGTATGGTGAGAGTAACTAGAAGATTAAGAATAAGTGGTCATCTGAACAGTGATAATAACAATAATAATCAGAGCAACAATAACATAATTTATTGAATGCATATTGGTTTCAAGCTCTGCACAAATTACTTGATATATTTTCTTTTAGTCTAAGAACAAACGGGTATGAGTTTTATTTGCTGTTTTATAGGTTTTTTTTACATCACTTTTAGAGGTTAGAAAATTGTGGAAAAGAGAAGTACCTATATGTACTTATATGTTGGATGCTATCATATAAGTATCAGAAAGTCTAAGTCTGAGAACCACAGAGGAGGGCATTCTGCATTTCTTTCTGTCTGGATTCCTCCTTTAGATTGTGGTCTGTTCTCAGGCTCTGTCTTCCTCTAACTTCCCAAAGCCTCCTACACTGCTTAACTTGTAGGTTAAGTGCCCCAGACTGTCCTGAAGTTCCTGCACAGGTAGTCCACAAGCAGATAGGATCACCTCCATCTTCAGCTGGGCATTGAACAGGAGAGCTGGCAAGTACTGAGTGTGCTAACAGAGCTTCTGGCACTGTTGCTACTCCAAGGATTTAACATTCTGGTGATTCCTAAGATACAAATCATCAAGCACAGAGTTGTGAAAAAGACCAATGAGAAAATCAGCAGGGGAAAAGAGGGACGAAGGCTGTTTTAGAAATGGTCAGAAATGTTCCTTTTAGAACTTTCACTTATCAATGACCAAACATTTATGCACAAATGTCCCAAATTTGCTCCGTCGCAATATTTCAATTTCATTTGATATTTTCTGTTGTAGCAAAAAAAGGAGTTGGCAATTAACTAAATACAAGTTTAGAATATGAACATATGAAAAGACTGAAATACCCTGTAAGGGCTGATGTGAGCAAAATCACCAAGTGGGAGAAGGTGATGAGGACATGGGCCCATCGCTTCCAGCCTTCAGCAGCCCCATCTGTGGAAAATCTCCCCCTCTCAGCTGCTCGCTCTTCTTCGCCCCTCACTGGATATTAGCATTACTATGTTCTCATCATCTGGTTGCCAAAAATATGAAGCTGCTTCTAGTAAAAACATCTGATCACAGACCCAGACAGGTACAGACTTATACATACTACATATAGATGCACACAGGTAACACACAAAGAAACACATGTACACATAGACATAGAGATTCATGCCATACTATGTGTCTCCCAACGCTATGAACACAGCTATATACATAAACACACATGTGGATAGATTCTAGCACCACATAATACATACAATATGGTCACATACACAAAAGACACACAAACACATGAAACCAAACACAGAAACACATGTCCATATGCATAAACACACAGAGACACGCTTGCATGTATATGACACTGGATGCCTGGAGATACACAGTGACTTCAAGACTTTCAAGGTGTCCTCATTTGCCTTCATGAAATCTAAAACTTCTCCTTCAAAAGGACAGACTGAGCGGACTGAGAGGACAGACACATATGCAGACACGCAAACCTGCACAAGGGGGAAAAAAACAATGGATTCCATGACTCAAGTGGAAAAGTGTCTGCCTAGCAAGAGCAAGGCCCTGAATTCTAACTCCCAAATATATAATATTCATAATAGTAGTAGTAATAATAACAAGAATAACAAGAATCGTCAACAATGGTAAGCCAAAGGGGAAAAAAATCTCTGTTTTTTCGATTGGAAGCTTTACCCAGCCAGGGAAGGCAGGGATTGGGGCTGTACTGGCTCAGCACTTCTGAGAGCAAGCCCCTCCCTGGCCATTACCTGTTTATACCTGAGAGGCCTGTTATAGATCATTGCTTTTCAATTTGATGTGTTTATCATGTGGGTCTTAGCTTTAGCTCTTGAAAAAAGACATCCCAGGAATATATTTTATTCAGATTCAGTCTGCTATGAAAACACCCGTTTGATCATGAGACCATTTATGACACAAGGGATTAGAAGCTGGGGAAAGAAATGACAGTATTATTTCTCAGCTGTCACATGGCTCTGACTTGGAGAAAAATAGATCTCTGGTCTTTCCTAGCCAATTACTCTTAATAAATTTAATTAAAAAGTATCCCTGCTATTTATAAGATTATGCCAAACATAATAGATACATTTCGTGTGTTACTGTTTTGGAACCAAACAGAAAGACAGGAGCAAATGATGCCTTTGTATTCTCAACCATTCTTTGAATTTTCACTTCTGCACAGATCAGATTTCTATGACTGAGGCATTGTTTGCAGTCGTTACCCATTTCAGAGAAGCTCAGCAATTATAGGCTCTGCTGACAAAAAGCAAGGGAATCCAAACATGCTTTCTTATTTACCTTAATACATCTTAGTCCTCTGTATTGATTGTCTACAAGACTCTGTAATGAAACACGGGGATCAAGCTCAGTAACACGGCGTCCTTGCCATTCATCCCTGAGCACATTAAGTCCATTAACAGACAGGGCTCAACAGCATCCATTTTAGGTCAATGGCTTTTAAAAACCTGGATTCTATACTTCAGAAGGACTTTTCCCACAAGAGGCGGGGCAGGGGGCTGAAAAAATCTGGTTTAAAAATAGCACTCAGCATTGTACTCATGAATTGATATGCTGAATCCAAACTCCCTGGTACAACTACTTAATGATAATAAAAAAATTAAAAAAAGGGAAATAGGACTCAATCCTCAGCCCCCTCTTCTAAAACCAAAAACAGAGGGATCAGAATCACATTATCATTTGCACAAATTATTTTTCTCCTCTGTTTCTTTCTTTCATTGCTTTAGAGGCTCATTATCTCTGTCTCAGGATCTTGAAGCTAAGAATTATAGAAGACTGGAGATCAAAAGAATTAGGTCTCTAAGGCTTGAGACCTGATCCAACAAGTGATCACTGGTGTCTAAGAGATACTCAAGAGATTCCTTGATGTGATAAATTTGGAGATAGAAAGGCTCACAAACTATTGGAGAGGCCAGCTTTGATTATTCTCATCATTAATTGGCATGCGAGACAATTTTGAGTTTTTTGGATGAGGAGACTGATGCCATGCTGACAGTCAGAAAACTGAGGGAGAAAAGGAGATGACAAGAAAAAGGTGAATGAACAAAATGAACGATGCAACTGAAAGCAGTGTGCCATTTTGGAATTTTCAAACTCCCTGTTTGCTCATTGGCTCAATCTGCTATTAGTTAATAAATGTTGACTGTCCTACGCACTGTAGATAAAATGAGGAACAAAAGAGACTTAATCTTTGACTCCGTGGAACTTATATTCCAGTGAAACATACATTGATGTACATGTTAATAAAGTTTTATTAGTCTGTGATATGAAGAAAAATACTAGCAAGGGATGAGCAATAGAAATATGGTGGTGTGACACTGCAATGGATGATATGGAGAATTCTGACTCATCGCATTTGCTGAACTGCTATAAACTTTCCCACCATAGCTGGTTTTGACTGCAAACGTGACATCATTGAACATGGAGATGGGAACAGAATCTCCTGCAAGGTGGGACTAGCTGGCTGCAATAGCATTGAATGATGGAGAAGGCTTTTTTAAAGTGGGTAAGTTTGAAAGGAGCGGGAAAAGTGAGGAAAATGCAGATCTGTGATAGAAAGAAAACTTGTGCCATACTCTGGTAGAGGGCTCTTCTGCCTGAGTTAATGGAACACAAAGAGACCAGTTTAGCTAGGGTATAAATTCAGTGTAGCTACAGAGGAGGGTGGGGGCAGAACGTAGTAGAACTAAGAACTAAGATCACCATACAGACATTGGATATGAGAAATGATGAAAGAAATGTGAGCATGGATGTGGTATTAGGTGACTTACCTTTTAAAAGGATCGTTCAGGACACAGATAGTGAATAGACTGCAGAGATGACAGGGGTTGGGACAATAAGAGAAGCAGACAGACCAATTCAGAGGCATTTGTTAATGACCCAGGCAAAAGAAAAAGGTAGATTGAACAAGTGAGATAGCAGTAAAAGTGGTGAAACATCAAATGTGGGAAGTATCTATCTATCTATCTATCTATCTATCTATCTATCTATCTATCTATCTATCTATCTATCTATCTATCTATCTATCCATCCATCCATCTATCTATCTATCTATCTATCTATCTATCTATCTATCTATCTATCTATCTATCTATCTATCTATCTCTCTATCTACTTATATACACATTCCCTTTGTCTTTATACAAATTTATGAATTTTAATTCTGGGAATCAATTTGCCTTAAGACAAATTGGAAGTGGTCTCTCTCTCTCTCTCTCTCTCTCTATATATATATATATATATATATATATATATATATATATATATATATATATATATATATTTGGTTGATCATGGGGCTTGAACTCTGGGCCTGGGTGCTGTCTCTCAGCTCTTCAGCTCAAGGCTAACTCTCTACCACTTGAGCCACAGTGCCATTTCTGGTTTTCTGAGTGGTTTATTGGAGATAAGAGTTGCACAGGGTTTCCTGCCTGAGCTGGCTTTGAACTGTGATCCTCAGATCTCAGCTAGGATTAGAGGTGTGAGCCACCAGTGCCTGGCAGGAAGTGGTCCATATTAAGCCCCTCTCTGCCAGCTCAAAATATGATACTACTTGAGAAGTGTGGTTGTTTTGAAACAGACCAGGGTTTGAAGATGCTCCTGACTGCTGACGTGAGGTTTGAGATGTACACTGAAATTGGAATGGGTGGTATGTGTTAATTGGTTAGGTCTACAGAACTAGAGAGAAAGTGAGGGGTTAATGATGTCTCTCTAGTTTGTATCTGAACCAACATGGTTTAGAAAGCAATGGGAGAAACATGTTTATGTGGGAAGGCTGAGCTGTCTGGGTGATGCATTACGAACATGAGGCAAAGGAGAGGTGGCTAGAGATGGAGTCCGGAGTGAACATGACAGGCAGAGACAAATTTGGAGTTTGTCAAGTTTGTCAATGGTATGTAACTTGATGAATCTATTGATGAATAAAAGGAGCAACAGAGGACAAATGTGGAGGTCAAAACCTTAGATCCTCTAAAATGTACAAGTTAGAATTCAGAAGAACACAAAGAAAACAGGAAAAAAAAACTATCTACAAAGTGAAATAAAAACAGAATGAGGTAGTTTTTATTTTTGAGATGCCAAGATAAATATGGAAGAATGAAACAATCAGCTTTACCAAATGTTGCTGAGAGGTCAAAATGCTGCTGTGATGGAAAACTGACCATTGGATTTCTCAATATTGGTGACCTTGATTGACCCTGGCAGAGTTCCAGTGGGATGGAGACCCAGTAAGGTGCTGAGGAAAGGTTCATAGGGGTGATTTTGAGAGGCAGTGTAAGTGGGAAATAGAGACACTGTTTTGAAGTTTGTCTCATCGTGGAGCCACAAAAAACGATGCTGGAGAATAATGTGGGATGAACAAAGGTTTCCAAATAATAACTATTACAATGCTGGCTATAATGATCCAGCAGAGAAGGAAAAACCATCAAGATTCAGTGGGAGAAAAATGACAAAAGCAAAGTGTTTGCAGAGCACAAATGGCCACCCTGTCCTCAGAGAAGCCCGGACGATTCACCCAGCATGACAGGAAGGAAGGCAGATGAGATGATTCAGACGTAGACCAGATGGAGGCTTGCTGGTGAGCAGAGAAGTCTTCTCAGATAGCTTCTACTTTCTCAGCAAAATGAGACGCCAGACCCTCAGCTGAGAGTACAGAGTGGAGGGGCAATGCATGGGGTTCCAGAGACGAGGAAAAGGTGTGGATAAAGCCACAGGGGAGGCATGAAGGACTGTCCCACAGTGCTGACTTGAGATCCACCATCATGAACACAAAAGATGACCTACCACCAGCTGACAAGGCCATTGTTTCCTCCTGAAATTGAGCTTGATGACGGTGGCTGTAGAACCTGAGAGGCACTGAAGGAGATCAGGGTTGGTTTCTTCAGGCAGAGAAGAAGGAGATAGGGAAGGGCAAAGAAATGGGCTGTGATTACAAGGTATGTTTATAATAATAGATGATGGAAAGGGAGAGTACATGTCAGGGCTGGGGGTATGGGGGGCACCTTATGTAGTGTATTGGTAGATACCAATGGATCTGAGGTCCAGTGTGTGGGTGGGGTCAGATGGTTGGAGTTGGGAGACCTAGAATGAATTGGAAACATAGGAGGAACTGGTTGGAGAGTGGAATAGGTTTAAGTGAGGCTGTAGAAATGGTGCACCCACAGGTGATCGTGAAGAATCACTTGGGGGTATTTAAAAAACATTTGAAAATTGAATTTAAATTTCAGAGGAGTGGGATTTGGGCATTGGTATTTAAAAAATTCTCCCCATCGATTTTAATGTGCATCTAGAGGAGAGAACCACTGCTCCAGGGATTGTTTTTTGAATTGCTGTGGAGCAAGGCTGAGATATTTGGATTCTAGGAATCTCCTCTAGGCATACCTTAACCTAAAGCAAAGGTTGGAAGTCATCAACAGGGGTTGTTAATCATTTTTGGCCTAACTTCCAAGTTTCTGATTCACTGGGTCTAAATACCAAGTCTGAGTTCATGTGTCAACTTTGTTAGTGATAATGATATTGCCCATCCAGAAACTACACTATGAGAACCAGTGACGTGAAGTATTTATGATGCAAGTAGATAGAGTCATTGAGAAATGCTTCTCACATATTTAATCAGTATGCACATCACCTGAAATTTGTTAAATAGCATTTTTTTTATCTAGTAGGGAACAGGGTGGACTATGAGCTTCTATATTTATTTATAATAAGGTTATACAATGCTGATAGGGCTTCTCAGATAACTCTGAATAGTTAGGACTACTTGTACTTATTCAGCCACTGATCTATATGCCAAACATTGGAGAACTTTCTGTTAGCAAATTATACACAAGTAGCAGGAATTTACTAAATAGATTCCAGGCTTCATTAAGTGCCTCTTGCTTGATTACAAAAATAACATGTTGGTATTTTTCAGACAGTCTGGAGTGACATAATGCTGTATTCTCAATTTTTTTTTCTGAACAGGATTTCCATATGTGGAGAAGTCTGGATACTGAACCCTACTTGGGTGAATTGAAACAGACCCCTTGAAGGTTACCATCATTTAAAATTATGATAATTCATGAATGGCTATTTTTAATAAAATATTTTCCTGACCATCTTCAAGAAAATTCATATTCTGTCCTTGCCTTTGGGTTTTGTGTTATTCTTAGAGGATATAGAGTAAGTGTGAACGTTTTCATTGTCATTAAGAGAAGAAGGAAGAGGGCAGGAGTGGAGGGAAGAGGAGGGCAAAGTGGTAAATGGAGGAATAGTAGAGGAGGAGAAGTATGGCAATGACTCGTTTTGTAGCCACTACAGTGTTAACCTACCATCCCAGTGTTATGAAGGCTCTGAATGCTTTTCAGACTCCAATGGAATGGAAATTCAGGCCTCACCGCGGTCGAGTCTAGGGCTTGCTCCTGGATAGGGGTATAGCCCTTATAAACTTCACATTAGTGATCTGCATTCAAATATTCTTTACTATGACCATAAATATACATCTCCATTCAATCTTGAGCCCAATACCTGACAGACAAGAAAGACAATCTCAATGTTAGCTGTTCTTGCTCTTTGCTTATACTCGGGGGAGAGTGGAATTGGATTTGGATTTGGATTTGGATTTAAATTTAGATTTTTAGGCAAGTACATCTCTTTTTAGGGCATCAGTAGTCTTCCCTGGAAAATGAATGGAGAGCCTAGAGCTGAGCTTCTCAAACTTCCTCAAGCACCAGAATGCACGGAAGTTTCTAATTCAGCAGGTTGGGAGCATATCTAAGGAGTTCTCTCTACCCCCCAGTAAAATATAACAGAGGGTACAAAGAACTTAATAATCATGTTCAAGAATTAAGTGAATTGAAAGAATGTGGAAAACTGTGCAGTTTGGAGACTACAGCTGGCTCAAGTGAAGGCAGAGTCAGGGCCCTCACACCGACTCAGATGCCCCTGTTGCTCACCACACTTCCTCCTTTACTGGAACCAAGAAAGAACCCCACTGAACCAGGACAGAAGTTGTTTGTTTTTGTCGGGCATGGGGCTTGAACTCTGGGCTTCAGCATTTCAACTCAAGGCAAGCACTCTACCACTTGAGCCACAGCACCACTTCCAGTTTTCTGATGGTTAATTGGATATGAATCTCACAGACTTTCCTTCCTGGGCTGGCTTTGAACCACAATCCTCAGATCTCAGCCTCCTGAGTAGCTACGATTACAGGTGTGAGCCACCGGTGCCCAGCTGGGCAGAAGTTTTGATTAACTTAAACTAGCTTAACCAGTGTTTGATTGAATTTGTCCCAGCCACAGTATGTAAATAGTATACACTTAATAGCTAACATGTATAGGATCTTTGACCTGTGCAAAGAACACTGAAATAGACCACATTCCCTTTGCCTGAGCATTTACCATATTCTCCCATACATAGTGTCCAAATGTTTCTAGTCACTTCTAAAAATACCAAGAGGTCTCACATGTGGTCACAGACAAGCTGGTGGCTTTGTCAACTTTTCTCTGCCCTGACTCCGTCCCCTAAGGGCTATGAGCTGCTGGAATTCTCTTTCCAGGCTCCACTGGGTACATCAAGATGGTGCTTTCCCATCTCATCGGTCCAACCCCCCCCCCCCCCCAGGCTCTGCCCTGCAAGGCTTCTGATTTGGGCAAACTGGGAAACTGCAGGCATAGCCACACGTATCTGGTGCTGCAAAGGCAAGCACTACAAAATCTCTGGAGCCTTCAGTGTGCCAACTCCTCCCTGTGTTTCAGGCAGATAGTGGAGACCCACAGAGGCCCTTGCCCACACTAAACAGCACCTGCTGCTTCAGAAAGCCACACCGCGCACGAGGAGATATAACTGTTGGTTTCTTATTCAAACAGACCTAGAGGGTCCCAGGTGGGTGTCATTGATGAGAGAAAAGAAGCGTCTTCTTCCTTTCTGTCAGTCTTGATAGTTTTATTGATGTCTTTTTAGTGGTGAGGCTATTTGTGGGCCAAGACACACCATTGGCCTGATTCAAAGGGAAATCCTCGAAGAATATGACAATAGGAAGAGAGTCAGATGTTTGGCGGGCTGGGGGTTGTTGACTGCCTTTGTGGTGAATCAAACAGCTGATTAGCATTGTTTTTGTGGGGGATTCTGGGAGGAGAAGGAAAGCGGGAGAAAAACGTGAGAGGGGGTAACAATGTTCTACATGACGCGTACTCATTACCTTATGTATGCAACTGTAAGCCCTCTGTACATCACCTTGACAATAAAATAAAATTAAAAGAAATAAAATGCACCTCTAAGAACTTGAGAATTACAAATGAACCGCTATGAACTGCGGTTACTTACACCCCTGATCCAACTACCATTGATAGTAACCCTCCTTTATAATCATGAGACAATAATCAAAACCAGGAAATTTACCTTGGCCAGTACTATGCACTGAGCTGCACCTGATTTGAACTTTGGTCAATTCTCCCACAAAGCTTTTACATTTCCAGGATCAGATACAGACTCCCCTTGTTTGTTCGGTCATTACTTCTTTAGCTTTCTATGTTTATTTACAGCTAGTAGGTCTTTCCTTGCCTTCTATGGCCTGAACAACTTGGAGAAGCACTGGTGACTTACTTTGTCCTTCAGTCTGGATCTCTTTGAGCTCTTTTTGGGCTACAGTGACATCACCATCTTTCCCGCAAGAACGCCACAGAAGTGATGTGTCTTTGACAACTGGCCTATCTTGTGCTATTAACCTTATTAATCTTGATGAGTAAAGAATTATCTGTAATATTTCCTCATGATTATTGCCTCATAATTAATATTTAGTAATTGATAAATATCATTAGAGAAATACTTTGAGACTAGACATGGATTGTTTTTCCTCACAATTTGTTTTAATCCATCATGTATTCAATTATTATGCTGTTTGCCTAATACTGACTATTCTATTTCTCTCTTTCTGCCTGTATATATTATTTGGAGTTCTTCGGTAAGTTTAACTTTATTCTCCGTTCTTTAAGCATATCATTACAGATGTTGCATTTTATTCTGTAGGTTAAAACCCAAGGTCACTTATCATCATTTAAACTACTCTAATTATTCCACTTCGGCCACTCAGGGCTTTTTTTCAGGTTGGCTACTGTATTCAGAGGCAGCTTTTACTGTAAGTTTGCATTAATAATGTTCCTTTTTAATTGTGTAGTACACTCTCTGCAGCATGTCAGGTCACCTTTGAAGCTTGGGAAAAAAACTTGGGATGCTAGCCCCACTTCAGCGTTCTGATTCAGAGGATAGGATCTGCATTTCAACAATCACCTTTGATCGACTGTGAGGCTCCTGGGCACACAGAATAAGGAGCACTGACTGAGAAAGTGACTGAGTGTACATCCTTCACAAATTTATATAAATAAATAAATATATATACTCATACATACCCATATAGCAGTGTACCCATGTATACATGTACATGCACACAAACATACCCCGAAATTTTACTAGACATTCTGTTTCTGTTGCTGTTGTTATTGGTGTTTGTTTACATGCTGGTACTGGGTCTTGAACTCAGGGCTTGGACACTGTCCCTGAGCTATTTCTCTTAAGACTACCATTCCCCTATTTGAGCCACAGGCCCATTTCTGGCTTTTTTTGGTAATTAATTGATAAGAGACTCTTGTCTTTTCCTGCATGTAATAGCTTCAAACTGAGATCCTCAGTTCTCAAATTCCTGAGTAGCTGGGATTGCAAGTATGAGCCACCCACGCCTGGCTGATATTCGGTTGTTAAATGTGCTTTGTTTACAGCAATAAATTCATTAACATTTTTCTGTGACAATGAACAGGCTTCTGCAGCACCATTTCAGTGGCTATTATAGTCTATGTAACACTCTTGGCTACTTTCTATTACAAATATTCCTGTGTATACATGCGTGTCTGCATGCATAGAAAATTTGTGCTTATACATTCTTTCCTTTTCTTTTTTTTCCTTCTGCGGCAAATGAAATTCTCTTTCTTTCTTTCTTTTTTTTTTTTGTTAGACAAGGTCTTTGTATCTATCTACCCAGGCTGGTTTTGAACTTGCAATTCCCAGAGTTCTGGAACTATATAATATATTACCATATTCAGCTGTAGTTTTTTTAGAGTAAATATACTAACTATAAAATAAGTACTAAAATAAATTTGTTGAATCAGAAGTTTGCACAGACTCTTGAAATAAGTTCAAAACGAGCCTCTCATTGACAGCATACAATGGGATATGTTGCTGCTTTTCTTGACACTTTAACAATCACATTCTTTTAGTAAACTTGGCAGGAGAAAAATATCTTGTTTGAAATGCTTTTATTTGTACTAAAGTTGAAGCTCTTAAAATTTTTTCTTGGTTGTTCATATTTCTTCTTATAGCTTTCAGCACTGAAACTATACTTCTTGGACAAGAATGTTAACTAAGCCAGGAACCAGTGGCTCATGCCTGCAATTCCAACTACTTAGGAGGCTGAGCTTTGAAGATTGCAGTTCAAAGCCACCCCAGGGAAGAAAAGTCCATGAGACTCTTATCTCCAATTAACCATAAAAGCTAGAAGTGGAATTGTTTCTCAAGTGGTTATAGCACTAGCCTTGAATATGAAAAATTAACTGAGTGACAGCATTCTGACCCTGAATTCAATCCACAGTACTGGCACAAAGAATGGAAGGAAGGAAGGAAGAGGAAGGAAGGAAGGAAGGAAGGAAGGAAGGAAGGAAGGAAGGAAGGAAGGAAGGAAGGAAGGAAGGAAAGAAGGGAGGGAGGGAGGGAGGGAGGGAGGAGGGAGGGAGGGAGGGAGGGAGGGAGGGAGGGAGAGAGGGAAAAAGAAAGGAAGGAAGAAAGGAAGAAGGGAAGGAGGTAGGGAGGGAAGGAAGGAAAGAAGGAAGCAAGGGAAGGAGAGAAAAAAGAAAGAAGAAGGCTAACTGAAATTTAAGATTAATTGTGCAGTTAAGAGTTACAAACAAGGGTTCCATGTTGACTACTATGAAAATTCACAACAGATATCATATACTATGTATGCACCCAACAAACATTTGTTTTTATAATTTCTATGATCACTTTGTTCCTCAATTTAGGGTCCCTTTCACGAGCCTGCAGATTCAATCTTACTTAGTTTACTCTCCTATATATCCATCTTGTGAAGTATTTGTCTTCTAGTTTTAGTTTCACTTTATGTTTTCTAGAATAAAAGAGTGTCTAGAATTGATTGGGAAATGTCTAGAATCATCCTGAAACTGAAAGGAGAGGATTGTTCATTCTTTTCTTTTCTTTTTTTTTCCTGTCGGTGATGGGACTTGAACTCTGGGCCTGGGCGATGTCCCTCAGCTCTTCAGCTCAAGGCTAGCCCTCTACCACTTGAGCCACAGCACCACTTCCAGTTTTCTGAGTCTTACGGAATTTCCTGCCTGGGCTGGCTTTGCACCACGATCTCAGATTACAGGTATGAGACACCGGCACCCAACAAGGAGGATCATTCATTGTACTCTTGACACTACTAAATCATTGCTGAAAGTTATATCTTTTTTTCTTTTGGTTTACTAAAATCTATCATTTATCTTGATGTTGAGTAGAATCATTGTTTGCTGGCTTGTTAACTTTTTCTGTCTTATCATTTATGCTTTACCTATGCCAAGCAAAGATTTTCCGTGGTCTAAATTACTTAAATATAGTAAAAACAAACTTAAAATTAAAGGACAATTTCCAGGAACTTAGAATAAATTGGTTATTACTGTTAGTAATAAAATTTAACTATAAGATTTTTGTGTGCCAAGGAAAAAAAACGTAAACATATTGAGTTGTATAACTTTTTATTGCCTCTTAGAGGAAGGTCAGTGGGAAGAAGTTAGGGAAAAATTACATCACCAGAATCTTTATGTAAAAGATAGATTGGGTCACATCAAGAACAATGTCTTCCATTAAAAGTTTTAGAAAAAAAAAGAGAAAAATCTTATATACATATAGAGGTATATTTTACATATACATGAAACGTTTTTTTTCTTCATGAGGGGATGATAGTATAGACTAATTTAGTGAACACTTTTAATAGACTATAGTCCAGGTATATTACCTGACTTGCTTCCTCTCTCTCTCTCTCTTTTTCTCTCTCTCTCTCTCTTGTTCTCTCTTTCTCTCTCTCTTTCTCTCTCTCTTTTTCTCTTTCTCTCTCTCTCTGTCTTTCTTTCTCTCTTTCTTTCTCTTTCTCTTTTTCTCTCTCTCTTTCATCCTTTCTTTCTGGAGATTAAACCCAGGTCTTTGCACGTGATAGACAAATGCTCTACCACTAGCCATTTTATTTTCTATTCCATTATTTTTGTTTTTTTTTTTTGTGAAAATCTTACGAATTTGGCCCTGGTCCGCCATGTACTTGAGGTCTTCCTAATTCAGCTTCCTGAACAGGTAGGACTACAGGTCTAGATTACAGAGCCCAGCACAGTCTTTTTGCTTTCTTAATATGCACACTTACATAAGAATAGAGCTCAGGAACCCTAGCTTTCATGAGAGCAGAAGGCTGAGACATAGGTACAATTGTAAGGGCCCTAACCAGGCATCCTCAGGGGCTTGGATAAGCCTCAAGAGAGCTGTGCATACCTAAAGCTGTTTACAACATGTACATATTCTCTGGGGGAAAGTCTATCTCTGCCTCATATTTCAAAGGGTTTATTGAGCCTATATGTTTAAAACCAGAAAAAAGAAAGTACTTAACGGTGGTAACAAATAACTTCCAAACATTTTTGTCTTCTTTTGATGTGATTTGTTTTAAAGTCATAATTGGTCTCATTCCATAAGCTGAGAATTGTACAATTTCTTTAGGAAGGGTGGGGATGGTAAACAGAGTGGATGCTCTGGGCTTTCTGGGAGCTGGTGGGAATTTCGTTTTCAAGGACAGGGTAGTTAGTGTAGGGTGAGGTGGGGCCGGGGGAAGAATTCACTTATTGAGTAACTCAAGGCCATAAACGGCAATTGCTTCCCTCCTTTTCTAATTTCAAAATCTCTCATTAAAAATTTATAGTGGGCAGTCATCCAGCTATTTATGACTATGTCTAGACAACTGAAAAATAGCAGACGGTGGCAGGGTCGAGTAGGGATTTTCAGTTGTCTTAGGGACCGCTTCAGATCAGCATTGAAGCTGATCAGCTCAATTAAGTAGAAATCTGTTGCAAAAGCCAATTGGAAAATCGACCCAGGTAGAAACTAAGCATCTCCTCTGAGGGTTACTGGGGATCACAGGTGACTATCCATATTTGTCAGTACGCATCAAAGGGATCGGTGTGTTGGTATGTTCAGGCTGTTATATCAACACATGGTAGATCACGTGACTCAGGAACAGAACCGTTCTTTCCCACAGTTCCTGTGATACCTCTGTCTTGGGTCTGCACATGGTCTTTTTACTCCTGGACCTTACACGGCCTTTCCTTTGGGCACATACCTTCCTGGTGCCTCTTCCTTTTCTCATAAAGACACCAGTGTTATCACTTTAGAGATCCGACCTTAGGATCTCAAACAATCTTATTCCTCCCTAAAGGTATGTTCTCCAAATGGTCCCATTGGGGATAAAGGTTCAGTATGTGCATTTGATTGGACACAGCTCAGTCCAAAACAGTCATTGAATTGAATGCAGTAAGACCAGCTGGAAATGTCTTGTACAAGTGAGATGGTAGCCCATCATTTTTTAGATAATTTTCCTTAATTACCTCTGTGGCAGTGAGACCCATTAGGGGCTATCTTTGGGAAGGACTATTAGTTAAGAGCAAAAACTGTTCAGGAAGTATCCATGTTTTACTGACACTGCTCCTGACAAAATGTCCAGAGAGAGATAGAGAAAATTCAGGACATCCGAGGTGCAGGATGAACATGGATGAATCTTGCAGCCACTAGAGAATTCTACCTTTCAGAGGCAGAAGCTTAAAGCAAATGATATCTTGTAATCTATGGCAGCAGAGTGAAATGGAAGCAGAGAGAGGAGCCATGGTTCGGTGCCCAGATGCTTCCCATTACGGCGTATGCATTTGTTTGCTTGTGGGGTAATGGGCTATGCATAACTCTTAATGATGTGGCAAATTGGAGGATTGTGGAAGGCGCAGGACATTCGGAAAACTGATGTGTGGCAAGATTATAGAATCATGGGATTTCAGAAATAGTCCTTTCACAGCAAGGAGAAATACTAAGTGTCCCCATGTATGTTTGTCTGCAGCTTCACAGGTGATGAGGTACTTGCATCAACAACACCTGCCTGAGTCTGACTCCAGGTGTACACACCCAGACAGACAGGTGATGCCCACATCCTCTCTGCTCTGAGTGTTGAATTAGGAGAGAAAGAAACTGGTTAATCCTTGCTGATGTTGGTGTATATAAATTCAGGAGCCATGAAAAAGTTGTATCTAAATGGAGCCTGCTGAAGCAATTTGGTATAGTGAAAGAAGAGAATTAGATATGCAGAAAGTTGCAGAGGTGAATTGTGGGAATAGAGGGGATAATGGAGGAAATGCAAGGGAGTTGGAAACTTGGAAGCTGAGGCTGAGGTAACTGGCTAGTTTCACATGAATACCGAAGAGAATTCCGATGGGTAGAACCATTACTATGGGTAGGAAGGAGAAAGCAGGGGAACTATGAGCTTTGAAAATGTTTTACTAGATTAGCACTAAGGATTCATGCATGAGTATGTGCATATGTGTGTGTGTGTGTGTGTGTGTGTCTGTGTGTCTGTGTGTCTGTGTGTGTGTGTGTTGGTACTAAGGCATGAACTCAGGGACCTGGTGCTGTCCCTTAGCTTGTTCACTCAAGGCTGGCTCTCTACTACCAGATGAGCCACAGCTCCATTTCTAGCTTTTTTTTGCTGGTCAATTGAAAATGAGGGGCTTGTAGACTTTCTTGCCTGGGCTGACTTTGAACTGCAATCCTCAGATCAGCCTCCTGAGTAGCTAGGATTGCAGGTATGAGCCACCAATGCCTGGCTTCAGTTCAGATTTGTATAATGTTTAATTCACTAAATATTTCTGCCTTCTAAAATACACACAAAGCTACTAACACTGTAGTTCAAATTTAGGAGCATATTAAAGTATACTTTACATTTAAAAGTCATGCAATGAACAGTTCCACATAATGAAATACTTCCACAATGACTCAAGAAACTGATACATAGATTCCAGAGATATGTCTGAAGTGTCTCTATTGTTCCTCTTCAGTGTACTGTTCCAGTGGCTCCTTCCATAAAATCATTTTTAGTTTTTACCACTCAGCTCCCTCACATTGTCCCCCCGCCCCCTGCTACATGATTTTAGTTACAAATTCAGGAATCTTAGAATAATATAAGGAAACAAGAGAGGAGAGAATTAAAAATTTCCTATCAACATGCAGAGACAGACAAAGAATATAAAGGCCACTCTCTGCTTTTATGATTTGTACCCTTGTATATTTATATCAGTATCTAAAAAGACCATAAAACACTAGAATTTTGAGAGCAGAGAAAGGACTTTTGAAACCGTTAAATCTAGGCAATGACCACAGAAATGAAGACACTTGCTCTTAAATTTGAGAAGCACATTAACAAAGATTACGCCATTCGATAACAGCAGCCGGATAAAATGAATATATTTAAAGGGCAAATGTCTGCTTATTGCTGGAAAAGGACAGAATTTAGATGATGTTTTGAGCACCTTACTTGTAAATGAGTGGTCTGCAGGACAGGAGAATCCAGTGGCTTAACCAACATCTGATCTCTAATTATTACTGGAGCTAAAATTTCAAGCAGGCTCTTGAATACATCAACACTGTCTTTAATGTTTCAAGAACTATTGTTTCCATGTTCAGTATTTTAATTATAAGAATGAACTTACTGTTTAAACAAATGAAGAGAAGAAGTTTAAGTGGTAATACATTTACTACCATTTTACATCTTTTGGCCCCTGGGGAGATGTTAAGATACCTTTAGAATTCTGCAAAACAGAACATGGAAATCTCTGAACCCAAGTCACACCAAGACACTCCCTGCCTTTAGAGCACATGGCCTGGGAAAATTCAGGCTTTCAAAAAAGAATGTCAGGAAATGTATATTTATATTAGAAGGTTACATAGTAGCCTTCCTGTTTCTACAAAGCAGCATAGAACAGAATAGGAAAGGAATGGAAAGAGAGAGGAGACAAAACCTGATTGAAATCTGGCCTAGGGTGACTTATTAGAATCATTTCAAACTCAATCCTCTGAAGAGGCAGAAGTGTTTGTGTGGACTTGTTCCTGTCTGTTAGACTGGGAATTCATCACTAATCAATAGATGTTTGGACAAAAGACCTGTTGTCATTACTCCTCAACATAGAAGTTAGACACAAATCATTTACTAATTCCCAACATGCTTACTAATCCTTTAAACATCTTTGTGTACTAGGAAAATCTGCAGAGTTCATTAAGAAAGTAGGATTTCTTTTTGCTTGCGTATGGTTTGTAACCCCCTAAAAAGGAATTTCCTGAATGTTCGAAGGAAAGTACCCAGACTGAGGAAATGATGGATAGGGCCAGGATTAATGGAGGAAATTAATAACCTAATCCAAATGAGACACAAATCGGAAGCAAAGGAGTTAAAAATAAGGGAATGACATTTCTTTCATGACTAGGTAGTGGAAGAGTTCCAACACCAGCTTCTCTATCCATCTCCATCTGTCAAAAATTACACCCAGGGCCTCATCTAATAATGTTCTAACACTGCTTTCCATTTGAAATATCACTAAGATAGAAAATAAAAATTTTTCAAAAATCCCATTTTTATTTTTTCTCATGTTCTAGAAATAACCATGAGCCTGTACTACAAGCTTTTCAAAATTTAAATTTTTTTGAGGGTTTTCAAATCTATTATTTCAACACGGAAGGTGATTCTATTTTGTGATTGAAAATCAAAGAAATAATTTTGTAATGCCACTGGAATGGTTAAAGAAAACAATTAAAAGAAAAATATTAGTTAAAACCCAGTAGGACATGGCTTTATTTTAAGACCATAAAAAGATATAGAATGTATCATAAGTAAGAAATTTATGCTGAATATTTTAATGTTTTAGTGACTTTAAATAGAAACTGGCTTACCTGAAGCTCAGATTAAAAGAATTAAAAAAAACTGTACTATAATTATAATTCTGGTTCTAATGCGGTCTCATTTTATCTACATTAAAATAGGCTAATAGAAAAAAGCTATTATTGTGTTAATCTTACCCTTCATTCAGGCTTCTCAGTACATTGCTTATCGGCTCTACAGAAATTCATGGACAAATAGATTTCTATGTAAGAAAATACAGAAGCAAATGATAAAACCATATTATCATCCTGAATGATGTAATTAAAATTAATACGCTGTATCAGAGTCACCCCAAAGGGACTTTCACTTTCGAATCTGCTTTTATAATTTCAAATAATTACAAACTGAAGTCATAAATGTATCCATATCCGAATTTATTTGGCATGACTCAAAATTTAACATGAAAATGAGAAGGGTGTGCAAACAAATTGTGTGATCATTACCACTTGGTTGTGGTTCATTTTTATTCAGGTAAGTTGGGACAGCTAATTGTGAGCTAAGGCAGAAGAATTTAGTGCACAAATACCATTGCTAGACTATATTCTATTTGTTATTTCATTATTGTATTTTTGCTGGGATGAGGGCTTGAACTCAGCACTTATGTTTTCGCTAATAGTGCTACCACTTGAGCCACACTCTATTTATGGACTTTTGGTGATAAATTGGAGATAAGAAACTTTCAGATATGTGTACCAGCACTGGCTTCAACCTCTACCCTGAGATCTCAGTCTCTTGAATAGCAAAGACTACAGATGCCCATCACTGGCTCCTGCTTGCTAGAAGATCTTAAGATGAAACCAACAACATTTCTACTTGCAAAAGTCCACGTTTTATTTTGCAAAAGAGAAGAAAGTGTTTGAGAAATGTTTTGGTTTTAATGTTAGTTTGTACTGTTGCAACAAGAAAATACAATTTGAAGATTCATTTCTGTCATTTGCTGAATATAAAGCCTTTAATTATCTCCACTATAGGGGGCTGGACTTCCTCATCTACAAAATGAAGAGACCGGCTCAGAAAATGTTGTCAAGATTTTTTTAGAGCTAATATGTTTACGATGACAATAAAATATCTTTTAAAATTTAAAAGTAAGTGTTCTGTCACTGACTAACAGCAACACAGAATAACTAATGTATATGCTTCACCTTACTAAATATACAAAAGGGAAAATATGACTCAATTCCTATAGCTGAGATAATTTAAAAGGAGATATGACCAAAACTTGAAGAATCAATATGAATATGTAAGACGTTACAACTTAAAAAAAAACAACCCTCTTACTTGGGGCTGGGAAGGTGGTTCAGTGGTAGAGCACTTGCCTTGCATGCATGAGGGCCTGGGTTCTATTCCTCAGCACCATATAAGCAGAAAAAGCTGGAAGTGGTGCTGTGGCTCAAGTGGTAGAGCACTATCCTTGCGCTGAAGAGCTGAGGGACAGTGCTCAGGCCCAGAGTTTAGGCTCAACGAACAAACAAAAAACAAAGGTGGACCCATTACAACAATGAGGTGTACAAGACGTAATATCGAAAAACGAACTTTACAATTTTGGCAGAGTGAGGTGGGAGGTGGGGGATGGGGGAGTGGGAGGTGGTGGCGGTAGGGGGCTTGGGGTGGGGGTGGAGACGGAAGGGATGGGAAGGGGAAACAAAGGAGGAGGCAACAATGCTTGATAAGAAATGCACTCACTATCTTGCCCATGTAATTGTTTTTTTTTTTTTAAATTTAATTTAATTTTATTTGTGAACATACTGTACAGAGGAGTTACAGTTACATGGGCAGGATAATGCGTACATTTCTTACCAAGCATTGCAGCCTCCCCCTGCCCCCCCTCTCCCCCCCCCCCCCCCTCCTCGGCACCAACGTTGTAAAGCTCGTTTTGGACATGACAACTTGTACTTCTCATTGTTGCAACAGGTCCACCTGTATCCTTAAACAACTGGTTTTTCCCCATCTCCTCCACAAGTTATACTGACATCAAATATAGTGAAAGCAGGGATTATACTGTGGGGGAGGGACTTACAAAGCAACAAAGAGATAATCTTATAAATGCGTTAGAAACACATGCATGAAAGAAAAAACATTAAAATACATATCTAAGGGTTCATTTTCCTGACATCACATTATCTGACCTTTTCCACTTGACTCATACATATATTAGATATTACAAATAAGGGAAACCATGGGACCTACGTTTCTTTGGGCCTGGCTTACTTCACTTAATATAATTTTTTCCAAGTTTTTCCATTTCCTAACAAATGGGGCAATGTCATTCTTTCTGATGGAGGCATAGAATTCCATTGTGTATATATACCACATTTTCTTGATCCATTCATCTACTGAGGGGCATCTGGGTTGGTTCCATATCTTAGCTATGGTAAATAATGCTGCAATAAACATAGTTGTGCTGGTAGCTTCAGTGTGGTCTTGTTTGTAAACATTAGGGTAAATGCCCAAAAGTGGGATTGCTGGGTCATAGGGGAGCTCTATGTGAAGTCTTTTAAGGAACCTCCATACTGCTTTCCAAAGTGGTTGAACAAGTTTACATTCCCACCAACAATGAAGTAAGGTTCCTTTCTGTCCACATCCCCTCCAGCATCTGTTGTTGTTAGAGTTCTTGATTTTTGCTGTTCTAACTGGAGTGAGGTGATATCTCAATGTTGTTTTGATTTGCATTTCTTTTATGGCTAGGGATGTTGAACATTTCTTCATGTGTCTATTGGCCATCCTTCTTTCTTCTTCAGAGAAGTTTCTCTTTAAGTCTTTAGCCCACTTATTTATTGGGCAGTTGTTTCTTTGAGGATTTGTTGTTGGGGGGTTTAATTTTTTGAGTTCCAAGTATATTTTAGATATGAGACCCTTGTCCATTGTATGGCTAGTAAAGATCTTCTCCCAATCCATGGGCTTTCTATTGATCTTGCTAGCTATGTCATTTGCCCTGCAGAAGCTCTGCAACTTTATGCAATCCCATTTGTCCAACCTTTCTTTGATTTGTTGTGTTTCCGGGTCTCTATTCAGAAAATTTCGGCCTGAGCCAAGGAGACCTAGGGTTTCTCCTATTCCATCCTGTAATATTTTCAGAGTGTCTGCTTTGAGTTCAAGGTCTTTGATCCATTTGGAGTTGATTCTGGTGCAGGGTGATATATAAGGATCTAGCTTAAATTTTCTACATGTAGTTAACCAATTTTGCCAGCACCATTTACTGAAGAGGTTGTCTTTCTTCCATTCTATTGTTTTAGCTCCCTTATCGAAGATTAGATGGCTATAGGTCTGTAGGTTCATTTCTGGGTTTTCAATTCTATTCCATTGGTCCTGAGGTCTGTTCTTATGCCAATACCAAACTGTTTTGATTACTATGGCTTTATAGTAGAGTTTGAAGTTTGGTATTGATATTCCTCCAGCAGTGTTCTTTCCATTCAGGAGCGTTTTTGCTATTCAGGGTCT
The DNA here is from genome assembly GCF_019054845.1 of Dipodomys spectabilis. Classification (NCBI taxonomy): domain Eukaryota; kingdom Metazoa; phylum Chordata; class Mammalia; order Rodentia; family Heteromyidae; genus Dipodomys; species Dipodomys spectabilis. The sequence continues at coordinate 10,049,249 of NW_024870728.1, forward strand.
TTTATTGTTCCATATGAATTTTTGGATTGCCTCTTCTATTTCCTTGAAGAATGAGGGTGGAATTTTGATAGGTATTGCGTTGAATTTGTAGATAGCCTTGGGAAGTATTGCCATTTTCACGATGTTAATCTTTCCAATCCAGGAGCATGTGAGGTTTTGCCATTTTTTAAGTTCTGTGTTGATTTCCTTTTTCAAGATTTTAAAGTTTTCATCATAGAGGTCCTTCACTTCTTTAGTTAATTCCTAGGTATTTTATTTTTTGTGGGGCTATTACAAATGGAGTTGCTTTCCTAATTTCAGCCACACTTTTCTCATTGTTGGCATACAGAAAAGCCATTGATTTTGGGGGGTTAATTTTATAACCTGCTACTTTGCCAAAGTTTTGAATCAGCCTGAGTAATTTGGGAGTGGAGTCTATGGGATTCTTTAAATACAAGATCATGTCATCTGCAAAGAGGGAGAGTTTTATTTCTTCTTTCCCTATTTGGATCCCCTTTATGTCTGCATCTTGTCTTATTGCTGTAGCTAGGCATTCTAATACTAGATTGAAGAGAAGTGGAGAGAGTGGGCATCCTTGTCTTGTTCCTGAGTTAAGAGGAAATTTGCCCATGTAATTGTAACCCCTCTGTATGGTATTTTCACTATATACATGCATATATATAATAAAAACCCAAAAAACACACAAAAATTGCATACCTGCCATAATGTTATATCCTTAGGTATTTGATTAAACATCGAATATTCATTTCTGAACTCTTCCTGTATATCTTAGAGCTAAGATATATGCTTGTTCTGGTCTCAAATGCTTCAACAGCTCTTCTGTGTCTTCTTTGTCTTTGGCAATAGACTTAAATCTTAAGTGGGGAAAAGGAATGGACTTAAGGAATTCCTTAACTAATATTTCTTGAATGAGTAAATTTTAGCTGGAGACATGCTTCCACATGAATTCTTGGGCTTGTCAGCTTTCCTTGTGATCCTTTCTTTCGGAAGTGAAGGTCAAGTTTCTTAGGAGAGAACAACTATAAACTCCAATGATTGTTGCTCCATTTGAGAATACAAAAAATTACGTTGTGCCAAAGTTTTCTCCCCTCTCAATATACTACGGCTACCCAAGTAGAGGCTCATTAAATTTTCTTGACACAGTTGGGGAAAGGAAAAGGAAAAGATTTCCTTTTACACCTTCCATCTCCTTCATCTCAGGGCTAGATTAAGTGAGATTATTTCATTTTCTCATTTTCCCTTTGTCACTTCCAAAGGTGCTGTGACTATGCATTACTCTTTAGTCCCTTTCTTGAGGACAGCAAGCAGGAACATATACAATGGTGAAGTCTGGAATGAGAAGAGAGCACTGTGAATCCTATTCAATCTCCTTACATCCCTCAGGATACACTGGTAGACTGTGTTAGCAATGTGGAGAGTGAAAAAACAGGAAAGAGAGTTTCCTGATAAAACTCATAGTGAACACCGTCTTCATGGCACCAAGTTCCTGCAGTCTGGTTTGCCTTGGCTGCTCATCATATTTGTGACAAGGAGGGCTTTCTAGCTCAGAGGGACTAGTCAATCTAGTGCCCACAGAATCCCTTCTTCCTCCATTGTGTTGTCCAGGGCTAGGACTGACAGACAAAACACAAGACACACAGATAAATTTAAATTTCACATGAACAAGAACATTTAGCATAATTATGTCCCAATAAAATATATACTAATCAGATCAGGAAAATTAGCATTTTCATCTCTCCAAACATTTACCATTTCTGAATTTTGGGAATCCAACTCTCTCCTAGTGACTTTGAAATGTACAATAATGTAGTGGACTATATTTAGCCCGTTGTGCTTAGAATGTAAGAACTCTCTCCTCCCCTCTGATGGTATCCAACTTTCCCCCCCAGTCCTTCTCAGCCTCTGGAGACCGCTGGTCTACTCTTTGCTTTTATGAGATCAAAGGGGATTTTAAAGCCAATTGTCTGTCTGCTGAATAGAAACAATCGGGATTCTCTTAAAATGCTCGGGATTTTAGTCATTCCTTCTGAGAAGTGATTTTTGTTTCAAAACATCTATTTTCACTACCCAGCAACATTTTCCAGCTAATTGTTATAAAAGCTGAAGTTTCTACATTTGGGAAGCTCATTTAGTCCAAGGATGTTATCAGTTTATGCTGTTTTAAAATTTCATTGCCAATGACCTACGGTTTATTCAGCTAAAATGCCAAACCTTATTGTCTTTCCTCTTAAAATCATAGTTTGTATGCATTTCTTTTATATTATTCATTTAGGTCTGTTAAAACATATATATTCATGTATTTATAAATGTGCATGTATATACAAACATACTTATGTGTATATTTATTTAGTATGTGTGTTTCTGTGTGCATATGTTTGTTCATTATATGGCTATGTGTATATATGTGTATGTATGAATATGTGTATTTGTGTATGTATACAAATATAAGAAATCTACAAAATCATGCATAACATATGCAATACATTTCTTCTTCTCAAAGCGCTTCACTTTATGGAGCTTTGTACTTTATTCGTTTGCTTGTTTAACGGGTCACATTTAAAACATTCCTTTGTGGCTTTCTGTCATTCCATTCACATCTGACTTGGTTATCTGTGACTTCTGATCTCTAAAACCAAAGGTTTTCAGGGAGTTTGTGTTTAAGAAGACGGACGAAAATGGTGTCATTGTGACATGAAGAGAAACATTAAAGGTCTATTGCTCATGGAATTCAGTGCGGCACTCCATCTCACCCCACCAATTCAGGGCCTTCCATCTCTGGTTTGGTTCTAAAAGCTGCCTTAAGTATTCAGTGTCCTTCAATAAATATAAGAGGTTTAGTTTCCCAATGCAGGAAATTCCCTACACATATACTGCCTGTGACCCACATTATAATAATCACACTGTACTGTATTTGCCATGTCAGTCAACTTGCTTGTGTGAGTGACTATATAACATAAATCCTTAGTCAACTTTTATTGTGTTTCTTTCTGCAGCTTTGAAATGACTTTAAAAGGACCCTAGATTCCAGTATGTGTCCCAGAATTGGGGTTTAAGTAACAGCAAGTTTATTTTCCCTTTTTTTTTAAAAAAAAAAATGCCACAGTTTCCTTTCCATCCAGACTATTTAGAAACAATTTTTCCCAGTGGGAATTCAACAGGAGTTGATTACTTAGGAACCTGAGTTCCCAAGCCAAATGTGCAGAATGTGTTACCACCCAGCCTGGGGTGACAGACACGGGATCTCCTCACTGTACTTTGGGGGTCACCTCCCTCCTCTGAAGTTCCTGAGAGCTTCCTGTCCTGTCCATGCCAAATGGTGTCCTCTCCTTTTATCCTGCAGAAAAATTGTGAGATCCTTGTTTTCTGCCCCTGGTGCACGGAGATTCACACACACACATCTACTATCCACCTTGTATATAGCACCTGTCCAGGTGACATAGAAACACTGGAGGTCAGACAGCTCTATCCAGACATTAGGAATTCTTTATTTTGTACTGCTGAACACCAGTGAGTCTTCCTTGTATATCAGGGAAAGAGTGAATGAAGGGACCAACAACTGCAGAATTGCAACCGAAGGCTCCTTTCCCAAGTGATGGAATGAAGCATTAAGAGTAATACCACATGTTGAATGTTTACCACATGGGCCTTGTGCTAACATTATTTTATTTATTCCTCTGGCAAAGCATGCGGACTAATTACTATTACTATTATTGTCCTAGTGTCTTTACTAAATTATGTATATGTATCCCTTCACTCAACTCAATCAAAGCAATTTGATGTACTATTATATTTACCTTTGTAGTTTGTAGGCTGAGGATATAGTTAGTGATAAAGCAATTGCTTAGCATGCCTGAGGTCCTGGATGCTATTCACAGCACTGCTAACAACAACATGAAACCAGAAAAATCTCCCAGATTGCATAATACATGAAGTCTGATTTCTTTATATATATATAATTGTAAAGATACTGTACAGAGTGGTTACAGTTACATGAGTAAGGTAATGAGTCCATTTCCTATCCAGGATTGTTACCCCCTCCTTTGTTTTTCCCTTACCATCCCTTCCCACCTCCCCAACTCCTCCCTGCCCTCACCACCCCCAGTCCCCCCCCCCCCCCCCCGCCGTACCTGAAGTTGATGAAGTTTGATTTTGACCCTAGAGTCACAGATCAACACTCTAGCTCCTAGCACTGTAATTCTCTCTGTCAAGGGTCTTGGTTAAATTGAAAATTGGGCAGCAGTGGGCCTTCAATCTATCCATGGCATGTTTTCTCAGCTTGCCCTAAGGTTGACAGATTACAGGTGCTTCTCAGTAATCCTTGGCTCTGCACATCCATATCCTTGTGGAATACTTCCTTGGAGTACAGCCTTCACCCAGGTTCCTCCTACTGAACAGCGATAAGATGTCACTTCTAACGTTAGGTTAAAAAAGGACTAAGATGTCTACCTTACATGTACTCATTCTGCTTAGCTCTTCTTGGCCCCTTGCTTTGAGGAAACACACTGTCGTGCTATGAGGGTCCTAGGCAGTAATTCAGCAACCAAGGGACAGAGGCTACCCCCCAGCTACCAGTAGCCACCAAGGAACTGAGTTGCTTGCTACTGAATCCTGCCAACATTGTGTGAATGAGTTTGGCAATGAGTTCTCTGCAAGTAGGCCTTGGGATGATGACCACAGGTCCCTCTGATAACTCCATTACACAGACCACTAGTGCAGCTGGGCCCAAACTTCTGATTTGGAAAATTTGAGATAATTATTGTTGTTTTAATTCACAAAACTTAAGAATAACTTGTTATGCAGCAAAACATAATGGATATATTCCACTTTGGTTTACTGAGAGAAACAGAACTTAAGATTTCATTAAGTAGCAAAAACAGTCTGCTAAATTTCCACTTTGAAATAAAAACTATCCATTTGATATGTATCATTACCCTAGGACTTAATATGTATCAAACACAGAACTATGAACAATTGTTTCTCATAACTGTGAAGCTATGTTTTATTTAAGCAGAATTTAAGTCGTCAAATTCCGTGTAGTTAATAGTGGCATTTTAATGTTCATTTCCAGTTGTCTCACTAAACAATTCAATATGTCTTTATTCCGATATGATTCTAGGTCTTCTTGGATTCTCTAAGTTCACTAAATGGTTTTGTTGATGTTATGTTGTTGTACCCATATATGGCTTTGATTCTGTGCTTCACATCCCCTTGATGTTAATTAGGACCCAAGTTGCATTAAGGAAATGATCAATCTGAATTTATGAGCAAACATCATATTTTAGATATTGAGCCTACAGCTTGCTTTTTGTGGTATCTGTGGAACAAATGTTTGCTGTCTTAGATCCTTTATTGTTATACTGAATTCTTTTTGCTGTCTTAACTGAGACATTAAGGTTTTTGAGTACTTCTATTCTGGATCCTTTCTCTATCATTTATCACTGAGTAATATGAGTGAGTGTGTGTGTGTGTGTGTGTGTGTGTGTGTGTGTGCATGTAAACATTTGTTTCTTAATAACTATACAAATTAAAACTGAGTCCTCATTGCCTTCCCATATCCTAGTAATGGATATTCTATTCATTAAATAAACATACACATATGTACATACATGACACCCAGTAGCAGGGTCTTAATGTATACTATAAATGCAAATAAGTCAGTTGACCTGGGTATATTAGTTCCTCTTGCAGCTTATATTTATCTTTCATATGTGATGAAGTTTCCCTTTTTGAAGAAGGTATGTAACTGTTAATATTTCTATATACTCAGCTTAATAGATTCAAAGCTATAAAAACTGTACACTCCTGATTTCAAAAAGGGAGCATTGAATTAACCACTTGACATTTTCATTGTTTGGGAAAAACTACTGTACATTCTGCATTATGGTGGCTATTTAATATGTCAAATTTACTAGGCTTTAGGATGCCAAAATAGTTGGTAAGAAATTACAGATTTAGGGATGCCCAGATAGTTGATAAAACATCACTTCTGGATGTGTGAGTGAGGATGTTTCTAGAACAAATTAGCATGTGGAATGGTAAGAAAAAAACCCATATGGGTGGGCATGAATACAATAAAAAGATAACAAAGGTCAAGTTCAGTTTCTCTACTTGACTTGAGATATCCATCTTCTGTTTTGGAACACTTAGAACTACTGGTTTGGGGATATATGTATTTAGATGAAGATATATATAATATTATATATTATACTGTATAACATGCAATTATATATGTATTATATATATAAATATTATACACTGTAATATGTAATTATATATGATATAGCCTATACTATAATATATATTCTGTATGAATATTACATATTGTAATATGTTATACTATCAAATGTATAGAATATATTGTATAATGATATATAGCATTATATATTACATAACATAATAATATGTAATATAATATTTAGTAACTATAATGAGATGTAATTATGTATAATTATGTGCAATTATATAATATATAACATATACATAAATATAGAATCCATAATTATAATTGTATGTAATGTATATAAAATTGTGTATAATGTATGTTGGTGTTCATAAATTATATATTAGATAAAATGTAATATTATGTTTTTGTATCTCTGAAGAACTCCAACTAATGCAAACAAATATGCCTTTAGTTTTCCTGTTGTAACCTGACACAAACTTTTAGTTCCTTAACATTTTATAATAAAGGATTAAAATTGATGCTCAGTATTTTTTTCTTTAGATAAACATTTCTTTTTTTATTTTAACTATATATTTTTATTGTAAAGATACTGTACAGAGAGGTTACAGTTACATGCGCAAGGTAATGAAGCCATTGCCTGTGGAATATTGTGACCCCCTCCTTTGTTTGTCCCCTACCATCCCTTCCCTCCCCACCTCACCAACTCCTCCCTCCTCCCCCCAAAGTTGTAAAGTTCATTTTCGAAATAATGTCTTGTACATCTCATTGTTACAATCGGTCAACCTGTATCCTCATTTCAACATTTTGTTATTTCCCTTCCCCTCCCCAAATTAGAAAAATGTATATTCAAGATGCAGGGCACCAGAATCAAATGCAGTGAAAACAGAGGTTATGCCGTGGGTGAAGAACATACCAAAGAAACAAAAAGTACATTATAAGTACATTAAAAACAACAGCAACAAAGATAAAATCTCTTGTGTCCCTATCTTGAGGTTCATTTCGCTTAGCATCAAGTTATATGGTCATATGTACATAGCTTTTGACCTTTTCTACTTGTCCTAGACATATACTAGTTATTGCAGATAAGGGAAACCATGGGACCTATGTTTCTTTGGGCCTGGCTTACTTCACTTAATATAATTTTTTCCATATCTTTCCATTTCCTAACAAATGGGGCAGTGTAATTCTTTCTGATGGAGGCATAGAATTTCTATATATATACATATACATATATATATATACATGTATATATATATATATATCTATCACATTTTCTTGATCCATTCATCTACTGAGGGGCATCTAGGTTGGCTCCATATCTTAGCTATGGTGAATAATGCTGCAATAAACATAGTTGTGCTGGTAGCTTTAGTATGACCTTCTTTGTGATCATTTGGGTAGATGCATAAAACCGAATTGCTGGGTCATAGGGGAGCTCTATGTGGAGTCTTTTGAGGAACCTCCATACTGCTTTCCACAGTAGTTGAACAACTTTACATTTCCACCAACAATGCAGTAGGATTCCTTTGGGTCACATCCTCTCCAGCATCTATTGTTATTAGATTTCTTGATTATAGACATTCTAACTGGGGTGAGGTGGTATCTCAGTGTTGTTTTGATTTGCATTTCTTTTATGGCTAGGGAGGTTGAGCATTTCTTCATGTGTCTATTGGTTAGATTCTTATATATCACCCTGCACCAGAATCAACTCCAAATGGGTCAAAGACCTCAAAGTCAAAGCAGACACCCTGAAAACATTACAGGAAGGAATAGGAGAAACTCTAGGGCTCCTTGGCATAGGCCAAAATTTTCTTAATAAAGACCCAAAACACAACAAATCAAAGAAAGGTTGGACAAATGGGATTGCATGAAACTGCAGAGTTTCTGCATGGTAAAAGACATAGCAAGCAAGATCAATAGAAAGCCCATGGATTTGGAGAAGATCTTCACTAGCCATACAACACACAAGAGTCTTATATCTAAAATATACTTAGAACTCAAAAAATTAAATCCCCCAACAACAAATCTTCAAAGAAACAACCGCCCAATTAATAAGTAGGCTAAAGACTTAAAGAAGGACTTCTCTGAAGAAGAAATAGATAAACATTTCTAACATAATTGTGGAGCTCCTTAGATTCTATTCAGTGTATTTTTTCTGTATGACTTATTGGAGGTATGTTTATGTTCAGGCACCAGGCCACTGAAAAGCATAGAATTAACAATTTTTTCAAGACACTCCTGTCAAATAACTATTCTTGCACTTTAATTTCTAAAATTCTCTTCTTCTCCTTAATTGTGCATGCAGTAATTTGATTTTTGAAGGGGTTGATGGATAATGGGGCCTCCTTCTTTCTTCAACTTCTCTGAAAGGTCTCAAACAAACCACAGATGCAGGATCATGAAGACAAACTATAGCTCTCCATTGTCATTAAAAAATAGAGCCTTGACTTTGAACCTCGATCCTCAGATGTCAGCCTCCAGACATGAGCCACCAGGTCTTGCAGCTATTTAATTTTTCAAAGGAGATATGTAAATTTAAAAAATAGAGCCTTACATTTTTCTATTCTGTTGCAATGCTAAAACACTAATTGGGTTGTTATACAAAATGAATCACTTTGATTTTTTTAAATTCTTTTTTTAAAACCATTTATTTATATGTTGGCTTCTACATGCTTTTACATTCATGTAAAATATACATATTCTTTACAATTTGTACATATATTAAATGACTGTATCATAATCATTGTTCTATGGGATTTTATAAAAGAAAGATCAAGTGGGGAAAACTACTTATAAAACATGAACAAAATTTTTTAAAATTCTTAATAGGTATGGATTACTAGTTTTTAAATTAGTAAATAGCTCCTGTTGGCCATGTAATTTTTCTTCTGTGAATGGCGGGTGGAGCCATTCCACAGAGGCAGGAAGTACAAACTTCAGTTAATTTTTAGTGAAAGGCCTAGTTTTATCTTTGTGTATTGAGTTGGGGATGCCTGACAGACTTCCCTTTGCAAATGCCTACCTTACATTTACATACATGTTCATGGAGTCTGCCAAATGTTTGGAACTGGGAGTTGATGCTAAATGAATGAATTGGAGGTAATAAAAAATGTGATTATTTATGGAGTGATTATTGTTGTTTTTACAAGCATACTTAAATTTACAAAAGTTGTGTGAAACAAATATGCCTTTGGCATAATGTCATAAACTTAATTGGATGTGACTCAGTCCTTTGAACATATTAATTAATTAATTAATTTCTATTAGACTCACTTAGCTACTATGATATAACTGAAGCACTGGTGGGAAACTAGTTATTTCCATATATAGATAACTAACCTTGACCATTGAATGAATAGTCACCTCTCTACACCTCTTTCTAAGTATAAATCAAAATTTCAAAATATTCTTTCAATTTTTTAACCTTTTGTAGAAAAAAATAATAAGCATACACTATTTGGAATATTTGCTTAATTCACAATATAGTATATACATATATGTGTGTGTATGAGCATATATGTATATACAAACATAAGTCTAAATAGGTGTATATATATATATGAACATGTACTCATATATATACAGGGTTATATATCTATGTACTTGTGTGTATGTGTATGTATACGTGTGTACACACATACATATGTGCATGGATAAGTAGATGATTGATTAGATAAGTAGGGACACAGATAGATGGTAGATATGTAACTTTTATAACTATTAACATTTCTGTAATAATGCTACCATAACACACAGACACAATCCATAATACAGCAATCCATTTGGGCTCACATGTCTGGGACAAGCTGAAGCTCAGCTATAGGGTCACGCTGATTTCAATTATGCCTACCCAGGTCTGGATGTCGTCTGTCTGCCAACTGGAGCAGCTGAGGCCACTCTGCTCTGTAAGTCTCTCATCCTTCAGCAGGCAGGTTTTAATAACAATGTCAGAGGTGTAAAAGAGCAAGCCTGAAGTGAAGTACAACTCTCCTTCTATTCTGCTAATATCCCATTAGCCAGAATAAGTCATGTGTTTGACCCCACTGAAAAAGGGTGGCATGTCACTGAACTCTGGTGAGAAGGTGCTGTCAAGTAGCAGAGCACAAGTCTGGGGTATGGAGATGAGGGAGTGAGGGGAAGAGAATGGGCTAGAATTGCAGTCTGTCATAACACCACTCCTTCCCAGAAAAGAGGATCCCTGGAGGGAACAAGTCAATCATGTGTCTTCTACAATCAACTGCGATTAATAGATCAGGGATGATCACTATCTAGAATTACAGCCGCAGAGATGAGAAAAGTGTCCTCCCTTTGAAATCAAGATCTATAAGATGTTTCTATCATAAGGCAAATTTTGACTACAGTGTAAGAATTACTGTTGACAAGTTGAAAAGTCTGTTTTGCCATGCTGATGACCAAAGCCAGGGTTTCCCCTGTGCTAAGGCCAGTGCTCTCTGGTGGAGCTAAACCTTCAACCCTAAATGAATCTTGACGCTAGAGAAATAACAAATCTATCCAGCTTGTTACTTCCTCAGTATTTTTTATCTATCATCTTTATTGCATATACACTAAAATTATTAGGATGTGATTTTTTTCAATGTTATGTGTTTAAGGAAGCAATGAGCAGTCATATCTAATACAAGGGCATATGTGACTACAATCATATTCAATCAAAATTCCATAGACTTTTGTCCCCTCAAAGAAAAGAGAAGGAAACGACATGCATTTAATTTGGTGTCAATTGCCCTCTATTTTTCAATCTCACAACCTTCAGCACATAGGAAAAATAGATCCCTTTCTTGCCATTTGGTAAATAGGTGGTGCAGGTCCTACTCCTTTAAGAAATTTCCTTAACATTCAATTACTTTCCAAACCTGACCTAAGATTTGAACTTAGATATTGCTAACTTCACAAACCAGATACTTATAATGAGTAAAATTGTTCCTTATAAAAGAAACATTGTCTCCATTTAAAAATATCATAGTGATTGACTATGAAATTTTGACATAAGATTATATTTTCATAGAAAGAAAAGAAAATGGTAATTGTACTCTACCAATTTAAATTTAACATGACTACAGTTTTGCACTGTGATTAAATTTCCATCTAACCTGTCTCATATTTTTCATCCATACATTTCCTTCTTTGTCTATAGAATTCTGTTTCAATTGCCAGTTCATATTAAACAGTTTAGCAATATATAAATAAGTTGTTATGTATATGAGCAATATATATACATACATGATGTTGATTATCTCTTTCATATTTTGCTGATGAAATTGAAAATGTCTTCCAAGCATCCATAATAAATTCAATGACTCCTACCCAGTGAGACTAATTAATTGGTACTTGAGAACATTTAAGAAAATGAAGAACCATTGGCAAACATGAGCTTCAACACATAAAGCTTCCAAATGACTTTGAAATGGGCTTACTTTTTGTATTGGGTTAGGGCAGACTTATATTATAATAATGTGTATATTACTTGCCCAATAAAAGTATGAAGAAAGTTTCTTGACTGTGTAATGATTGTAAATGAATTGAATATAAATGATTAAACTTGGTCTTTAAAACTCATTATTACTATACTTGTTGAAAATTAATTTTGGATATCTATTGAGGCTTTTGAACACTTAGCAATCACATTAGATACTTTTGCTTTCAAATAATAAATACCTTCAAAATGAAGGTGGAATGCACAAGTGTATTATTATAGCAAAGTGTTTTAATACACTTTGGAAAGGGTTCAAGTTTTTTTTTTTTTACCTCCGAAGTTGGCCAGAATTTTTTCTTCCAAATTTGCAATGAAAGTTCTTGATCACTTCTAACATCCAATGCACAAAAGAAAGCACAGATGGTAGACTTCCCTTTCACTAGCTTTATAGTTATATAGTTAAATATATCTTCTCTTAAGAGCTTTGTAATAACAGGAAAACATAAGCTCTTAAATCTGTATCATGACACACATGGTTAAACATCTCATATGTGTGTGTGTGTGTGTGTGTGTGTAAGATCCTAGGAACTTGTATATTTGGAAGGCAGCTATGCTAACTTTATACCACCAAAGCCCATGTAAATATAAATGACTTATTTATTTATTTTGCTGGTCCTGGAGCTTGAACTCTGGGCCTGGGCATTGTCCTTGAACTTCATTTTGCTCAGGGATAGTACTCTATCACTTGAACCACAGCTCCACTTCCTGCATATTTGGATACTATTTATTTTCCTGGGAGTCAGGAATAGCAAATTTAGCACAGGAATTGGAGTTTGAAAATTATGTTTTAAAAATGTATTCTTCTAATCATGGCTACGCATTCAAATCATCTGAGATCTATTGTATGTGTGTGAGAGATGCTTGGGCAACATCCCACAATGCTCAATTTAGCCAAAGATACTGCATTTCCTTATCAAAGCATCGGAAGGAGATGCTTCTCAGCTCACCATCAAGTTGCGGAGCCTGCCCTCATCTGTAAAGGAGTAGTTTCTCAGGATGTTCTAGAGAATTAAATGAGATACATAACTGTATTTTGTCAGCCTTTGATGCAAAGCTTTAACTCTGTTATATTGCCTTAGTGAGCAATATGGTATTTACAAGTGGGGTGTGTGTGTGTGTGTGTGTGTGTGTGTGTGTGTGTGAGAGAGAGAGAGAGAGAGAGAGAGAGAGACAGAGACAGAGACAGAGATAGAGAGAGAAAGACAAGTGAACCAGATGAAGAGTATGATTTAACAATTTCCATGCAACTTATTTTCTGTAGATTTGCCCTATTTTTCATGCACAAACACAATTTTTAATGAATTATTAATTTTAAAAATCCAGACTTGTTAGTCTTAATATATGATTTGTGTTTTTTTATTTAGTGCAGGTAAATTAACTTTATTTCTGTATGTACCTGGTCTAGTAAATCTTGTTTTTGTGGGTCTCTATTAACTTGTTCACATTTCTATCTTCTTAAACATTATGCATATTGAAGATTTTTTCCAAGTGAAGAAAAATGTTTGCTATCAGAAAATAAGCTAGAAAGTATAGAAACATAGCAAAAGAAAAATAACTTATCTATGATATAGAGAAAAATCACAGTTGACAGTTCAGTGTGCTGTTTCTGTATACTTTCAAAATCATTTGTGTGAGTATATTCTGCTAGAACACAACAGTACTGAGTCTGTTATATGTTTTGCAGCTGCATGCTGATTTTTTTGCCTGCTTTCTTAGATTCTTTCTCCATTTAGTGAGACACCACCACCTCAATACAAAGGCAAGGCACAATAAAGCACTGCAATCCCAGCTACATGGGAAACAGAGATTGGAGGAGCTCCATTGGGAGGTCCTCAGGGGAAAAAGCACAAGACCCAACCTGAAGAAAAAATAACTACACAAAAAGAGAACATTCCTTGAGCGACAGAGTGCCGGCCCAGCAAGCACCAGGCCCTAAGTGCTTTAAAGCCCTGTGCTGATCATCAAAATAAAGGCATATAGCTAAAGATGAAGTTAGATAAATATTTATACAATACTAAAATGCAGGGAACATTTAGAAACATAAAATTATTATTTTCACAGAGAATGATAATGATATGCCTAAAAGACGAAATTATAATAATGTATACAAAATTAGAAAACAAATCTAACAGAGGGCTGGGAAGGTGGCTCAGTGGTAGAGCACTTGCCTTGCATGCCTGAGGCCCTGGGTTCGATTCCTCCGCATCACATAAACAAAAAGAAAAAAGCCAGAAGTGGCGCTGTGGCTCAAGTGGTAGAGTGCTAGCCTTGAGCTGAAGAGCTGAGGGACAGCGCCCAGGCCCAGAGTTCAGGCCCCACGACCAGACCCCCCCACCCCCGCCAAAAAAAAAAAAATCTAACAGAGAAAACATGTATTATCACAGCAACTTACATCACACTAATAACAAAGTTACTATTTTCAATGATCATTTTGCAAAATATTAAAATTTATAAAGGCTGATGAAAGCACTGGAATTTGAAATCTCTGGTGCCCCTTTCCAGGATAAGAATCTTCCCTTGTATTTCTTGACAATAAACTTGGAAGTGTTCTATCAATAGTCTTGAAAATATACAAGGTCTTTTATCAATCATTTGGAGAAATACAGTTTAAAAAAATTATGTACACTGCACAAAGATTTTGATAGCAGAACTTTTTCTCTGAAACAGAAAAGGAAGAACAACAAAAACAGTTCAAAGAGCTAGACAACAGAAATTTACTAAGGTTATCAAAGTATATTTTATTTACTTATTTATGTGTTTATTTATGTCGGTTGTGGGGCTTGAACTCTGGGCCTGGACGTTGTCCTTCACTTCAAGGCTAGTGTTCTACCATTTTAGCAGCACCACTTCTGGTTTTCTGGTGGTTTATTGGAGATAAGAGTCTCATGGAGTTTCCTGCCTGGGCTGGCTTTGAACGACGATCCTCAGATTGCAGCCTCCTGAGTAACTAGGATAACAGGCATGAGCCACTGGTGCAAAAAAAAAAAAAAAAAGAAATATATCAAAGTATTTATGACCACAAAGTGTAGGTCATAGAGTTCATATGGTTAAAAATGATATATAAACAGAAGTGTTCACGATATACATCTAGATAAAAACAGTATTTTATTTAAAAGGAAATGAAGCTGAGTGCTGATGCTGATGGCTTATGCCTATAATCCTAGCTACTCAAGTGGATAAGACCAGAAGATTAAGGTTCAAAGCCCAGAAAGAAATGTTCTTGAGATTCCATCTCAATTAACTAGGAAAAAACCAGACTAAAGGCATGGCTCAATGGTAGAGTGCCAGACATAATCAGAAAACATGAATAAGGCACACAATTCAAATTATAGCATTGTTAGAATTTTTTAAATGATATGATATTTTAAAATGCATGAAAGTCTTGATATTGGTTTATTCATATTTTATAAATATTAATACTATTGAGCAATGTTAATAAATAATTTAAAATAAGCACTCATAGGAGGTTGTAACTCCCATAATTCACTGGAGCCATCTTCATTCTTCTGTGAGAAACAAAGACTGGCGACGTAAGCCCACACTTATTACTCTCTTTTAACCGAATGTAATAAACTAGATGAACTAATCTTTTGATCCAGAGCCTAAAGCTTTAAGTAAACATTGAGATATGATAAGCTTATTTCCATGGGTCTATAGGTAGAGGAAGTTTATCCATCTGGGCAGAGTACAACCAGATTTGATGGTGCAATAGATTTAGAATCAGAACTTGCATTGAAGCCTAGCTTAAGCTAGAGCAAGTACTATGATCTCTCTAAGCCCTAGTTCCTTCATCTACAAGACCTGGGAAATGTTTGACTACTCTAAGAGGATTGAAAGGACTCCTTGTGTGTGTGTGTGTGCGTGTGTGTGTGTGTGTGTGTGTGTGTGTGTAAGCATCTAAAAATGCATTCATTTGTCAAGGGATGAATGTCAGCCCTAGAAGTCATCTGAAACCCATTTAATGCTATCTTCCAATCAAGAGACACCATTATCTTAGGAGGCATACATACTCAGTTGGGGGTCTGCGTTTTGGCACCTATACAAACATTATCAACAAACAACTCCAAGAGAATCTGACCCATTATTAAAAACCTGGTACCACTCAACAATTAAAGCATTGTATAAAGATAAATCAGGGAGTTATGTTTCTTCTCAAAGAAGCACACAATGTAAAAGGAATAATAAAACCTAGTGATTTAAATCCCTATAAAATTAATGCATTGTATATGAAGAATTAGCATAAAACATACTGACATTTATAGAATTTTTTCCAAAATACACAGAAGGAATTCCTTGTTAGAGAAAACAGTGTTTTAGAATTGTTTCCTCATGTGAGCCATAAAAGGTCTTATACTTTGGTACTTTTATTTACTTACTTTAAACCACAATTGAGTACATGTAAATTGGAGCTCAATTCTTAAATATTTTTAATCTCTCCATTCCCACAGTGGAGCAAACTATTGAATTCTAAGGCTTATAACAAAATTTCAGTACAAGTAATAGTGATTTGATTTGAAGCAAGGACAATTTCACTAAAAGTGATTTGGCTTTAAGCAAGGGCAAATAGTAGAGTAGGTACATATCATGAAGAATAGCTCTTCTCTTCAATTTCTGAATTTGAAATACGTACCCAATAGTTTTTCTAATTTGCAAATATTTCTAACCAGGATAACAACAGAATGGATTTTGAAGTTGCATCAGATAAATCTTCCTCTTATTGGTTAATATCTAACTGTACTACTTAAAGAATGATTTTTATTTTTTAATTTTCAAGAAAAACACTATAATTGTCTCATGTTGGACATGATATGATGTGAATTTTTTCAGGTTATTCTAAAGCAGTTCTGTTTGGTGGTATAATACAAATTTTATTGTCGTAATGCTTCTAACAATATAATTTAAGTGGCATCAAGTGCATTCAAAATGTGGTACAATTAACATGGCTTCCTAATTTCAGAATTTATTTTTTATTTTTAAGTGTTTTTTTAATGTTTTTTATTGTGAAAATACTGTACAGAGGAGTTACAATCACACGAGCAAGGTAATGAGTACATTTCTTATCAAGCATTGTTGCCTCTTCCTTTGTTTTTCCCCTACCATCCCTTCCCTCCCAGCTCTACAACTACATTTCCTCTCTCCTTTCCCCTCAGAATTTTTTATAAGTCAAAAGTAAGACTCCAATTATCAGACAATAGCCCATTTCTCCATCCCTCCGTTCACAGCCACTACTGATCTACTTCCTATTTCTACAGATTTGCCTTTTGTGAATATGTAAACCCAACTGTGTTGGTAGATATTTTTTCCCCCTTCCTTATCCATTGGTTTCTCTTCTGCACTCCTGTCAAGACCTCAGCAAACTTTGTGCTTTTGAGCATCAGCTTGTAGCTGACCTTGATTAGTAGCAGGAAGGGCTGCAAGAATGTTGGAGAAGAAAAGATGCATTTATTTCCTATATTTCCTCCCTGTTCAGTTATGATTTAGTTTGACAATGCTCTATTCGCATGGGCTGTTCCCATGAGGAAAGCTAAATGATTACTACTCTGATTCATATCAGTTTGACTATTATGATTTTTTTTAACCTTAAAAAATGCACCTTTTATAGCCAGGTGCCAATGGCTCACACATACGATACTAGCTACTCAGGAGGCTGAGATCTGAGGATCCTGGTTTAAAGTCAGCCAGGGAAGGAAAGTCCATGGGACTCTTATCTCCAGTTAATCACCAGAAAAGTGATGCTGTGGTTCAAAGTGGTAAAGCACTACACTTGAGCACAAAAGCTCAGAGACAGTGCCTAGACGTTGAGTTCAAACTCCAGGATCAACAGAAAAATGCACCCTTTCTCCAAGAATATGTGAAGGCTGAGGGGAAAGTATATGCACAAAGTTTTAATGCAAATGTGCTAAAAATTAAATCAACGTGCAATTGTTGCTAGTTTAAGGTATTAGCTCGTTGTTTGTGGGATTTTTTTCATCTATCTCTTCAGTTTTATGTTCATGTCTTAATCAGACATCAGTTCTTATAGAGACAAAATAGTGTCTAACACATAGCATATATGCAATGAATTAGAGTTGACAATCAATAGTGAATACATAAATGGAAGCATCAAAACTATCAGGAATTTATCTACTATTATTGCAAGCTCAAAATGAAAAAAAGGTATTTTTTGTTTAATTAAAAAACACAGTTACAGAAACATGTAGTTTTAAAGAAATATAACATATTACAGATACATTTTGGCCTCATCTATACGTGGTCCATCTTCTAAAATAATCAGATGTTACTAGTGCCTCTTTCTCAAGATCCTCATTCCATTTGATGTCTATGTTCTTAGAACTAATCTTAGAGAGGTGGTCTAGGATGAGATGGTGTTTGTAGTTACTGAAATCCCAGGCAGCAATGAGCAATAAATAATTCTTTCACTCTTCACTGAATTTTAGCTTGAGTAAATTAAAACTCTGGTAGATTTGTTTTTTCAGTTTGGACAGACGAGGAGAAAAATCTGTAAGTTTTAAGAGAATTTAGTCCAATTTTGATATTAAAATTCTCCTTATAAGAGCATCTATTCCAACTTCAGTATTCAACCACACAGCAATCTATTATTAGTTTGGAAATATCTTTGTGGCTTATTTTTTTCATTTTCATTTTGATCTTTTGAATTTTCTGGGAAAAAAATAAAGAATGCCAGACACTTTACGTATTAACCAATGAATAGAACAATCTTGTATGAGAATTTTGTGTAAGACGTAGCACCCTATAATCACCCCATAAAATAAGAAATATTTACAAATGCCAGGCTTTCAGTGGTAGTGACTTAAATATGTTGTTCACACAACCGCTACGGCAAAGATATTGCTGTAAGGACATCCACCAACCTTGTCTCTCAATTCTTTATGAATGTATTTTTTTCTTTTGGAGGGGGGCATTTGTTGAAAGCAAGAACCATCAATCCTTCATTGACTTTCAGCTGAGGTTGGTGTAAACCCCGATGTCTCCATATACACTGAGAAATCACAGCACAGCTTTTCTGCTCCTAGAAGACTTAGAAATGAGTTTATTCACAAGGCATGTTTCATAAACCCCAGTATCATAAATCTGTGTCAATGGCAGCCGTTTACCCTCTCCAGACTGAGAGAGAAAGGTAAAGAAATACCTTCTGTTCTCCCAGAAGGAGAAATTTACCCCGAGGTTTATAAGGAAAAGAGCATCCGTGAGTGTTGAGGCCAACGTGTTTCTAAATATAGCCTGTACCCTATAAAAACAGCATATTGGAAAGACTAAAAGAAAATCGAGTTAATGATGATGTCATTAATCAGTTCTTACTGAGGAACTATCACAGTAGGTAAAACTGAGCTACATTAATGACCCAGTGTAGAAATAAAATCAATTCTCAGGACATAAAAACTTTTTAACACTGTGGGAATTGAGGCCTATTGCTTTTATAAATTGTTTTCTGCCCTTAGAAGGTAGAAGTTTATAGCATGGAAGACTTACCTTTACCAAGAAGCTTTCCTAAAGGTATCTAACCAGTGGATTATTTAAAAGTTTGGTTTAAAAGTAAAAGAACTAGGAAATTTTAATTTATTCATGCTCCTTTGCTCCTTTCCCCACATCAAACACCTCAAAGTTGTCAAAAATATCAAGAGGCTTAGAGTATATTTCTAGATTTAAAACAAAGAGCCTACTTAAAATTATATTAAGGTAAATGTTTCTTTTCAGCCGTGAATTACAGAAATTATATGAGCTGGCAGATGAATCCTTCCTTGACTCATCCACAGAATTCAGAAAGGGAGCAAACAAAGCCAGAGATTGAGCAAATAGGAAGTGTAGTCCCCACCAGATCGATGAAGAACACAGAGTTTGCATCCAACATAAACATGAAGCCCATTATTTGAACTGTTTCATACTGTGTATGTGTGTTTTTCTAAACCTCAATAAATCCACCATAAAAAGGTAATACTGACCTCACTTTTTCCCCTCAGCAGTGTCTTCCAAACACAAACACAAAAGTCTAATGTATTTGTAAGTGCTCAGGATAATGAAGTTAATAGATTGAGAGCAGCTCAATTCATTCATGATCACCCTTACCTCAAACTTTTAAAAATGTTATTGCAATTTATGTTCTATGACTGGACTTCCATGAAGGCTCCCTTGTGACATATTTCCCCAACTGATGTCAAATTCTATCTTGAGGTTCCTTCAAATAAAAAGAAATGATGAAAGTGGATCCCTATTTGATACAATGAAGAAGAGAAGAGGGGAAGGAGAAGAGGGACTTGGGGATAATAAAAATTAGAGGGACATGGAGCATTGGATGTTTGAGAAAAGAAGAGGAGACAAGAAGAAGTAAGAACTTATGGAAGCACTTATGTTGAAAATGTATTCATGTGATTAATGTTAATTTTTTTTTAAATAAATAAGAAAACAACTCTACTGTGCTCTTAGAATCCATGTTGATTTCTGAACAAACTTTGACTTTTAGCTACAGTTCAAATTTAACAGTTAGAATTCTGTATTTGGGTCAGAAAATGATGGAAACAAAATCACAGTTTTTTTTAACCTTTTATTATCAGGGGATTATTAGTATACTTCTGAAGCAATAATAATGAAATGAAAAGTAATGCCACCATCTCTTGTAAACAGAGATCACTGTCAGTATAATTTTCTCTGATTCTACTGGGATAATTTCAAAAGACTCAAGGCTCCCACATTAACTTAGATTTATACCTAATGTCCTGTTTCCTAGTAAGAAATTCATCCTACAACCACTTCATCCTATCTCTTAAATGATTCTCAATCACTTTGAATGAATTCAGTCATTGTCTTTACCTGACCTGAAATGTTCCCCAAGATATTTCCAGAATGAAAAGGGCAATTGTTTCAGATTTATTTTGTGTTATATTGAGTTGGCCTCATGTCATTCTTCTCTATACCAAGTCAGAAATGAGTATGTTTCTACAATATTGTTTTATTTGGGAAGAAGTTATACTTAATAAGCATTTGCGGAGCTCTTTCTGCAAGATTCTGTGATAGTTCTCTGAAGGACCCCAAGAGAACAAAGATGGGTTTCCTGGCTTCAAGTAAAAAGCAAAGCCACAAAGCACACATCAACTCAATGATAAATTCTAGAAGAGTAGGAAGGAAAGACTGATGCCTCCTCAGATTATCAAAGCGTTATACAATCAGGTCTTGGAAATGTACTTGAATTTGGACCACTACATCCACAGCAGCTTACCTAAAGGTATTAGGTTTTATACTACTGCTTGCCAATAACAAAGGCCATGTTGATCAGTAATCCTTAGAAGTTCAAAGTGTTTCCTACCACCTTTCCTACTCTTTGTTACCTAATATATCACTACTTTCAACAACTGGAGGAGGCATGCTTGTTTTCTGCAAATGACAGTTTGTTCTTCCGAATGAAGCAACTGAATGAATATTTTCAATTGAATACATTTACAAGATAACTGACTGGACCAAAAAGTAATCGTAATTAAACTGTATTTTTACAAATGCAGAGGTTAATTTTTTTCTTGAAGTGAATAGCAATAGACTGCCTTTTAAAACTATTCCAAACCTATCCAAATGCTGACCTAATTCCCTCTCTGCTATTTGGCCCCATCCATCAAAGGTGAAGGTGAAAAGGTAGAGTTCTCAGGTGTCCTTGAGCCCTCACAAGGGAAATACGTAGGTAATGGCACTTGAAACCTGCCCCAAATAGTGTTCACTCACAATTCATCATCAGCTGGAAAATTCTGAGGTTCATGGACTGTGATGATAAATGAAAGGAAATGATTGAAACTGAAGATGCTTTCATTTCACTCAATTAGCTTCAGCAAAGATCCTTCAGGGCTTCAGAAGAGTGGCCTCTACGTTTAACATCAACTTGAAACGATTTGGGAACGCAGTGGTGTTTGGGATGATCACTGAGTGATTGGCTTGTGGATATGTAACCCTCTCACCTATTGGCTTGTGGATATGTAAACCTCTCAACTATAACAGCTCCACCATGAGTCTAATACACTGAGCCACAGGGCTCAAAGCATGGTAGACCAGCATAGCAGTAACACTGGAGACAGTTAGAAATGCAATGTCTCGGATCCCAGGCCTGGTCCCGGGTATCACAATCTTCATTTTAACCAGTTTTCCATGTGATTTGTGTATAGATTGTGTTGAGTGATACCATGCCACTTTGACTTTAAGGAAAAACAGTAAAAACAAACAATAAGAACACCACATTCTCTAGAAACTTAGGGGCTGGTGTTGAAGGAAAACAGTCCCATAGATAATTAAGTGTCCAGAGAAGTTTTTGCATCTGTGTTTCTTGCACTGATATTGAAAGTGTGATGTGACCAACCATTACTTCCACAAGGAAAAGAAGCACCATTTGTCTTTTCTCCCCTGAGTTATTTCTGGTACTGTGTCACTGCTTTTGATAGGCCTGGGGCCTGTGGTAGGTCTCCTAGACAGAGACAGTGAAGAATAGCTTGTTGCTAGCACAAACAAGAATGTAAGCCTCTATAATACAACTGTCACCTGCCAATTCACTCTTCTTTTAAATTCAGTCCTGAAGATCTCCCAGAGCCTGGCTAGATAGCACCTGGCTCATTTGAGACAGTCAAAGGATAGGGCTGAGATAAAAGTTGCTGATAGGAGCAACCAACCAGGACAGTGCTGAGTCTCATAGCCTGGTGATTCCTGGCATCTCCTTCTGCTTATCATTAAGGGCTCTTCTACTCTGTCAGTGTTTCCTTTTGAACTCTGAGGCTCCCATACCATTCCATGCCAGAATAGTTAGTATCATTGGATCTCAGGCTCTACCTCTCTTTGAGCAACACGATTGACTAGTGATCTCATTCACTTTTAATTGAGAGAAATCGAAGTTATACCCAGATGTGAGTAGGAGAAGAAGAAAGGACCATGCCCACATTCTGGGCTCCCCAAACCTCCATAAACTCCAGGAAGAGAAAATGAAATGCTTGATGTGTCCACTTGAAGATACCCATGAGAAGTCAGCCAGTGAACCAGATGTGGGGGTTCCATTTATTAAAGGCAGAGTGTACACATATGAATTGGGTCTTTTATCTTCCATTTCACTCATCTTACTTACCAGTGAGCACAGCCATGTGTCTTTCTGTGTGGCTAGATGGGATGTCACTGTGAGGCTGATGTATTGTTTCCACAGTGACCATGATCGCTCATGTGTTCTAGAGCCCATAGGAAGCTCAGATAAACTCCCTCTGATAAGGAAACCTAATGAGTTAAAACAGGATGTGGATAGTCACAGTCAATGAGCTTACATGTAGTATGCAAATGAGACCCCTTTTTTTGAAGTTGTCCAGCAAAAACAATTCTCTATCACATCTTGCAGCTGGAAACTTTGTCTTATTATTTTTTTAAACAAAACCTTTTAAATTAGTATCTTAGGGAACAGTGTTTCTCAGAAATCAGGTGTTACTACAGGGAAAGGATGTGAGAGTTTGTGATTCACAAAGCTTTTCCTAATTAGTTAACTTCAAGACTCATTGGCTTCAATACAAGTAACTGGCCTTGTTTGCTTGAGGCATCTCAATGTCCAATATGTGATAGGGTAGAGAGAGGATGTCTAGGAAGAGGTTCTACATACCTGATCTCCCCAGATCATTGACAAAGAGTCCTTCTTACTGTGGCGAATTTATTTACATTCTTTCGGGTGATCACTAAGACATGGGCTTAGAAAGATATGTGGTTCTCTACTCTTTGAAGCAGCCAAGTTTCTCCTTCATTTGTGTCTCAAGAAGACTCTTCAACAGTTCAAGTACGAAGGAAATCATTCATGTGTTGAGCCACTGAATGGCCAGGTCTCTTATACTTCTTAAATTGTCTTTAGATTGTAGAAATGAACTCACACTTAAAAGCCAACCTGGATGCAGAATAGGTTGAGTAGTAAATTGACCTAACAAGAGAAAGCTCCATTCTCATTATGATTCATTAAGAAGTAAAATTTGTGTAGAGTTAGACCCATTTTAAAATAAAAATAAGATGACTTGCTTAAAAGGGAACTTAATGTCTCTATCTATTATCAGACCGTTTAAAGTGTTTTCAGGGACCTGCTTCTTAAAGCTCAGGTTTATATCCTTCTTTCCCCCTAAATAAATGTTAAACCATTAAATAGCACTACTTTACTGGGCAGATATTCAGACTAGAAAGTTGTGTTCTTACGATGTTTGTCCTGAAGCTTCATAATTGAGTGTTAATTCAAAGGGAATATGTGCTATTTTTGCTAAAGTGAAACATGATTGGGTAGTGTTTCAAAATTTTGAAGAATTCTAAGATCAAAAGAACCGTAGGTTGAAAGGATTGGAGACAGGTTCTAATTTCTGTGCCTTCTAAGAAGTAGGCTAGAATTTAAAAAGGAAATAAATTTCTAGAGTACAAAATGATAGCGTTTTTGGACAGCTCTGTCTGCCTGCAAATTTCCTGGTATATTTTCTTTATTTCCTTTTCAGTAAACTTTTCCTTATCAGTAAACTTTTCTCAGTTTAAAGTGACACATCCAGTGTGTGTCTACTTCAGGAGAAAGCTGTTAAATTATTTAACTTCAAAATGAGCTATATCTCAGCCTTTGTAAGAGCTGTTCTTGGAATCAGTCTAATTTTGAGTGCTCATTCCTGGCTAGAACTTATTATTATTATTACTAGGAGAATACATGGTGACAGGTAGAGACAAAAAGGTCATGAAGAAGGTCATTTTTAAGCAGAAATGTGATTTATATGCCATAAAGCACTCTATTATTATTAGATAGAAATGGAAGTTGAGAATATGAGACATGAAAAGTCTCTTATTTCTGAAAGGTAGATTTCAGATAGATTTAAGGAGGAAATTGTGCTATGCATTTTCATTTTACCAAGAATGAGACTGCCTGATAAGCAGTCCAACTTAGAGACAGATCTACGAGCTAAAGTAATTTTATTATGTTTTAGCTTAAAATAGCTAAAATCCTCAACTTTGTGTGTTTAGGGAGATACCACACTTTATACATATAAAAATCATTTCCCCTTAAATGGCTAATTATTGGCTTTGAAATGGAAAAATCCATTAAACATTTTATTTCTGATATCTCTGAGCCACTATACCATCACAATGGTCAATGCTTTGTGTGTTTTTGTATTGTCTTATTTTTCGTATATTTGGGGAAAGAAGAGGAAAGAATGGGAGGCAGAGGGAGAAAGAAGAGTTAACTACAGCTTTGAGTCAACATCAAACTATGACTGATTTTTTTTCGAGAGTCAGGACCAGCTTTAGACTTATATACCAAACACCAAAAAGCAAAAGAAGGCTAATAAATTAAGATGACATCACAAGTTAGAGATGTCAGTCAGGTTGGCTCATGGAAGAGGGTTTTTTTCTTGCCTGGAGCAGTATCCCAAGTTCTTCAGTTCATCCATCTGTAACCCGTTGACTATGTTTCACACTGGTGATGAATTACACTCCGTTTCCTCCGTCTAATCCTTTTCATTTATTTATACTTTATGGAGGAAACATAAAAGGCTTCTTACAAAAATCCAACTGTTTCTGATAAACCTTGTCATGTGCAAATAATGGGGCCTTGTCAGGGCCAAGCTTTTCTGGAAATTTATACCTTCTAATAATAATTAAAAGGAAAAAAAAAGAAAATCAGAAACAAATAAGAAATATATTGAATTGGATTCAAAGCATGTTTGTGGCTTTGAATCAGTGGCAATAAAGCATTTTCCATAAAAAAATGTTTGAACATGGCAATGTAACTAAACCCCCTGTTCAGTTCAAATTTTAGATTCTTCAAATAGTGAGACCATGACTTCAATTTTTCAGCCTCAGGAAGAAAGAAAACATTTAGTTCTCAGTGAAGCATTATATTAATAGTCTGGATCAAGAACAATGAGAAAGAACTAAACAGGAAGATAAATTCTTGCTTGATCAAGGACTTAAAAACAGGCTAGAAAAGGGCACACAGCAAGAAGGTTTTCTTTTATTATTTTGAGGAATCTAAATTTATAGAAACAAAGACATACATTTTGACAATTTATAAAACCTATAAATCTGGGTCTTGAGTTCTACATATTTTTTCCAGTGTTCAACCAATCAGTGTCCTAATAAATATTTTAAACATTTTATTAATAGTAATTCAGTAATTCCATAAATAAAGTATAATGTCTATTAATTGAATATCAGAGACATAATCAATTTTGTATTGATTTCTTATACTTCCATATATTTCTGTTAATTAATAGAGACTCGCTAATCCTTAATGCTTCTATTTAATATATTTCATTAGCTTCAAAGTTCTGGTGAAGTATATTTTCCTCTTCTTGCATTTAAGTGCTCTGACTGTACAGTAAAATTTTCTAAGTATCTTCTAAAAACATTGATGCGGAGCTCTATCTAAGACAACCTGAAGGCAGATCTGTGTGTGTATGTGTTTATAAGTCTGTGTGTGTTTGTGTGTGTATGTGTGTGTGTAAAATCCTGGGCATCTGTATTTTAAAAGTCTCTCCAGTAATTATTACAAAAAAAACAAACAAAAAACAGATTTCCTTTCTCTTCACCTCATGGTTGTCTGAAACTAGATCAGAATCTACTAATGTAAAAGGTTTCCAAGGACCCCAGAAACTTACTCTCCTGGAAATGAACAATATTTCACATATAGGAAAGATAGGTAGGCAGAGTTTTGCATTTAAATCTAGGCTCTGTACTTATTTAAAATGTGATTTTTGACATTGTTTATGTAAAGGGCTGTAGGAAGAATACATAAGAATGCTGGAGGTCCTCCGTATAGGTATAGGTATAGCTTCAGGATAGATTTCTACTTTTATTTTATTTTTATTGTGAGACTACCATACAGAGAAGTCACAATTACATGGGCAAGATAAGGAGCACATTTCTTATCAAGCATTGTTGCCTCCCCGTTGTTTCCCCTTCTCATCCCTTCCCATACTCCACCCCTCCCCCCAACAGGTCCTCCCCCCACCCCCCACCAAAGTTGTTAAGTTCGTTTTTCAACATAACGATTTGTACATCTTATTGTTGCAATGGGTCCACCTAGTTAACTAGCATCCCTAGTTAAACTATTTGTTTTTTCCTTTCTCCTCCACAAATTATACCAACATCAAAAACAGTGGAAGTATGGGTTATACAAAGCAACATAGAAATCATCTTATAAATATGATAGAAACAATTGCATGAAAGGAAAAAAAACAAAAAATATTTGAATATTATCTTGGGGTTCATTCCCCTAACATCAACTTATCCGACCTTTTCTGCTTGACTCAGACATATACTAGTTATTGCAAATAAGGGAAACCATGGGACCTGTGTTTCTTTGGGCCTGGCTTACTTCGCTTAATATAATTTTTTCCAAGTCTTTCCATTTCCTAACAAATGGGGCAATGTCATTCTTTCTGATGGAGGCATAGAATTCCATTGTGTATATATACCACATTTTCTTGATCCATTTATCTAAGCATCTGGGTTGGTTCCATATCTTAGCTATGGTAAATAATGCTGCAATAAATATAGTTGTGCTGGTAGCTTTAGTGTGGCCTGGTTTGTGATTATTTGGGTAAATGCCCAAAAGTGGGATTGCTGGGTCATAGGGGAGCTCTATGTGGAGTTTTTTGAGGAACCTCCATACTGCTTTCCAAAGTGGTTGAACAAGTTTACACTCCCACCAACAATGCAGTAGGGTTCCCTTCTGTCCGCATCTCCTCCAGCATCTGTTGTTATTAGAGTTCTTGATTATAGCCATTCTAACTGGGGTGAGGTGGTATCTCAATGTTGTTTTGATTTGCATTTCTTTTATGGCTAGAGAGGTTGAGCATTTCTTCATGTGTCTATTGGCCATCCTTCTTTCATCTTCAGAGAAGTTTCTCTTTAAGTCTTTAACCCACTCATTTATTGGGCAGTTAAACATTACAGGATGGAATAGGAGAAACCCTAGGTCTCCTTGGCACAGGCTGAAATTTTCTTAACAGAGACCCAGAAACACAAGAAATCAAAGAAAGGTTAGATAAATGGGATTGCGTGAAATTGCAGAGCTTCTGCAACCTTCAAAGATTTCTACTTTTAATAGTTTGACAGAAAGACATTTAAACCATGGAGACGGTAAAAGTTGACAACTGCCACTATTGTTAGAATGACCTTTGGGGAAACATGGAAGTAAGTACAGAACAACACTAGAGGCAAATGGAAACATTTATTAGTTGGTCACTGGGAGACAACCAGTATATGAGATGAGACAGCGACTCCACAGTTGCCTAGAACTTCCAGTGAACTGGAGATATTCCCATCTCCGAGGAATGCACGGATGGAGAATACAAGAAAGCCTTCCCCTCCCCCCCAACACACATACTTGGTGAGTCTTTTTGCCAACTCTTCCTTCCTTGGGAAGGAAACAAAAGAGAGATGTCAATGAGAGTTCCTGCATAGCTATGAAAGAAGATTGCAAGAAATAGTATATAATTTTTCCTCCTAAACTATCTATAAAACCAAAGCAAATAGCATAGATTGATGGATTATTTTCTTATTTGTTTATATAATTTACAGCTAGCTCTCAGCAGTTCTAAACATGCTTAAGAACAAAGATAATACCTTTCCTATTTCCCTCCCTTCCCTTCTCCTCCCTCCCTTTTTTTGTTGTTTAGTTTTTATTCATAATCATAAACTTAACTCTGCAATCCAGCTAGATTTGGAGGGGAGGGAAGGAAAACATGGAACCCAAAGAACTGCAGTAAGGGCACAAAGATGACAGGATATCAAAAGCAGATGGGGTGGAAGGGTGCGCTCCTGAGCTCCAGAAGGAATGGTCTGGTGATTAAGGTAAACCAGGTCAAATGTATTAGAGTTGTCCGCGGTTGGTAATGGTGACCTTCTTGCTGGTCTTGCCATTTCCAGACCCAAAGCCCTGCATGGCTTCCACGACTTCCATGCCCTCTTTCACCCTCCCAAAGACCACATGCTTGCCATCCAACCAATCAGTCTTGACAGTGCAGATGAAAAACTGGGCACCATTTGTGTTTGGTCCAGCATTTGCTATGGACATGATGCCAGGACCTGTATGCTTCAGGATGATATCCTCAAATTTCTCTCCGTAGATGGACTTGCCACCAGTGCCATTATGGCATGTTTAGTCACCACCCTGGCACATAAATCCTGGGATAATCCTGTGAAAGCAGGAACCCTTATAACCAAATCCTTTTTCTCCAGAGCTCAGAGCAGAAAGTTTTCTGCTGTCTTTGGAACTTTGTTTCAGCTTGAAGCAGACGCGGCCCAAGGGCTTGCCATCCGCGGCAATGCCGAAGAACACGGTGGGGTTGACCATGGCTGGCAGCTGGTAACCCCAAGCGACAGCAGCGTCTGCAAAGCCGCCTCCTTCCCTTTTACCCTCTCTTTACTTCTGCCCTCCCCTCCCCTCCTCTTTTCCCCTTCCCTTTTCTTCTCTCTGTCACTTCTTTCCTTTTTCTTAATATATTTTTGAGAAAGGGCCTCTCTATGTGGTCCAGGCGGACACTGTAATCCCTATGTAGCCCTGGTTAGTTTAGAAATTATTTTACCTTCTTGGGTAGCTGGGATTGCATACTTGCACTATTATGCAAGTTTAAATCTTGGCCACTTTAAATTTCAGACCTTCCTTTCTTTATCTCTGTGCCAGAAGTGTTTCGAGGGGGAAAAAGAACACTGTGGTCCCCATAGGAATTCTTTCAATAAATGGCATGTATTCACAAGAGACTTAACCAAGAAGAAATGAAATCTATACTTACCTGATAAATATCATGCAAATCAAAAGACTTGTAGCTAGGCTAGTAAGGAAAACTCTAGACTATTCATGCCCATTGTCAAAGTGCTTAAGAGTGTCAGTGAACTGTTTTGATGCATTAACAAAGGCAAAGTATCAAACCATTGGTGTTTCGTCCACCTGAAGATGGTAAGGCCAAATGCATGTAAATAGTCATGCTATCAAAATACATTGTCTGCTAGGATTAGAGCTACAATCAAAGACAATGACTTCCTGCACTCTGGCTTGTTTCTACATCAACACAGTTTTGTGTCTGACTACTGTGTTAGTATGTACACTGTAAGTCAAATATTTCTAAGACAAAAAAATGAAGAGAATCATGAAATCTGTGTCTCCAGTGTGTTTGAGTTACACTAGACAGGGATGTATAAAAGTCCAGCAATGTGTATGTATATAGTTGATCTTGTTAGCTTATTTAGCAAGTAGACAGTTTCTAGTACCCAGGAAAACAAAACAAAATAATCTATGATCCATCCAGTTCATTAACTTGCTTTTTAATTTTTGCTTATTTCTTCATTTTTTTTCATGTAATTACACTTCTGGACTGTGAAAAAATTTAGCAACCCCTGGATAAAAGGTTTTATTCACAATATAGAAAGGCTTTTGGCACCATTAAACCTTGGTTTTGCTAGAGATCTCTCAAAACAACCTTTTATCATCTTGTCTGTAATCATTTCAAGCTATTTTTCAATCTTAATGTTACTTTCTTTTAGCTGTGTGCATAGATCTGGCTACAGCTAAGCAGAAGCAGTCATCAGGAGCATTCATGCCAGAAGTTATTACAGCAGAAGGTTATGCTTTAAAATAAGGATGACAGTGGCTCAGCATTGAGTGTGAGTCAGTCTGAGGAATCTGAGTTCAAGATAGATTGACAGAGCCTTATGGTGGAGGAAGGGAGAGATAACATGAAATTAGCCCTTTATTCCTAAAAATCATTTAAAGTGATAAAATTTACAGTTGTATCAGATCTTTTAAAATTTTAGAAATTCATTTATGTCTGTGGCATACTACTTTACTGGAAATGACGCCAAACATCTCTCAGAAATAAATGTCTCCCATTTTTCTTTCTCTCACCTATCACCCACCATACTGCATTCATCTCCGTGCCTGGCTGCCTCCACATGCTGCTTCATTTCAACTCATTTGGAGGTTAGAACATTTACAAGCCCGTTTTCCTTTGGTAAATCTTAATCTATTGGGAAACAGCCATTTCCAATGAAATGCTAAGGGGAATTGGGAGACTGATTTGATGTACAGGGCTTGATGGGAAAATGTTTCTAGTATTTATTTATTTATTATTCAGGAGATATTTCAAGATTTGGAGAGATATAGTTTTTTTTTTCAAGCACCCTCAATCTCTACTTTTGTTTTTGTTTGTATGAAAGGTGGTCTTCGGACTTGAACGTGGGTAGCAAGGACTTCCAGATGAGAGAGTCTCTCACAAGATGAAGTTCTCACCTGGCAATTTAGAAATGAGAATTTGAACAGCTACATAATCAAATAGATCTGCAAACCTTTCCGTGAACCCTGTCCAGCTTTTCGATGAGTTTTCAGCAAACCTGGGCTGAGTTTGGAGAAATTCAAAGCAATTTTATGGTTGCAGATGGAAGCCAGGCCCAACTAAGCAGTTTAAATGAACCTGAAACTCAAGGGCCACTTCAAGGGGTCTGAACCCAAGCAAACCAAAACAAAGTAATGGTTCCCAGTGCACATTGCACGTCCCTGATGCATTGTCTTGGCAGAAGCTCTATATGAATTTGTTTTCTATTATCCCAAAGTGATAAGTGATAAAATTAAGAAAGATTTCCAACATGGTTGGTCTGGAAGGTCTATAGTATTCAGAGGCAAAGCACATAGACTTTCAGGCATCACTCCTTTTACAGGAACAAATGACTCAGAAATTAAGCAAGAAAGTTTAAACTACCCCAACAATTAATTAAATGAAGAGATTGGAATCTCAAGGCTGAAGGGGCTATTCCTTAACTCTTCCTAGGATAGAGCTGAAGGATTGGAGGTAGAATTTTTCTCTAACCTTTGTCTCAGAAGTAAAAAGAAACAAAAACAAAAGCAAAGATGGCAGAACTAAATAATTTTGGCCACTGGGCTTGCTATATGGATCTAGATCCCGCATCAAGGGCTTTGGTTGACCATTGGGTTCCACGTGGTGTTAACTATCTTGCCTGCTTGCTGGAGGTGGAGCTTTAGATTGAGAGTCCCTGGGGTCCAGCAACTAGCCTAGAAGTTCTTGATTTCTGAAAGGTCATACTGGCTTCATCACAAGGACTTTAATCAGTAGTGTGTGTGTGTGTGTGTGTGTGTGTGTGTGTATGTGAGAGAGAGAGAGAGAGAGAGTAAGAGACAGAGAGAGACAGAGAGACAGTGATGTTCTACTAATATTTTCTGGGAGCATCAGCTAACTGGGAAGAGACTGTGAACGTTAGACTCGCTCACAATTTTTGGAGTAAGCCAATTAATTAATTTTTAATTTGATATCAAATGTTATTAAGGATCCAAGCTTTCCAACTGGTTTATAGAGGGAGGAGAATGAATGACTATTTTGTCCTATAAACCAGACATTTCCAGCTGATATTTAGTTTCTAGCAACTTCCCAGAGAATTAAATGAACACACAAGTGGTGGGTTTGGAACAGTCCTCCTAGAAGTGAAGCCAAGGTTAAAGAACAAAAAATATTGAGCATTGACACCTTTGCTGCAGGGTTGTTTTGTCATGGTATATTTTTCTACCATGGACTGTCAAATATGGAGAGAAGACTGATGTCTAACAATTATTACTTATTTTTATGTCATTTTCCCATAGGTAGCATTATACACTAGTTTGTATACACTGGTCATACTCTGGCCCCAGAGCATAGTTTTTCAGCCTTAGACTTAAAAATTTTAGTTCTATTGCTGCACAAAATACATCAAATGTGTCTCCCATGAATCAAATTGCTATAGGAACTATCTATAAGAAAAAATATTTAGGAAGCCTTTGTTAGTACTTGCAACCAGGAAGACACTATGCCCGTCATTAAAGTTACCAAAAGGGATCAATGCTATCAATGCTACGGATAATCTATGTTCTCAGCATAAAAGAAAAACCTTAAATTTTTGTCATGATTTTAATCCTGTTCAAAACATACTTCCTGCCTTAGACATCAGAAAGATAAATTTTCTAGAAGAGAAATGTATTTTAATAATGACTATGATAGATATATCTTCTTCCCCTGATCTGATTGGAAAGGTCCAAAACACATGGTCGTGTCTATGGAGGTCAATTGATGTCACAAAACATAATCCTGGGGGTTGGGAAGTTGGCTCAGTGCTTGCCTCGCAAGCATGAAGCCCTGGGTTCGATTCCTCAGCACCACATAAGAGAAAAAATCCGGAAGTGGAGCTGTGGCTCATAGTAGGGTTCTAACCTTGAGCTGAATCACTGAGGGAGAGTGCCTAGGCCCAGAGTTCAACCCCATGACTGACAAAAAAACAAAAACAAAAAAAACCCCATAATCCTGTTTTGGGATGTAGAATCTTCTGTATCTTGGGTTCCTTGAAAGCAGACCATGAAAAATACACTTAATGTTTGGTCCTAAAGCAGGAGGGGTGAATGGAAAAGAAGAATGAGGCAGGCAGAGAAAGGTAAAGGACAAATATAAGGCAGAGTGCTATTTGGATATTGGTTGGTCATAACTTTTAGAGAGCATAGTTGATTTCCAACTTGACTCCTTGGAATCACTGTTCCTTGAAGAAGTTCATCATGGGAGAAACAAGTAGAGGAATACATATGACATTATCTTGTTTTCTCAGCTCCAATCACTTATTAGTCAATGTTTTCCTCACTGTTTATAATTCCCTAAAGTTATGGGACTATCTTGACAGTCACTAAGGAAACAAAATCTCACACCCTTCTGTGTAGCCCTTCTTCTGGATGCAGAAATGGAATGATTCAGAACCTTCAAGACAGTAACAAACATGGAGCTGCTGAGTTTTCTCCCCAATCCATTGTGCATGGAGCTGTGCCAGGGTGTGTAGTTCACCATTACAGAGCCTGAGACAGGCTGTGAGATTGGAAGATGACAAGATGATTGCGGTGGTGGTGGTGGCAGTGGCCACCAGCATCTGGAGCAAGCAGCTACGAGTTCAGGGTATAGCGAGGAAAATCTGAGAAGATTCCCACTGATGCAGACTCTACAACCTTCCAGCTGGAAGGTTCATTGCATGGAAAGCCTGAAGTGGACGGATGAGTCTCCGTTAGTGCTTGCAATGGGGTATAGTCAACTAGGGAAGACCAAAATCCCATTTCCATCTTGGCATTTGGACCTTGCTTTCCTGAATTCACTGAGTTTACAAAACAGAACCAGAGGAGCAACAGCCATTTTCCAGTTCAAACCTTCACATTTCTCTATTCGCTAATTCTGTATGGGCCTTTTTGCCCCTCAGCTTATCTCTGAAATGCCAGTAGCTTCTAGCTCAGAATTTCTAAGCTGTGGTTCTGAACAATGCCTGCCAATGAATTCTCATCCCCAAACATTAACTCTAAACCTTTGCCCTCATCATTATGAGCTCATGTCCTCTACAAGACAGGTATTTCCTACCATTTGCACACAAGGAAAACTGAAACGTAAGGCAGATCAACATCCTTGCAAACTAGGGTCTAACCTCGGGTGGTTCTGCTCCAGGGTGTGTATTTTTTAAAGCAGTACACAGCAGCTTTCATGCTCATTATTGCATTAGAGGGCCGAGGGAGTCATGCTGTAAGGTCAGACTGTGTTGTTGAATCCCATATATTCTAAACACGTTATAGCAATTTATTTTATTGTGCTTGCTGTTGAGACAAACCACTGAATCTCCTGAAAGATGGTGCTCCTTGAGACAGATTAGGGATTACTCCCTTAAGCTGTGGCCGTTGGTTCTGTGTTCCTCCAAGTCTGAAGCTGTGGTGATCTCTTGTATGTACCTTGGTGTCTTTAGGCCAAAGATTGATAACCACAGTCAGACTCCTGAAGTATTTATATTTAGAATTTCTTCTTGTTGTTGTTGTTTCAGATACATTAGGGTATTTTTTCTTACTGCTAGCTGAAAAC
Source organism: Dipodomys spectabilis (assembly GCF_019054845.1). Classification (NCBI taxonomy): domain Eukaryota; kingdom Metazoa; phylum Chordata; class Mammalia; order Rodentia; family Heteromyidae; genus Dipodomys; species Dipodomys spectabilis. The sequence continues at coordinate 10,083,813 of NW_024870728.1, forward strand.
AAAGTTGGAGTGAAGAGGATCTGGCTATTTATTTTTCCTTTTATTGTTGTCTTTAAGTAGTTGTACAAAGGAGTGGCCATTTAACAGTCAGTTTATGAATACAATTTATCTCTATCAATGGTGCCCCTGTCAACACCTCACCCATCCCTCCCCTACCTTAATATGAGATACACATTAAATTCTTGACTTTTCAGAAGGTATTATCAGAGTACAGAAGAGAGCAGAAAGGGCTTCAATACCTGTTCAGATCTCAGACAGACAGCCTCCTGCTGACTCTTGATGACTTTCCCAATTCATAGTCAGACATCGGTGCCATTATGGTGTCTTCGTTGCGTGCCCCACTTGCTTTTTGTAGGGTATAGAATAAAATAAAGTAGCTGAAACATGACCAAAAATGAGGCTATCACTGCTCCAAAAACCTTTTTCTGTTAAAGGCCCAAACAGGTAGATGGCAGGTAGTTTATCCAGCCAAAACAAGCAAACCAGGTGATGGAAATTGAAGCCAGAGTCATTCCTAAAACTGGTATTTCCAGACACATTCACCAACCCGCTCAACCTGACTGTGTCTGAATGCTAACAGTGGGTGAAGTCCACATCTGTAATCCTCCTCCAACATGCACTTTCCTCCATTACCACAAGCGCTAAGCAAGGAATGTCTGGACCTCATTTGCCTACCTGTCTAAAAGAACTTCTTAACTGCTCACACTATCCTGTTCTGTTCGTTCTCAGTGGTTCTGCTAGTATTTTCTACTATTTGATATGTGTTAAGTTCATGTATGTTGAACATGTTGAAAAGGCAGATGGGCCTCTAGCATGGGACCCAGCAATGTAAGCAACCTTAATTTTAATAGCCATCCCATGTAATTTTGTCTTGGTAGCTATTACTTTTCAATATGATCCAGGATGTTTTCTAAAACATAGTAATACCACAGCATGGTTTTTCTTTATAAGCAGGTGTCATGTTTCTACAGTAGGTATGGATACAGATTAGATGTAAAGGCAAGGAAGGACTTTCAGACTCAAAAGACAGAGGACTAAAAGGAACGTGTATTTACCAGAATTTTTCTGGCAGACTTATTTTTTTAAAGAATTGATTTTTAAAGGCACAGGGTAATAGTGGGCTAGAACTTCCTTGTTCAGATAAAGTTAGATAGGGTAGCTATAGCTTGAACAGAAACTCCTACTGTCTCCAACATTCTTACTTCAAAAAGATTGTAGAATGAGCTGCATGGCCTTTGCCAGGAGCTGGAAAATATCGAATTTACAAAAGGCACTTTTCAATATCAATGACAGAGGTAGAGCAGCGTGCTACCTGACACTTTCTCCACCTGTAGTCTCCAGTTTGTGTAGATGATTATTCTCTTTGAACTGAGCCACACTCATCAACTGTTAAATTATCAAGGCAAGTAGAGTAGAAGAGTGGAGCAAGGGACTGAAGTCCTTAGTAGTTGGAACAATAGAGGCTTACATCATTGATCTCAGTATTAAACAGAATATAAGCATCATCAAGGTCCAAATGACAAAGCAAGGCAAATCTCTGAGGAGGCCATTTCCCTACTTTAAAACAATCGATGTGTTTCTATTGATGCTTGGGAGGTTCTGATGTCCCCGACTGACATGAAGAGTCTTCACAGCCAGCGTCAGCAAGTACACAAGTACACTTCCCAGCAACTGCCTCTCTCTTAATGTATGCAGCATGGCCCCTTGGGAGCATTTGCCCGTTTTTAAATTGCTGACCTCTTTCAAATTTCCACAGTGTTTTCTTTTGTTCTTCCCTCTACCTAGGCTTTTCGATGACTCATTCTGAAAAACAACAACAACGACAACATAGAAGACGATAATAGAACTTTCTTTCTGGATCAATGAATGAATCAGTGAGTCAAGGAGGAACCAGGTTGGGGAAAGCACATTTCTCCCAAACTGAAGTTAGTTAGTGCCACAGATGTGGTGAGAAGCCCGTTCTCCTGAAGCGCGTCTTCATCTTGTGCTGGAAGCATTCGCATTCACACCCAGCGACGCCTTTCTGATCCTATTCCTCAGAAGGGCTGTTTACCAGCACTGTAGTAACCTGCCTCAACTCAGGCTCACCTCTCCCTTTCAGTGTGTATCGCCTCTGTAGCTTTGAGGTATAGCTCATCTCACCGTCAAACATCTCACTCAGGCGTTGGAAACCTCTGGCTCCAACTGTGACAAATTGGCAGTTTGTCATAGTTGAGTCATTAGACCCAGTCATTTCCCTGGCCATTTGATAAGCAAGCTGCATTTACCACAACTGGTTATTAAAAGTGTTCCAAAACTGGGAGAAAGCAAGGGGAGGGGTGACACCATTTAAAAAGAAATGCAGTTACGTAACTGTAACTGTACTTACGTATCTGTGTACATCATCCTTACAATAACAATTTAAAAGTATTCTTTAGCTATGTCCTCAACACTGGCACCTTAGAGGCCAGGAGGAGACTCTAATCTTGAGGAGGAAGAAGCAAGAGCTCAGAAGACATGTAAAAGGAGTGGGAATCACACATACTTCACACACAACTAAGTCCCTTCTACCTACTAAGCTACAGCTTCAAGTTTAGAAAGGCCCTCTTACCAGGAGGCCTTTGTAAGGACAGAAAAAATAAAAATTCAGCTTGCGAGAGAAAGTTGAAATCTGATTTCAGAATGTAGTATATGCATATCCTCACTTTGTAGATTGTCACTTTATTTATTCTTATGCTTAACTCAACAAATGGCTGCTGGGTATTTCTTATGTCATTAAATATCAGCGGCAGAGCCCAAAGAATAGAAAGTAAGATACTGTTTTGTTTACTGCCATTGACACTCTGCATTTCAGCAGCAAGCCCACAGGAGACCTCTGGATGTATTCACAATGACGATGACAGAAGTTTAAATAAATGCAGTAGGTTCCCACCAGTTTGTAGTGCAATAAATCTGAATGCATGAATGGAGAAACTCTTGAAGGGATCTTTTTTTTTTTCCTGGAGGTAAAATGTAGCCTGTGGCATTGTATTTTTTTGCTAAATTTTGTGGTGGGAGCAAGGACACAGGGGAAAAGAAAAAGAAAAAAAAAAGTTCAGCAGAGATTCAGAGGCTCACTAGCACTGTCCAAGCCCTTAGCACTGTCTACCCATCCCTCTAGAAACTGAAACTACAGAATACTCAGCCAAACATTGCTTCCTCTGTTTTTAAAAGAGATCTGGGGGATGATTCTAACATGATGATTTTGGAAGTGAGACACCTGAGCTAAAAGAATGTCCTCTTGGAGGTCACTAGTGTACATGGTGGCAACTATTGGCCTGGAGTCCAGGTCCCTTGTCACTGTGTTTCATGTCCCGCCCCCCTCAATTGTTACAATTTCAATCCTAGAGTTGAGCAAGGCAAATGGCAACCTTGAAGAGCCAAGATGCTAATTTGAAAATACCCAGGGTCTTGTACCAATGGAATCCTCAGAAGAATGTGATGCTGCTTTACCTCACTGGGGCTGTGGGAATATACATTACATTCCTTTAAGACAGCTTGAGAAGGTGGAGGTATTGAAGTTAGGGACAGGTGCCTGTTTGGGACATTGAGATGAGGTTCCCTAGTCTCTAGACTTAAATGCGAAGTGTAAGAATGTAGATGGATCTGGAAGCTAAAGAAGTGACTGAATTAGCAAAACATAAATTGTCAATGTGAAACCAGACAGAGCTGGAGGCATTAAGATAGAAACCCCGTGAGACAGGTAGTTTGAATTGTCCACAGGGCTCAGAGTCCGCAGGAAGGAAAGTATAGCTGCAGCATCTCCTCATCAGGCTCCAGTGGCCCTAGGTATATGCAGACAGCACAGCTCCATATGGTCAGATTGACAGAACATTGGCAGGAATCTTTTTGCTTTCATTCAGAGGACATCAGTTTCCTACACTCTCCCATTCCTTTTAATAAAGCCGCTGGGCTTCTCTCCATGGAGGTTATTTCAGCCTTTTTTTTTTTTTAATCACATGACATGGTAGGAAGCAAAACGCTTCCACTGAAGCCATCACCTTACAAGAACTACTGTAAAAGAAGCACTGGCTTAGCACTTATGTTTTCTAAAAGGAATTTACATGAACCTTGGTTATATGTTTTCTCTTCTTCATTATGTGTTTTGAAATGAGTCAAACCTCTTTGTTGTTACATTTTGTAGTTCTGGTCTTGAATGTAGCTCTCTTGCCTATGTAAGGGATGACATGAATTAATTGTTTAAAACCTTAATATCATTGAGGTCATGTCATTTGAAGGTCATGGTTTCCCTAAAGCAAATGCCAATCTATTTCCTTCCCAGGTGCTTTTATCTTTTGCTACCTAGTCTATTGCTTTACAGAGTTTTGAGTGAAGTGGAGGAGTAATTTCGATTGATGGCCAGTTCCAGTTATAATAAAGACAGTTTTATGATATCTAAACTCTCTTGTTTTTTGTACCTACTTACACACACTCAGATAGGTGACCTTGAGTAAGACCAATCTATTCTTTTCTGGAACAGTGAGAGTGTCAAACTACAACCTACTTCTTGCTTATTAACCCAATACTTTCATGCTAATTACTAGGAATGTTTGTCCTTCCATGACTAAAACCCTCTACTCCTATAGAGCATTCTTGGAAGTATAGACTGTGTAACAGACTGAAAACAGGGCAAGTTTGTACAAGTCCTCCTACATCATCATTACTAGGAAAGTGATTCATAAAACATGAATCCTATTGATCAGTGGTCAAAAACAGCATATTTTAAAGAAAGACCTGAAGAATAGTATGGGTAACTTTGGCTTAATATTAATTCATTTCATGGTGATTTCCACTTCTTGTTTATGTTCTATTTCTTCGTTGGTTTATTGTTCTCAATTTCACCCCTTATTTCCCACATTGTTGTTGCTAATGGAGTAATTGATGAAGTATGCTCTGCTGAAGTGATGTACATTTTTTTATAGCTGTCTTCTTGAGGCACAGTAAAAACCTTAAACAGCCTTGAAATTAAATGTAATATATTTGCATCTGTATAGTTTTTATTTTAGCATCTGGAAACCATTTAGCCAGTTATTTATTTGAAAACTGGTCTTAGAGCAGTAAAAGGCCATGGACTGGAGCTGTGTCTGCACTGAGCTACTGAATCAAGTCCGACTAGCAGCTATGATTAAATCCAGTCGGGAGGCTGACCCAGTGGGAAAGGGCTGTTCCAATACAAATTGGAACCTTCACTGCTTCATGAAAGAAAGACATGAGCCACAATCTTTATCGCTTGAGATTTAGTTGAAACTCCAACTAGTCTAAGCAAATAGATAGAAAGTGACTTTCTTGCTGGATCTCAGAATTTCATTGGAATCTCCATCATCATGGGAATTTAACAAGTTTAACTGCTATCAAAGGCACATGCAATGTATTTGTTACATTAATCTCAAGGGGTTGAGAAGGGGAATTGAATGGTAATTGAACATTTGGAGAAAAGGCAAGTAATACATTGGGTTCCAGTTTTTAAAAGGCAAGAAATACATATGAAATACTTGAGAAAGCCTTTGAAAAAGTAATTGCTCATATTTCTGAATAAAGTTATGAGGCCAAATGTCTCTTAGCACCCTGTCTGGTACACAACTGGGTTTAGCAGGCCCTCGTTGGCTGCCACCTCTTAAACTCTATCACCTCACTTCTTTCTCAATTATGTCTTCATTTTTACTTAAGATTTTTTGGAGAGGTTCATTTCTGTGGTACAGTTTCATATCATAGTTGGAAAAATTATGTGGTGAACAAAACGTGTGGCTTAGATTCTTTGATTTTCAGGTACATACTTTAGGACAGAATAATCCTTTATACAGAGGTTGACCCTTTGCTAAACAAAGAATGCAATGTCAATTTCACAGCTAAAAAAAAAAATCTGTAAGGCTGGGAAAGAGTTTCAGTGGTAGAATTGTGGAAAACCCTGAAGGGGGAATGTAAAGATGAGACGTTAATCACAAACCTGATTTTCTAAGCTGAAGCAACTGAGGGAAAGAGAGGAAATGTGTTGTTTGTTTTTATTTTTTTAAAAAAACAACATATAATAAAACTACCATATTAGTATTCTAGATCTATGATGTCAAAGTCTATTCCTAATCACTGTCATGCAACTGTACATTAATACATTAGCACCCTGTGGTGGTTAAATTCTAATATGAATCCCAAGGAAATCCATATACTGGCTTTTCTGACCAGTGTGATTTTCCACTTTCCCCTTGAGAGTGGGCTGGACTCTGTGGTTGCTTCTAACAAACTGAACTCAAGAAGCATGATAAGATTCATTTTCTTTAATAGGTTGCATAAGACTCTCAGTTATCTCTTCCTATCAGAAACCCTCCCTTGTGGACCTTGAGGGAGAAAACTACCATGTTCTGAGCCACTTAGTGGATAGGCCCACGTGACAAGGAACTGAGGATATTTGCTCACTAACCATTGGCAGAAAAGGGTGCCCCTCAATCAACAGCCTTCCCAGAGCTCAACCTTACAAAGCACCAGAAGTGCCTGGCCCAGATGAACACCTAGAAGACCTCTATCTAATCACTGAGCCAGACCGTGATCGCCATCTAGGAGAGATGTGAAACCAGAAGGGTCCTTTTGTCTACATTCATGGCCAATTAAAACTATGAAGTGATAAATATGTTTTGTTTTAAGCTACTGAGTTTCATTAGCAATAGATAATACTGTCATTACTTTGTCCTAAGCTAGTTTTGGTCCTGGAATTCTTCAAATTGTTTTTGCCTCAATCCCCTGTTACTAACTCATCTTTCCATGCTATGGTCAATCTTGGATGATTTATTTTCTATGTTTTCACAGTTGCTCTTTCTTTTTGCTTCTCTTCTTCTTTTTTTAATTAAGCAAGGTAATAAGTACATTTCTTATCAAGTGTTGTTACCTCCTCCTTTGTTTCCCCTTACATCCCTGCTCTTCATCTCCTCCCAGTCGAAGTTGTAAAAGTCAATTTTCAACATGTCTTGTACATCTCATTGTTGCAATGGGTCCCCTTGTATCCCTATTTAAACAATTTGTTTTTTTCCCTTCCCCTCCACAAAGTATACCAACATCAAATACAGTGAAAACTGGAGTTATACCATGGGGGAGGGACATAAAAAGCAACAAAAGAATCATCTTATAAATATGTTAGAAACAATAGCAAGAAAGAAAAACCACTTGAGTCCTTGTCTTGGGGTTCATTTCACCTAACATCAACTTATCTGACCATTTCTGCTTGTCTCAAACATATACTAGTTATTGCAAATAGGGGAAATCATGGGATCTATGTTTCTTTGAGCCTGGCTTACTTCACTTAGCATAATTTTTTCCAAGTCTTTCCATTTCCCTAACAAATGGGGCAATGTCATTCTTCCTGATGGAGGCACAGAATTCCATAGTGTATATATACCACATTTTCTTGATCCATTCATCTACTGCCCCCTGGAAACCCATCGCCAACCTGAGGTGCTAGGTTGTTTTTCTCCTGATGCTGAACCACTCAGAAGAAGATGTACTTTTTAGTAATCACATGTTGTGTTTAATTGTTAGAAATTATATGCCCAGCTTTACTTGAATAAGAAACCCTAGTTTCTTATTACTGATATTACTGATGTTACGGATATTTTCCCACTCACTTTAATGTATCATTTCAAAGTTCTGTCTCTATAACAATCAATCAGTGAACATGTTTCTATCCCTGTATCTGCAAATAGTACCAAGCTTTTCTGAAGGTACATCAGAACTCTCAATCCAAGCCATGGTGTTAGGTCACTGAATAAAACTATTACCAACACCATCTATGATATCACTGATTCAAAGGATTAAAGTCAACGCTAACACCAGACTTCCAATTTCCTTATTTCTACTTAAGTGATTTTTCTGCTGCCTTCCTCAGCGGATAAAATAGACCACAGACCATCTGGCCCAGACAAAGTAAAGATAATCAATGATAATTTTCAAGTACATTTACCAGTGTTTCTGGTTTTTCATTTCCATTGGGAATGGAAGAGAAAGAAAGGAAGAAAAGTGATGTGCCACATACTGAAAATTATTTACTATTGCAATGTATTTTTTGAGAGCCACTATGAACATTTCTTTCTGGAGTAATTTTCCTTCCAGCTATGATGAGATCAGTATTGTCATATTGAAGCAAAAATGCCCAAGTATTCAGTGTAGTATTTCTTCCTAGTATAAATTTAACATCTTAAAGAAAAGCAAAACCTAATTTTGAGTTATAAATGGGACATTAATGGAAATTGAAGCTATACAAATAAAATCCAAAAGACACCCCAATTGATATTTAGGTATATAATAAAATCTCTTATCTGTAAACTTGAAAATCATATTTTGAAATCTTACTTTAAACTCTTACTGAAATGGCTTGTATTGTTATATCTTCCTAATTCGAAACACAGGACTTACTTTCCCAAATAAATTAAACAATTGGAAACATGATTTTAAAGAATAAAAAGATCAGGGAAACATTATGTCTATCACTTACTGTAAGGTGATTGGTTTTGACAAGTAAGCCTCAAATGAGGTCGCAACTATTTTAGTTATATGTGTGTGATGTGATGTGATGTGTGTGTGTGTGTGTGTGTGTGTGTGTGTGTGTGTAAAGTTTGAGTTTGCCAACCATAATATATGGTCACTTTAGATGTTGGCAAATATATTTTTGTAGCAGTTCTGCAGTTTGAACTCAAGGCTATACTTGCTAAGCAGGTCCTCTACAGACTAGTGCCATGCCCCTTGATCCTTTTTGCTTTAGGTATCTTTCAGATAGATCTCACATTTTTGCACAGATTGACTTTTAACTGTGATCTTCCCAGGCTTCCCCATTGAGTGCCAGGATCATCTGTCCAGACACTGGACCACTTTAGTGGCTGTGGCTTAAGTGCTATTAATGCCAGACTTTTCTCATTTAACAGGTATGGGGTATTGTGATCGTTGTTTGGCATGAGCAACCTCATCCAGCAGCACAATTGTATAGGAACTGTCATCATACACATGTAGGATATTTCCGTATCAAGACTCAGGAGGTGAAGAAACTTCCCACTCAGCCCCACAATGAATAAAGGATAAAGGTGTATTTCAATCTAAGTAATGTGATCATAGAGCTTGTGCTCTTTGCCACTGCCACATAGCCTTTCCGATTTATCTGAGTATAATTATCTGAGCATAGTTTACAACAAAACACGTTAGTCCATTGACTGCAAGGTCCCTGTTAGACATTGCTGAGTGCTTGCTATGACTAGGGTTCTATAATGAATGAAATATGGATCCTGTTCTCAGTGGGCTTACACGTTACCCTTGTATTGTCGTATCAGCATAGTGTGAAATTGTGACAACTCCATGATTCTTGGAAAGTTGAAATTCCTTTTCTGAATGTATCATTAGATGATTCATGTAGCAGAGGCTGGCAGATCTCTGCACATATCTCTTCATTATGCAATGATCTGGCATCTACCAAAGCTTCTGATTGTAGGCACCTAGGACCCATCACCTAAGGGTTTAGCTGTGGTTCTTGCATTTGGCAGGAAGAAGATTCCCAGGAAAATTCTTCTTAGCAAAGCACTCAGTTATTGAGTGAAGGGATTGAAGGATACATACCCCAGCTTGCTTAACTTCAGAGGGGTCAGTGCTGAGGTCTTATTTACAATGTGTTGTACAATTTTCCAGCACGTGTGTGTCTGTGTCCCAAACAGTGTCCCAAAACAGATAACTCACTGGAATTGTATCCTTTCCTAATTTCAGTTTATCATTACTATCCTGTGCTCTCTAAGAGTCTCCTCTCATACAAACTACTGAATTCAAGTGTTTGATTCAGACTCTCCCGGGAACACCCAACATGGTACAGAGGACAGCTTGAAAATCAGGATGAGCTTGATTAATATAGAAAGTTGGTGTCTTCTTTCTTACACTTTTTAATGCATTCCTCCTTGAGAAACTGTGCTGATATAAGACTGGCAAGTTTGCAAACCTCAGGTTTATATGATGTTTGTTGAATTATCTTCTGACAAAGAAAGTGAAGTGCAGTGGGGAATTGTCAATAGGAGAAAAGATTGAAATATCTTCAGTAGGTTTCTCAAGCCTAATAAGCCTGTTGTGAGGCAGCCTCCGGTAGCTGTCAGACTGAAGACCGTGTTAGCACATCAAGTGATGACTCCAACCTATAGGGAGCAAACTCTTGATCCACTTTTTTTTCAAGAGAAATGCCACAAAGAGCCAGGTAAGAAAGGAATGTGACAGGTAATCCCTCTCCCCTCACCCCCATAACTTAACTTTACTTCATAAGACCACACCTCACCTCTTCAAGATTCTACCACTTCTCCATGATACTATATGCTGTGGTACATATGATGTATTTTGAGCATTAACTTTTGGTTGTCTTTGACATTGATTTTTACATTTCCAAACTTTAAAAATACCCTCACTCATACTATTTAGAAGAACAAGGACATGTAGAAATGAGAAGAGAGGGAAGGATAGAGGAGTAAAATAGAGAAAAGACAGAGCAAAGCAGTAAAAAATTTGCATATGGGAAAGGGCAAATCATGACAATCCCTGAGCTCCTGGATGGAAACAGAGGGATTAATAGAATATCCTAATTTATCCTAACTTGTGTAGCTTAGATATATATGTATGTACATAGCTATACACAAAAATACAGAGGCATGCATGAATAGTTTTCCAACTTTGTAAGGTAATTGTATAATCTCAGAAATATTGCTTTCCACTTGAAGAAATCAGTTTTCTTTAAGAGAAGACTCATTGGCCCACAAGGTAAAACAACGTGTAGTTTATTTTTTCAACTCACAAGTAGGAAATTGCTCAGTTAGCTGGGCACCGAGCTCACGCCTGTAATCCTAGTTACTCAGGAGGCTGAGATCTGAGGATCATGGTTCAAAGCTAGCCCAGGCAGGAAAGTCCGTGAGACTCTTATCTCCAATAAGCCACTAGAAAACTGGAAGTAGTGCTGTGGCTCAAGCGGTAGAGAGCTCACCTTGATCTGAAGAGCGCAGGGACAGCGACAAAGCCCAGAGTTCAAGCCCCACGACTGACCAAAAAAAAAAAAAAAGAGTTACTCAGTGAATGATGGGAACATGTAAACAAATACACACACTGAGGCACACACATACAAACATATTCACACATGCATGAAGGGGAAGCCAAAATTGGTTAAGTGGAAAAATACATACTTATAGAAATAAGTGATAACAGCTGTAACACGCTGACTAAAGTATTCCATTGACCTATAATAAAGGGCTCAAATAAATAAAGAAAAATCTAAGAGACAGAATGTAAGTTTTCTTCAAAATATAGCATGAATGATGAGATTAGATTGTTTCTAATGTGTGATAAAAGCAATTGGACAAAAGTTGGAGGAAAAATATTGATGGATACCTTAACCAAAGTTTAATTTGGTTAAACTCTGTACCAAGTCAGCATTATCTTTCTCTTGATGTAATAGTTCAAGGACACAGTGCGACTCTTAACAATTTTCTGAAGTTCTCCAACAAGGCTGAGTTTGATCATAAACAATTATGGAACAAATCCAAACTGATAACTATTCTACACTGTCTCTTACCCCATAAGAAGACTAAAAGCAAAAGGGAAAAGAAATACGATGATGTATGCTGTAGATCAAAGGAGACAAAATAAACACAACAAATACATCTAATGCAATTTCTTAGGTTTCATTCTGTACTGGAAAATAATTGGGGAAATCAGTACAATTTAAATATGGAAGATAGATTAGATAACATTTTAAGAATAATGCTAAATATGAGCATTGTACTTGGATAACCTTCATTTTCAGAAGAAGTAGTCTATAGCATTTAGAATGGAAGAAGTATAATATTTTCAATTCATTCCTAAATAATGTTCGTATATGAGTATGAGGAAAAATGGAGATGCAAGAAGGTACATTTATTGTAATAATTGGTGAATGTGAGCAAAGGATACATAGAAATTCCTTGTGTTATTCATATATATATTGTCACTAGAAATCATATAAAAATATAAAGTATGCTAGATGGAAAAAAATCACCAAATATGGAAATGACTCTGTTCTTAAAAATAAAAATAAGTAACTGGTTTTTAACTAAGAACTTATTTTTCTAATGCACAAAGGAACAAACTCAATGTCTGGCTGCAAAAACACTGAAATTCTTTTATGCATTAGTACACAACTAAGATTCAGACAAGTTGCTTTTACCAAACTTGCTGACATTTTTAAACTCAGGAATTTGTATTTGGGAAAAAATAATCAGCCTCATATATAATTTATTTTACTTATGAGACTGTTCAAGTATTGATAATCCTTTATCAGGCTTGTCCTGTGGGTAAACACTGGCATAATGTAACTTTAGTAAAGGTCTTTCTGTCTTCTCAGATATCTCTCAAACTCTGTTGCCTTTGAAAGTTAATATGAGGCATTGTTTTAAATTCTAACCACAGAATGAGATCAGGAGCACAGGGTTTTTGGAAAAGGTACTCATTATTGTTATTGTCTAAACATTAACACAAGCTGTGTGATGCAATCCACTAAATTCCTTAAACTGAAAATATCAGACTTAGGATACAACAGCTCAACTAGAATGTGACATTTTTGAGAGCAAGTGACAAAGTTGACAGAAATGTATCAGGGCAAAGCAATGCAAAAATGTATAGCTATGCTTTTGAGTAATGAAGATAAAACCCAGAATGCTGAACTCATTGGGAAGTTTTGTAATTTACAGAAATCAAACACAATTTGAAGTAGTGTTAGCAAAATGTCATGATGCTCACTTACTAAGCTGATCTCTGGACCAACATATTTGTGTTTTGCTCTTTTTTACTTCAGATAGTAAAGTTTCACTAAAATTACATAGAAAATAGAAAATACGTGTATAAGGCCAATAGCTTCTAGGGCACTGTAATATTCTATATATATTTTTAGTTTATTTTCAGTAATGCTAATTCTTTATATATTCCTATAGTGCTTTGTTATTTTGCAACACTTTTTCATTACTTAATGAATTTTCCTTCTAGATGTTTTAGTTTTTTTTTCTTTTTTTTAAAAGATTTTATATTATTTTTAATTGTAAAAATACTGTACAGAGGGGTTACAGTTACATGTGTAAAGTAATGAGTCCATTTCCTATTGAGCATTGTTACCTCATCCTTTGTTTTTCCTCTACTATCACTTCCCTCCCCATCTCCCCAACTCCTTCCTCCCCCATCAAGTTGTAAAGTTCCTTTTCAACAAGTGTCTTGTACATCTCATTGATACAATGGGTCAACCTATATCCTTATTTCAGCATTTTGTTACTTCCCTTCCCCTCCCCAAATTAGAAAAATGTATATTCAAGATTCTTTTGTTTGTTTTTGCCAGAAATTGTGAAATTCATCATGATATATGTGATTGTATTAGGTAGGGATCTCTAGGGGATCCGCCAATATATGCATACTCACATGCATGCGCGCGCGCACACACACACACACACACACATAGACACACATACAAACGATCTCATGTTACTTTAGATACTGACAAGTTAGGTGATCTGACAGAAATCTGCAATCTGTAAATTTGGAGACTGTGAGAGCAAAAGGTCTTATCCTACCTCAAGAAGTCAGGAAGCTACAGAAGCACTGGCCTCCTCCTTTTGCATTTGAATTCATTCTGGTCTTCCTGGATTCAATGATGCCTACTTATATCTCCAAAGAAAGGGAAGAAAACCTTCTACCCCAGTCCACCCTATTCAAATGCTAATCTCATCCAAACATAATGTACAGTATGGGCATTTGGGGACATATATTTTGCTATGTGTTATGCTGACACAAAGCATTAACCATCACAGTGGTTGTAGTTCACTCACCTTTTGAATATATACTTTATATACCCTTTTGATACACAGAATTTATGTATTCATTCTAATGTCATGGCAACTTGAGTGGTTCCCAGTTTGGAGCTCTTGTGCATGTTCTTTAATAAACATTTGGATGCATTTTGGGTGGGTTAATGTAATCTTTAGGACAGAATTGCTGCTCATATTATGGATAGTTTTCAAAAATGGCTGTGTAACTTTATACTTAGTGATAAGTGCATAAAAAGTCACAGTTGCTCTATATTCTTACCAATATTTGGCATCATTGGTCTAACCTAGCAGGAAGTAGAGGCTGACTAGAGCTCCTCTGAGATCATTTCAAATCTACCTAAAATAAAAAAGTTATGTGTTGAATGTCATCAAAAAGCAGCTAAAATAAGAACTAGAAGTAAACAAATACGGACTTTGGCACTGCAGCTTTTCCCCCTACCCAACCCTGAAAAACCATGCAGGCAAAAGACCATGATTTCATGATTCAGATTCTTTCCTGGAGAAAAAGAATTAGAATTGTTAATGAGGGGTCTTTCCCAGTTAAGCCAGAAAAAAGAAAATGAGGACGTTAAGGACCTCTAATGCAAGCCAAGGTTGTCGTAAACGTATTTTCCAAATTGTAGACCTGTGTAGTGTGGGAAATAGAAAAGTTGTAGAAAATATCTGAAGATAGAACCTAATGTTTCTAAATTTCATACTGCTGAGCACACACACTAAGATTAACATACAGGAGCTGGGCATTTGAGAATGCCCTGGACCCAATCTGTTCTTGGTAAGTACCATGAACAGAGGAAGATCAGAGGTCAACAGATCCGCTGCTTCCCAAAACAATCTCAGCAGTAGGTCTCCATTTTCTGTCCAGGAAAGTTTGAACCCATTCCAAATAAAATTATTTCACATGAATATTGATAAGTACTTTAAAAATAGTTGTGTGCTAATTCCAGGGTCTACATCATCTGTATCTACAGTATTTTTATTGTCACTCTTTTTCTTTGCTTTCAGTCGTGTGACTGTGTTTCTTTGTGGGCCTGGACACTTTTTATTTAAATTTGGGCATGGATCTCTGATGTCTTTGAATTTTCAGTTACCATGTTTTGTTTTAAATGTCATCAATTTGAGTCTGCTTAAGTTCTATGCCTGGAAATTTTTAAAAAGCTCTGGTACCTGTGTCATTTTGAATTTTGTTTCTGTCATCTTTATTTTGATTCTTGTTAATTTTTTATGTGTAGTCATTTTGGTTTTTCCCTATAATGAGTTTGAGAGATAATTACATGATTTTCCCTGATTTTCTTCTTGCAATGAGGATTTACCCTTCCTGTTGCCAAGTTAGAGAAGTTCACCTTAACCAGTCAGGAAATGAATGAATTGTTCCAATGGTGGCTTTCTGTCTCTTTAAGTTTTGGTCTCTTATTTTACCTCCAATTCCTAGAGTGAAGCTTGCCAAAGGTCCAGACTGACTAAAAGACTCGAGTGTTTACAATGACCTCCTTTTCTTTGGCAGCCCTGAATTCTGATTTTTGTTTACTGAGTGTTGTGAGATTGCCAAAATCTCTCTTCTCTTTTTCAGCTGCTTTTTACTTAGCTTCTTAACCTCTGACTCTACTCAATGAGGAATTGGCACATGCCTAATGGGGAGGACCAAAGAATGTCAGGCCTACTTCTCTGTGCCTCTTTATTTTTCACCATCTTGGTCTCTCAAGCCCTTGATTCCTTCTTGGCCTGGACTCTAGTTTGGGTTTTTGTTGTTTTTATTGTTTTTTTCCGCAGTCACTTGGTGTTTTCAAGAGCTGCTGGCCCCTCCACCCTTTGGCAGCTGTCTTTGCCTGGCTTTTCCAAGTCTCACTCATGCATAGTTAAACAAATGCACAAGAGGCAAGGAAGCATGGAGAAGTTGAGCTTATCTGAATGATCACTTTTCTCTAACATTTTAGCTGGAAATCTAGGCCACTTAGTCAAGTTTCCAATGTTTCTATGCAATCTATCAGCCTGGTGGATTTCTAGCAGGTATCTCCAGCTTTTCTTGATTGTCTATTATTCTTCTGTAAGGGGGTAAACCATAGGCAATGAAGAGTCTCTTCTCATTTGTGTTTTCTAATCCTGAGTATTATTAGCTCCATCTTATAAATGGGAAAAAATATTTGACAAAGACAAATAGTTCACTCAAAGCAACATGTTTAACAAATTTAGTCATGAGTTCTGCTTTCAAATTTAGGCCATAGTGTCCTTAAATTCTTTTACTGTCATTTGGTCAGTTGGTGGGTGTATTGTCTGAGAGGCTCTTAAAATATGGCGCAGTAATATTCTGATTTGGCTTTCAGAAGAAAGTAAGTAATCAGAACACTTATATATTCTTTATTTACTTGATTTGATCATTTTGTCCACTAAGAGACTTTCAAAATCAGACAAAACACTTTCATAACAACTCAACCTTTGGAAATGCATGTAGATAAATACATATGTGTATAGGTATGTATACATAATTATAGATAATATATATGCATATATGTATAGATATACAGAATTCATATATACGTACATATTATATAGCAGGACTCAATATGTGTGTGTGTGTGTATGTATGTACCTTTTGTAAATGGGACCACTCCTAACAAATTTTAACAAATGATTTCAGTTAATTTTCTGTGTCTGTATGTGTATGATTCCTGGGGCTTAAACTGTGGGTTTGGGCATTGTTCTTTTTACTCAAGGCTAGCTTTCTACCACTTGAGTCACAACTCAATTTCCAGCTTTTTGTTGTTGTTGTTGATTAATTGGAGGTAAGAGTCTCATAGACTTACCTTCCTGGGCTGGGTTCAAGCAGCAATATTCAGATCTCAACCTTCTGAGTAACGAGGACAGGACCATGTCATCAGCCCCCAGTAGCTTTTGGTTAATTTTAAATAGCATAAGAACTAATGATAACTAGTCACAAATACTTAATACATAATAGATTTTTCTATAGAGATAGGTCATTATGCATTATTCAGAGTTTAGGAATATTTATGAAGCTCAATAAGAATGCACACACAATGGAATATGCATGGATGTGAATAACACACACTAATCTAAAGCCTGTGGAGTTAAATATGTTGTACCACTCTCCATAGGGGTGTGTGTGTATGTGTGTGTGTGTGTGTGTGTGTGTGTGTGTGTGTGTGCGTGTGTGCACAAGGGTAAGGTAACCTTATATTTATTTCTTTAAATCTTTAAATGTCTATATTTTCCCTATGGCTATAAATGGAAAGGGTAAACATTCATACCGTCAAGCTAATAGAGTATATCTATCATAATTACTGGGGTAGAGCTGGGCGCTGGTGGCTCATGCCTGTAATCCTAGCTACTCAGGAGGCTGAGATCTGAGGACTATGGTTCAAAGTCATCCCGGGCAGGAAAGTCCATGAGACTCTTATCTCCTATAAACCACTAGAAAACCAGAAGTGTTGCTGTGGCTCAAGCGCTAGAGCGCTCGCTTTGAGCTGAAGAGCTGAGGGACAGCGCCCAGGCCCAGAGTTCAAGCCCCACGACTTACAAAAAAAAAAAAAAATTACTGGGTAGATGCACAGATATCACAGAAGCTTCCACTCTAACTTGTTGAGTAATTACATGGATAGAAGAAATACCCTATTGCAACATGTCATTATGTGTTAAGTGATAAGGCTTAGGGGTTGAGGAATGGAATCAGAGGACAGCAAATGAGCTGTGAGTTTGTTATTGGCAGTGACTGGAGGAAGAGGAGGAAGACTCCTCATCTGTGCGTTGAAGAGTAAAACCAAGGTTTGGTAAGAGGAGGCACACAGGGTTTTAGACAAGCACACGTGTAACTCAGAGATCAAAATATGTATGGAGTGTCTAGATATCAATGTATATGCACTGCAATTATCCTTTAGGGTGTCCCTTAAATCAGCTTTCTATTATTAAAAAAGTTAACTTGTTTTATTTTAAATATTTTATAGAGAAATTAAACTAGTCTTCTTCTGCAGTATGATTTGAACAGGGTAGAGTACTTTATCTCTGAGTACTGCTCTTCTCTCAGTCCTTATTGCTTCTTAACTCTCCTTTTGTCAATATTTGACAAACAACTGACAAATGCCAGTCCTCTATGATACATTATCATATATAATATATCATAGTGTATCAGCATGTATTATATATGATAACATCATTTTATCATATATTAACTTCTCACATTAAACGAATTAATACATTTCCCTTCTAGATTGTTTAGAAGAAAGGAGAAGGGGCCATATGGGAGCCAGAAGGGACAAAGAAACAATGGCTGGATTGCATATGACAACAAATCTATCATCTCTGCAGATAATTTGGACATCAGCACTGACAGCCAACTTCTTCACCCTTTGCTTCCACTTGTAGCTCAAGACCAACCACAGAAAGCCAAATATACTCCTCAACCCAATCGCATAAAATATCCCTCCTTCGTAGATCCCATTTCCTATTCCACAGTCTGATTCTCTTCCATCAGAGCACACCAGTGCCCACTACTTTTGTGTTAGCCTGCTTCACAGTATTGTGAGATAGCCAACTTGTAAGATGAACCTTGTCTCAGTTCCTGGTTGTTTGTGCCTGGGGAGACATAGCTCATCATGGCAGGAGTGAGAAACATATTCATCTCATGGCAGCTGGAAGCAGAGAGAGAGAGATGAATAGACTGGCATCCCAGTATCCCCTTCAAAGGCTCCCTTTGCAATAACCTAACCTCCTTCCACTAGTCCTTTCAATCACTCAATAGCATTACAGAGAGGAAGGGAAGTTTACAACATCTAGGCCTTCCAGAGACATTTATCTTTCTGTCAAGTACTAAGGGTAGTAGCTGTCTCTTTAGCTGTACAGCAGCTTGTATTAATATTACTAGTCTCTGTTCACTATGATTTGGGTCTATTTCCAGACACAATAGGGAAGAGTTAAAATATTTGTTGGGTGTTTGTCCAGGCTGGGTACTGTGCTATAATAGGACATGTGGAATGGAGGGAGGGAGACAGAAAGAGTCTTTGGCCTAAAAGACCATGCAGGGCTGGGAAGATGGCTCAGTGGTAGAGCGCTTGCCTTGCATGCCTGAGGCCCTGGGTTCAATTCCTCAGCACCACATAAGCAAAATGAAAAAAGCTGGAAGTGGTGCTGTGGCTCAAGTGGTAGAGCGCTAGCCTTGAGCTGAAGAGCTGAGGGACAGCGCCCAGGCCCAGAGTTCAGGCCCCACAACTGGACCCAAAAAAAAAAAACAACAACTAAAAGACCATGCAGCATATCAGGGAAGGAAGACCCTGAAATACAAAGGATAAAATCAAATGGATGAAGGAAATGACATAACCACAAGTTATGTTTTCTTTAAAAAAGAATGTTGCCTGTAATCCTAGATACTAAGGAGGCTAAAATCTGAGGATTACAGTTTAAAGCCAGCCCAGACAAGAAAGTCTGTGAGACTCTTATCTACAATAAACCACCAGAAAACTGGAAGTGGTGCTATGGCTCAAGTGGTAGAGTACTTGCCTTGAGCTGAAGAGCTTAGGGACAGCACCCAGAGTTCAAGTCCCACAATGGACAAAAAAATAAAATAAAATGCTTATGAGAGGAGCATTTCCTAGGCTGCAATAATATTTTCCTATGAGTTTTTTTTAATGTTTTGCAGTGATATGTTTAGAACACAGGGCCTTGTATACACTAAATGAGTACTCTTCCATTGAGTCAAAGCTCCAGCCTCAGCTGAAGCAAATTTTAAGCTAAGACTTGACAAAAAAACAGACGAATCTATCCCAGAAAAGAGTTGTATAATCCACAAAAGTTAGAGTGTACAATGATGGATGAATGGATCATGAATATCTGTTATATGTACACAAATGGGATGTTATTCAATATTACAAGAGAATAAAATTCTGTCATTTGTGGCCAAGAGATGGAACTAGAGGATATAATGTTAAGAGAAATAAAACAGACACAGAAAGACAAATTCCAAGAGATCTCACTCATAGGTGGAAGCAAAAAATCTCACATACAGGGAGAAAGCTCAGTAGTGATTACTGGAGGCTTGGAAGAGCAGAGAGGGACAAAAGGAGGTTGGATAATAGGCACCAGAAACACAGTTACATAGGCATTGTGTGTTCTACGGTTCTACAGCACAGAAGAGTTACTACAATTTACAAGTTACATATTTTATAAAGAACTAAAATAATTCATCTGAAGGCTTTTTTTTACAGAGAAGTGGTTAATATTAAAAGTATAGGAAATGCTACTTATCTTGATCCGATTATGGTTGATATAGAATAGACAGGTAGACAGGGGGGAAAAGATGCCACAGAGGACCAAGAGAGCAGATGCAGCAGCACCAGATCCTGGATTCTTTTACCAAACATACCTTTGTCCTGTTGACTAAAGTCTAAACCTGAGATAAAACAGTCCACAGTGCACACATCCATCAGTGACTTTCCCAGCCTTAAAGGTGAGCCAGAGGAGTCGGGTGCATCTCATACAGCTACACTTTTATGCACACGCCTTCCCCCAAATTGCCATCCTGACTCATAGGACATTTTACTAGGTAAGTCACTCCCCTCCTCTAGTGTTTGGAAAAGCCCACCCCCGACTCTGATCAAATTTCCATAATTATGCACATCCCATTAGCGTAATATTTACATATTATCCATAGAAGTATCTACGATTCAGGAGCTCAAATTACTTGGCTGTAGGGGTAGGAGGTGTCTGCTCCCAGCTCCCATTCTCTTTCTCTGAAATAAATCTTGCTTTGGATTTTCTTTGCTTCAAGTAAGTCTTCCTCTATTAAATCTCCTCTATGGCTCCATCCCTGAATTCTGTCTTGGGTGAGACCAGACACATGCCATCTATCATCATTGGTGCATTCAGCACATGTGTGCTGAATTATCAGACTGTAACCCATAAATAAGTACAATTTCAAATGCCAATTAAACATAATTTTATTTTTGTATATTAAATAAGTTTTTTATTGTGAAAATACTGTACAGAGGAGTTACCGTTACATGAGCAAGGTAATGAGTACATTTCTTAACCAGCATTGTTGCCTCCTCCTTTGTTTTCCCCCTACAATCCTGTCCTTCCCACCTCCAAAACTACACCTCCCCTGCCCGCCCTCTCACCTCCCCCCCCTAAACTGTAAAGTTTGTTTTTGACATAGTGTCTTATACATCTCATTGTTGCAATGAGTCAATCTGTATCCCTATTCAAACAATTTATTTTTTCCCTTCCCCTCCACAAATTATACCAACATCAAATACAGTGAAAACAGGAGTATACTATGGGGGAGGGACATACAAAGCAACAAAAAAATCACATGGTACCTTATAAATATGTTAGAAACAATAGCAAGGGAGAAAAAACCATTTGTGTCCATATCTTGGGGTTCATTTCACTTAACATCATCTTATCTGAGTTTTTCTGCTTGTCCCAGACATATACTAGTTATTGCAAATAACTAGTGTAGGAGACCTATGTTTCTTTGGGTCTGGCTTACTTAACTTAATATACTTTTCTCCAAGTCTTTCCATTTCCTAACAAATGGGGCAATGTCATTCTTTCTGATGGAGGCATAGAATTCCATAGTGTATATATACCACATTTTCTTGATCCATTCATCTACTGAGGGGCATCTGGGTTGGTTCCATATCTTAGCTGTGGTAAATAATGCTGTAATAAACATAGTTGTACTGGTAGCTTTAGTATGGTCTTGTTTGTGATCATTTGTGTAAATGCCCAAAAGTGGGATTGTTGGGTCATAGGGGAGCTCTATGTGGAGTCTTTTGAGGAACTTCCATACTGCTTTCCAAAGCGGTTGAACAAGTTTATCCTCCCACCAACAATGCAGTAGGGTTCCCTTCTGTCCACATCCCCTCCAGCATCTGTTGTTATTAGGGCTTTTGATTATAGCCATTCTAACTGGGATGAGGTGGAATCCCAATGTTGTTTTGATTTGCATTTATTTTATGGCTAGAGAGGTTGAGCATTTCTTCATGTGTCTATTGGAAGAAAGACAGCCTCTTCAGTAAATGGTGCTGCCAAAATTGGTTAATCACCTGTAGAAAACTAAAGCTAGATTCTTATATATCACCCTGCACCAGAATCAACTCCAAATGGATCAAAGACCTCAAAGTCAAAGCAGACACTCTGAAAACATTACAGGACGGAATAAGAGAAACCCTAGGTCTCCTTGACACAGGCCAAAATTTTCTTAATAGAAACCCAGAAACACAACAAATCAAAGAAAGGTTGGACAAATGGGATTGCATGAAGCTGCAGAGCTTCTGCCTGGCAAAAGACATAGCTAGCAAGATCAATAGGAAGCCTGCGGATTGGGAGAAGATCTTCATTAGCCAAACAATGGACAAGGGTCTCATATCTAAAATATAACTGGAACTCAAAAACGAAATCCCCTAACAACAAATCCTCAAAGAAACAACTGCCCAATAAATAAGTGGGCTAAAGACTTACAGAGAAACTTCTCTGAAGAGGAAATAATTTTATTTTTTACAAAAAAGAATAAAGCTGCTGAGGCAAAGGGGTGATGCCGAACAGGGGAAGACAAAGCACTGAGGAGGGCTCCAGAGGTGAGCACACATGGTGAAGGTAGGAAGATTCCATTTCAGAGATCGGCAAAACAAGGCTGAGTGATCGCCTGGCTCAGTTTTTGAGCTTGTGACCAGCAGTGAATGAATTTCTGGATCCAAATCTGTCTTACATGTTGCTGCCCTCCAGAGCTCTGGGGTGAGCAGACAGGGATAGTTCACCACTGAAGAGGCTCCTTAACAGATACTAAGTTCAAGAACCCAGGATGCCTGGAAGACTGAGAGGCAAGGACTCTTAAAAGAGCAGAGGAAAAGGGATGAAAGACATTTAAAGGCCACCATAGGTAAATGGGACAGATTTCACAATATTGCCTTTGGGAAGGCTATGAATGAAGGAGAAGGAAGAGTAAAATGTATGAATGGAGACCAATGTCTCAACTTGCAGCAGAGAAAGATTCGACTGTGTGTTTTTGACTTGACAAGTCTAAATCCTAAGATAAAACTTTAAAAGCAGATATATTGATAACAGTGAGGAAATAATGAGGTCTGCTTAATAGATTAAATTATATTTAATTAATTAAATTAATAGATTAAATTAAACCTAAAACGTATCAAATACATTATTTCTGTTGTCCTTATACAATGCAAACAAGTTTGTTTTAGTAAAATTAGTTAGGCTGTCTTGAGCTTTTGCTCCAAGCTTCAGCAATTTGAGATGAAAAATAACCTGGAATAAAATCTCAGCTTTTGCCTCTTCAAGGGACCAAAAGAAGGTCTCTGTTAGTCTCAGAGCTGTGGGGGACAGGATGTGGAAGGAAGATCTGCATCATCCTGGAAAATGATTGCACCATAGACACCTGCCAACTGGTCTTTTGGGAACATGGCTGCCATTAAGGATATTTGGGGATATTAAAGTGCTGACAGGTTCCATTAAGGGAGAACACAACAGGCTTCTTATGGCCTTGGTATATTCCTTGGAAAGTGTAGGCTCCAATATTCTACCCTGCAGACAGACGGTATGCTCTACTTAGGTAGCTTGCTATTTTTAGTTTTCCTTAGTTGATTCCTGGAACTTAACCTATTATTTATTTAACTTTCTACCACTCCCTCTCTCTTCCACCTAAAGTTAAAAAAAAGATATACCATGAAGTCTCTCTGTTTCTGTATCTATCTCCAGCTCTCTGTCTCACACTGTCTCTGCCGTGGCCTTTGTCTCTGTTTTTCTTTTTTATCAGTACTATGTCTGTGGCATATAAGTGCTGTAAAGATCCTGTTTTACCCAGTATAAACCTGCTGATGCCTGCAGTTCCTCCAGGCAACCTGATGTCAGTGTTTTCCCTTTGGTGCAGAGGCTCAGATCCTTAAAAATTCCTCTCCTTATCTTGACTTCCTACCAAAATCACCTTGCGGCCTTGCTGCAGTAACCAGGTTGGACAGGTACAATGTGGAAACTGGCCAGTTTTTCTAGTGCTGATTTTGTAGGTTATCCTAATGGTTACCAGTAATTCAGGGATTCGCTGATCTGGGGCTCACCAAGGGACCTGCCATCTCCCAAAACCGTTCAAGCGTCCCTGTGAAGCAGCAGAAGAAAGTGTGTGCCCCGCTTCCCTTAAGATAGCATAAGCGTCAGCTGTCACCCTGGCTCCCAGAAGTGTCCACGGATTCAATTGAGGATATTTGGAGACAAGCTTGAGGGCTCCATCAGCCCACAGGTAAAGAATAAACACAGAGGGACATTTTCCCAATGTGTTGTCATATGGTCCGGAGAGTGCTGTCAAACTCCCGGAGTGTCCGTGCGGGTGGAGGAGGTAACACTGGTGAAGAAGAGAACACATTCTTTCTCCATATAGAACACAGTGGCTTTTCTGCATTTGTCTCCCTTATCTATTTGGGGGGAGGCAAAAATGGAGCGATGGCAGATTCAAAGTTCATAATGTCTGGGCACAAGCACAAGGTCATTCACTAGCTGTTTATCTTTCACCAAATCCCATCACGTTACATAATAATATTATAATACTATTATTACCTTTCTTCAATGTTTCTTGAAATGATACTATTCAAGAGTTTAAAAAGAGCTTTGCACTCATAAACTGACATCTAGAATTGAAACTCCTTTGAACAACTATGTAAAAGATAATTTTAAATAAAACAAGAAATAAAAAGAATCCAGGCACCAGTGACTCAACACTGTAATTCTAGCTACTCAGGAAGCTGAGATCTGAGGATTGCAGTCCGAAGCTAGACTGCGAAAGAAAGTCTGCAAAACTCTTACCTCCAGTTATCCACAAAAAAGCCGGAAGTGGAGCTGTGGCTCAAGTGGTAGAGTGCTAGCCTTGAGCAAAAGAAAAACAAAATGCTCAGGGACAGTGCCCAGGCCCTGAGTCCAAGAGTCCAAACCCCATGACCTGCACAGAAAAATAAACAAAACAAAACAAAAACAATTAAAAAAAAGTCTTCTAGCATCCAAGTTGGTCTTCCTAACTTCTCTTGTTGCTCTGTCTTTGAAGAATGGCTGCCAATATTAAACACCCCATTCCATAGATTGGAAATTCTGAGTCCTAAAGTTTAAACCTTTCATGCAAGTTCAAAGATCTTTCTCTAGGATGGAGCAAAATTACACAAACCTGTGAGCTTGAATATCTTGAAATGATGTCACAATTGCTTTGAGAACTTTTTAGGATTTCCTCTGAGAACCACGGAACACATAGAACTGTGTAGCAGGGGAGGATCGGTAAGAATTAGGAGGAAGAAAGGAGTGGGTACCAAGTGATTAGAGGATGAACATGTTATGCAGTAGGAAAATAGCACAATGAAACACAATACTGTCTGAAAAGGGAGGAGGAAGAGGTGTGAAGGGGATGTACTAGAGGAGGTAACTTTGTTCACAGTACACCCTGTACAGCTATGGAACGATCAATTAAAGGCCTATCTACTACAAACGTGTGCTAATGAAAAGGAGAAAGAGGGCTTAGTTCTCCTCACCTGTGTCTTTCTCCGTCCCAGAGATAGCAGACATTTTTTAGAATTCAGATCTTAAATTCTCTGTACACTCAATTGCACAGTCTAATATAGTCACGATGAAGGATGAAACACATATTGTGGGTTTTTTGTTTTTTGTTTTTTATATCAATGCAAGGCCCTTTCCTTTTTTGGTTACCAAACCACTTCTTTTTTCCTTCCTTAAACTGCCCCTCCATCTTCTGGATACTGTTAATTGTGATCTCATGGGTAGCCAAACACAGTGTTCTGGGTCCAAGATTGCGTTATTTGCCCAGGTTTGGCAGGTGTTCCAGGGAAGACCATTCAGTAGCTTCTGACCTAATCATTGGGATGTTCAAATGAAGACGTTTTCCCCTAATATATGCACACGGAGGAATTTGAGACTGTTACTGACACCATGTGAAAGGAATATGCTTTAACAGGAAAGCCAAATCAGAAAAAAAAAAGTGCACAAGTGAGAACGAGAGCGAGAGTGAGAGCAAGAGTGCATGTGCACTAGAGAGAGAGAGACAGAGAGGAAGTGGAAGATAGAGGGAGAAATGGAGGGAATCTAATGGTATATTTGTACTTTTTTTGGGGGGGGGGTCCAGTCGTGGGGCCTGAACTCTGGGCCTGGCGCTGTCCCTCAGCTCTTCAGCTCAAGGCTAGCACTCTACCACTTGAGCCACAGCGCCACTTCCGGCTTTTTTCTTTTTGCTTATGTGGTGCTGAGGAATCGAACCCAGGGCCTCATACATGCAAGGCAAGCGCTCTACCACTGAGCCACCTTCCCAGCCCTATATTTGTACTTTTGAATCCAACGAATCTTGCAAGTGCCATCTACTATCTATCATCTATGTATTTCTCTATCATCTATCTTCTTGTTTATAGCTCTATTATCCATCTGTTATCTATCTATCTATCTATCTGTCTGTCTGTCTGTCTGTCTGTCATCTGTCAACCTAACTTTTAGAATAATTTGAGTTGGAATGCAATTAAAATTGTTATACTAGGTATTCCAAAAAATCACAGTAAAATATGCTCATTCTTACTAAAGATGTGTAAAACGTAAATGCTATTCTTCCTAACACACACACACACACACACACACATTAGATACCAAAGATCTGCAGAGTGAATGAATGAATGAATGAATACACAGTCAGAGCAAAGGTGACTGCTCTAAATTTCGTCACAGTCCAGGGATAGCACTGAGAAAGACAATTCTCTGAAATAGAAATTAGTGCAAGCCAGTGCATTATGCATAAAGTACACTGCTCACTTAGTTATGTTCCCAAAGTGTAGCTGATGAGGGGAGATCATCTGCTGAATCCAATTAAGGAGACAGGGTGTTTTACAGGAAGCTGTTAGCAGCTCAATTGGATTGCAATGTGATGAAGAGCCACTGCCTGGCAACAGCAGAAGGGCAGTTCACTAACCAAGGATGAGTGAGCAGTGAGAGGTGTTAATGTGCCTCCCCACAGGAAAGAGTAACTGAGCCATTGTTTCCAGGAACAAAAGTATATAATGAGTGACTCTAACTTTCTTTCCCTGTTCCAGTCTTGAACTCAGGGCCTGAGCACTGTCTTTGAGCTCTTTTTCTCAAGGCTAAGGTACTTCCACTTGAGCAGCAGCTCCACGTTGAGCTTTTTATTGGCTAATGGGAGATGAGAGTCTCAGAGACTTTACTACCTAGGTTGTCTTGGGATCCCAATCTTCAGATCTCAACCTCCTGAGTAGCTAAGACGACAGGCCTGAGCATCGCTCCAAGCTGTGATTCCTTCTTTGACAAGCCATCTTCTACAGTCCCAAAAGTTTAGGCACAGTATGAGACTTGTGCTTAGAAGGGCATGGTTTAATGTTCTACTGGTGCTATCTTGAAGTTCAGTTTTGTTTAAATTTTATTCAATGCTTTCTGTATTATCTTTAAGTAGTTTTACAAATGGGTTTAAGTTCAACATGCCAATTTATGAGTACAGTACCACACCTTCCAACATCCCTCCTCCCTCCCTCAACCATCTCAAGCTACCCTCCCTCAACCATCCATTCAAGCTACCTGGTTCAATTTTTACATATATAGATTGAATATTATTCTTAATAATTTAGAACTAGGGGAATCACATTTTTAATATTCACTGGACTCCTCTTATAACTCTTTTCTCCTTAGTCTAATTTGTGTTTATGTCTCTTGCCAAAAATTAATAGATGAGAATTTTGCATTTTCAATTAATCCTCAGTGAGTTTGCTTCAGTGAGTTAAAAGCACTTTGCTCCCAAACATGAATAAAAATCACAAGGTAAAGCTGTCAAAATCATGTTTTGAGCCTCAGAACCCAGAATATTGGGCTTTATGAATACTGTTATTACTTAGAAAGTCCTACAGAAAAAGAGCTAAATCTTTAACATCTGTTTAGCCTGGAAGTATAAATACAGGTTCCACCAGCTTATGATGAATAAAAAGATAAAATTGATCCTTTCCCCAAAGCACAACTATAGCAAATAGATATGTTGTATTCATAGCCTTATATCAGTTAGTAATTTTAAGTTTTGTAAATATATCCTATTTCTTAGGTCTTTAGATTATTTTTAGATTACTTTCAATCACACTAGTGTTCTTCTAAGAAGATACTCCAGGAAGCCTAACCTTTGTAGAAAACAGTGATGTGATTTCTGGTTAGAAAATGAACTCATTTATATAAAACCTACATCACAAAAAATATTTTGACTCAAAACTGATTAGGTTTATAATGGCTATCTTCTCCATGGGTTTTTACTGTACAAAAAGAAAATTGCAATGTTTTTACTTCAAGATATGAATCTGACAACAACTGTAACCTCAACTATTGAAATGCATTTTTTAAAATGATTATGCATTATTCAGTAATCTACCTTGAGTCAAACATGTAAAAACCCACAAAAGAAAAACAAAATAGTATATCACGAGTATTATCAACAGATGGAAAACTTTGTTATCCCGAATCCATTTTGCATTTAGCAAATAAACATCGGCATGAATATTTAATACATTTGCTACAACAGAAGCAAAAGGCCAATACTATTATTGTAGAAATTTGAGGTTCAGAACTACTTATCTTTAATGGTGTTTTTTATATATATTGCATATTGCCTATCACCTTTTCTGCTGAAATGGACTAAAATCTAAGTAGAGTTGCCAAATGATTCGAAGAAGCAACTACTTTTATTTCCCCTAAAATACTTTTCTTAAAGTCAGTGCTTTTGTCCAAAAATCAATGACTACACTTTACCACTTCTTTAGTCATTATGTATCTATTATTAGTTCCACAAAATTAATGAGGTGACCTGTGAAAATATCCTAAGTTTTTGAAAGTAAAATACAGATTAAAATAAATACGTGCCAAGCACTTTGGCTCATGCCTGTAATTCTGTAATCTTAGCTAAGGAGGTAGCTGAGATCTGAGGAACACAGTTTAAAGCCATCCTGAGTAAAAAGGTCTGTGAGACTGATATCTCCAATTAACCACCCAAAAGCTACAAATAGAAGTATGGCTCAAGTGGTGAGTGCCAGCCTTGAGAAAAAAATAAGCAGGAGTATAGTGCTCTGAGTTCAGGCCATAGGATTAACGAAAACAACTAAGTAAATAACATAAAATACGTAAAAGAAGAATATGCAACCCAAAACTTATCTATTCACTTTCTAAATGTCCACTCAGTTGACTTTTTCATTTTTTTAAGTTATTGATAAAATTTAACTTTATTTTTTTCTTTGGATATCATAAGAAATTTATCTCACATATAACAAGAAGCATATTAAGAAAGTTAAAAACATTCATCATCTAGATAGGGGGAAAACAATATAAAGTCATTTTAAAATCATACCACTAGGAAAAAAAAATATCAAAGCCTTGACACAGCAAGCAGGTTACATGATAATTTCAAGTAGTAAGTTGGTAAAAAACAAAACAAAACGAAACAAGACTACATGATCCCCACTCAAAAGATAAGGTGCCATGCTATGCCAGGGCAGCAACACCACAGTTTCACAGTTCGGGAAATGTGTGTTTTAAGAAGAGGCATGCCTTATGCCTCAGGGTTTGTTTGCCGCTGTGCTTGGGAGAATTTCAAAGGAAAACACGTTGTAAGAGCTCCAGCTGTCTTGAGGTGCCCATAGGAAAAGATGGCTTGCGTAAAGGATGAAGTGATTTAAATTTCAAGCTCATTTGAGGCCTAGAGAGGGATTTTGCTAAATGCAAGTTACATGGGGGAAGTAAATGAAACTTTAACCTGGCACAATTTTCTCAGTTTGCTTTATTGGCTCTAATTGGAGGATTTACAGGGCATAGGTCTCCTTGTGCTTCTGTTTAAGAAAGCATAGCTGTATGTTTTAATTCCTTCATGGTACATTCATTGAGCTCTTGTTCCACCAATTGCCAGCCAGTGTGAATGGGAAAGAAAAACGTGGTGTTTGGCCAGAATAGTAACATGCAAACTCCATGTTGCAGACACATGAATCCAACATGTTTTAAGAAATCCATGCTTATCGGAAGCATGAGTGTAGCAATGTGCTCCTAGCATCTTTGAGGACAAATAGACCAAACAGTCTTCTTACTTGTAATACGAGAATGTAAACACACAGATGTTATAATGATGAAACAATATATTTTTTAAAAAGAATATACACATTGATCTAATAAATTTAGCACCAATTTATTTCTTGTTAGGTATATATAAATATGCATAACAATGCTTATACATGCCAATCAGCAATACATAAAGTACTAGTACTGTGTAAAAAGCTGTATGTATCTTGAAGATTCCTCCATAAACAAAGTTCACCAGAGAGTTCAGTCCTTCTGGGCTGATGTTCAGTCTTGGGTATTCAAAGATTAGGGCTTAAATAGACGTCCAAAACTGAGAAGATTGAGTTCTGTTTGGATGTAAGCCTGAGTTCATTCTTCATTTGGCCTCATAGATAGAAGGAAAGTATTTTTCTTTTTTAATGCCTAGTGCAGCACTCACAACAGGAGAACGCAAACTAATCCTGAGACAGACTCCATGTAGAATGCTCAATCCAGCCAGACCATAATATTACCAAGTGAAAACCACTCAAACAGGAGTTGAGTAATAATCTTGCAGTAAATTAAATCACTAATGGACTGTCTAAGGAACAACTGGTTAATTCCATATCTAGTTAGATTTTTCCTTGACACCGTCTTTCTTCCTTTCATTTACCTCATTAAACTTAGGATGATGTAGTTCTTTTTTCTCTCTCTGAGGAAAACTACTAATTAAATTTATGGTAATCCATGTATTTATTGTGTTTTTACCTTGTGCCAAACACCTCTCCCAATCTATTTGTTCCAATGACTAAGCCTCAAATTTGAGGTCTACCGTTATCCATTTTTAAAATTATGCTTGTCCATAAATCTATGGAAACTTCTGTAAGTACACCTTGAATTATAAAGGTATTATTTTATTTGGTGGGATAGCAAAGAACTCATCTATTTGAAGACCAAGTCATAATTATTTCTCTTCATGGCTTTGGTAGATGAAGCCTTTCTTTGTCAATGCAGAAAACTAAACTATAAATTGCACAGGCCTTGGTCTTACTGGAAGAGTGTCAGTGTATACACTTGAATAGGGAATTTCGAAGAGCTGATGTTGCAATTCACTGGAATTATTTTTTTTAATGTTAAATCAACACTTTTTTATTGTAAAGATACTACTGTACAGAGGGGTTACAGTTACGTGAGTAAGGTAAAGAGTACATTTCCTATCTCGCATTGTTACCCTTTCCTTTGTTTTTCCCTTACCATCCCATCCCTTCTCTCCCCACCTTTCCAACTCCTCCCTCTGCGCTCCCCCCCCGCCCTCCCCCCCCCCCCCCCCCCCCCGCTGAAGTTGTAAAGTTCATTTTCAACATAGTGTCTTGTACATCTCATTGTTACACTGGGTCAACCTCTACCCTTGTTTCAGCATTTTGTTATTTTACTTCTCCTTCCCAAATTAGAAAATTGTATATACAAGATGCAGGGCACGGGAATAAAATACAGTGACAACAGGAGTTATGCCATGGCAGAAGAACATACAAAAGAAATGAAAAAGTCACATAATACATTAAAAACAACAGTGACAAAGACAAAAACTCTTGTGTCCATATCTTGGGGTTCATTTTGCTTAGCAATGTCTTATATGGTCACATGTACAAATTTTTTTAACCATTTCTGTTTGTCTGGTAAGATTATTCTAGACATACACTAGTTATCGCAAATAAGGGAAATCATGGGACCTATGTTTCTTTGGGTCTGGCTTACTTCAATTAATATAATTTTTCACTGGAATTAATTTTAAGGTAGTGAGTGGAAAATATAAAATTGATGTCACTATAGCTCCTGTGCTGTAGAGGAACTAAAATCCTAAGTAGCTTCTCTCCATGCTCAAAGAGATTGGAACAGAGCAAACTGTTTAAGAAAGAAGCAAGCGAAGCTTTGTTGAATATTTGTTTTTTGTTCATTGTGGGGCTTGAACTGGGAAGAGGACTCTTCTCCCTGTGGCCAAGAAAGAGCATCTTCCTCCAGAGTAATTTTGGCAACTGGATAAAGAATTTTTTTATGTCATTTTTCCCTGGTAAGGGCAAAAGTCAGGCAGATTCTCTGCAAAAGTCCAAGATCTAATCAACCACTACCCAGACATCATTAACTTTTTATTAATTTTTCAATTCAATTATTAAAAACAAAAATGTTACAAACTTACAATTAAGCAAATAAAGAAGAAGCAAGTGAAAGGTAGGTTTCACTAATTACACAGTATCCAAGGACCTTCATTATGACAAACCTTCTTTTTCAACTTTTTATCCCTCAGTCCTACTCAGTTATATCTCAAGGAGTTATCTTGTACGTCTCAGATAAATATTCTTTTACAATCAAATCATTCTTAAGTTCTCTAAGATAATCTTGAGATGGGTATTAGTTAAAAATACTAGATGTCCTTATAATGAAGAAGAGGAGTCTAAACAAAATTAAAGAGGGCAATTGGATATGTGTTCTTTCATAGCTTTAGTCTGGTGAAATATTGAATATTTGTTTGTATGAGAATGATTAGAATGAAGCCATTTTCTTGGAGGTAGAAAATATTGTAACAGGATAGCATGGTTAAAATAAATCTTTCTATTACACTTATTCTGAAGTTAATTGATTCTCTATACTCAGGGATTATAGGGACCATGAAAGATAAAAGATTTTAGTAGTTTGTCATTATCATTTGGTGTTCATCATTAAATATGAAGAAGTGAAATACTCTTAATCAATAACTGCTTTGTACTAAGTAGACCAATGACACATTGGGGAAGGGTTTGAACAAGAAATTAATCATGTTATAAATGACTGCTTTTAGAAAAGAATCCTATTGGCCTCTGAAAGAGAGAAAACCCATTCATTCTTTGAAAAGAAGTGTTCAGGGGAAAACATATATGTTATCTCCTGGGTGATACCAACTCATTGAATAATTGGCTTTCATGTCATCATAGGAGAGAGTAATTCCCCAGGGGCAATGATGCACTGGAACAAAATAGGTCAGAGATATGAATAACAGAAGAGGCAGTTACAAAAACCTCAGAGTCAGCTTAGAGACTATTTGAAAGCAATTTCTATCTCAGGAGAGAGTTCCGTTTTCATTAATAGCCAAACATTCCTAAGCAAATGAAGCAAGAATGATGACTGATAAATGCATAAGGGCTTAGAAAAGGTACTAAAATCTTGTCCACATTCACTGAGGACATCAGCAGCACTACCCAGTGCAATCAGCAGATGTGGGCGAATGGGTCATTTGCATTCTCTCCTTTGTTGAAGGAAAACTAATTTCTCTTCTGCAAACCAACCCTGCCCTTGGCAGCCATTGAACACAACTGTTAACTGTACTTCTGACCACAGCTGAGATGTAATTTCTGTCTAGCCTTGCTGTACCTCCACATCCACTCTGCCTACAACCATGACCCTGTGCTTGATGTTGTTGCTCAGGCAACACTCTGAGATACCACTGAGATATAATTCCATGATGCAGACATTGCCAAGAAGAACAAAACATGAAGATTTCTGTCTTCTTGCTCTTGTCTCTACGTTTCTATTCTCTAGCACAGCATTGAATATTGAGTATACCCCAGTTATCTTGCAATCCTGTTTAGAGGTGTATCACATTCTCTTCTAGGATCATGAATAGGGCCTGATTCATCCAGATGTTCTGTAACATCAGAGTTTTTAAAGGAAAGATCATCAATATGCTTCTTGTCAGTTCTCTTACATCATTTCCCTCTCATTCTTTTCTTTTTTTCTATCTGAAATTTCAACTAACATCCCCTTACTTTTCTTAAACATGAGTGGATCGTGATACAAGTGAGAAAGTTAATATGAAAATACAGATTCAGATTACAGGTATCTAATTATTAGTCAGCATCATTTAGGGACAATCAAAGACTAAAGTTTTGAAAGATACACTGTAAGCATGAAATCATTCATAAGCACTTTCCAGCTGACAGATTGCACCTTCGTGGTTTATTTTCCCCTCCCTTTTATAAAACCCAGTCATTGTAAAAATGTCTTTGGGGCTACATTTGTGATAATGTCATATTAAACACAGTACTGACCCTGGGATTAGAGATAAATTGTTCTAAATTATGTGAGCCTAAATTATGAATGCTTTTTAAAAATGTAACAAGGACAAAATTATATCATCTGTGGTTTATCAGTTTGGATAAATTAACCTGTGTTCTGATGGACAGGGACTGATAGGTAGTCATTGAACCTTATTCAGTGCCTACAATTGTGTTGTGTAATGTGGTTTTTGGTTCAAGGAGCTAGTAAAAGGCAGTCCATAGTGGTAAAGACATAGTCCAGATAGATCAAAACACCAAGTTGCTTATATATATGCACACACACAATCACATATGTGTGTGTGATGTGTCTATATCACATATATTATACATGCATATATATTATTTTATTATTATTGAACCTCTATTCAAATCCTCTGTTTTGCATCTAAAGTTTTAGGATACCAGAAAGAGTAGATCTATATTCATCTATGCAAGTAATCAACAGAAGGGTGAATTGAAAATGAATGTCAATCTATAGCAACATCATGCTGACATAGAGGTGATAAGCTACAACAAACTTAGGATCAGGAGACAGAGCATCTGAGCTTGAATCCAAGCTCTTGCCTTTCCTTAGGGGACTGATCATTTTACAATGCTGTGGTGGCTAGTTTCTATACCAACATGGTGAATAAATCCATTCATAGTTATTTCTGAATGTGGAAATGGGATATTGGGAGCAAGAACAGGAAGAAACAAGGGAGGATTGGAAATTTGACCAAATCTGGAGAGGTATAAAAAAGAGTCACTAAGGAAGCCTTAGCATACAAGATCATGAAGAGCCTAGTTCTATATTGGAATATGTTACGAGTTGTAAATAGGCATTTGAACAAAAATGGAAGTGATAACACGGTGTAAATATTGTTGGCAAGGAAATATAAAGCATGGATTTGGAGAGAAAGAAATTAAATAGAATAGTAATTTTAAAGAGGATTTTTTTGGTATCCCAACTGTGAGATTATGTACTATTGCAATAGCAGTATTAGCAGCATACATGCATTGATTCCTTACATTGTAACAGGTATTGTTGTAAAGTATTTTGGACTCAGCATCTCACTGAAGAAGTCAGTGTGAGAAACGACAGGAGAAAAAAAGCAACAAAATGTACTTGGTAATACAAAAGCTTATGTAGAAAGGATTCAAAACATGGTACAAAAGTTTGAATCTTAGATTCCTAAACTGATGAGACTATAAAGTTCAGAGTACTCACTTGAGGAAAAATATTTGACTCTTTTATCTGTGTCGAATCTCAAGGAATTTCCCTAGAGAAATTCAACAGTGATTTTTAAACTATGCTTCAGATAGGTAGCCAAAAGAACAGAGACAAAGGCAAGGAAACCTCATGAAGTAACCAAAGACTTGAGGAGGAAGAGATTAAAGACTGGTGAAGGGGAAAATCCAAGAAGTGTCATGGTGGAAGAGGGGAATGGGTAAACTAAGAGACCAGGGAATTTCAAGCTGGGAAGAATGGGTGAAGAAATCACCAGTGAAGACACTGCAGGTCAAGAAGGTTGTAGAACCTTCTAGAAAAAAGTGAGGAAGTATCTGCCTCTGGCCTTCTCAGATCTGTATGAGATGCTAGGAACTTCTAATTCTGCCTTGTGCTCCTGAGGGAAGTTGCCACTGTGGGGAGATGGTAGAGCAGAAAGACAAAAGGAACACTGGGTTCATCACAATAGAACCATTCTTCACATATGCCTCCTCCTGGGGGTTTTCCTTTCAGTAAGCTATTTGTGTTTTCTATCACCTGTAGCTGAATATAATGGATGATTAAAAGCATGTGAAGATGATTTCCTGATATTGTCTCCTTAGCTCTTAACTCACTATTATCTTTTCCTCCAGCTTTCTGTATTTTATTCTAGTTAAATTCTTCGCTTTTAACTGAAACTGTAACTACTCTATACAAGGCCAAATTCTAATTTCTACCTTTATAATTATTGTTACAATCGACTTCTCTGCTGATTAGATTAGGTGTGAGTAGTGTGAGAGGGAAGTAAGGAGAGACTGCAAATAAAGGAACCCTCTATTATTTCTCAATTTTCCTCTCTATGGCCACAGAAGAGATTTAAAAGGCAGTGTGTATAACATTATTTCAGGGGACTTACATATAAAAACTGAAAATTTTATATAGCTGTCTCAAGCCTTTTGTTTTCATTCCTGTTTTATAGCCCTTATTTTCCAGGCATGGCACTTTCGTTGGGGTGCCTTAGCAAAGTCCCCTTGTTCAATATGACTCTCTAATGAGAGAGAATAAGAGCATATACCGGGGCTGAAAACTGTACGCTTTTATGTGGAGGTTTATAGACTATTATTTTTAATTGAAATTTGAAGTCAGCCTTTACAGTGAAGGGGAAAGCAGAAACTCACACACTATGTCTCACTCTGAAATAACAAACTCATTTGGAGAATTCCACTGCGACAAAGAGCAGCTCTTCCGTGTCAAAGGACATAGAGAGCCGGCCTGGCCCTCAAAGCTTGAATCTGAACACAGTGATGGGTTTAGAAAGAGGCCAGGATTTAACACTTGGGAAAATGTTCTGAAGAGTAAAACGTGGGAGCTGAGAAGATAAATAAAAGAAAGGAAGAGCTAGTGCCGGTGAGGGAGGTGATTTCTGTATTTGGGGATCAAGTTCGATAACCAGATCCCCTTGAATACAGTAACCTTGCCTAGCAGTTCAGGGGTTACCACAGACAGCCAGGAAGTGCTATCAACCACCTTGAACTAGATGTACCGTAAGTGAGCTTTGTAAAACAACGTTTTACTCAAGAGTTACTCTGAAATCAGCAGCTTCAATGCTAATTTTTGATGATGATGATGATGATGATTATAATTATGATGATGAGGAGGAGGAGGAAGAGGAAGAGAAGTAGAAGGAGGAGGAAGAGGAGGAGGAGGAGATTTCTGAGGACTTGGGATTTAGCTCAGTGCTAGATCACTTGCCTAGCATGAATAAAGCCCCATGTTTCATCCTAGAAGCACAACAACAACAACAAAATAATATAAAATAAAATTTATTTAAATTTTCAGTCTAGTATCCT
The DNA here is from genome assembly GCF_019054845.1 of Dipodomys spectabilis. Classification (NCBI taxonomy): domain Eukaryota; kingdom Metazoa; phylum Chordata; class Mammalia; order Rodentia; family Heteromyidae; genus Dipodomys; species Dipodomys spectabilis. The sequence goes on from NW_024870728.1 coordinate 10,120,846, forward strand.
TTAATAGGAACCTGACTAGCCTAAAACAGGGGACTTTCCTCTAAAATTCCTACTTATACAATGTTCAAGATAGGTCTTGAGACTATATATGTATACATATATATATATACACACATTCACACACACACACATATATATATATATATACATATACATATACATATATATATATATACATATACATAAATACATATATACATGAACAGGTTTTTCTGAAGCACCCAAAATAATTTTTATGTTCAGGCAAATTAAGGAACCTTAGTTTAAGGGATTAGTCTCATGGACATTTCTATTTGTGTGGAATTCTTTCAGAATACTCCACATTTCACGGATGCTTCCCCATTTCAACATTTATTGATTGCTTACTATTCTAGTTGGCCAGAATACAGTAATAAATAAAAATAACAAATGGTTTTGCCCCCTTCCAGCAGGTAGTATTCTGATAGAGATAAACATTGAAGACCACATATATTTATTAGTTAAAGTCCAGTAGTTATAAGTACAGTCAAGAAAAGAAAAAAAAGAATCCAACGAAGGAAGGAGGAGAAATAGAAGAATGGTTTTCTATGGAAAGCTTCGCAGAAAAAGTAGCATTTGCATCAAAGTCTGAATGAAGGAGGCCATCATCTGGGAAAAAGAATCAAGGAAGAGCATTTCAGGTAGAGAAAAATCAAATGGCAAGTGGCATCTCTTCATCACCGAGGCTGGGCTGGCTGCGCTGAGAACGGTAGCGGGTGATGTTGGGGAACTAGAATGGAAAGGGATGCTGAGTCAGATCAAGCTCTAGGAGGCCAAGATTAGCAGTTTGGATTCTGGAGTATTTATTTCAATATGCATAATCATAAGGAAGTTAGATGGCAAACTCAGAAGCCAGGTAAAAGGTTATTGCAATGATCCCTAACTAAGCACAGCTTGAATGAACTAAATTGTGATGTGATGATCAGAAAGAGTAACCAGGTTAATAAAAACATCCAGCACCACAGTCTGTAACATTTACTATTGCCCAAGAGGTATTTTATTCTCCTTAATGGCATGTGAAGCTTTTATCTCTTTGTTTCCTCTTAGAAATGGACCCTGGTTCTACAGTTGCCTCTTATGTGCCAGTTTCTTTTTAGCTCTTGGATCTTTCTGCCCTACCTTCTGCTCTCACCATCAGACAACTGGTGAGCAACTGCTGTGATTTGCAAGGTGTGGTTTAGTGATAACGAAAGCAGGTACATCAATCACCTCCCCACCCAATTTTCAGAAAGTCTTCCAACATTTTCTAGTCATCTGATGAGGTAAAGTTGGAAACAACTCATTTGCATACAATGGAATGACACCCTTAAACAATTTACCAATAACTTCTAATGTAGACTTTCCAAATCATTACTCTTAATGCATCCCCATGTCTTTCACAGGACAAAATGAGTTGAATCAAATGTTATTGTGTTTTACCTTGAGATATTCAAGTGAGTTAATAACAGTCATAGAATATTGAGTTTTATATATTTTATAATCTAAACCTAAAACCATACTTCTGAATTTAATGTTCTTTAAGGAGTCATTGAGAGGATTGGCTTTTTTTTTTCTTTTGGCAAAACCTTGATAGGAGGTACATCCAATGATATTTTTGGACCATTTTATTTAGACCCTAATTTTCCTTTACTGTGGTTATGGGCCTGATTCTCCAAATTATAGGCTCTCCAGCAGTTCAGAAAGCTAGTTCACACCACTGTGTGCATTAGGAAGGTGGTGTATATATAATTCCACTAAGGGAGACCCTAGAAACATTAAGCCCCCACTAGTAAGCGGTCACGAGTCAGAGCCAGAACTGACACTAGCCATTTTTCTTCACTGACAAGTTTTCATTATGTGGCTTTCCCAGAACAATTTAGAAATTGATCTGCTGCTGATGGAGGCTGGGATAAATTGGGCACATAAGTGAACCCAAAGCATCAGGGCAGCCAATGATAGGCTTCAGCTCAGAGTATGAGGGAGAGCTCTCCTCGGCCCTCCTCCACATCTCTTCTCCGGGGCATACCCATTGATTTCAGCTTCCTCAAAGGGGGCTTCTCTTTCTGGGGCTGCCCTCCTTGTTTGGAGAGGCCATAGAAACATTTATTTCATCATCTATTTACTTATCTCTTGACTAAATAGGTCAGAGGTTCACCTCCCTGGAAAAACAATTCCCTAGCGTTGTTACACATCTACTCATGTGAAAGAAAGAGACTTTTATGTTCTACCAAACTGTAAATCTGCTTGAAAATTGAGAGCACTGTTTTAAACTTGCTGTGTGTAAATCTGGCTTGGTTGGGGTGCCTGGGATTCCCCAAAGAGAATTGTGCAAAGGTGTTGGTGAGCAACCCTGGGGACACTTTGAAAGTGTTTCAGAGGGATGGTTCAGGCTCACGGACAGTCAAGGGTGATAAATGATACATGTGCTGGTAGAGTTTATCTTAGCATAATTTATCCAGTGCCATAATTTGGATCTTGAATGACACCCAAAAAGCTATATTTTAAAGGATTGACCCCAGTCTGTGGTGTCACTGAGTGGTGGGACCTTTAGCAGATAGAACCTACTACAAGTAGTTAGATCAATGGGGTGAGCACTTCAAGGGGTCATTGGGACCCTGGGCCTTCTTCTCTCTCCTCTGCTTTTGCGTATCTCAGGTGAGCAGCTTCCTCAGCCAGCCCTGTAATGGCATATTGTTTTCACAACAACCATAATAGAACCAAGCAACCAAGGACGAAAATTCTCCCAAACTGTAAATCAACATAACCTTTTCCCTTATTAAGTTGATTATCTCCTCTATTTTATCATGGTGACACAATTCTCATCTCATGGTTACAGTGAGGGTGCCATGACTCTGCTTGTGTGTGTGTGTGTGTGTGTGTGTGTGTGTGTGTGTGTATGCACATGCATGTATGTGTGTGTGATACAAACAGTAGACCACAAGGGAGTTGTCTAGAATGAAGAAAGATTGAGACCTCAAAGATAAACCTAGAATTCCCATGCAGATAGGAATTTATTTAAATCACAGCAGGTCACTTTTTCCCCCACCCACTCACTTTTCATTAGTCAGCACCCACCCAGTTCCCTGGAACTAGTTAAGACAGCTCATGTTGTGTTTCCTCCCTTAATAACAACAGCAAGAGCAGCATTCATGGAGGAACAGCTGTTGTGGGCAGGACAAAGTCCTGGAGGTTTCTTTGATCAAAAGCTATACAGCAACTGGTAAACTTGAACTTGGCACAGTCCTGTCTACATTGTCAGATCAACTGAACTAATTACTGGGGGAATCTCATGCACATATGTTCTTGATTGGGGAGAGTCATCTCTCTCTGTCTACGTCTCTTTCTCTGTCTCTGTCTCTCTGTCTCTCCCTCTCTGTCTGTCTCTCTCTCTCTCACACACACACACAGGATGTATCTTTGAATTATTATCAGATAGTCCTATCAAAATGGCAAAATCAACAGAACCCATCCATCAGGTTCATCTACCCATCAAGTGGCTCTGCCCTTCCTCTCTGGTAGCTGCTTAGCCAGTGTCTGCCAATATCTGTCATGACAGACCCATCTCCTACCTGTGTCCAAACCTCTTTTTCTCCTCCTGAAGATACAAGGGGATGGCAGTGTCTGTGTAAAAAGCAGCTGAGAACAAACTGAGGAGTGAAGTAACTCAGTGTGAGGAAAACACGGCTTGCCCACTTTTGAAAACATCCCCAGCTAACTTTTAACAGGTATTTTTATGGTTTAGTAATGAATCAGTACTGGTTTAAATTCCAGAGTCCAGATACGAATTTCTTACATTGGATTTGAGCAGAGTGATGTGTGTGTAAGTCAGGCAGTCATTATATTTCTTTTTTTTTGTATGTTTTTTAATTGTAAAAATGCTGTACAGAGGGGTTACAGTTACATGAGCGAGGGAGTGAGTACATTTCCTATTGAGCCTTGTTGCCCCCTTAAAAACTTAAGTATTACTGGAGAAATTTGTTTTCTCGGTCATTAGGAAGTACAACAGGCTGAGAAGATTAATTTTTTAATAAAATTAAAATAAAAATGGTAAAACCTGTAACCTAATTGAGTTTTTAGCATCTTAAATACCCAGTGATTATTTACTTTAAAAAAAAAAGTAAAGCTAAAACACTTGAAACCCGAGGCTATGTTTTTGTTTTTCATTTCACCTTTCACCTGTAGTACCTAAGAATGGTCACATAAATATAATGAAGGACAAAATGACAGTGACCTTCTTAGAGCCAGATCTGGACACACCTGAAAATTCTCTTTTGAGAAGGTCAAAGGGAGGTCATGGAGACATTAGGAAGAGCTTCTGTGAGAGCAGGATGGACATCCTCACAGAATTTTACTTTCAACAGATTACCCAAATCATTTGAGCCTAGGTCCCTGCTCATCACTGAGGCTAGTGTTTGGATGTGGGCCAGTAAGACCCCTCCTCTAGAACAGGTCTCTACTGTCATCACTTGAAGGCAGTGTGACTAATCTGAGCCACACTGGTCTTCTTAGCTGAAGAACAGATTGCTCATTAAATATTTCTTGTGAAAAGAATTGAATAAATGCATCAAATGCTATTTGCCCATCAAAAAAAAAAACCCTTATATAAATGCAGAGGCTGATTTCAATCTTAAGGAGAAAAATAGTTCTTATGACCCAGTTATATTGAAGTGTTATACCTACTTGTGATCACCAGGAATAAATACAACTGTGGGAGGTATAGAATACAAAGAACTAGGTATGGTTCTTTCTCACACCTGAGGACCAATAGAAGCCATGGAGAGGTCTAGTCTTCTGGAACATCTAGTACAGACATCTATCTAGTAAGTTATCCTTTCAAACCAGTTCTTTGAAACTTGGCTATAGTTAGTGAATCTATAGGGTTATGAGACATGACTTAAAAAGACCAAAATGAAACAGGAATTTTAAAGTTGCCATCTAAAAGGCCAATTATTACTGTATTCTGATCAATACCACATAATAGAAATGAAAATAGAGATAGAAATAATCCATTGTTGGAATTAGGAAACTTTGTTTAGTATCTTACTAAATCTTTGTTTAGTGTCTAAACAAACGAGCCAGCTGTCCTACTTTGCTTGTTTGTTTATATCCCTTGTCTCCAATTGAAGAAGTCAGGCTTGTTATTTATAACTGAGATTAAAGAAATAATATTATTGCTGAAACCATTTTAGTTCTCACCACTATTTCCGGGTGGATTGTATCCACGTGCATCAAAATAGTCACAGATGTTCACAAAGGGAGTAACACCCAGCCTGTAGATCAGTGTAAAGCAGTATATCCCTATCTCATGTGGAAAAGTAATATTCTTTAACTGAAAACAAGTCAGGGTAGCTGACTACACTGGCCAAATTAACCATCAGAGAAGATGATAGATGTCAAAGCTAGTTGAAATTATATTAAAGAATTTCACAAATGTACTATGCATCATAATCATTAGTAAGTTTCTACTTGATTTGGAGTAGTTTGGTATTATTTAAATTATAGACTATTTAAGATCAGATCTCTCACAGGATTGCATTTCTAAATGATGATTATCCATTTTATACTTAAAGTTAATCTGATTACATGTGCAGTAAGTAATATAAGCACCCAGCCATTGGTTCTGTGTCTACTCCTGAGCAGGTAATCTTTGGAATGTGAAGTGAACTGGAGAGAGAAATGTCAGTGAAATCATTAGGCTATAGAAATAAATCTAGGGCATTTTTGTTGTCGATCTTTATTTTTACCTGCGTACTGCAAGCAAAATTTCATTAACTGAAAAAGTTAAGTCTGGCCATGTGGCTTCTGACCCAGCTTAATGTCCATGTCACTAATCTTCAGCCAGGTTTATTTTTTTTCTAAAAAATTGTGTCAGAAACTTTCATATTTACCTTAGTCTATAAAAATTAAAGCTCTCTAAAACTATTAACTCCCTTTACTCAATCTTCCACAAAAAATATTAAATGTATCTTTAATAGATATAAATGAATAAACATTGGACTAAATCAGGTCACTTAATATCAACAAGCTCAAGTCCTGGGCTTTGTATTTACACTAAATTCCTTCCCTACTTTCTGGGGTCAACTCTGCTACTAAATTTGGCTTGAAATTTATGTGATCAGAGCATCCCTCAGCCTCTAGAAAGCCTGGACCAACAATACAAATGGAAACAAGTTAGATGTAAATTAAAGTCACACTTCAACATAAAATGTAGTTAAGTAAAATAAACTCTGGCTGCTTCTCTTAACTAATACACCTTAATAGTGTTAAAATTTAAAGCTAGACAATGCTACTGATGTTATATAACTAGATGATAAGAATATCTTATTTCAACTTATTCTCAATGATTTAAATAGCTGAGGATAAACACAATTGTAATCTAAATATGTAATATTGCAAAGTATTTTAATAAACATTCCAATTAAAGTGTAATATTAAAAATTAAAGACTTCTATTTTGGTCTGCCAATTATTTATAAGCAAATCAAAATAGAGACTGGCACTAACGGGTAATAAATGTTTCATAATTAACTTGCCAACAATTTTCAAATGAGACCTCTTAAATGTTAACTTTAATTCTTGAAGCAATCATTGTTATTATTGTGTGTGGTCCTAGGATATTGAACTCAGGGCTTTGCCCTTGCTTGGCAGGCATTCTATCATTTCAGCAGTGATCCAAGCCCTGAAACAATTAAATCATATTAAGAAGTCTTATAAAAATGAAATGATTTATGATTCTAGCAATTATCTAACCCACTGCCTATGCATATAATTTTTTTGCCATGCTTCATTTACATTATATCTGGACCTTACCATGTACAAGTATAAGAATAATTGAATTGCTTGATATTGCCAAGTATTCCTCAGCCAGTCTGTCCAAGTTTGGCTAGAACTGTGATAATTCGTGTTCTTCCAGAACTATGGAATGGAATACAAAGAGAAGCAAGAAAGTCAGCAGTTAGCACCTCCTAAGAATAACCCTTCCTTGTGGGTGAAGCTATTCCATCCTTACTCTCCTGGAGCATTTGACAAGTTAATGAACTTTACTGTTTTCTTATACAGGTGCTTGTTTTGTCTGTGAAATTATCCTCCAAAGCCCTGGCCACCTCCTGAATCAGCCTACGGAGCCACATCCATCCATCATTGGAAGCTATTGTGCGTGGTTTGAGAGGATACAGAGAAGTAACCCTAAGAGGCCTGAATAGATTCATTGTGTCAAAGCAAGTCTCAGAATTTCTGGAAACAGCAGCACTCCTGTGTCACCTTATTCTTATGGTATCTGGGTCCATGAAAACGCCAGCATGACAGGATAAGTACCTAAGTTCACCTGAGTCTAAACAGTCTTGGTTGGTTGTAGCTGAACAGAGTTGCTATGTGGGACATGAGGATGAAGCCAATATAATGGAAAACAGAAAAAAAAAGATGAGGACCAAAAACTAGTCCGTGATGAAAATCCATGGATTCCAAACCCCACTGCACTTGAAGCTAGTGGCCCCTTAGGATATTCATCAGTTGAGATCATATATGATTTCCTTTCTTTTATAAAGTCATTTTTAAATGGGGTTCTGTCATATGCAACAGGAGAGAAGTCCCTACCAATATAAGAGGGAAAACAATGTTCTTTATTCAGGGCTCTCTCAAACAAGATGTATTGTCATTTACTTCCTTCTCCTGAAGGATAGAAATAAGAGAGAAACCATTGGATTTCTTCTTTAGTCTTAATTCTGCTCCTTTATCGTGTATGGGTTGATTTCTTGCCAGGTCATTCAATGACCTCATATCATTTTTGTCTGGTTTGATCAGTCTTTCTCTAGATGTCAGTGCTAATCTGGACAATAAGAAGTGACTCTCACAAAAAGATCATGAAGAGTTCTGACCATACAAGAAAATCTTAAAAGTCTTCTTCTGAAAAAGCAACATGACTGCATACTGCTACATTCATTCATTCCATGTGGAATTTGTTAAAATGAATAAATACCTAATTTCATAGCCTGCTGTAGAAGAAAGTATTGCATTTCTGAAATCTAAACAATCACCCATTAATGCTTAATTCTCATGATTTGAAAATCTTTTCTAATCTCATTTTTTTTCTTTCCGCCTCCAGCTGTGTGATTTTTTTCCTGTATATTTAATCATTCACATAACATCGGTATTGTTGGAAAGGTAATATTACCAAGAAGCCTGCCTGTACTCTAATGGCTTAGTTGGAGCCTACACATGATTATATATTCACTTAAAAGCTTTCAATGCACAGTAGCAGAGTCAACTTAATGTAAATCACAGCTTCATCTTAGTTGGTATATCACATATCAAGACTTTTATAAGTACATGTTAACTTTTTGGTAAAGGCCCAAATCCCTAATCAGTCTTCCAAGTAAGAAGAAAAAAAGAAAAGAAAAAAAGAATACTCATACACACAGAAAAAGAGTGGGTAGAATTATGTCCCACACTAATAATCTATTTCAAAGAATACCTTCTTTCAGACTACACAAGAATATAGTGCTTACATTTTTTACATACCCACAGTTTATGTAGAAATTATTTTATGTTTAGATATCACTCACTAGTAACTGGTATCGAGCCAGCCGCATAGCTACATAAACACCAGATTTTACACATTACACAGCTCAAACAACATTTTGCTCTAAGCCGGTTACTTACTTTTACATCTAGATATAGTGTAAGGTCTGTCCCTATCTTGATAGCTCCCTTGCTCCTACCATTTAAAACATTTTTTTCTTTTGGGCCAAGAAAAGCAATTGGGGATTTTTTTTAAAGAAATCAAATCATACACGTGCACTTTTGTAAACTAGGAATTTCTGTTATTGTAAATCACTGCCAGATGTCAGATAGCAAAATGTTCATTACTTACTTAAATAATAGAGTTGATTAATGAGGTACATTTACATTGTGGAATCTTGGTCTCTGTCATAACCAGACAGGATTTAAGAATTTTTAAGAATCCATGCAGATGGGAAAATAATTTTAACTATCATGCTTCAAAGACAAAGTAAATATTAGGCATCTTGGGGTAGCATTTGGTCATCTAAGGAGTAATAACTTCCAAATGAAACCAGTCTTTCTTCTCAAATAAAGATACGGTAGCTATGTTACAAGACAGAAAGGCATGTTTCTGGCCAGTCAATGGCTCATAACAACTCAGTATGGGGAATCTTTTCTAGGGGAATTTTGAAGCAGGGTATGAATTTTAATGGCAACCTGATTTCTCTTTTTGGGTTACTCAAGTAATCGTCTTGCATGATGGTATGACTTGTGTAGAAACATTAATGTAAAGAAAACCACACAGGCAGTGATGGCTCACACCTGTAATCTTAGCTATTAAAGAAGCTGAGATTTGAGGATCACAGTTGCAAGGCAACCAAGACGTCTGTAAGACTCTTAAGATTCAACATTTTATATCCTATTTATCAACAGAAAGCTAGAAGTGGACTGTAGTTTTAGTGGTGGAGTGGTAGAGCATCAGCTAAGGGAGGATAATAGGAATGAAGGGAAGGGTGAAGGAGGAAGGGAAGGAAGCACAAAGGGAGGAAGGGGAAAGAAAGCAAAGTAAAACAAACAAGCAAGAGAAAGAAAGAAAGAAAACAAGAGAAAGAAAGAAAACAAGGAAGGAAGGAAGGAAGGAAGGGAAAGAGAAAGAGAGAAAGACAGAGAGGAAGAAAGAAAGGAAGGAGAAAAGAAAAAAAAAAAACAAAGCCCACCCTTTCTACTGAACAGTGAGCCTCCAATTGAAAACAAACATTAGCTTTGGTGAAGTCAAAAGAATTTGTTACTTACAAGCAACGCTTTCCAAATGAGGTAATTCTTCTTTCACATTCTCTCCATCACCACAAGGATTACATTGACTGCCAACAATGGAGAAGGTTTGCAAAATGCACTGCCCATATTTCTTGCCTCCACCTGTGTTTCAAAGCACAGGGATACAAAGTCTTAAAAAACTTACACAGGAGGCAACTTGACATTAGCCACGAATCAGAGACTTTTTTGTGTTAGAAAAGTTGACTTAGAATAATTCCTTGGAAGTTGGAGGTGAAGTTCATCTATCCCAAACTTGGCTGCAACAGTTTGGAAGCAATACACAACACAATATATCCTACATGGGCCACTCACATGAACATTATCACCTGCATATTCACAGTCCATTTCTCAATCAAGTGTTTCTTTACTTTTATGTAGACACATTTTCTAGTACACACACATCTGCATATGTGAACACATGTATGTGTGAGAGTGCTATGAATGCTGCTCAGCTTCTTAACACATACTATAAGGTTGTCATGAAGAACATTGACTTATCTGGACATGGTGACACATGCCTAAAATCCAGTACCTGGGCAGCAGAATTAAGAGGATTGTGACTTTGAAGCATTCCTGGGTTACATAGTGAGATCACATCAAGAAGAAGAAAGAAAAGAAAGGAAGAAGGGAAAGGAGAAAGGAAGGAAGGAGGGAGAGAGGGGAAGAAGGAAGGAAGGAGGGAAGGAAGGAAGGAAGGAAGGAAGGAAGGAAGGAAGGAGGCAGGGAGGGAATAGAGGAAAGAAAGAAAGAAAGAAAGAAAGAAAGAAAGAAAGAAAGAAAGAAAGAAAGAAAGAAAGAAAGAAAGAAAGAAAGAAAGAAAGAAAGAAAGAAAGAAAGAAAAGGAAGAAAAGGAAGGGAAGAAAGGAAAGGAAGGGAAGAAAGGAAAGGAAGGGAAGAAAGGAAAGGAAGGGAAGAAAGGAAAGGAAAGGAAAGAGAGAGCAAAAGGAACAAAAGAAGGAAGGAAAGAATGAAAGAAAGGAAAACTGAACACTGGACATATCAGTCCCCACATAAGTTTAACCCAGACACATCACTCATTACCAACAAAATTTGATCATGTATCTGAGCCTCACTTTCCCCATGTGTAATCAGGGAATATCAATGAACATATTTAACTAATTTAAATAATTAAATGAGATATATCTTAGAATATCAGTAACATAGTGTTTTATACAAAATGAATTACCAACTTGTCCTTCCTTTTGTATTAATGTGAGTTGTCCAACCTCAGATCCCTTTGCAACATTTAACTCAAACTCCTTGTTTTCTCCTTACTATGCCAAATGGAATTATAGGAAATGAATTATGGTTCAAGACAAACCAAGTGCTCCATCTCAATGGTTATCATTAATATGAATATTGCCTTAAAAATGAAATAGGATCAGTATATAAAATACTTTGAAAATTTAGCTCCTAGAATCTAAGTAATACATTGTTGCTGGCTCCAAAAAATTACAGAAAAGAGTTTGGGTGAAAGTTACTGAATGCAGAGAAAGTAGAATGCATAGTAAGTTGAGGTAAAAGTTAAAACCCAAACCTAATGTTAGTTGTGGACATGGTTCAGTGAGGGGTCTGAAACGCAGAAATAGAAAGCAATTTAGGGAAAGGAGGTTAGCTTAGCTAAGTGTGTGTGAGTGAGTGTGTGTGTATGTCTATACTTGTATATGCATGCATACACATATGATGCTTGTATATGTATATATATGTATGTTTAACTATACAAATACAAAATTTAACTGAAATTCATGTTGTATTTTTAGAAGAATTGTAAATTATATTTCTTCTGGTGGACACATGTGTCTTTTATTAAATTTAGACCTTGTGTTATCTATTCATTCCTTTATCTAGTTTCTCAAAACATTTCAGAAATGTATTTGTCCATTCAATGGACCAAAGACCACATTAATATGAGATAAGGGGTCATGTTAGGAAGAGCTCACTGGCCTTCCCAACGGGAGGCAGAGACCATGCTAAAGTTTCCAGGCAAATTGCCAGGGCACCAAAGAAGAATCATAAAAATAAGCTGGGTGCTGGTGGCTCATGCCTGTAATCCTAGCTACTCATGAGGCTGAGACCTGAGGATCTTGGTTCAAAGTCAGCCCAGGTAGGAAAGTCCATGAGACTTTTAGCTCCAATTAACCACCAGAATACCGGAAGTGGCGCTGTGGCTCAAAGTGGGAAAGTGCTAGCCTTGAGCACAAAGAGGCTCAGGGACAGCGCCCAGGCCCTAAGTTCAAGCCCCATAACTGACAAAACATAAATAATAATCAGTCTAAAAATTCTGGGCTTCTGGCAATGATTTCATCAGCCCCCATATCTTAGAGAATTGGCATGTCACAAAGACTTTGGAAAGGAATCGCTGAGACAATTATTCCATTTAGACCTAAGGGGTGTGAAGAGTGGCGAGGCAGTGGTCTGTCAGAAGTGTGGCTGACTAAAGCCTAAGGATGGGACCAAATAGCATTTCAGTGTTCCGCGGTGTTTGGGATTTTTTGAGCAAACTCCCCGAACTCATTTTGTTAGTCATCCTCTTAGGTGACTTTTTCCTTTCTTTGGGTTTGTTCAAGGAGTCAACTGATTCTGCCACAATGCGAATGTGAGTACCTGATAATGGCAGGTGTTAAGCCACTGGCACTTAGCCATCCGCTCCATCACGCTCTCTATCCCTCCCTCCCTCCCTCCCTCCACCCGCCCCTCCCTCCACCCGCCCCTCCCTCCACCCACCATCTAACCAGGCATCCCCAAACTATGCTTTGTGCCAATTAAGGTATCCAGGTGCTAGAGTGTTACGTTTTGTTTGCTTTTAATGGCCATTTGATACTGTGGCATTCTGCACTGGGAAATTTTAGAAGCTAGGTGCTGCCCGCTGAATAAATCAGGCTGTGTGTAAATGGCCAGGTCAACACGTGTGAAATGGAAAGGCAAGGGGCATCCATGTTCATTTTGGCCATCTTTGCCATGAATATTGATCATCATGTATCAGTACATCTGGAGCCATTACTCACATAATCATGAAAATGGCCAATTGACTTGACCCACTGTCTAGCCTGCCCGTTTCCCAGCTGTATAACTAGTTGCATAGTCAGAGCCCAAGATAAACCTTGTTATGGGGTTCTAAAGTTTTTTGATCATGAACTCATGTGTGGAAGTATATTAAAGCATGCTTGAGGATTCTGTAATATTTAGTGTACCTCCAAGGATATAAAACTCATGGAGGAAGTAACTCCTCATCTGTCAGAATTCCTACCCAACCACAGTGACACAACTTGATATACATAAAATTAAATTTGCCATATACCATGGCAAATTTAAAATAACTGGAGAATACTCCAAACCAAATGAGCGCCGGAAATAGTGGTAGTATTGTTAACTTCCCACGTTGTTATCAGATGGAGTTTAAAAATTAAAAAATTCAAATAACAAAAAGATAAGCTTTATTTTATTTCCCTATACAATTATACTCAGTTTCTATAGGGATTCAAGACACACATATACATATGTGACTCTGTATACCAATACTAACCTTTTTTGTTTTAATTTACTGATATTATGTATCATATATGCATGGCTGAACAGTATGTAAAATCAGGTGAACTGCTAGAGAGATTCTTGCTACTAGCAAATGTTATTTGCTAAAGAAGTTCTGTGACTTTAACATGGGTTTGTATGAACAATGGTTTTATAGTTTCTAACTCATCTGGAAGAACATTAGGCAACCGTGGCCCAATGGCAAGGGACTCTGACCTCTCTTACACTTTCCATCCACACTACATTTATCAAGCCTTGGGGTTTGGACTCTGAAGCCATTAATGTAATTTAAATAAGTGAACAGAGAGAGGGAAGTACCAACCAGCTTCCCCCTGGGGGACCTAGACAGCTTCTAGCATCATCCCAAGGATTTGGGTCAGCGAAAGACCAAAGTCTGACAAGTTTCCTCTGGACAAGGGCAAACTTTGGTTTGAAAATGAGTCTGTCACTGCTTTGACTTACTGTATGGGATTCTAAATCTCTCCAGTTGTTGTAGTTGAAAAGAGAGACCTTATATTCTCTCCACAATATACTCAAGTATTTCATTTGTCCCCCTCTCAGCCCCCAGGGAAGCAAGAATGAATGGCTTTGAGTAGACTTCCAATGTGGAAGAACGGGAATGACGATCTATTCTCGAAACAAGTAAACTGGTATCTAAGTGAATTTTTCTTACCAAAACTTTTGAAAATTCAGGGAACACATGGTCTAATAATAGGACAGGATATTGGCAATCAGGGCTGCCCTGGAAATCAGAACTCCCCCTGGAAATCTGAAACACATGGCCCCAAATAGAAGCAATCCAAATCGACTTCCAAATAGAACCACACTGATTGTAAAATATTTGCAATTATGACACCCGAAGAGATAGTTTTTGATTTGATTAAAAAACAACCCTACATTATGTAGTTTTAATACTGAATTTCTTTTTTGTGCAGTTATATGTGACTTGGATTTAGATGTACAGTGCATGAGTACTGACATTACACTTGGATGAAATGAAATTGTAGTTACCTGTGTTTCCTGCTTTTCTATGAGTTAACATTCAAGTATGGTCTTTGTTACAGAAGAAGGAAGGAATTTGCAAAGACATAATGCCCTCCCCTTCAGCTAATTCGACCATTATTCCTTGATCATTAGTGTTAATGAGGGGAAATAATGTGAGAATAATCCAAAAATAGTAGGTAATCCAAGAGGCATGTACACTCTATGCAAAAATGTTTTCTATTTATTTTTGGATGTAGATATATCAGACATTATTGGAATTCTGATTGCTTCTGAAGGCATAATTAGCGCACAATAAAAAATGTAGTTAGTATCCCAGACGTGATTTTACTTGGAATGTAGTGTATTGGTAGACAGTTTTTGCAATCAGCCAATTTCTTCACTTTCGGTTTAATCTCTCCATTCCATCACTCTACTTGTTAAATTCAAGTTCTCCAACTTAATGGTTCACTCAACTCTTCAAGTTAGATAACTATACCCATGGATAGTTACCCTAACTTGATTTGAATGAAAAGGACTGATAATAAATACAACACAGTGCTCCACCCCAAGACCTCATACTTGATAGATCTGTTATATTGATATAACTGTGTAACTTTGTGGGGGAGGTCTGGTGTGAAAGAGAGGAAAAGAAGACTGGATGGAGTCTGCAGGGCCAATACAATAATGCTATGTTCTGGTTGACTGAAACATAGAGGGACTTGGAGAGTATTACAGAACAACACGGAGTAGGTTAGAAACCTCATCGCAAACGTGCTTGGGGACCCAAGGCTGACGCTGCCAACTTCATGGGTAAAAAATGAAGTTTATAACCATGAAGTTATAAAAACTTGGGAGAAACTAGGAATTTAAGCTGCGACAAGTAGATCAACACATTCACAGACTGATGTGAAATGGAATTTCATTATCATCAAAAATTCTTAACTAGAGAGCATTTAAGATCAAGAGTTCACATTGAAAGTTAGACTTACATATCAAATTTGATTTTCATCCATCCTTTGCCTGGGGACAATGAGGAACCCTTGCTGTTTTCAGTGGTGATGCGGAGCTACCAAAAGAAAGGGAGATTGTCACCATCAAGATTGTTCCACGAGGGAAAGGCTCTGGACCCCTCCTCCTCCATCATAGCTTTGCATGCTCTTGCAGAGCCAAGAGTTTCATAATAACATCCTGTGACTATTGACTCTGAATCATCCATTCTCTTTTGAAGATTTTTTTTCTCCATCCTTTTGAAAACAGCATGAAATATAAACTGAACAAAGATGTCCTGAATGTCCATCTCCACCTCCTTATATTTTTGCCACAAATCATTCTAGCCATCTTAGAGAAATCCATTTGCATCTCTTTATAAGCGTATTTCAAAAATACAGTAAGGAACGGTTTGGGGATTTGAAGTCAGATTCATTTTTTGGTCCTAAATCCTTCTGTTTCTCTTCATCATCACAGAATGATCACAAGGTCTTCTGATAGAATATGAGAGTGAAAATCAAGCCGTTTGGCAATCACTTGATTCAATGTGTTTGAGCTTCTCAGTGACCAAATGTTTTACAGATGCTTCCTTAAAACCATAGACACATGCATACTGGGGAGGCAGAGTAAGTGGTTGCAAAACTACTCCAAGTTGGAAGAGAAGGTTTAGCTAGGGAATACTGATAGGACACGTCCCCTCCTCTACTCATGCATTATTGTATCAAGACCTTGAACTTTCTTTCTTTTAATTTCTTTTGAAAATGATTCCCTTGGAGGTTCAAACTTTGAAGAGTACTTGGTCTTTCTGCACAAACCACTGGTTGAGCAGGAATGAGAATGCTTAAAACAACATCAGAAACAAAACAAAAGCCAAAACAAAACAAAAACAAAGCAAGGGTGGGTGTGTGCCTTTCATTAAAAAAAATAATAAAAGAAAGCAACAACACACAGAGATGACTTGTTTCTGTGAGTGATCTTTCTTTGCTTTCTTGCTCTCATTTTCTTCTCCTTCCCCGCTTCTCTCCTTTCTTTTGTGCCAGTACTGAGGCTTGTATTCAAGATTTCCCACTGAGCTTGCTTGTCTTTTGCTCCACTTTTTGCTGGTAATAGGAGATAAGAGTCAGCTGTATCTGTTGTGGTTAGCTTTGAACCACATTTCTCAGATTTCAGCCTTCTGAAAAGCTAGCATTACAGGAATGAGCCATTGGCATCTTACTTTATTCTTCTTTAATTCAATTCTCTACCAAATGGGTATATGTGTCTTTGTGTGTATGTGGGGGAGGAGGAAGGGGAAGACAGGGAAGAGGAATACTAAGTTGTCCCTTAGAAAAACAGGACAGTTAAAGTCAGTAACTTTGTAGGTTCTATTAAGACTCTCCCACGATGCCTCATTTTAGTCCCAGCTCTTGAACATAGCTGTACAAGCTCCTTAGTGATCTTCTTTCCCTTCCAGCCATAATATCTGTCGAGGCTGGGTATCACCTCTACCTTTGCTGAATAGGACCACTAATGGATTTCCAGATCTTTCTCACTCCATGATGGAAACAAAGGGGGTTCCCTCTACTTGGATACCCTGTGTCATGACTCACCCTAGTCTTATTTGGTTTTAGCAAAGACAAAAACACACCCGTAAAGATATCTTCAGTCCCATACAGGAACCTCCTACTTCATTCCCAATTGAGATTTTTGCTCTTCTCTCTTGTGATGAAATATCTAGTAGCTATAATCCTTTTTTACAATTCACATTACTCAGGTAACACTTGTAATTTAAAAATACATTTCTGTGACTCACCTTAATTTCTACCTCATGTTTCCATTTCTAAGAATTAGTATTGCCTTTTCTTCACTTTTAGGTAAAGTCTATAAAGGTAACGGTTATTTGTAGTTCAGTGTCACAATGGCGGTCAGGGATCTACACAGTCCAGGTCTATGTCCCTCCCTGCCCTAGGGATTGTCTAAATTTGTAGGAGAATTTGCAGTAATTGGCCAATTAGAATAGCTAACTCTGAACAGACCCTGTTAAAAGCTTTTACATATTTGCTCAGTCTTCACAATAGCTGGGAAGGGAGTGCCATTATTTATACAGCTAATAGCAGGTTCAGCCTAGATTTGAACCCAGGCACTCTGGGTCTATAGCACAAACTCTACTGATGTTCCGATATGATCTCCATGGATTTGGTTTCCAAAACTAACTGAATGAGAATTTCTTATTCAGTGGGTGATCAGTCTACGTCACATACATAGAACGACAGAGAATGAAATGAACAAAATAAGAGAAAGCAAATGAAGAGCCCACAGCCTGCTGTGAGAAGGGAATAGAAATGCCTGTCCCCTTCTTCAGTCTTTGTCTATTTATTGGTGCAATATACACATTCAGTGAAGAACTGCTAGTCATTATGTCCTATTTGATGCCCATTCTCTGGGTTCTTCCAAGGTTTTCCTCACCAACTTCATAATTTCTTAGGTTAGCAAGATAACAGAACTCAGCACAGAGGCAAAGTCTCACGAGACTGAGGCAGAGTCTGCCAACTGGAGGTCTTCTGACTCAGGAGAAGATGCTGGAGGAGCAGCCACACAAAGCTGGGACGTTCCGCAAGATACTGCAGAGTATTGCAGCACTGAGAGTGAAGTGCCTTCAATACACACTTGTGTGCAAACGTGTGTATTATCTTAGAAAGTAAAATAAGGACATGGAATGCAGAATCTCTTAAGTTTTTTAGTAGACTCTGTGCTCTGTACTGTTTCACAGTTCTGGATGCTCACGTTCTTTGCAGGTAAGACTTAGAGCTATTACTAAATGTCTTCCCCCCAAATCTTTTCCAGGAACTCTCATTGTTCCTATGTTTGCTAACACTACAATATGGCCAATTCAATATGACAGAATGGGAAATAGTACCTATACTACTTGAACTGAATGAATGTTGATCAAGTTCCCACAGCTATATAGAAATTCATGGGCACAGAAAGCCAAGCTAAGTTTGGATAGATAGAAAGGCACAGTTTTCTATGCATGCTTCAATAATTACAATCTAGTCAAATAAGCAAGGCAGATTCATGAATAACCATGAAATAGAATGAACCAGAAGATGCCGTAGAAGAAATTCCTTTGCCATAGGATATATTCATAGAATTTTGAATAAGAAATAAGTGAGGAGTTAAGGAAATTTTCACAGAAAGCAAAATACTGGGATATCAGGTAAAAGTTGCTGTGGTACTGGGCTGCAGGTGGCACTCAATGTAAGGCAGGACCATTGTGCATCAGTGATTCTTATCTGTATGTATTTGGGATCAGCTGTATATAGAGGGGACTTTCTTTCTCTGTCACCTTAATTAGACTTTTGTTAATGGTGGCTCCACTTGCAGTTGAATGTTCCCAGAATGGCTTAAATGCAATTTTTTTCAGATAAAATTTCCTTTTAAAATCTTAATATAATGCACAATCAAAATTAAAATATATATAGTCCTTTTGGGAACATAAGTAACTTGTACATCTGTCAGTATCTTCTGTCTGACTTTAGAGAGCTTGGACACCTTCTAAAAATACATAACTGAGAAAAAAACTAAGAATATATTTACTAAACACAAATATTGACTTATATATATATCTTAATATTTTCCATCTGTCATGTTATTATCTTAAAGATATAAAGGTAGAAAAATATAGGTTAAAGAAACAAGTGTTATTTTGAGAATACTAATATAATTATTCTGAACTATTAGATTTAAATTTTGTAAAGAATAAAATAGATTATATAATTATAAAGACAGATATTTATTATGATGATTAATATATTGATATTTAATAAAAGTTTTTTCTTTGAAAACTGTTATTAAACTGATGTTTAATTTCATAATTGAAGATAAATTCTGCATTAGTAAAGAAATGTTAAAAAGAAGAGCACAAAACCAGTCCTAACCAAAATATAAGCAAGAACTATTCCAAGAATACTGCTCATTTGTCCTATTATTTGCTTTTGTATTCCAGAATTGTTTCACATTAAAGAATTGATTTTTAAAGTAAATTACCCTTTATTATAAGCCATGTATTAGTTAGAGATACCTATTAGTAATCAAATCTAACTACTTTTGATTTCTTTGATGGAAGGCTATTATAAAGGCAAATTATTAAAATGAGTATAATTATCCTTGCTTGATTTATCTTATGTAAGGCAGAGCTTTATTAATCTTGATTTTTCTAAGGGTATTAGGCAAATGCTTAAATTCAAATTTTTTTAAGTGAAGGCTTCTGTAGATTCTAAGAAACCCCTTGTAACAAGAGAAAACATTTATAATGCCAACAAATCATAATCAGCTAATGACCTCAAAGATTCAGCATCACTGAACTGAATACAATTATAGTCAGTTCCCTATTACCCACATAAATGAAGGAGAACCAATATATGGATAGCATAAAAATTCATAAAGCATCATTAGAGTAGTGATGGCTATTCTTTTATTGTTTCTGAATTCTATCCTGCAGTATAGTTTGAGAAGGGATGGTAAGTTTATAAATGTGTGTCTACCACATGCTAAGATTTGGTGGCACAAAGATATTCTGTTCCTGTATAGACAATGAGTTGGGAAGAAGATGAAATAAAAACATGAAATTGGACAAAACATTTAAAATCCACTCTAGCTAAGTCCTGGTAACTCAGAGCTATAATCCTAGCTACTAAGGAAGTTGAAATTTGAGAATTATGTTTCAAAGCCAATCCCATGCAGAAAAGTCTGTAAGAGTCTTATCTCTAGTTAACTACCAACAAGCCAAAAGTGATGGTATAGCTCAAGTGGTAAACCACCAACCTTGTGCAAAAATGACAAATGAGAGACATCAGCCCAGTTCAAACCCTAGTAAAGGTACCAATAATGGTAATAATGATAATAATAATAACATAAAATAATAAAATCTGCTCTACAAAGTTAACTATTTTCTTGGCAAGTAGCACAAAACTGGCATTGGGGGGAGCAAAAAATCACATTGTTGGTATATTAAAGACTATGTAAGTATACTGTTTAATAAAACAATACTTGCATTTGGATTCAAATATACACATCTTTCATGCTTTAAACATGTTTAAGTATGTTCATTGCTTTAAGCATGAATGCAATATATTAATAAACTGTGAATTCCTTCACATTTAAAAAACCACTCAGAGCAAAAACAACAGTATGGGACTCTACAAAGTAATTCAGAATTCTCAGAAGAGATTTCTAGAAAACCCAACTTCCATTTTTGAAATAATAATTAAATGAAGTATTTTTGTAAGTTTCAGTAATTTTTCTCATTTTCTGCCTACATAGCATAAGTATTCATAAGCATTAGGGTCCAAAGGATGAACATATAAACGTTTTCATAAACCAGTGGACTGGACCAGTCTGGGTTTATTTTGGTCACATTGAGGGAAGTAAGGGTCAGAGAACTGAGCCCTGATAAGAAGGACACTGCTACAGCTGGCTAAAAAAATCATGTATAAGCTCCTCTAAAGTTACTATTTTTACATAAAAGACCTGAAAGTGGCAGGCATCTATAATGTAATATTATTCTTGGCGCTTGGAGGTAGCTTTATGGCAGGGCTTTGAAAAAGAGTTACAGGCCCTTCATTTCTTCAGCCTCTCTTTTATCTTCTTTGAAGATCTCCTCAGCCTTACTTTGCCCACAAAAGAGAAGTTAGCCCAGTGTCACTGGAAAATTAGGGTAAGGTCATGCAGGACCATCTAAAGACTCAGTTGAGACAAAGATCTTTTTATACCTTTCTAAAAGCCATGGGCCATTGAAAATGGCCTGAGAACAGGGCCACTTGAATCCATACTGCTTAAAGCGAAGTATTTGAGGTGACCTTTCCCCCTTCTCTTATCAATGAGCCCCAGAACTTTTGAGAACCATAGTATAGGTGTGTCACTTATGAATACACCTTTCCATAGTCCATTTTTCTCTCTTTTATTTTCAAAACTTACCTAAATTCTCAAGAATTATATAAAAAATTATTAGACTGTCTGTAGAATACCCCAGATTCCACAGCACTTATCAACAGCTTTTAGTAACATATGTTAATGTAGTATAGGTCTACCATATTTCTTTTACTAAAATATAAAGATGGTAGAACTTTAGAGTCTCCCAGAAGAACTTGTTCATAATGAGAGTTTCTGTGATCTAGATTATCTGAACCTAGGTATCTCAGTAAAACGTAGTACTCCATCTTATATTTCTGTGAAGCAGCAAGTTTCTCTTAGATTCTCAGAGAGGAAATTGGGTCTTTTGTCCTTTATTTACTCAAGCCCTGTTTTCCAAACCTGTAGGACTGTACAGGAACAACGAAGAGAGCACGGTATAGGGAGAATACAGTCATACAATTTAATGCATAGCCTACAAAAGTAAGTAAAAGTTGTGGAAATAGGTGGAGTTGGGAGGGATGGGAAGAAAAGCTGGAGTTACGTTGATCAGGATCCACTGTAGTCATAACTGCTTTGGTGAATGGCAACTCCTTAGAACAACTACTTAGATAATAAAAATAATTTTTTTTAATTTAATTTTATTTTATTTGAGAACATACTGTACAGAGGGGTTACAATTACATGGGCAGGATAATGCATACATTTCTTACCAAGCATTGCAGCCTACTCCTTTGTTTACCCTTCACCTCCCTTTAAAAATAATTTTTAATAAAAATAAATTTTAAAAAGAAGAGAAGACATGAACAAGTGTTTGTTAGCACAGGTAGTACATGTTTTCTCCTAATTTCCTCTGTACATGAAGGTAAGAACTGGATGTAGCGGGCTGTGTCCATCTAACAGCCCGATAAGTCTGGGTATGTTAATAGCCTCTTTTCCTCTTGGTTTTCTCAGCTCTGTATTGGGGATAAGAAGAATATCTATCCCCTGGAGTTTGGTGGAAAATTAAGTCCGCTCATAGATGTAGCCATAATGACTGTCAGCTCCTAATAATTGCTTTCTCCAAATGTTTCTTATCAGTACAGACACCCATCTGGACTTCTTTCACATTTTTCTTCCTTTGAAGTTCATTTCAAGCTACAAGTATGCTTAGCTCTTCCATTTAATTGAGATTTAAATTATTTATTACTTGCATAAATTATTTCTCCTTCCAGAGATATTTACATTTAAGGACACATTTTAAACCCTGGGTTTACATATATTAAAAACCTAAGTTATAGAATTCGACCAACAAACTTTATTCTTAAGACTTGCTAATTGTGAGGTCTTAGTCAAGTGAGTTAACTTGGTTCTCTTCTTAGCTTTAGATACCTAGATAATCTGATAAATGTAGGTAATATTTGTCTCACAGATTATTGTGAGAAAATTGTCTGGGACTTATTAAATGAAAGAACGTCCATGTATACTTTCAGTTGAAAAAAGAGAAAAATCTAACAAAATATATTGGCTTAGGTAAAGAAAGGATTTATCAACTCAGTTAACTGAGAAGTCCAAGGACTGGCTTTAGGCAACCTTGGAGAGAGATGCATAAATAATTTACTCAAGGAGAATCTTCTCTATTCTTTATCTTTGTATCTTTGTGACTTGGAGCCATTTTAGGTGGCCTTTCTATATCTTTTAGCAACAGAGAAGCATGCTCACAGCATCAGGGTTAATTGGGAACATATCTTCTTTTGCCAAAGGTTCTATTGGACCAGTTTGCTTCCCATGTCCATCCTAGATAAAATAATGGTATATATGAGGATTAAGGGAACTGCTACTCCGTTCATTCTTGTTTGTCCTTACATGAGAGAGATGAAATCAAACTGTCTTGATTCACAGGTAAGGGCCCTGAGGAAAATCAAGGTAGTTCAGTTTGAAGAATGGATAATGAGCACTAGCTGGAAAACACTTTAGAACTTTTCTATAGAATACTAATTCTCTTTCAAGAGTAGCCTGTGGCAGCCATCCAGGGAAACAAATCTCAAAAACATAAGATTTGTAGGATTCAATTAATATTTGACACAAAGTAAGTAAAATTGAGAGTTAAAGTTATAGTTTTCTAATTAATGGAGGTTTTTGTAATGAATATATGTACATATATGTGTGTATGAATAATATATATGCACATGCATACATCCATATGCATATATAATTATACACAATATATAATGCAATATCTTGTATGTTATGTATTAACATACATGGTATACAGTGAGTATTTGTATGTTGTACAAATTCTATACTTTTAAAAATATTGTTATTGTTATTATAAAAGTGATAGTCAGGTAAAGAGTACATTTCCTTTTGGACAATATCACCCCTTCCCTCACTCTTTCCCATTTTTTTTTTCACATCCCCATCCACAAGTTGTATAGTTCATTTTCAACATAGTGTCTAGTGATACTATACTTTTAAAAACTCATCTTTAAAGAAACATACCAATTTGTGTACATAAGTATTTGATAACAGTGATAGTACATAGTAAAGTGGAGGGAAAGTTTCATAGGTCTATTTTACATCTGGCACTATTGGTTTATTGGAACAAATACAAAACTCATATGAATGTGGTTACACTGGGTATTTGTATTTGGTAATGCATTTTGTTCATTATATGGCCCCTTTACAGTGCATCTCTGTGCATGTCACTTTCAAACTAGCACCACGGGCTTTATAAACATTATAGTACCACCATACAAAGATGCCAGATGAGTATTTTCAAATTTAACTACAATACAGCTGCCCATAGATCTAGCAGTGGTTTAAAAGAAAGAGAGAGAGAGACAGAGAGAGAGAGAGAGAGAGAGAGAGAGACAGAGACAGAGACAGAGACAGAGAGAGAAGGAGGAGGAGGAGGAGAAAAAGAAAAAAAAGAAAACGGGTCTGGTGTCTTTATTAGGCAAACCAGGTAGAAACATTTGTTCACGGGGGCTGCTCTGAGGATCGGCATTGTTCCCTGTTTCTCATTTTGTCTGTACCATGGTGTACATTAAAAACCCACAGCCTCTCTCTAGGGCATACTGTGGAAACTTGAGATCACAAAGTTTTTGTCTAAAGAAGGCCAGAAGGTTCTCATTAGAAAAATCATTCCTTAACTACCTAAGGAGAAAACAGACTCTGATCTTTGCACGGAGGGCTCTTCATATGACCCAAGTGGTCAGAACCTAACAAGACTTGTTAAGAATTTAACAGTAGATCTGAGAATGAAACAACCTTTTCGTTATGGGAACATGATTTAGACATCAAAATGTGCACGGAATAGATCAGTGGCTTCTCTAGAGCTGTTCTTATTTTGAATACTATGATTTCTGATTTAAACCTTCTTTATGAAAATATTCCTTTAACCTCTGGAAATTTGACACTTAAAAAGTGATTCTGTGGTATCTGTTATTAGGTTACAAACATGTTGCTTCAGGGTTTTATTTCGCTCTGTGTATCGGTTATTGCTAAGACAGGAGGAAAGTGCTAGCTTGCAGTCCCTTATAATTCAGATTCAGAGAAACGGCCCCTGGCCCCTTTTAGATTGTCAAGCAGCCTGGTAATGAGCAGGCTGGGTATGCTTTGTTTGACTATGTGCCTGCATTAGTATTAGGTACCCCGCAGGTCCCTAGGGAAATGCTCTCACACCTTCCCTGATTTCTTTCTGTGGTCGCTCCTGCACGTAGACCCCTTTGATCTTCTGGATGCCCTGATCCAAGGACAACGGGGAAGCAGAGGAAGGCCCAGGTAGAGCATGAGCCTTTGTGGAAGTGGCCTTTTCCAAACCTCAGTGACAGCCACCTCTGGACCAAAGATGACCCTGATAGCTGGCAGGAACTTCTCTACGAACTAAATTTTCTCAGGACTGAGCTCTGAGGCCAAGTGGAAGCATTAACTTACTCCCCAAACAGATAAGCCTTTCATTATGGGGCTTCCTTGGAAAGCAAGTTTGACAAGTTTGATATTTATACCAGGACCATGAAGTTTACTGGCAAGTTCAAAGGCATAATCCATTACTTCAAGCAGCTGCAAGTGGAAAGATGTTTAGCTGTATTTTTACATGAGTGATGGAAACACTTAAGAAGAGATGATGATTTTTCCCCCAAGGAAAAGGCAGAGGTTAGGTAGGCAACATTCGGGTTATAACAACTACTATTCTATTGTACAAAATTGCAAAATAGGGAAATATATACTCAGCACTTTGAATTTCCCATTTTGTGTTGTATTTCTTTCACTCTGATGTATTTCTGCTGCAAAACTCAGACGCATAGTCTCACTGACATTTATGTGTATATGTATATGTACACATATATTATTTACAATGGTAAACACACACCTACACATGCACAAACACATTTCAGAAAGCTCTCATATTTAATCCCATAACACCATCTCCATATTCTGCCTCTCCCTTCACCTGTGAGAAGGACAAGACACATCAATTATTAATACGTTTTAAAAATATATCAGTGCCACATATTTGTTGGGATGACTATGTCCAAATTTTTTAATGAATCTGAAGAATTCTCCATGAAATTTGTTATGTAAGAAAGGAGACTGAACAAATCATGGCACAAGTTAGGAGTATGCAGAGGAATTTCAACTAGTTCTAACAACAGTTCATTGCTCGTCTTGAACAAATCAGGTCTCAGTTTTTCTCTTCTCAAAATGAGATTTGCCCTGTGCTCCTCAAGTCCAAACTCATATCCTGCTTGACAGGAGCGAAGAAAATCAACATGTTTCTTAAGTTATTTAATGGAGCAAGGCTGAAGAGGTCAATGCAAACAAAAATTTTCCTTGGGAATTTTTAAAGTATTACAAAAAACAGTCCATTTTTTCTTGCCTTACTCCATACAACATTTTGGGTGTTAATATGAAAAATAAAATTTTTCCTTTATAATTTTCCAGCCAGTTTGCTGTCTTATGCTTAAATCCTATGCATGTAAATACTCCCCTGCCACCACACCAATTAATTCTGGAACTATGAAAGATCTAGTTTGAGAAGCAATGGATTATCTCAAGATATCCCAGTGGATTAGTAGCATGTCTATCATATGTAGTGCTGGGTAGTTACAATGGCATATGAATGGTTTAAAAGCATGATGGTCCTTTTTTTGTTGTGGACACAGCACAGAGACAGAGATCCTAGAGATCCTTGTCAACCTAAAAACCATACTTGGGGCATAGGAAGATTTTGCCTATTTTTAGGTTATAGGAATTCTAAACAGTGGGTGATGCTGGGAAACTCCTTGGAGTAGTGCCCTGTTTTGATCATATACTGATATTATGGCATAATAATTTCCTTAAAGGCATGAAGTCCTACCTTGTTAAGTCCTAAACTATCATAGGCTAGTGCAAGGTGCTGAACCTGCCAAGAAAATGTACTGTTAGGCTCAAAAAGCATAGCAACCACTGAACCAATTGGAGAAGTTTTCCTTTGAGTAGGAAGAGTCTGAGTTTCAAATGCATTGACCCTTGGACAGACTCTTCCCAGTAGATAGGACTAGATTTCATACCCATTTGTGATGGTTGACCCTGGGTCCTGCCTAGAGGACAGATTTGCACCAGAAAGAAAAATCGTAGTCTGGATAAAGCTCTTTAGGGCATAATTCATTCAATTCTTCATGCTGACTGTGGTTGGGTCTGAAATGAATAGGTTTATTTCTCAAGTATTTCTGTTACATGTTTAAGAGGTAGAAAATGGCCACCTAAAAGTCTACTCTTCATCTTTGTTTTTTAAATAAGACTATGCTGAACAATGGAAGTCTTGCTCCTGTTCTATGTACATCGATCTTCTGGTTTTGAAAAATGAAAATCCCTTCTCCCTCTGGGACCTTCTCTTACAAACCTGTTAACTCTAACTCTTACACAACCATCTGTGTAACATCCCTGGAGCCCTTAGCCCATTCAAATCTGCCCAGAGACAGCTAAGAAAGGTATGCCCAATAATCAGTTCTCTGTGCATAAAATCCTTATGTCAAGCAAGCACATAATTAAGATTAGGTTTTGAATATATAGGATCAGATCCTTTGATGTGAGTTGGGAAGAATAAATTGAAAGTGATATACTTTCAGGATATTGTGACTTCTATTAAACTACATAAAATAACTCACAAAGCCATAGATAGAACTGAAGAACCTTTTGGTCTTAGAAAACTCCATTATGTGAGACTATGAAAATTAGTTTAATACTATAATTGTGCAAGTAGGAGACATGAAATATATTTGGAAGGTAAGTAGTATGTCATTTGTTCAATAAGGTATGAATAGCCCCAAATATATTCTGCAGACAATATCTGGAAAATTCATTAGTGTGTACTTGTTCAAATACAAACTCTTGGGTCTGATCTTTTACTAATTATATTTTTGCCTTGGAAACTTTGGAAGTGATCTCTCTCTCTCTCTCTCTCTCTCTCTCTCTCTCTCTCTCTCTCTCTCTCTCTGTCTGTCTGTCTCTCTCTCCCACTTCCAAGGATATATTGCATGTATATGCACAGTTATATATGTATTTATTTTATATTTTTATCATAGCTCCACATGATGAGTTTTAAGAATCATTTCACTAGGAAATGGAAACTTTCTGGACTCATGAACAATTGTACTTGGCTACTTTCCTTAGAAGAATATTAGTTAAATATCCTCCTAATTGGATACTAAATCAAGAATGAATCTAAAAATGGATTCAGTAGAATAACAACTAGATGATGAATATGTGAAAAAGACCTCTGAATCTTATCCAACTGAAGCATTCCATGGAAGAAATCCATCTACAGATGAATTATTGTAGAATTCAGTTTAACGCTTGAATGTTGAAGAAAGTAGATTGTGCTTAGGGAATCTATATTTTGGTTACAGATAATGTCTGTATTCTGAGTTCCTAAAGGTTTTTTCCTTGTTTAATTGACCTTTTTTAATTAGGTTAGCTCGGAGTTTCTTTCATTAAAAATTCCAATATTGTAATTATTTCTGTTATTTTTTTCTCCAGGGAAATGTAACCTGAAGATGACTACATAAAAGAATTTATTTAGAATCTACAAATTAAGAAATAAACGAACCTATTTAATAGGGCCACATCCTTACCAGCATCTGTTATCATTTTCTTGATGATGGCCATTCTAACTGGGGTGAGATGTACTCTCATTGTTGTCTTGATTTGCACTTTCTTTATGGCCAGAGATGTTGAGCATTTCCTCATGTATCTAGTGGCCATTTTTACTTATTCTAACAAGTCTGTCTTTAGATCACTAGCCCATTTATTAATTGAGTTGTTGGTGTGTGAGGGCTTAATATTTTTAAGCTCTGTGTATATTCTGGATATTAATCCTCTGTCTGATATATAGCTGGCAAAAATCTCTCATTCAGTAGGCTTTCTTTTTAGCTTATTGGTTGTCCTTTGTCATGTAGAAAGTTTTATGTTTGATGCAATTCCATTTATCAAGTCTTTCTTTGACTTGTTCTTCTGGATCTTTACTCAGAACGTTTCTACCTATGCCAAGGAACCCTAATGCTTCCCCAACTCTTCCTGTAATAGTTTCACAGTTTCAGGTCTTACATTGAGGACTTTCATCCAGTTTGAACTGATGCTGGTGCAAGGTGATAGATAAGGATTTAGCTTCAGGTTTCTGCATGTAAATATCCAGTTTTCCCAGCACCATTTATTGTAGGGGTTTGTTTTTGTTTTTGTTTTATAGCTTATGTTCTTGGCTCCCTTGTGGAATATTAGATAGGTCAGTGGGTGTCTTTCTGGGTCTTCTGTTGCACTGGTCCTCAGGCCTGTTTGTGTGCCAGGACCAGCTGTTTTCACTACTGCTTTACTGTAGTACAGTTTGAAGTTTGATATTGTTACACCTCTAGTACTTCTTTCCATGCTAAGGACTGCTTTTGCTATTTGGAGTCAGTTATGGTTCCATATGAATTTTTGGATTGCTTTCTCGATTTCACTGAAGCATTATGTTGGGATTTTGATGAGTTGGTGATATGTAAGAAGTTACAAGTATCTTAAATATTGTGGACTCAAGAGATAACTCAAATGGTGTAATTCCTTAGAAAGGCAAAGTGAAAGCCCAACAACATAAGCACCAGGAAGTGGATACTTGCAAGAGGTAGAGTGGAGCTAAGGGGAGAGGGATAGACAAATGAGGAGGAGAAGATGGGATAACATCATCAGGAATTCAAGGTATGTACTACAAAATCAAGAAAAGTGAGGGAGCTTTAGTATGGTCTTGTTTGTGATCATTTGGGTCAATGCCCAAAAGTGGGATTGCTGGAACCAACCCAGATGCCCCTCAGTAGATGAATGGATCAAGAAAATGTGGTATATACACACAATGGAATTCTATGCCTCCATCAGAAAGAATGACAGTGCCCCATTTGTTAGGAAATGGAAAGACTTGGAAAAATTATATTAAGTGAAGTAAGCCAGGTCCAAAGAAATACAGGTCCTATGTTTTCCCTTATTTGAAATAACTAGTGTATGTCTGGGACAAGCAGAAAAGGTCAAAAGCTATGTACATATGACTGGATAAGATGATGTTAAGTGAAATAAACCCCAAGTGATTTTTTTCTTTCTTGCTATTGTTCCTAATGTATTTATCATATACCAGGTGATTTTTTGTTTCTTTGTATGTTCCTCCCCAAGGTATAACTCCTGTTTTCACTGTATTTGATGTCAGTGCCCTGCATCTTGTATATACACTTCTCTAGCTTGTGGAGGGGAAGGGAAAAAACAAAATGCTTAAATAGGGATACAGGTTGACACAATAGGGATACAGGTTGTAACAATGAGATGTACAAGACACTATGTTGAAAAATGAACTTTACAATGTAGGCGGGAAGCTGGGAGGAGAGAGGGGGGATTGTAGTTGGGGAGGTGGGGAGAGAAGGGAGGGTAGGGGAAAAACTAAGGAAGAGGTAACAATGCTTGATAGGAAATGTACTCATGACCTTGCTCATGTAACTGTAACCCCTCTATACAGTATTTTTTAACAATAAAAATGTATTTTTTTTAAAAAAGAAAAGTGAGGGAAGGAATGAGTCAGGAAAGGTGGATGAGAATGTTGAAATTGGTGACATTATTATATTCATCAACTGCTTTGTTAAATGACGACTCCTTTGTACTTAAAGATTTTTTTTAAAGAACCTATTTAGAAGAAATGCTTGTTTGTCTAACATGGTAAAGTAAAAGATTACTTCAGGGATGGAAAAAAAAACCGGAAGGTTTTATGATTATGATTAAGAATGTTTGAGGCCTCAGTGTGTTTTTAGACTGAAATTCATTTTTCTGTGGCAAATCACATATTATTTCTGTGTGTTGTTTTCAATTTGTCATAAAAATGACTATACCTATGCCAGGGTTGACCTACAGGTTTCGGGAACCAAGGTCTTTCTGGAAAGTATAGGAATTAGCTGAGAAGCTAACTGCTTGGGAGATGCCACTTTATGTAGACAGAGTGACTTGGAAGTAGCTTACTCGTGACCTAAAGATTTAGCTAAGGATGATAACACAGTACTGACATGAAGTATTAAGAACTCACATAAGATTGGAATATAGAGACCTAGAAGTGAGAGGCAGGCTTTTCCTTACTTAAGCACTAAGATTACCTATGCCACATTACCCTCAATCGTTACTTGAGCCACCTGAGATAAACAAAGTCTTAGAAGTCATTTCCCCACAACCCAGTGTCATTCAACTGTACCTTTCACTGCTATCTTTCATCATTGGGGCTGAATCTCTAGGTAGTATTCTGAATACCAAATAACCCTTAGCAGTTGCTCACTGTTGCCATGGTTCTATAATCTATGCATAACAATATGGGATGTAGAGCCCAAATCAGGACCCTATAACAGCCTAAAAGGAGTCTAGCAATGCCTAAAATTACAGTAAAGTTACCTCTTGTATTCTAAGACATCTGTTGCTAGATGCCTGCCTATATGGTCTGATTAAGCTACAATCAGATCAAGTCAAGGTCAAGCCTTAGAATTATTAGGATTGTTATACCTTTTTCTTAGAGGACATATCTGCTTTGAGACTAGTTCTTAGCCCTCCTTTGGCTAGTTTGCCCTAATGTTATGTAAATGGCCTCATCAGTCAGTTTGCTACAAGGCCATGCATGCATACACACTGGAACTAGGGAAGAAGCCAGGTTTTGCCGAGTTCACAAGTCATTAGATGTTTTGCTTCCACACACATGGCATTTCATACTTGGATGTACCATTTAATTCACCCTTCAAAATGGATTGCACCTGACCCTAAAGCCTAAACTACTTCCAGTGAGAGTGGAAGAGAATTAAAGAAATTGTGCATAAAGAGTAGGTGCAGTGGCTTACACTTGTAATTCCAGCTACTCAAGAGTTAGAAAATGAATCCATCCTGAGCGAAAAGTTAGCAAGATCTCACCTCAGCTAATAAGGTAGGTGCAGTGATACATGCCTGTCACCCTATGTAGAAGACACAGGTGGGAAGATTGTGGTTCAGGCTAGCTCGGGATGAAGCTGTCTGAGACAACCAAAATCAGACTGGAGACTCTGAAAAATACCTAAAGGCAAAAAGAAATAGGAGTGTGATTCAAATGGTAGAGTGCTTGCCTTACAAGTAGGAAGCCCTGAACTCAAACCCTAGTAGCAGGAAAAAGAAAAGAAACAGGGAAAGATATCATACATAAAAATGAATACCAACATATAAGAAAGGTTATATTCAATATCTGAGCAAATATCACATACAAAGTCAGAACATGAAGATTATAGATGCATGCAATCTTAGTCGACATATAATGATGATATAATACCTTCCCCAAGGAGATCAAGATTCTGAATAGGGCACGGATACTTATTTTTGTGCTGGATCATGTTTATGGATAATCATGAGCAAATGGTGAAAAAGGCTTCATTTGTAAGAAAGAATTTTGTATGTCATTTCACCTAAAAACAGATTAACCACGCAAAGTTTATATTTACCAAAGCAGCCCATTTTACCCGGAAGTTCTTTTTCTCACATTATAAAGTAGTGGTCATCCTTCACGAATCTTAAAAGACTAGTAGTGAATGTGTGCTCTGAAAGTGGTAATCTGAGTTATATGGACATCTGCAGTAGCTTCCTCCTACTATAGATAAAATGGGGGGAAACAGAGATAATGAATTGCTTAAGCTATTTATACTTCAGTTCCCAGGATCAGGAATAAAAATAACCTCAGTATAAGAAAGAAGGAAGTGAGGAACTCCATAATAAGTGTATGAGTTCATGGAACTGGGACTTCAAAAGGAAAGATAATTATGGAGTGTTGCTAATGAACTTTTGACCTCAACAGATTCCTTATCCCTCCATGTTTAGGGCAATGACAATGTCAGGTCTTAGCAGGTTCCCCTTGGTAATACCTGAGGATAAACATGAATCTCTAAGCCTGGTGAAACTTGGATGGTAAACAGCCATTGTGGAAAGAGCTATTCTGTGTTCTGCATTCCCTCATTCCAGGGAAAGCCATGGAGGATTTCATCCAGGTATGAATGAAAGGCCACAGAGAAAATAAGAAAGTTCGTTACCAAACCAAACATTATAGTTTTTTTTTTTCTTTCTCATAGCAAAGTTGAGGTTCTTGAAAGAATTTGCTTCTCTGACTGTATCTGCATGGCTATAATCTATAGGAAGAAAGAAAAAAAATAGGATATTTTAAATTTCTAGCTCCCAAGTGTTCCAAGTGGTTCTGTGGAACATTTACAGCTATTGTTTAGAATCTGCACAAATGTCCCCAGAACAGTCAGTTGCTGCTGAGCCTCGTAATCTGAAATATTTTTTCCAAGGCATTGATTATAAATTTCACTCTGGTTAATATGCAAAGAGCCAGGGCATGGTGGTTTGTTGTTCAACCCTGTAAAACCCTGTTATGTCTTCCAGGGCTTGGAGAAAGCAATGAAGTGGAGACCAATTCTGACAAACCAGTTGTGCAACAGTTTTGAGGGAGAATACATACTTTTTTTTTTTTTTTTTTTTGGTTTGTTTGTTTTTTAACCGCATTGGAGTAAGGAAAAGATCCAACCTAGGTTACCAAGAGCTGACTTCAATTCTTGCCTTCATTCAACCCTTGCTCCCTGATTTACGGCGCCATTTATGTTAGGTTTTTAAAAAGAGGTAGACGAGTAAGAACAGTACCACGCACGTGGTATTCAGGTAAGGTTCGGTTTATTCATCATTCTGGCTGGCACCAGGCCATCTTGGTCCTCCACGTGATAGGGAAAGACCTGGGAAAGAGAGCTGAGAGAGCTGGGAAAGAGAGAGAGCTGGGAAAGAGAGCGAGCTGGGAAAGAGGAGAGCTGGGAAAGAGAGGAGAAGGAAAGAGCTGAGAAAGAGCTAGAAAAGAGCAGACAGCTGCTCCCTGATTTACAATCAGTTCTCTTGTCTTGATAAAGGGCCACTAAACCAGTAAACCAAAGTGACTCTACTTATGGAGATAGGATCATTCATAGAAAGCTTGTTTTTAAAGGTCAATTTTTTTTGGGGGGGGGTCCGGTCGTGGGGCCTGAACTCTGGGCCTGAGCACTGTCCCTCAGCTCTTCAGCTCAAGGCTAGCGCTCTACCACATGAGCCACAGCACCACTTCCGGCTTTTTTTCTTTTTGCTTATGTGGTGCTGAGGAATCGAACCCAGGGCCTCATGCATGCAAGGCAAGCCCTCTACCACTGAGCCACCTTCCCAGCCCTAAAGGTCAAATTTATCAAAGCTGGAGGCCTGGTTCAGATGATAGCCTGTAGTGAAAGCATCAAACTCTGAGTTCAAATCCTGATCTTGGGGGAAAAATGTTAAATTTATCAAAGTATAACCTCATTTTTTAATTTTGGAAGAGTATACTAAAATGAGAAACAACAAATATATAGGTTGTGTCTAAGGTGTGTAACAGTGATGCAAGATGAATTCATTTTTCAGAGAAATTATGAGCGCATATACAGAGAAAAAGAAAATGCAAAGAATGTGTCATTTCTCCACAAGTACAGCCCATAATTGATCAACTTGAGCCTTAATGTATAAAAAGAATAAGCTAATTTCTTCTAGAGATTGAAGGGATGTAAATGAAACCATTGATAATATTTTTTGGTGAGGAGCTCCAACTAAGTCAGAGAGAGGGAGGGAAGAGGGAGATTTCTTCAGGAAAAGAGCTATTTTTGCATGTGTGTCATGGGCAGGAATCTTCATCATCTGCTGACCTTTCCTACTCCATGTCAGTCAGTTACCAACATCAAATTCACCTTCAAGTCTGGTGAACAACCAAGTATATTCTTCTCATGGTGCTGTTGTGCTACTCCCTGTCTCATATCCTAGAATAAATCACAAACAAACAACCCAACTAAATGGGAAAGGTGAAGATGTGTGGACCATAGTATGCCTGTGTATGTGAATTTAAAAAATACACACGAGTGTATGTGTGTTGGGGTGTTGTAGCTCCAGTGTTGGGCCAGTGTTTCTCCACAAGTTTTCCTTGGCATCTTACAATTATCCAAGGCTTTGCTCACTCTCTGAGGACTCCCAAAGCCAAAGAAGAACAGAACTCTGCAGCCAACCTTCCTTTCACTCTGGTTTATTTTCTACTCTAGTCCTTACTAATGTTTATTTACTAATTTTTTTTGGTCAGTCATGGGGCTTGAATTCTGGGCTTGGGTGCTGTCCCTGTGCTCTTTAGCTCAAGGTGAGGGCTCTATCGCTTAAGCCACAGTGCCACTTCTGGTTTTCTAGTGGTTTATTGGAGATAAGAGTCTCATGGACTTTCTTGCATGGGCTGGCTTTGAACCCTGATTCTCAGATCTCAGCCTCTTGAGTAGCTAAGATTACAGGCGTGAGCCACCAGCGCCCTGCTGCTGATGTAATTTTTACTTATTTCTCTCCCTATGTCACACTTACCATAATTGATGCTTAATGGAAAAGCTAAATGGACAACTAAGAATCGCTTTCCTTTGCCCTTCATTAGCCTTCTGAATATAGGCATAAATCACACTGGATAATAATAAGAGACAAATATTTATGCAATATATCCCATGGGTTTATTAACCCAGGTCATCTTGATTAAGTCCATGACTGAAGGCAGACTACTGTGACATCAGCCTTTCACAACTCTTGCTGCTTAATAGGACACTCAAATGAAGATGAAATAGAGATCATTCAATAAAATAATTGCTACTGTGCCTCAGTCACAAAGTTTGGAAAAGGGGGTATTCCTGGAACTTGAATGGACAGTGATATAAAGAGGATGACTTGAGGAAGGCTGGAACTTTGGTTGAAGGTAGGCCAGCCACAGATGACTCTTCCTGAAGGGAGCTGAGAGGGTAAGTCTGTGGACCACAATGTCCTCCCTCCATCTCTTACTTAGGCTCTTCATTGGTTCTGTCTAAAGAAAAACTGGAGGCTACACACACCCATGGCTGCACTGCACCATCAGTGTGGCACAGACCTTGAGACTCTAGGAAAGGAAAAGAGCAACGAGGCCATTACCAAACCTCCAACTGAACTCCACTGCTCTCCAAAGGGCTGCAGTGCCCAGTCTGAATCTCCAAGGAAAGATCATTTTATGGGAAGGTTCTTGAAAGACCGATTTGTGCTGACCAATTCCAGTGAGGTTGCTCTCCACATGAGCTGCCCAGTGACCTCTTCGGGAGAGGGGTTTAATGTCAGGCCTCCGCAGGCTCCATGAGAAATTCCTCCCGCATCCATTGATTATCAGAGATGGGGAGTCTTGGCCGTGAAGTGAATGAGAGTCTGTGGAATGTTGTTTCACTCTCCACTAAGAACAGAGAAAATCCATTTTAGGAACAAGTCAACTCAATGACACCGGTTCTAAAGTGACTTGGAAAAAAAATAATTTGCTGCATTAAATGACAATATCATGGTCCATCCTGTGGAATGAAGACCTACAGGATGGATGAAGTCATCTTCATGGCCATACCTGTGTAGGGGTGCATGATACACATATTTGTAAGCACACACACACACACACACACACACACATATGAATAATCACATAAGTCCAGCAGCAAATTAACCTTAACTTAAATGATCCAAAAGTTTAACCATCAAAAGTTGTTGGCTTCTCGACAGCCATCCACCCATCCACAGGAGCCTGTTCTCTGTGCTTGGCCCGGCTGGGGGCATTCTGTCTCTGCTTTGCCAAGCAGCTCTTACATCCCTGGTAGACCAACTTGAGAATAGATGACTGACTAGGTGAGGTCCTCCCTCTCTGGAGAAGAGCACACAGCTGGAATTGGCAAGAAGCCCCTCCCCCTGCTACAGAGCAAGAAGACCTCTTCATTAACGATCAACTAAAAATTCCCATAATCATGAATAATTGGATGCTATAGAGACATTCATTTATGTGGTAACCCAGGTATATATTTATGTTTTAGTGTTTCGGTGCTAGATTCTTTATCACATATCTTTGGTAGTAACAAAAAATGATGACAATGATGGCGATGATAATAGTGATAGTAATTAAGAAAGCCAAGTGTGGTGGTAAATGCCTCTAATCCCAGATATTTAGGAGGCAGAGATGGGAGGCTTAAGGTCTGACATCAACCAAGGCAAAGTTGGGACCTGGCAAAAAACTTCTCAGTCTCATTTGTGTCTAGAACCAGGAGAGCCAAATGCCACCGGGCGTGAGCAAAAAGAATACCTATAAGGATTGTGTTTGTGGGAAATGGAGGCTGTGACCCTGTGTTTTCTGAGCATCACAAAATTGTTCAGTTCTCTGGTCTGAATAGTCTGATGTCAGGGCAGAGAATGATGCCCATGAAGGAATGTGCGCAATTGTTTAACCACCTCCCTACCAGGGTGGAGTCTTAACTATTAGATTTGATGTAAGGAAAAGAAGTGGACCATGTCTATTTGTACAGATTTGAGGCTCAAATTGACTGGACAATAGCTCTTTTGAAAATGACTATGATATTTGCAAAACAAAACAATACAATATACAAAATCCCAGATAGGCATGTTGTTTCCAATTTCATTTTTACCTGGATATTAGTTCATACGAAGATACCTAAAAGAGGTAATGGGAATGCACTTTGCATTCATCCAACAGTGTGAGTGGAGAGTAATTCAGGAGAAGAAAGCCCAAAGGGTATAGGAATTGGCATAGAGATGTGGATCTATCAGAGGAAGAGTAATAGCAAATTCCTGGCAACAGAGATTCTACACAATATGAGTAATAGGGAAAGAAGAGAAGAGCAGCAACAGCTGAGATTCTCATCTGGTATTCTCATAATATCAGAGTCTCTACAGCATCTGTTTTAAAAGAGCTCACCTGGTTAGGTCATCTGGGGCTTCCTGAGGCTCTGGAAGTAGCCATCCTTAGCTACTGCACTTCTCCCTTCTTTCCTCCTCGGGAAACCTGCTTTCCCAGACTTCCCACACCGCTGTGGAGCTGACACGGGCGGTCCAGTGAGCCCATGATCACCTACCTTCAGTCATTGATCCGTGACATTTCAACTTTTTGTGGACCATTCCAGCAAGGAGACTGGCCTTTAGAGGGATGTCCCAGATGAAGAAAGGGATAGGAGAAAATATGGACAATAGCCTAGATAAAAGAGTAACTCTGGGAAAGTGTCTCAGTGGGAGAGTGCTTGCCTTGCATGCATGATGCCCTGGGTTCAATTCCTTAGCACCACATAAGCAGAAAAAAGCTGGAAGTGGTGCTGTGGCTCAAGTGGTAGAGCACCCACCTTGAGCTGAAGAGCTTAAGGACAGCATTGAGGACCAGAGAGAATTCAGGCTCCAGGATCAACCAAAAAAAAAAAAAAAAAAAAAAGAGTAACTCTGACAGTGTAATGCCTGAGAAAGACAAAACCATAGTTTAATAATAATTAAAAAAATAACCAGGAAATGCATCCTTGAAAGCATTGGGATGAGATTGGGATGAGAAAAAGTCAGGGAGAGTGTGGTAAAAAATTGAATATCTATCCTACAAAAATAAGGGTAGGGATGGGTTGGGAGGAATGGGTGAGAATTTTGAAAGGAATGATTTTGATCCAGGTGCATTGTATTCATCAACTGCTTTGTACACTATTTAATGATAATAAAATACTTTAAAAAATAGTAACTAAGGGTAGAAGGGAGTATCGAACTCAGTGTGTCCTTCATTGTGATTGGTACAATGGTTTTCATCAGGTGTCATGGGATTAATTCATGTTACAAGAGTTTGAAGAAAAGTATAGAAAATAAAAGAAGGGGAAATTGTGAGAAAAACTCTTTTCTCTCGAAGTGTGTTGCTTAAAGTTTCTGCCAGGACCTGATGAGTTGGCTTTTGTTAAGGATAAGAGGAACTATTTGGGATAAGGAAGTGTTTTTGAAATGTAAAGTTCCAAACTAGTCTTAAACTAGTTTCTTTTCAATATGGAATTAAGACACACCTCGGACAATAGTAGAGGGTAAGGGTATATTTTGAGATTATTTATGTACTGTTAATCGTACTTCAAAATCACCTTATGCAAATACATTTAGTCTTATTCAAACTAGCCAATCACGAGCAGATTGTGAACCTGAGCTCAACCAATCTGAGCAAAGGGGCAGTGCCAGTGTGTTCTGGATAAATGGAGCGGGGTAGGGAGAGCAGAAGCTTGCCTGCTCTGTGTGTTTGCTTGCCAGATTTTTGGCTGATGGTGTATCCTTCTGCAGAAGTTAATTTTGCCTTGCTGAGACAAAACTAAAAAAAAAGAAAGAACAGTGAACTTTTAAGAAAAGTTGAGGGGCTGGGAAGGTGGCTCAGTGTTAGAGTGCTTACCTTGCATGCATAAGGCCCTGGGTTCAGTTCCTCAGCACCACATAAACAGAAAAAGCAGGAAGTGGCACTGTGGCTCAAGTGGTAGAGTGCTAGCCTTGAGCTGAATCACTGAGGGACAGGGCCCAGGCCCAGAGTTCAGGCCCCACCACCAGCAAAAAAAAAAAAGAAAAGTTGAAATACACATATTGATCCCCAAAAATATTCTCTTGTACTTTGTTGATCTTAAACATGTATGTGTGTTGCTTTATTCTTTTCTCTGCCCCAGTTCAAGTAATATGTTTCCTCATCATCTTTTCAATATGAACTTGCAGTTTCACGAAATTTTATTTAAGCACTTTAGGGAAATGGAATAAATTTGGAGTCATTAATCCAGGTTATTTGATTGTAATGTTCCTAGGACTACAATCTTGTGTTGTTAGCCTCTTGAAGCAAGATATATAGGAACCTATTTCACTAATTGTATAGATTAAAAGGAGTTTCATTTATTCTGTCAGAAACCGGAGCAATTCATTAATTTATTAAGAGTATTAAATGTACTCTCAGGGGAATCTTCTGAACATTCTTTATAAAAACTGGAAGGCAGAATTTATAAAATGTCCATCATCCATGAGAGCCACAACCTTTTTGATTTATATACTTTACGGGGTGAAAATAAAAAATGGTCAATAGTAACACATATTGATAGAAGAGTCCATGAGAGAAGTAGGAACATTGAGAGCACCTTGTAAAAGCTCAGTACATGTCATCAGGCAATCATAAGCCTCCCTCAGGAGATGGTTCAAAGGGGAAAACCCATCATTGCTAAATGGATGTGCTTGTTTAAAAGTGTTTTTTGGTAGCTAAGTGCCGGTGGCTCATGCCTATAACCCTAGCTACTCTGGAGGCTGAGATCTGAGGATCTGGTTCAAAGCCAGTCTGGGCAGAAAAGTCCATGAGATTCTTATCTCCAATAAACAACTCAGAAAAAAACAGAAGTGGCACTGTGTGGCTCAAGTGGTAGAGTGCTAGCCTTGAGCACAAAGAGGCTCAGGGACAATGCCAAGGCCTTGAGTTCAAGCCCAAGACAAGCAAAAAAAAAAAAAAAAAGTGGCCTTTGGTAAGGGTTTGGTCTTGTTGAAACCATGAAATTAGATTGAATGCATGTCTTTCCTTCCATGTTTTTTTCTTTAGATAGACCAAAAGAATACTATATAAACCACCACTGAATATATAAACCTGATTGAAGTAAATGTATGGAAATATCATGAAATTATTTTATAGAATCAATTTATCCTAATAAAATCTACTACTAAGCCTGACAGAATATCTACATATTTCAATCGATCCGTAAGTTCAATAATTATTTAAGGGCCTACTGAGGGCCAGGCACAGTGCTTGCTCTGGCATCGAAGGACAACAGTGCAAAGCCATTCACTCTCCTCAGGGGCTCTCTGATCCAGGGACATAGATCACAAAGGATACACAATGTGTATCCTTGTGGTTAGTGACATAAGGAAGTCAATGGAACAGAAAATAACTCAGGATGGTTCTTGTATATTGAGTGGTCAGTATGACCTTTCAGGAAGAAAACACTAAAAGTAAGATCTGATTGGGAAGAGTCTTTGCAAGAATTTTGAAGAAACACTCTAACAGAGTAAGTCACACAAACCATGCCCCTACTTTGGGAAAAGAAAGGAGGACAGCATGGATAGATCAATAGATTATAATGAGAGGGAAGAGAATAACATGGGAAGGAAACAGAGAGGCCAAGTGAATCCAGATATCACATGGGTTTATTGTAATATAGAATCTCACTAGAGGCTTCATTGGTGGAGTGAACTGCTCAGATTTACATTCGTACCGTATTCTCTAGTATAGGTTAATAGACTATGATAGGACAAGGGAGAAATCTGGAAGCTCCATAAGGAACCAGTTTGCATGTATCAGGCACAAGGCCATGCTTGCTCAGATTGAGATGCTCATAAAGACAGAGGGAAGTAGAAATAACTTGAGATAGGATTTGGCAGTTGACCTTAGAGGATGGAGTTATTGATTGCATATGAGGAATATGGAGAAAAGAATGGTAGAGACAAGTCTTTGGCCTTGGGCTTGAACAATTCTATAAATATGCTCCTATTTTTTTCTGTGGGTATCCAATGATTATTTAGAGTGTTCTTTGGCAGTCAAATGAAATGAATGCATTGACCCAAACAGTATTATAGGTTTTCTGTTTTTGGAATCATTACCTTTGTCCAGTAATTAATCCATTGTAAATTATAGCTATTCATTCTAATACATGTTCTCAGTTTAGTGACAAGCTATACGGACTCATAATAGCACTTATGTACAAACTGATTTGTTTATTGCATGTAACTGATGGATTAGGCATGATTCTTCTGAGGGAAAAATCTTAGATGCATAGAAAAGAATACTTGAATTTTGCCAAGCTATCTTGGGATTTTTCTAGAATCCTTCCTTTTATAAATAGTGAAGGGAAAGTCATTTGGGTGAAATGGAACTTGTGCCAAATGCTGATTTTAATCCAAGGTTAACATATCTTGCGTTCCATTCAGCAAATTGATTTCTCCTTGAGATTTCACTTTAAAAGAATAATTTTATTGCTTAATGAAGTAAATTAATGCCCTGCAAATGTAATATGCCTGTGTGATATAGAGTATTTTAGTTTTTGTACACTTAGCAGAGCATTTATCCTATTACCACATAATCACTTCTAGCCTAAATAAAGAATCTACTGCTTAATGCCCAATGAATCCTATCTCTTACAGCTTTATTGTTATATCAGTTATTAATTTAAATTTGTGTCATTTTTGGTTAACAAGAAGCTGGCTTAAAGATTTGTTTGCTTAGAGTACATTGAAAATCCTGTGGGTTAGAGGACTGAACATTTCAAAGAGAGAGTGTGGCATTATCGCTGCCATCTAGACCTGCTCACAATGTGTTTAATCCTCCAACATGGAAGAAAGCTTTCAACATCATAAACACAAGAGTTATTTAACTCACACGTGGTAAAACAGTCCAGAAGATCGATGTCTGGAGTGTTCTTGGTCTTTCGTAATCCAGTAGCTTACATTATATGTTAGCGTACGACACCTCTGTTACGTGTGGGCAAGGAGAGCAGTTAGATAACAAGGAAGAATTCATGGGTCCATGATAAAGTCCCAAAGACATAGCAATCAGGAGTAGTCCTTTTTGGCTTTTGAAAGTTGCTACCTGACATGGATTTCACAGTACATTCACCCCTAATTTTTGTTTTTCCCTAAGCCTTTGCCTGCACAATATTAGTCAAGTCATCATTCCTGTTTCTCCTGTGATTTGTCAGGAGACAAGGTCACCCTGGACATTGCCTTATGTAATCCTCATATATCTTGCTTTCCACATAACCTGGGCAACTTCCAGGGAATCCAGCATTTTTCCTAATTGATAACTTCAATGTAATGTGTGTGTGTGTGTGTGCGTGCACGCATGTAGGTGGGTGGGGAAGAATACAACGCACAGAGAACTAGAACACCGAATATTCTGAGATACTATTTTTCTCTTGATAGTATATGTGAGTTCTTTCCAGTTTACACTTACTCAGGAAAGATGCCTCCAAGCCAAAAACAAAGGCTCCAGTGATGAATGATGGGACCCATGTGTATGAAGATATTCAACAAGAAGAGCGTAGATCTTAGAAGGAAATACTTAGATAGACATATAACAAATCAGCACACCAATTTTATGTCTGCTGCCACAGCTATGGCCTTTTCTTTTTTATATTTTACTTTGTTATTCCTTTTTTATTTGTGGACATGTTGGTTTATAACTAAGTTGTGGTGAAAGAGGAACTGATTCTTCATCACCAACAGATTAAAAGCTTTGGACTAGAGGTTAGTCATATAAAGAATGCATGGATGTTATTGAACCCCAGCTAATGAGGCTCTGCTGCTTCTGTCTGGGGAATAGAAAATCACAGAGGCAAACAAAAGCCTGAAAGGTGGTGATTGGCTAGTGAATCAGCATGATTGGAACCTAGTCCAAATGGCAGAGCTGTTTGTGTTCCTTAGAACATCATAGAAGCAGCAAAACACAAGCCCAAAGCAAGGCTGAGACATAGATAAACAATACTGGCAATAAAAGGACTACTTGAAAGAGAATGAAAGCCATTGCAGCAGCCATTTTTTTGAATCTGAGAATGATGGAGCAACAAAGGCTACCTGGACAGATAATATGAAACCCAGATTACTGCTATCCTCTGTGTGTGTGTGTGTGTGTGTGTGTGTGTGTGTGTGTGTGTGTGCAAGAGTCAAAGACAAAGACAAAGAAAAACACACAGGTAAAGAAACCTCAGGTGCTGGGAAGGTGGTTCAGTGGTAGAGCACTTGTCTTGCATGCATAAGGCCCTGGGTTCAATTCCCTAGCACAACATAAGCAAAAAGAAAAAAGCCGGAAGTGGCACTGTGGCTCAAGTGGTAGAGTGCTAGCCTTGAGCTGAAGAGCTGAGGGACAGTGCCCAGGCCCAGGCCTCACGATCGGACCCCCCCCCCCCCCAAAAAAAAAAGAAACTTCAGAGTTTAGGTCCAACTCTAGTAAAAGAAAAAAAAATGGCTTGAGATATTGGGCTGAAAATATTGTTAATTTTGTCCCAATCTAGCTCAAAGCTTAAATCAAGTTATGAATTCCTTGATCAGTGAGTATTTCACTTCCACTATTCTTGATTACTGGGAGTCCTCTGCAAGCATTTTCTTTCACATCTTTCTCCTATGTTCTTACTGCCATATATCTAATATAATCAAATAAATTCATTTAATTTCCTCAGACCTTGAAATACCTGAGGGCTCAGAGACTCTGCACTGTCCTACCTCCTATTAAACTTTTTTACAGCCTACAGCCAAAACATTCTTTAGCTCATGGCAGGACCCTGCACAAAATCTATTGCTTCTTATTGCTAAGGATAAAATCTAGACTCCTGTGTCCTTTGTCCCAACCTCCCTACCTTCCCACTCCTTGCTCTCCATTGTCTTCTGTATACATGAAGCTTTATCCGTTTCCTCTTTTTTGCTGTGTCTTTCTCATGGGGGCATTCCTTCCTTCTACCTTGGCTGACCTCCAATTCTTAGATTCCTGCCTTTGCTTCTAACCCCAAGGGCTTTCCAGCTTTGCATCACCTATGCATGCCCTGTCTCTACTCTCCACCACTCTAGCTCCTAGACTCCACCCAACACTTGCAAATGAGTGACTCACTCCAGGTTTCCTGAAGCCAAAGATACTTGAGAGCCCATGACTACCACCTCACATTTTCCATCGTAACTGCCGATGGAATCTCCATCCTCTCTTTCAACTCAACTACAATCTCAGTGCAAGTAAACACCATATTGATTCTTTCACTTATTATTCAGTTTCCACCTAGAAATAATGGATTTCTATCCAGCCAGTCAGTGCACTAAAATTACATTTTGCTTTTGCCCAACACACATTCACTTAGCACACCTTTAGAATGAAGTGCTCAATAAAAACAGGCAAAAATAAGCAGGGATACATTTCACAGCTACTTCCTTCTTCCCATTCCACATTTTGACTGGGGTAGAAAATCTCTTGAGCCTTGAATGGTTTGACAGAGATGAATGATTCTGTCAGGAATTATAGGAAGAAGTTAACCAATCCTGAAATCACAATTGGTTGTGGGGTTGGTTTGAGGGGCTCAGAATCTTTTGGAAGTTCTGGTTCAGTAAGCCTCCTCTTTTTGATTTGCTCTAGTACTCTGAAGAGTCCAATTGTAGTCATCTGGTGACTAAAGGCAGGGTAGGAAGGGGAGGACATAGGGGAGTGAGTGCTGAGCCTGAGTTCTGGGGAACTTATGTGAGCAACACATGCCCAGATGAACTAGATGTCTTCTTCAGATTTAGGGAAAATTCACCAATGCTTCTCACTGTCCCTTTATACTCACAGAGAGCTTCTGTAGTTACTTTTGGTTGCTATTGGTGGTGGTGGTGGT
Source organism: Dipodomys spectabilis (assembly GCF_019054845.1). Taxonomy (NCBI): domain Eukaryota; kingdom Metazoa; phylum Chordata; class Mammalia; order Rodentia; family Heteromyidae; genus Dipodomys; species Dipodomys spectabilis. Next base: position 10,165,781 of record NW_024870728.1, read on the forward strand.
GGTGGTGGTGGTAGTCACGGGACTTGAACTTGAGGCCTGGGCATTGTCCTTGCACTCTTTTGCTCAAGGCTAGCACTCTACCACTTGGAGCCACAACAATGACTTGCTGTTTTCTGGTAGTTAGTTGGAGGTAAGAGTCTCATCCCTGGGCCAGCTTTGAACTATGATCCTCAGATCTCAGCTTCCTGGGTAACTGGGATTGGAAGCTTGAGCCAACAGCACCAGCTGTAGTTACATTTTTTAACGAATTATTTTTATTCTCTTTAAGTAGTTGTACAAAGAGGTTTCAGTTCAACATGCCAGTTTATGAGTGCATTGCTTCTTGATCAGTGTCATCCCTCCCATCATTTTCTGCTAACCTTCCCAATACCACCCAACCCTTTCACTTTCCTAGGTGTATTACAGATACATACATGGACTATTATGACCCATTTGCCAATCTTTCCTTTGTTAAAATGAAATCTTCTATATTGAAAGCATGAGTAAACAACAGTTGAAATCTCTGTTGAAAATGTACCTCAGACATTTTATAGGCAAGAATTCTATTTTGATAAATGTCTCCCTGGGCTGGAGAGAAAGATTTTTTTGTCTAGCCATTGGGCTGCCATGTATTCCCTTGCAATATATACTATACTCAATTAATTTAACAAAAGTAAAAGTACGCATCCCTGAGGTCAGAATAGAAACTAAAGTAGGTTGGTGCTTTTAGAAGGTTTCATTCTAAATAAAATCTTAGGATTGAAATTTAGAAATGGTTATATTAGGTGGATGGGGCCAAATGGGAGTCTTAATCATGGTTTTCCTGAGAAACAGAATACTTGGAACACACACCAGAACAAGACAGCCAGAGAGAGAGAGAGGAGTGAGGTATTTTAAGTAATTGGTTCATGTGGTTGTAGGGATTCACAAGTCTAAAATCTGAGCAAGAGTGAATGTGTTGTCTGGAATCCAAAGGCATAAAAATGCTGGCAGAATTTCTTTGCTGTATTTGGGAAGCAAAACTTCCCTTCCTTGTTTAGTTTTTGGTCTTTTAAGTTCTTCATCTGCTTAGGCAAAGCCCACCTACATTATGTAAACTTGTCTAGTTTACTCAGGTTCTATTAATGTAAAATGTTAATCACCTTACACTATCATACAGCAACATCTAGAGTGACATTTGATCAAACAACTAGCCAGACTGACACATAAAATTACCTATCAAGTAGGATATGATATTATTTGATGTCAGAGAATAATTTATATTAAGCATAAACAAGATGTAAGTTCAAAGTGAGAGTTAAATTTGAAAGTCCAGGGATGACAAGATGTTTAAAATTTCCTAAGTGCATATTCTCAAAGGTATATCAATCTGAACCCATGTAAGATTAATTGAAATTCATTTTTATGTGAATATATGTATGTATGTATATATTTTTATTTATTTATTGTGCAGGTACTGGGGCATGATCTCAGGGGCTCAGATTCTTGCCTGATGCACTACCACTTGAGCTATACATGTAGCTCTGGCTTTTTACTGGTTAATTGGAGACAGGGGTCTCTCTGATTTGTCTACACTTGCTGGTGAATTTTACTTTTTATCCCTTCCCCAAATAAAATGAAATGTGAGGGAAACATTTCTGTCTTTGCCTGGTTGAACAGAACAGGCTACGAGAAAGAAAGGTTTGCTGCATTCATAAAGCTAACAGAAAAACATTGCAGAGGAAGGTCTGCAGGCCCCAGAGTAAGGTAAATACTAGGCTGTAATCTAATTAGCAAATGATAATAGAAGCCAATGGAAAACAGACCACAGGCTCCTGGACTACAATTCCCTGAGGAAAGAAATGATTGATCACTTGGAGACAGGAAACAGAAAGGAGAAAGCCTGTTCTTGCCTTTGACCTCAAACATAGATCACCCCTTCTAGCCAATGAAAGCATTTACAAGAAGCCACATGCTTGACATTCCAACACTTTGTCACCTACAGGGAAGACTGGGGAAGTTCTCCAACAGGATGCTGGTGACTTCAGCTATTCAGTTGCAAACCTCCACAAGAAATACTATTCCATGCACAATTGCCTTAGCAAAGTGATGCTGCTCATTTTGACAATACAACTTCTATTTTTGTTTTTGTTAATATTTTGGCCCTTCTTGCTACCTTCTGCCATTCACAAAGACACACACACACACACACACACATACACATACACATACACACACACACACACACACAGCCCAGAAGTTGCACAACAGCCCAGCTACTGTTGTGTAGTTTGTTTTGTAGTCTCCTATTTTGTAGTTTGGGATGCTGTCACCATAGGAATGCCAGTTCTGTTCCTAAGGATACTGTACTCTATAAGAGAAGAGCTGTTAACAAGATGTGACTTTAGCTCTGTCCTATGAAGATGGAGGTGGGGAGGGGAAGAAGGAAAATAACCCAAAATTGATTTCAATGGAAATTTCACCATATGACTGGGGAATGGTGGCACTCCAGCCCTGTGAGTGTATAATTCTCAGGCCTTGGTTTGGCTGAAACATTTCTCTAAATCAACAAATGTTCTCCAGAAGTGACTTAGCGTGATGGAGCTAATGCAATTTAGTATGTTGGAAAAAAGAACGAAAGAAAGAAAAAGACCCTGCAGGAGAGAATAGATTTGCATGCACATCAATGTTTAGAAAGCTTAGGAAGAATTGTACTGCATCACAGCTTTCCTTCTTCTTTGGGGGAAGGGAGAAAGATATTTCCATCAAAGCAAAAGGGAGAATGGGAGTGCTCTGAAGAAGAGGAAGAGAAAGTGGCCCAGGACCCCTGTCCCCTCCCTACAGTAACAATGGAAATCACTTCTAAAGCTGTGCTGAAAGGGCTGGCATGGTCTTTATAGTCTGAAGAGCCAAATTAAAATTCATATACAATTTAATCAAGGACAAAGTAACTCCTTCAAATAGAAGTTTCAAGAAAATTACTTCCCCTTTTAAATTTCCCTTCAATTAGTTTCATTACCTTTAGTTAACAATTCTCATAAATAAATATTGACTGCATGTAGCCACAACAGTCTGGAGCCAGGTTAAACAAACCATCAGACTTGGAAATGGGCAGGGCTCCTATTTATCAAGAGCCATAAAAAATACTCACTTTCTGGTCCAAAGTCTCATCAGTAGTTCTGCCCTAGAAAAACAGACCACCAAAAACGTATAAACAAATATGGTTCTTCCTGTTTTACTCTCGAATTTATGCTATTGCTACCTTGGAAATAGTCTGATTAAATGTTCTCATGGAGAAAAATTGTTCAAGAGCAGGTGTAATGTACACACTCATCATCCTAACTACACAAACACAGAAATCAGGAGGATTATGGCTCAAAGCCATTCCAGCTGGACAAAAATGTCAGCAAGATTTCATCTCGACCAATCAGCTTGTCATGGTAAGGTGTGTCTATAATCCCAGCTGCATAGGAAGAATGAGATCTGAAGCTCACCTGGGCAAAAGGCACAAGACTTTACCTGAAAAGATAACTGAAATGAATGAGTTGAGGATATGGCTCCAGTGGTAGACCACCCGCCTAGCAAGTGCCTGAAGCTCAAACTTGACCACTGACAAAAAAGAACAGAAAATGAAGAAGAAGAGAGAAACTGGTCGCCATGAGGAAAGGTATGAAAGAGAAAAACACCACCACTCACATGTGTTGCGAGAACAGCTGTGGGGGCGGAGAGGACCTTGAGACTTTTAGATTTGTATTTGTAGTAAGAACGGAAAAATGGAGATGCCAAGGCCAACTCATTGTGATGGTGACTTGGCTTCTAGCAGATCAGGATAATTTTTTTTGATGGAATTTGATATGAGGAAAAGAGAAAAACAGCCAGTCAATCACAAGTCAGTGTAGGCAACTAGAATATTTATCTGTTATTTACTCATTTGGGGCTTTCATTCATTTATTTGGCAAATATTTATTCAGCCCCTCAGATGTATGTGTGTTTAGAAGCTTGGAGTACCAATAAATTCAGACACTGCCCCCTACAATTATGGGTCTCACAAAAGCACTTGTTTTATTTGTCAGTCATGGGCCTTGAACTCAGGGCACGGCATAGTCTCTGACCTTTTTCACTCAAGGCTAATGCTCTACCACTTTGAGCCACAGTATACAACTTCCCTTTTTTCCTAGTGGTTAGTTGGAGATAAGAGTCTCATCCTTTCCTGCCCCAGCTGGCTTTGAACTTCAATCCTCAGATTCAGTCTCTTGAGTAGCTAGGATTCCAGGCATGAGCCGCCAGCACACGCCTAGAGTACTTTTTGAGTAAAATATTATTCCTCCAATTCTGATGATGTCAGTGGTCTGTATAGTTCACTTCGTAATTCTTGGAAGAGGCATTTGTGCATACCTGGAAGCAAGCAGGAAACAGAAAGATAGAAGAGATATAAGAGAAAAGCTATGATAGGAGCCTGTGCTTTCTTTGGAAGTAAGAATGAAGAAAGATTAGAAAATTGGGAAGTAAGGAAGGGTGAAAGTGGTAGTTAAGCTAGTTTGGCCCTCTGTGGTTGGCTCTTCCTCTGAGACAAAAAGAGAAAAGGAACATGACAGAAAAACTAACTAGAGATAAAGAAGACACTATATTGTCATTACTTCAGACATCTACCTTCTGATAAACACAAGTTAGACATGTTCTTGAAAATAGAAGAGGTTTTTAAGAAGAACAATGTTTGTATGCATACACTTTATGATCAAAATCCACGGTGTCTAAATTATCCATCTAATTACTATCTGAATAGTAGATAAGAATTCGCCTACTATTTCCTTTTCTTTTCATTCATTCCCAAATACTGTTTACTTATCTCCTCACTACTGTCTTGCTAGTAGTTTTATAGGGTTTGGTGACACTAGCATACTGATGAATCACTCTTAGTCACATTACCTTAATTCAGAAGACTCAAAGAAACACAAGGTGTCTTTGTTTGCACTGCTCTAAGAAAATACCATAGGCTGGTAATTTATAAAGAGCAGACAATTATTTCTCACAATTTTAGTGCATTCCCTTCTTCCTACATATGCCTTGCTGACTATCCCCTCTGGAGGAGAGGAATAGTGAATTCTCAATGGTGAAAAATGGCTAAATGCTGTGGGAAGCCTCTTTTAAAGCACTTTAATCACATCCAAGACAGAGGAGCTACCCTAAGCTCAGTCCCTCTTAAAGGTCTCATCTTTAAATATTAGTATATTGGATGTTAAGTGTTGTGGAGGAGATTCATTTAAACCTAACTTGGGAGACAGTTTATGGGTACAGAGGTAGCTTTATTTTTAGTCATAGCAGTAAGAACTGCTGAGATGTTCAAGCAGAAGCTTGAAGATGGTATTCTCTGGCCCTTGGGACATGTAGGCCATTCTCTAGGGAGGTATTTGTCTTAGCTGGGTCCTAAGGTCCAGCTTAAATACATACATGTACAATTCAGTGGCTCTCTACCTGTGTTTAGGCCATCTGACAAATCACACTTGTCAATCCAAGCTGGTCCTCAACGTTTCTGAAAGAATTGATTTGTCCAAGAGGCCATCCGTTCCATTTACCTCAGCCCATTTAGAGTTTCACAGGAGACATTGTAACCCTCTTAAATCCCATTCTATCCTCTCAGAAAAAAAATAGCATTCATTTCAGTAGCTCCAGCTGGCCTGTGTCTTTGTAACTCTCTCTGGCGTTCAGCAAGACGGCCATATTGTAGCTGCAAGCTATTACAACAACACACTGACTTCCAGATTTACAACTATGTGCTTGTCATTTCCAGATGTAGTTTTACTAAGACAGTTGTGCAGGAAACATTGTGAGAAGCAGCAGATTTCTAGTAAAACATGCCTATAAACACGATGGTTTCTGGCAAGAGAGAAGAAAGGTTTACACCCAAATGCCTTAGAAAAATATAGTCTTATCTTTTGTTCATATATACCCTGTAGGTTCAGGCATGATCTGCAGGGTTTGATGTTTGTTTTGTCTGTCTTTTTCTGACATGAGGGCAATCTATCTAGAGGCCAAGGATTTGATCACTGTGACATTTTTTTATAGACTTTTTCTTCATAAAATCTTAACTACCAAAGTATTTTGGACTGATCTGCATAATATATAAGCTCTGAGATGCACCTGGACAGGTTAATTTGAAAGCCCAAACTCCAAACTTCCTGTGGGATGTCATAGACCTGTGAATGTATGCATATTCTTCTACATTCCACTGAACAGGCTCCTGAGCTTCCCGCTTAGCACATGCCTACTACATGAGTCCAAAGACATGTTTTGGCAGGAAACAAATCTGCACATACGGGTATATGGGTGTGGGTGACATTGTCCTAATGGCCCAGAGTGGGTCCACCCTTAATTTTAGCAGCGGCAAAATCTGTATATGATCAAGTCAAGGAAGAAATTGGCACCTACATACCATCCTTTAGCAAACTTGGGGAGTAACTGAGTTGTATCTCTAACTCGATGTCTGTTATTCATACTATTTGTTAAACCACTCTCTTTTCCTTAGGGACTTACTTTGAGGCTGCTACCATGTCCTGGTTCCCTTCCTCTGGGACATTACCACACTCTACTCAGTCCCCCAGATTGTCATACCCCATCCTCCCAGCAATGCCTCCCTTCACCCACCCACTCATTTTACGTATTCACATTCCCTGAAATGTATAACCTACATAGTGTTTGTGACATAGGAATGTATTATACGCAACAACTTACCCTGAAGAGATGATTCTCATACAATGAATAATTCACTGCTCTGAATTTCTTCATAACCTTGCCTTTTCTGCACTATGTTTCTATAGCATGATGTTGAGACCCACGTGGAGTCCAAGAGGTTGTAGCATAAAATCTAACAAAAGCTAAAGGCAGGGAAGGAGAAAAAAAAACAAGGATAAAATTAGGGAGGGAGTGACACTGTTCAGAAAGAAATGTACTCAATACCTGACTTATGTAACTGTACATCATCCTTAAAAACAACAAATAAATAAACAAATAAGGTAAAGGCAGTATCTCACACCTTTAATCCCAGCTTTTCAGGAGGCTGACAGCTCAGAACTGGAGTTGGAAGCTAGCCTGGCCAAGAAGGTTCATGAGACTCTCATCTACCAAAATCTACCAAAAAGCCAGAAAGGAGCTATGGCTCAAGAGATCAGCCTTGAGTCAAAAAGCTGAAGAATAGTGGCCAGTACCGAAAATTAAATTTAAATAAAAAAGTTTAACCAAGCTCAATTTCTTTACAAAGGATATTATTGGACTCATGTGAGATTTGAAATTATGAAAGAAAAAGGGAAAAGAAAGTCTGTGACCATGTTAAATCCAAAGAAACAAATGAGACCATGTCCCATCAGTGGAGAGGGTTGGAATGCCTGACAAAATGTTCTTGAATAGTATATTACATATCATGCGTATCGTTCCCAGTAGTTGGGAGCAGAGGCTTCATGATTTACACCGAGGTTCCTCCGCTGCAATGCAATGCCTGAGGCCCTGACAGTACTCAACTGAAGTCATGCTCCACAGAGCCAAAACTCCAGGCAAGAGGAAAGAAAAATCGTCAGTGAGGAGAAGCGCCCTTATAGAGGAAATGGGCCACAAATTTAGGTTGTGCAAACCACCACTGGGTAGCTTTGGCTTCTATCTCTATCTGGGGTTACAACATATTCTGCTCAGCCAGGCTGGGGTCACTAATTCATCTCATGTAAAGGCAGACCACAGAATTAGGATGCAGTGAGATAGAGCAGTGTTTCTCTAAAGCATGAAATGCAGAGCAAACATGTATACAGGTAAGAGCAGAACTCCTGAGCAGGACAGCAGGACTACAGGTCAGTCACAATGGAAGACTCTGACCATTGATGGGGATACACTATCCATTTCATTTCCCAAAGGTGCTTTTCGTTTCTTTTTCTTCTCTTTTTTTATTTTTATTTTTGCATCAGAGCCCTTTGTAATAGCTTAGGGTGGCTTTGAACCAATAATTGACTTGCCTCAGTTTCCTGAGTGCTGCGATTGCAGGTGTCTCTGTTGTACCTGGCTTAAGAAATGATGTGGTACGCTTTCCTCTGAGTTAAAAAGACAATATGCCAGGGATACATATCTGTCCAGAGCACTTTCCAGAAAGTTTCTCATGTTTCACATCATAGATTCCATTTCCTTGGTCCACAACTCTGAAGAAATGGGTCATCAATGCAAACCAAGAGGGAGCAAATAGCCCCATCAGTGTTGGAATTGGATTTCTTACTTTTAAGGCTTTGCTGAAGAAAGAGAATATCCACTAGGCAGAACTAATTAAATAAGAAGCATTATTAGCACAATATTCATTTGCATTTTCATAAGCCTCCAAAGGAACATGATGCAAATATATTGACTACAGTTGGCAGTTATTATGGAGAATTATTGCCCTGTGGATTCCAAAGTGATTGACAGTGATATATAATACTCAGCACCATAGACTTTGGACAGTATCATTAGTTAATGGCCAATTCCTTTCCCGCCAAACTAAGGGAGAGAGGTATTTGTTTACTATTCTTTACTCACCCAGACCTTGCCCTCTCTGTTTCTTTTCTAGAATCAGCTTTTGCTTTGTGGTTTGATTTTCACCAACTGAATATTCTTTGTTAATTATAATGAACTACGTCTTCCAACAACAAAAACAGTCCTCAGAACAATATAACCTAGTTGGGATGAGTACTTTGCTGCTTACAATGTCAAAACAAGAAAATAGACTAAGCACAGTAATCTTATAGTTTCAACCAGCAACGTAGCCTTCAGATGATAAAAATAAATGGTTTTGGTAAGGGAGTGTTTGGTCATCAGAGCAAGGACTAGGAGGAAGGGAAGGAAAACGATCAGAAAAGAAGAAAAAAAGGAAGAAGAGGACATGATAAAGGAGGATGGAGAAATGGAGAAACAAATGGTACTTGTGCTTTAAATATGTTCATGGAGCAAACAGTATGATTTCTTTTCATGTGTGTAAGCTATTCCATCACACAGGAGAGATATAAAAGAGGCATTTGTGACTGGTTTGTTCATCTTAATGAATACAAATAAAATATCTCTTTCCCCTAAAGAGGTGAAGATTTTATTAACTAGCATTTGGAGAGTGTTATTATTTTTTATATCTGAGATTTTTATGGATCCTACCTTCCTGAGAGACTGTAGAAACGGTGACAAGTGTTACAGAGACTAGAAACTCCTATTTTGCGTTTCTAAAACAAAGCAAGGAAATCACAGAAGAGACAAACAAATCTTTTATCAGTGAAGATTAGATATAAGCATACTTAATAAAGATCTGTCAACTCTCCTATGGTTAAAATAGCACCAGTGCTCACTCCCAAGATCTCTGATTATGTGACAGAACTCAAGCATTGGGGGTCTTTGAAAACACAAACATATGTATTAATCTCCTGGATGTTGGTATAGCATCCAGGATATAACAGAAAAACCAAACAAAACCAAATAAATAAATTAAATAAATAGGCTCTTCAGATGATGTAGTGATACACAGCTGAACTTAATGTGACAGAAAAGATTAGATTGAGCCAGAGATGAAAATTCTAAGGATTTAGATTTTCAACAAAAAAATATAGAAACTGACATTTCAAGAACAATATTGAAAAACATTTGACTTTGTATGTAACAGTGGGCAGTCAGAGTATATTTTATATTTTAAGCAAAATACACAAAATCCTAATAAAAATATTTAAGACTTATATGGGAAAATTCATCAAATAATGTTACATAATGTTTATTTACTCCAATATATGTATACATTCATGTATAAATATGATAAATAACTTTTTCATCTATAAATTGTTTTCCACTTGTATAGAAATACTAGTCAAGAAATGTGAGTGTAGAGGAATTTTTTAGTAATAATTATGGTATATTTGATGTACATCCAAACCCTCTATCAATATGACAATTCCAGATATTCTAACATACTCTTCTCTGTGTCAGAAGATGGAGAAAAGTAAAATAAAACAGAAGCACAGCCTTGTACATCTTTACTATTATGTGTCAATCCTTAGAGAAGGAGAAACAAAACTCATTTTCTTTTTTCTTTCAAAGTCTTTATTTTTATTGTAGCCATGATGCACAGAGGGGTTACAATTACATAAATCAGGTATTGAGTACATTTCTTTCTCTTTCTTTTAACACATTTTCTTCTTATTAAAAAAATAAGTCTATTAAAGAAAAGTCCCTATTTGTTCTCTTCAGAATATAGGATCACATTTTAAAGAAAGTGGGCTCAAACTTCAACTACCCAGTGGTTCCGCCTTGTAAATATTACATTACACTTCATTGGTGACCGAATTATTTCAATTTGCCATGGTAGTCCTTTTCTTTCTGAAACTGTCTGTGGACCCATGTAGGTCAAGAGGAAGGAAAATTAAGGGTCATCCCAAGTTTATACCATATAGTGTTTTCATTTTCTATCTATCTAAGTACATACAGATTCCCTGATGGGCAGCCTTTTTCCCCCCTTGTCTGTTATTTTCAGAGAAAAAGACTACATATGACAGTTTCACAATCTTACCAGCCTGAACACAGATGGTAGAGATTACAGCACGCTGGGTATTGACCTTTAGAAACTGTTTTTCTTCCCAAGGTTCTTCTCTTCTGACAGTTAGACTGGCTTATTATCAATTAATTTCATTACTAAAACTACTTTTGCCTTTTATAGTCCTTCTGATATTTCCCTAGACTTACTTAACAAAGTTTAGCTACGTTCTAAGCAATTCTCAGACCAAAGCATGACAAAGCCTTACCTCCCATGACTTTGGCAGGCTGAAACCAAGATGACGTAGAAAACATAGACAGTGTCTCAAAGCTGACTTCCCTTTTTCAACAGGTACCTAAACGAATGAATTTCAACTGGTTGCCTGAGATGAGCAGTAAGTGGGACCTGGGAGAAAGAGGTCACGGACAGCAAGAAGGAGCCCCACCATAACTCAGGGAACAAGGGGCATTTATGAGCTGGTTGTAAATCGTCAGTCTAAGGCCACGCAGTAAGCCTATGCTTTGATCATAAATAAGGAAGAAAACTTAAAACAAAATAAACCAAGGTGGCCAAATTAAAGGGAGGGCACAAGTTGTAACTGTTCACTGAACCAAACACACCGTGCCAGGTCTTAAATGTGAGGGTTGTGATTAGAGAATTCAGAATAGAGATTAGAGTACAAATATTTTTCTTTATCACCAAGATAAAGTAATAACACTTTTAGCCTGGCAAACTCTCACAGGAACGCATACACTAGGCTTTTACAATCTCCCAGTGGTAACAGTGGGTACTATTTTACATCATAAAAAGCAGAGATTTCGAGCAGAGATTTAGAATGAATCCCTTTGTCTTTATGGAGAAGTTATTTGGTAGATTATTTTCTGATGGGAAGTGTAGACCAATTAAGTTTTCAAATCAAGAATCTGCTCCCTACTCTACTTCAAACAGTGATAAAATCACTATAATAATATCTTAGTATTATAAAGCATGTTGAAATACAACACTAAACCATCATCGGCATTGTTTTATTTTGTTCAGATAAATTAAAGCTCAGCTATTGATCGGAGATTTAAAAAATTACCATTTTAATATGCACTTAAAATTTGGTATAACTTTTAGAAGGCAGTACAGTTAGACTTTTGATCTCAAATGAGCAGGTGATAAAAGTGTCATGTAAGATTTGCTTATATTTTACAATTTCATTAAATGAGGATTAAGTTTTCAGAGAAAATATGAGGAAAAAACTAATTAAAATTGAGAGCCTCAATAAATTTACCTTAGCAGGCTCATATAACAGTTTGCTTGTGCAATAGTAATGTTGGTAGCAAAGTAAATCATTGTAGGAAGTCTTCAAACAAATAGAAGAAAGTACATTCTTGTAAAACAGAGAAATTACTGTGGCTTATCAGCCACCCAGGGAAGCAGAAGAAGAATGAGTTGGTTCCTTCCTTACATGGTAAAACCACATGTTTCTATGTTACAAAAGTGGAAACATTCTTCTTCTTTCCTTTGACAGTTTTGCTCATAACCAATGAATCAGGTCCTAGCCTTTAAATGTTTTTAAACCAAACTAGGACTGAAAGCCAGTAGTTAAAGTACAAGATAAGATAGAGATAGGAGGTTCAGAATTTTAGGCTTGGACCAGGAATTTAGAAATCATAATGCTTTTTCAAATAGATTCACTTTAACAATGGATGTGACTCATTCAGTCAAGGAGGCAAAGCTTGTTGATTGAATTTAAGTTGGAGTTAGACTACACTGGTTTCCTGTTAGAAGTTTCTATTATAGGTAGTGTTGCTACCTGCTTAGCCCATCCTCTCTCCTTTCTTCATTCTTTCATTTCTCTTTCTTTTCTTTCTATTTGCGGAGGATTTGAACTCAGGACCTTGTACTTGATAGGCAGGTGATCTACCACTGAGCCACATCTCCAGCTTTGTTTTTGTGTCACTCATTTAACAAAATCAGGTCTCATTTCCTGCGTGGGAATGTACTTGGACCACAGTCCACTTATTTTGGCTTTCTAAGAGAGTTAGGATGAAGGGTATGCACACCCTATCCAATAATGGATTGAAGAGGGATTCTCTTGACCTTTTATGTCTAGGCTGCCCTTATACCATGAACTCAGCCTCCCAAACAATTAGAATGTAGGCCTGACCCACCTGTACCAGGCTTAAAAAGAAAAAAAAATTGAAAATTTAAAAAAAGGAAAGCCACCAACCAAGAAGAAATACATAGCTGTTGGCTGTAGCTTTGTCTTGTTAAGGGAAGCTATCATGAGACAAGACCTATACATAAAAGAATGATCTGAGAAAACCACAGAGACAGTGAGTCAGTACCCTGACAAAAATCATAGCTAAGGGCTGGGAAGGTGGCTCAATGGTAGAGTGCTTGCCTTGCATGCATGAGGCCCTGGGTTTGATTCCTCAACACCACATAAGCAAAAAGAAAAAAGCTGGAAGTGGCGCTGTGGCTCAAGTGGTAGAGTGCTAGCCTTGAGCTGAAGAGCTGAGGGACAGCGCCCAGGCAGTTCAGGCTCTACGACTGGATCCTCCCAAAAAAAATCACAGCTAAAAAAATCTCTCTTACCCATTAGATGGTTTTCCCATTAGATAGAAGTCAATACCCCTTAGTTATTGTTCAAACATTTGGAGTTTTCCATCCTGCCATGCAAACTTTCTAACATATGCAAATTCTTTCCACTCATCACATTTCCAGGGTATGTGGGACTACTTCTTGACAAAAAGAGGACAAATCCTACTTGATAAGCTAGAAAAAATATTAATAATTTGTTTTCAAATTAATCCTGTGAGACTATAATAATTGCTAAGGATTATTCTTTCAAGGAATAAGATTTTTTTCTTTGCATTTATATTAACCAAGCTGCAATTTTGCTATAGATATGATAGCAATAAAATAAGAGTTTGAGCCGGGCATTGGTGGTTCACCCCTGTAATCCTAGCTACTCAGGAGACTGAGATCTGAGGGTCATGGTTCAAAGCCAGCACAGGAAGGAAAGTTCATGAGACTCTTATCTCCAATAAACCACTAGAAAACTGGAAGTGGTGCTATCGCTCAAGTGGTAGAGTACTCTCCTTGAGTTGAAGAGTGCAGGGACAGTGCCCAAGCCCAGAGTTCAAGCCCCATGACTGACAAAAAAAAAAAAAAAGGATTTGGGTCATTGAATAAAGGCAAAAAGGCCAATAACTAAACATGAATACATCTAGAACAATCTTGTCTTAGTGAAACATTCTACTCACCATGTCATGTAAGGGTTACAAAAAAGATTCAGGAGTCATAAATAGTAGGGTTCCATGGTATAGACAGGAAAATCCAAAAGCTTTTTCACAGTGTTTGTTGTAATTTACAGTATCTTTACTCTGGTCCATCCTGACCAACTTTCCTTACTGATTGCTCGCATGCTCATAACTATTGTTTTACTCCTGGCCTAGATCATTTGTCCTCAGCCTTAATTAACTATTGGTGCTACTTGGAGATGTATCAATTGAGGCCATGGCCATGAATGAGTTGGAGTGGGAGCTGGGGCCGGTATCAGTACTTTTTTAATGTTACGTGGTGATTGCAATGTACAAAAGTTTGACTAACAGTAGCACAGACCTCCCAACATCTCCAGACTTTCAGAAATTTAGCACAGAAACATGGGAAGGTTCATGAGCAAAGTGGAGAGAGTGTCAGTCTGTGTCAAGTGGGAGCGGAAGATCTTGGCTGCTCCCTTCAGCATGGGCATTCTCATAGTGCAGAAGGTGAATATGTAGGCATTGCCCAGATAAAAACAGTTGCAGTGACACAGCCCGCTTAAATCTGATTCTGGACCAGCATTCGCAGCAAAGCAACTTAAGCTCAAAGTGTCACTTAGCAACCAAACAGTACCCTATATTCTTGGAGATTTTTCTGTGTTTCTGCTATCGTTCAGAAACCTAGAATGGAGGTCTGAAACAGCATATGGACATCTTAGCTATTTTCCTCAAAATCAACCACAAGATCATTCTCACTTCATTCTTCATGACACATTATTTTAAAAATCGGCAAACCAGCTACATCCCACATAAAGACACAGGTTGCCATGGTTAACAGCTTTCACTTCATCTCCAACTTCACATATTATCTCCACATCCCAGATTCATCCTTGGATACGTGTGCAAATATTAGATTGCTTGTTCTTATATTGTCAGGATTTTTTTTGTCTGTTTTCAAAAATAAGAAGAAAAACAAAGATCCCAAGATGACTTGACCTTTACATTTTCACTTTGGAAATGTTTATTCACGACCTAGGTTACTCTACCTCTTAGTTATTTTCCATAATAACTAATAAGTTCTGCATATTAAAATTCTAGACCATTCAACATTGCCATCATGTTGAAATACATCTCTATATGTCAATATAGTCAGCTGAGTAAACGATAAAGCATAATTGAATTTTTCAGCAATGACATTTTAATTAAGAAATGTTCTTAGGCTTTTAAGAGTTCAACATCTTTCTTTGTAAGAATTTGCCTTCTCAGAATAGGATGAAAAAATATTGAAATGACTTGCCATTGTTTGCCCTAGTTGTATGGTAAAATTTATCACTCGGGGCCATTGAATATGTATAATTTTTCTGGCCAATAGTAATTAGGCTAAAGTGAATTACCACATGTAAAAATAAAGGTCATGTAGTAAGATAATACTAGATTACTTTAGTTAAATTATTGTCTAACTTTAAATTGGTCGATATTTGAATAGCAGATGGGCCTGGTGTCAGCCATGGGTAAAAATGGCATCTATTTTAAATGAATGACCATGAAGGAGGAAAAAAAACCAGAACATGTTATGAAGATAGAAAACTCTGGTATCATAAATGGATGCTATAGCTGCACTGAGTATTCTTTTGGAGAAATTAAACATTTAGGTTCAACTGTCAGTCTTTATTTGTTATGGTTTCCATTTATGTTCTGCTTAGATTTCAAAGAAAGAAATCCATGAGTCTCTTACATACCTATTGGCTCCAATGCCACTTTTTGTGATATCATGTTTTTCCTCACAGCTGTGAGTAGCTCCTAACATCTCAGCCTTTCTTTTTGCTCATGAATCAATTGGTACTCAAGGCAACACGGACAGATAGGGTCCATAAATCAACAGTTACTTATCAGTGACATATTCTGTACAATATCCACTGTTCGAAGTGGTAGAGATGTGAGATTTATAAGATATGTTCTCTTTCTCATGGAGCTTACAGTCCTGTTTAAAAAATCGTGTTGTAATAACACAAAAGACACAAGAAAATGAAAAAAATATATATGTGGATGTCTTTTCTCGGTCTCCTCTACAAAAGCCTGAAAGCTATTTCTGCCTTTGTAAATATCCTATTTTCATGAATACCTCTACTTATATTTTTACAGATTTTTCTAGTATAAAATCTTGTTTGGGGTTGTCATGGGAAATTGTCACTTCTTTTCCTGCTAGGATCAGAGATTTTCTTTGTTACCTATGGGATTCTTTTTCTCTCTATCTCTTTTTGAACACAAATAAAATCTCAGCATAGCCACTCCAATGCTTTCATCCTATACTTTGACACCACCCATCCTCTGCCCAATGGATGGAGTGGTAGCATCCACTGATAGTTGTTGCCAATATTTAGCAATGCTGGGAGAGTGGTAGGGTAGTGAGTGACACTACTAGTTGAAGTGTGGGCTCCTTCAGACCTGTGGCCTGGTTCTTTTCCATCAGGCTGATCTGTTATTGGGTCTTGTCAGTATTTTCCTCTGCCTTTGGTTACTTCCCACTCTTAAAGCCATTTCATTGGTTTTCCGCCGATTCTGTGAACTATCCAATATTATTCTATAAACTATTCAATATCAGTAATATCCTGGTTATGTTATCAAAATTAGTTGCTTGCCATTCTGGCTCCTGCTGGTAGAGACTGGACCTGGTAGTTGACAGCCACAAAGTAAAATGTCAAGGAAATAGAAGAAATCTGTTATTGGTTGTTTGATCTGGAAATGAAACTGGTTATTCCAGATCAGGATGCACATAGCAGGTGGTGATAAAATAGTTATTTAAATTGGCTCTCTGGTTATATAGAATGAAGTTTATTCTGAAGGCAAGTCTATGGGGAAAAAAATAGAAGAGTTTTTGCGCCCATGTGAAAATAAGAAGAAAAGGAATTTAAGGACTGATGTCTAGTGATTGTTTTAAATAACAATAACAAACTAAGCACTTTTTGTATGGGTCTGGCTTGTTTTATTCTGATGTTTTTGAGCATCATAAAAAATGAATACTAAGTACCCTGTCTCATGCTCTATAAATATAAGCTTCTCTTCCTAACAGGGACAACCAGACACATCTATGCACAAGTCATAACATAAATACTGGAAATCTAATGAAAGACCCAAGTGAAGTAAGTCACATTGAAAAGAAGCATTTTAGTTGTTTTTACCAATTCTTCAAGCCTAAAGTATATCTTCCATGAGTCTATCATTCTCCATGTGAATGCAAATTGCTATAGATCTCCAGTGCTACTGGAGATCCAGCTCTGAGCTCCTTAATATAAATCAGTAGAGTTCCAGCCCAGAAGTAAACAGCTATCTCAAGTGTCTGTGGATCAAGAGTGTAACAGTGGTGAGCAATTTCCTCCTAAGGCTTCTGGATCAAATTCATGGCTATAATAATAGCCATATCATCTTGTTCTCGTTCTTCTATTGTCCTCATTTCATTGGCTATGTATATAATAAGAGAAACCAAACTGTTATTTTTTCTACTCTCACAAACCATAGCATAGAACAGTTCTGTGATTAAATGTGTGCCTTTTTTCAGCCTACTAACAAACAATTAGGAGTTCTATAATTCAATTCAATTTAGACCCTATCTCCCTGACCATAGTATCAGATCCTATAGGCTCAGGACTGCTTCTAATTCAGATTATTTCTGACTGGCTGCTTACAAGTCATGGTTTCCATGACCCTGCTTCTCAAATCTGAAGACTTGTTAGAATGACTCACGCGACTCAGGATAACACTTTACTGGTTATTAAGATATTACAAAGTGGTGTAGATGAACAGCACAGGACAAAGTCTGAAAGTTCTTGAGTTTCTGTCTCTGTGGGATGGGGTATGCCTTCTTCCTATCTCATAGATACATTCACCAACCTGGAACAGGTTGCTTATATTTTATGAAGTTGAACCTATGGATAGTTATCATCTAAAACACTGGAATTCATGTATTTGTACACAATTAGAACTTGATTGGAACATGTAAATATACTACATGCAGTTTATCCCTCACCATGGCTCAGACAGGATAGGATACAGCACAGTTTATAGAATAGAGCAGCGTGTGTAATCAGTTAAAACAGTTCTGGGCAATGGATTTATCCTCAATCATGTACTACCCATCAAAGGTGGCATCTATGCAATTACTAAAATATCTTGTTTCATCTGGGAAAGCAACTTGGGAGGTAGAGCAATCAATTAATCAATTAAAATAAAAGGTCACCCGATTAAGGTCAGTTCAAAGGAGTTCTTAAGCTTATCCATTTTAGGAACACCCACTCCAATTAAAAAAAGAAAAGAAATGAAAAAGAAACAAAGTTAGTCCTAAGTATTCTTCAGGATGTCCCACACATTGCTTCTTCTTCGTGACCTTTTGATTTCCATGAGTGGTATTATGGCTCGTAACAGCACTTTAAAGGGGGAGGAAGTATTGGGGGATGGCTCAATGTCAGAGTGCTTGCCACACATGTGTGAAGTCCTGAGTACAATCTCCAGCAGTACCAAAAGAATAAGAATAAATAATGAATAAATCAAGATAAACTCATGGAAACTTCGTTCCTACAGGAGCTGAGGTTAACCAAGACACTGAATCTTCACAGAGAAGCCACAGACCCAGCTTAAGGCAGAAACACCCACGGAATGACCCATTAGCCTTCTACCCAGAGAACTGGGGGTTCTTCTAAGTTCCTACATAATTGCTCTTCTCTCTGTGTGTTAATTCTGCTATTCTGCTCCAGGGCAAACCTCCCTCCTTGGTGTCTTTGTCAATCAATGTATTCAAGAAGAAAATAAAGTATTTTCATTTCACCGACCATCTGCAGAGTCTGCCTTTCAGAAAGTTGCAGAGATATGATTTCTATGGTTGAGTTCCCTCTGCGGTGAGTAAACTTCAGCTGAGTGAGTTCTAGCTCACCTCATCTAGGAGCCATAGTGTGTCAACCACTCGCAGAGCAAACGCTGTGGTTGGAGAATCATTTTGTTTGTTATAGTACAGTCAGTCAGTTTACCCTATGACATTTGAAACTTTGAAGTCTATTTTCTATGTGATAAATCAGGCATAATTCAAGTAACGTTGCCCAAGCTTAGGTAGCAAAAGTGAGGATTTGGCATAAACAGTGGGACCTCCAGAGCTGAAGTTTTATGTTTGGTTATTTTTCAAATTGAAGAATAACATATGCAAATAAGGTGAATCCATTACTAGATTGCAGCTTGATAAACTCTTACAAACTGAATCCACATTTGGAAGCATTATTCAGAGAAATAGGACATTATCAGCAACCTGAGGCTACCCTTTCTCTCCCCATCTCAGACCTAGAAAGTGATAGAAGTTATTCTCAGTACGTACACCAGGCACAGAATCACGTTCAGCATCCATAAATAATCCAAATTGATTAGTAATAATAACTTTAAAAGAAGGGTCATCAAATAGAGAAACAAAAGAATTTAATAGAGCCTAAAACTAGTTAAAAATCCATCCTGGTATCACCAATCACTATTCTGACATTTAACACGTAGATTGCCTTTGCCTATTTTGTGTTTTTTAAATACATAAAAGTACACCATGTGTGCATTTTTTGTTTAACATTATATTTGAGAAATTAATTTATACTTTGCATGTAGGTGTATATTATTTGTTCTTACCACCGTATGATTCTACCACGAGTCTATAAAAATTTCCTCATTTATATATTTTTTTTATTTGGTGGATATATAGTTTCTGCTTCAGAGTGGGTATAACTGTGAGCACATTTCTTCTGCATTTATACTTAGGAATATAATTGCATTTTCCTTCCTGTAAGTCCACCTATATACTTAAGACAAATCCCTTATACTTCTATCAGTAACATCTGGAAATTCTAGTTGTTTCAAATCCTTGTTAGTATTTGACATTCAATGTATTCTCATTTTTGCTATTGTGGTGTAGATATAGGTATACATATTGTGATTTCAATAGGTATTGTCCCTTTAATAAATATGAGTGTCATTTTATATATTTACTAGCCACTTACTGCCTTTGGAGTTTTAGGGTCTATTTAATTCTTTTGTTTCTCTATTTGATGACCTTTCTTTTTAAGTTATTATTACTAATCAGTTTGGATTATTTATGTATGCTGAATATGATTCTTTGCTTGGTATATGTACTGAGAATAACTTCTACCACTTTCTAGATTGTATCTTTCCTTTCTTAATGGTTCCTTTGGAGGCTCACAAGGCCTGAATTTCCAAATAAATTTGTCTTTCCTCTGTTTATCTTCTGTCCTTTTGTGTTCTGCCTAGGAAATCTCTGCCAGTGCCAAGGACATAAGAATATTCTTTGTTTTTGTTGAAGATCTTTGCTGCTTTTCTTTCATAGATCTGTAAGCCATCTAAAACCATGTTTCATATATGCTACGAAATGCAAGTCCAGGCATGCTTTTGACGTTCATATGGATACCAAAATGATTGAGCATTGTTTATTGAAAAGAAAAAAACATCTTTCTTACTGTATTGTTATGTGGAGTTTGTAAATTAGTCAGTACTTTGATTTCCTGTTTCATTCTGTGTCTTTACCCAGCATGCCTTTGCTGGCACCTGTATGGAACTGCCTTCATTTTAGTCTGATCCCTCTGTCTCTTCCCAAACTTTATCATTTTAAATTGACTTGATGATCTTAACTTTTAATTTCTATGTGTATATTAGAAAGTTTACCATTTTTATTAACTCTCAATCTATCGATGAGTTTTGAAAGAATTATAATCTTTCTACTGATAAGCTTTCTAATAGTTTTTAAGTCTTTTAATTTTTTCTCAGCAATATTTTTAATTTTCAATCTTAAATACCTGTTCATTTTTTAGGGAGAATCTGCACATGACCAATGTGATTTCTACCAAAAGTATTCAGAAGGATTATCTAGAAGAAACAAATAAGCTTGGAAAATTTGAGGGGAAATTTCTAGCTGAGACTAGCTCAGCTACATAGAGAGACCTTGTCTCAAGTTTTAAAAAAAAAAAACAAGTATTTCTTTTTAAAGAAAAACCACAATAAAATAGTAAAAAAATAAAATATCTACTGTTAAGTGCGTTATTTAATGGAGCACACCCAAATATTCTGTAAATGCTTTCCACTTCCTGCTCATGTTCCTTTCTTTCTTCACATACCCAGATTCATCTGTATGTCCTAGCTGGTGGAGTGAGGAAAAGGAAGACAAAATCAGAGCTGTGATGCGTTCTCCACAGATGTATCTGTGAAATGCATAAATAAAAACCATCCCCACTGATTGATAACCCAGTAGCTGGTAGGACAACTTTCAAAACTTGTCAACACCCTGTAATGAAGAGATTTAAGTCAGCTTCTCCTCCCCAGATGTCAGTAACCTTCATTTATGGCATGGGAAAATGTCACAAAATGATTTTCTTTTATAATTTTTTTAATCAAATTTACCTCTCTCAATCCTGCTATAGTTACCCAGCATGCATTTAACATGATCATAAAAGTCTCCTTAAGTTTATCAAACATATATTAAACCGTTTTGGCTCCATAGTGAACTAATCTGATCTCTTCCTCCCACTACTTGTTGGAAACCCTCAGGAAATTGAATTAGCAATTCCTGACTTTCTGTTTCACATTAACAAAGGCTACTGAATTGCTACAATAGTCTCTTAACTAATTTACAATTTTCTTTCTCTTTAAAACCCAGATCAAAACACACCTTTGGCCATTTCTAACTAATGGCCCCCCTGCCCTCCACACACACACATATAAACCTGTTAGGTCACTTGGTGTTCTCCAAACGTTTAAGCTTGTTTATGTGTTCCTTTTTAAGTGTATTTATGTCCTTTTCATATGTGTTGGTTTTCTTAATGCTCACTTGTAAATTAGAAACTTTTGAAAGTTCCCTTAACTTTTTCTAAATACCCTAAGGCTGTGTTTAATACACCAAAGCATTAACATGTGGAATAGCTCCCTCGTGGTTTTAAAAGTTAATGCAGTGTCATGAGAAACCTAATTTATTGTTAGGGAGTAGTTTAGACACAGAGGAAATGTACTATGTCAGAATTTTTCATGACCATAAATCAAAATCTCCAAGTGTCTTTGGCTTGCTGCTCTTTCAAATTGTGTAAATTATCTTTCTCCTCATATAGATCCTCCCCTAGAATTTTGGGTGGATCATTCTTTCTTCTAGTCCTGCTCATTAGATATCAATATGACCCTCCCTCCTCTGGTGTGACAATAAAAAGTGTGTCCAAACAACACTGGGGTCAGGAGTAACAATCAAGGAAGAAAAACTGAGAACTGCTGTGCACGTTCTGCATTTCTATCCGACTAAACACTAATAAGGAATTTTCACAGTTAAATTCTCATAGAAGATCAATGCTATTGCCATCAATCAAGTCAATTTTCTCAGTACTTAGAAGTTACCTGCTAAAGCCCTTATGAGATCATTCAAGGACATCAATTTAAATAAGCCATATACTTACTGGTCTAATATCACTGATATGGTCAAAGCAGCAACTTCAGACTAACCCCAAATCTCTCAGGCATGCTTCTAATGCAGCTTAAATACAGGCAGATGCTAGAAACTTGGCCGTGGACATGAAGGACTTGAGATAAAAGAGTTATCTATTCTTCCTGACTTCCCAGAATGCTCTTTGACCTCCACAAATAAAGACCTCTCATCCTATTGCCAAATGATGCTTCTCAGAAGAATTTTAATTTTAATCCCACTGGAACTATTTTTAAGTGCTAACTTCATCAAGAATTCCTGGAATGACTGCTGTCATTAATGTACTTACACCTTGTCCATATTTGGGTGTCTTCATTAAACACTGAGGCAGGGACATTGCTCACTTCTTGATATACTGTTCTGATGCCTTCACTTGTTTGGAAGTTATTTGTGATATTTAAATAAATATGGATGTAACTCCCTGTCTTTCTTTAAAAAGTGACTTGATTGAGCAAGTACTTGGGGGAACATTTCCTATGTAATATGGTAGCCCGCGCTGTTCCTCTGCTGTAAGAACTTAATAAAAAATAAGTCATGTTCTTTGTGCCATGGATTTCACTGTGGGCTTCAGAAACGAGAACATCTGAAAGATTAAATACCCAAAGGATTTCCTAAACTTTTCAGAAATGCCACATATCACAGAACAACTACCATGAATTTCAGTAGATTGGAGCAAAAATCCTAAAATATATCTTTATCCTAATCATTTGATTATAAACAGGTTATTGGCTTACTTGTCCAGTATTAAAGACATTTTTTCTCATTTTACCAATTCATCTTTCATGATTTTTGCTTTCTGTATAGTTCCAACCTTTTTAAGACAGTCATTTACTCTGGATTGTGAAGAATACAAAGGTATTGTGTATTATTCTTTGTAGTGGAAAATTATAGACGTTCAATCAAGAAAAGACTGAATGTTGCTACAATATTGTACAAGTGCTACTTTTTCAGAAAATAAAGAAGTGAAGAAGAGTGTAAATAATGCCAGAAATGTGAATTCACTTTCCTATGCTTTGCAGTGGTTATTACTTAATTCTGTTTCTTCACTTCTCTTTGTGCTGTTTGGACAAATATGCTCATATAGCAATTGAAAAGGCTTAGAAAAATGTTCCATGTGGTACTTTTACCTAGCTATTGTGTACCATCCTAGTTTCCCTATCAACTCTGCTAGGAACTCGCCATTCATCTGGACTCCAGTTCCACCTTCAATCTCTTCATCCTTTTGCACTGAAACAGTCTCTACTCAGTTCCCAGTATTTCCTTTCTCAATAATTCTTTTCTCATTGTTCCAATTGGCCTGCTGAGTTTTATACTACGTATTCACCAGGCCTATGCCTATATCTTTGGTTGGTTGGCCTCCAATTCAATCTTACTTCTGAGGCTTTTGGACAACTCTTCCAGACTGAAATCAAAAGGCAGTGGAGAGCAGAGAGCTGGACTTGTTTTCATCCACTCCTTTCCCCTCAAGTGACTCCAAAGTTGATTCTGAGCCTCGGTAGACATGTTCTTTTGTTTTAACTCTCACTTTTATTGCAATTATACCTTTTATTGTCTTTAGTTGTACAAAGTGGTGACCATTCAACATGTTAGTATATGAACACAATACACTTTGGTCAGTAAACAGAATATTCTTGTAGTGAGTAGATATTCCTATCCTGCAACCCCTGCATAAGACAAGGAGAAGCAGATTTTGGAAGACAATGCAGAGAGAGAAGGAAATTCTGCTCATTATAATAGTATCATTGCAATCTGTCAAAGATTTGAATTCTTTATTGAATTGTCTTTTTTTTAAACACTTGACCTATTCTAGTCTCATCTTGTTCTACATATTTTTACCTACTGAACTAAGAGTCCAGTCAAACAACCAAATTACCCTTTCCAATTTGCCTAGGATGTTCCCTTAAGACTTCTGTTTTCCATGAAAGGCTGGGGAATCTTCTTTTAAGCATTCCTGGGGAGTATTATATGGCTTCCTCTTCCTGTTAGATCCATTTCTTCGCCCATTAGAGTAGGTAACCAGATGTGCCTGTCGTATGTGGATGGGGACAATTTGTAACCAAGAGAGGAAAAAAAAAGAAGAATAAAGCACAGAACACAGTTCCCCTATTAATTTGCACACATGCAGCTCTTGTCCAGATACCTTAAAAGTAATAGTTTCCCTTCCTGAAATCTCCAAGGCTATTGTGGTTGACCATGAGGTCAGGGCAAGGGCTAATTGCAAGTGCAGCTGTCATCAACCCACCCAGAGCTAGCTAAAGAGTCAAGTACAAAGGCCTACTGATTCTCAGAACATTCCTCTAAACACTCATCAGGGTCTCATAGCCCAGCAAACAGGAGATTAGTGATGGGTGAACCACAAACCTGCATAGGTACGATTTTCTTTCTTAAGTTTAAAACAATCTGAATGGTTACAGAGGACGAATTATCAAATCCTTTTAGATATATTGGATATTATTATCAGTTACCAGAAAGCTAAGTCTAAACACAATATTTAGCACCACAAAATAGAAAGCAGTTTTGGGCCAAATCAAGAACTGAGCTTTGGTCATAGAGATACCACAAAGGATTTCTATGATTTCAAACAGTCTACAGGTAATCTGTAGCTCTAATGTATCTGTACATATTTTTCATCTCTACGTAAGTAACACTACACTCTTGGTTTTAAGTAGGGAGATATGATGAATTTTTAATGATTTTAATAATTAGTTATTAAAATTATAAACTTAACCCAGGTGCCGGTGGCTCATGTCTGTAATCCTAGCTACTCAGAAGACTGAGATCTGAGAATTGAGGTTGAAAGCCATCCCGTTTATCTCCAATAAACTTAGAAAAATCTGGAAGTGGTGCTGTGGCTCAATGGTAGAGCACTAGCTTTGAGCACAAAGAGGCTCAAGGACAGCACCCAGGTTCTGAGTTCAAGCCTTAGAACTGGCATATATGCATTTTATATATATATATATATATATATATATATATGTATATATATATATATATATATATATATAACTAAAATATATGGAAAACCTTATAATATGATTATGGAGAGGAAGCAGAATACATGATACTTGTATGAAAATATTCACTAGACAGTTGAGGAAATATAAGAAAAACACAAATAATTTGTATTTGAGGGTTTAGAAACAGTGAAATTTTATTGGAAGGATTTTCTTAAATATGACTGCAGTAGCATGAGCTTTTAAAAAAATTATTGATGACTTTTAGAACTGTAGGAGTTTAAGTCTATCTCTTTCTGGTAAAGAAGATTCTGGGAAAATTGGTAGGTAAAATAGATTTAAAATACACTTTCTGTCTTCAACTCAATTCCAAATATATATAAAATAATCATACATTATAGTACAGCATTTATGAAAACAGCTCTGCAGTTGTATGTATTCAACTGCTGTTGGAGTGTGTTGTCACTGTTTTCAGAATAGGTAGTAATGTGTGTGTGTGTGTGTGTGTGTGTGTGTGTGTGTTTCCATGTTTGATTCACCGTGAATAAGAAAATGCATGTTGGAAGGTCAGAAAAATCCCTTCAGTAATAAGAAATATAACCTTCGGAAAGAGCAGAACTCCCCTGGATGGTAGTCATCCATTTAGCATGCCTGATCTGAGCATTGACCTATCAGGAAATTCCTATATTTTCATACAGACCACCTAGAGCTCTCAGACATAGTGTTTCTAGAGGGTAGAACTCCTCGCTCTCCATCTTATCCTAATGGTGTTAACAAATATCAACCTTCAGTTTATGCATGAATTAGAATCAGGCATCCATTCCTAGAGCACATGGCTTTAAGAGAATGCTATAATTAAGGCCAGATGGAAGAAAAAATCATAGAGAGTCTGCTATTATTACTAGTAAAATAATTTATATGAATATTTCCTATTCTTTTTCACCTGAAGAGTTCTTGCTCTGCTCTCCTCAACTTGAATTTTGCTCTGAACACCTCAGATTGATGGCCTTCAGGCTCTTTGATTGTTGTATATTTCACACCTCTACCTTGGGCAAGGTCTATTGCTCTTCATGCTCTACTTCTGGAGAAAGTATCTAACCTCATGATTGTGCCATGACCTCTATTCAAAAAGAGAAATGGTATTTCA
This sequence comes from Dipodomys spectabilis, assembly GCF_019054845.1. Taxonomy (NCBI): domain Eukaryota; kingdom Metazoa; phylum Chordata; class Mammalia; order Rodentia; family Heteromyidae; genus Dipodomys; species Dipodomys spectabilis. The sequence continues at coordinate 10,192,098 of NW_024870728.1, forward strand.
ACACCCACCACAGGGGAAAATGTTGAGAAAGTAAGAAATCTATGAATGGCCAAGCCAGAATATGAACCAACAACATTCCAAGACTTTCCTACTGTCTCCATGCCTTGTGTTTTCATTCTTACTCTGGATTCACCCTTCCTTCATTTCCAGTTCCTAAAATGTCTCACCTTCTGTATTATCTCCCAACCTTATTCTGTTAATGTCCTTTACAATCTAATAAGGGTCTCTTTCTATGTCCTCTCTGCCAAGGTGAGATAAATACAGGGGTCACTAAGGAGGTAGATGAGCTGTGGTTTGGAGACCTTGGTGCTCAGTGAACTGATCACCCAGGGGCCTGAATAAAACACTGAGGTTTATAGCAGACCACTAAAATCTAGGCATGGTAACACACACCCGTAACTAACACTCAGCAAACTGAGAAAAGAGGATTGAGACATCAAGGCCAGCTTGGGCTACATGAAAGGTCTTGTCAGAAGAAAATATCACTGAGGGGTCTCGCAGGCCACAAACATGTATTTCATGTACTAGAAAATGGCATTAGATATTCAGTCATTAGACAGTACTTGGATATCAGGAATCTTGGCAACAAGAACTCTCTTAGAAACGTTAGAGCGATAATTGGGCCTTAACTTTTTACGCAATATCATGGTTGAGCTGTGGGTACCACGATCTCCTGTTTTGTGCATCGACGTGTCTCTCCATATTTTTTAACTCAATATCACTTTTCTCACTTTTTTCTCTAAATTAATGTTTTTATCACTGTCCAACTCTTAAAAAAAACACTATTTATTAAAAAAGAAATATCATGCCTGTAATCCTACCTACTCAGGAAGCTGAGATCTGAGGTCACATTTCAAAGCCAGCCCAGGCAGGAAAGTCTGTGAGACTCTTATCTCTAATTAACTACCAGAAAACCAGAAGTGCCACTGTGGCTCACTGAAGAGCTCAGGGACAGAAGTCAGGCTCAGAGTTCAAGTCCCCCAGTCGACAGGAAAAAAAAAGTAAACAGTATGTATAGCACATCTGTCACTATTCTAGAGTTGAACCGTCTTCTCTGTCACCAGTTAAGGAGACGAAGTAGGACCCTGACTGTTATCAAAGGTCACACACCTGTGCTGCTCTTTTTAGACACATAGCTTTGTGTGCAATGATTTCAATAATTTTTTAGACAGAATGAATAATGGCCTCATCTGTTTACCTTTCCTACTGCCTCTTGTCTTACACAATTCACACATCTTAAGAGGTCATTTCTCCTCAAAGGCATTATATTGAACTAGAAATGAACTTTAAATATACCTTACCTTATGATGCTTTTTCAATGTGAAAATACTCAAAAAGAAGCATAACATATTTTATTATCATTCCAACTTGGTAGATCCTAAAGCATTTCATGGAGAATTTAACTAATGGACAAATATATACAAGTATTATTCTATGTATAGTAAATGAACACAGCTCTTAAAGATATAGACTATATAAGCCATTAAAGCCCATGTTGTTTGGCATAAGTTAATGCAGAGTTATTTATGTAGTGGGATATTTGGTTAGCATTAAACATTTGTTTTATATATAATGACCTCAAAATGCCCAGAATGGAACCAACTCTTCCAAACTATTTGCCATGATGTTATATTTACAAAAGTATATTGCTCAATCTTAAATATTTATAAAAGACTTTGGTTAGTGTTTATAACTTTCAGAACATTGAAATAAGGAGCATTTTAATAAACAAACTCATGTATGCAATTGGAAAACTCCTTAAACTCTAAAATGGCACATATATTTTCATTTGTAAAACATTCAATAGTTAGCCTGACACCCATTCAGGTCATGTCATTTCTTGAGTTTCAGCGTCTTTTTCTGAATAGCTCTTTACCATTCCTTGGGGTTCAAGGACTATTCTAGCTTTATTGGTATAAAAGCTCAGGATGTGACAAGTTACAGTCATCTAGGGCTTCTATTGTGCTCCATGACTGGTAAAGAATGATGTAAATTATTTCAGTGCACTTCTGGAGATTTAATTGTTGTTTTCATGGATTCCAGCTGTCACAGACCTGTATTTGTTGACTACGTTTTCCCTCACTGGTATTGTTAAGTATTTCTTCACAGATAACCAAAAGGGCTGTTATAAATATTATAATGGGCTGGTCTTACCTCAAACACTTTTTTTTAAAATATTTAACTGCATTTACCACAAGATCCAGCAATCTTGGGTATTTACCTTAGAGAAATGAAAATACTGTCCATATTAGGACTAATATGGGAATGTTCATAACAGTTCTAATAATTGTTGAAAGTTTGGAAAATGAAACAAAGAAATGTTCTTCCACTGGTAAATCGATAAGCAAATTGGATTACATTCATAAAATAGAAATCTATTCAACAAAGCAGTGAATATAGATATGAGAATATGTATTCAACAAAGCAGTGAATATACATATATATGAATGTATATTCAACATCTATGCCAACATAAAGAGGCCATTCTCAAAGATTATGCATAATGTGAGCAGTAGATCATGGTGATGCAGAGCAGATCAGCAGTACTTGTTGAGACTGGAGTGGCAGAAGTTTGGTTGCAAAGGGTTGGATCCAGAGAGATTTGGGGTCAAGGGACCTGTTCAAAATCTGGTTTATGATCCATGTTATAGATATGTTTCATACATGAGTAAATATCAGTATTATACTAAAATCAACTCATAACAAATTACATACTAACATCAAGTAATACCAGAATTATACAGCAAAGTGTATATCAATTCAAACATGGAATTACATGAAGCAAAGCATAAACAAGTAAGTAAACAATGATAATATACTATTAGTAGACTCTGGTTTACCATTAATCCTGAAATAATCTCTAAGTAGGAAAAATGTAATAATTAAGATCCCAGCTTTTGGTTCAGTAATAAGACTCTTTTTTTCTGCTACTTAACAGTTTTATAGTGCAGAAAGTCCTGAAAGAGGGTAGAGAATTTGTCCTTGTCTACCAAATATGAATGCTAACAGTATGTAAACTTTTAGAGGGTAATATGTTGAGAGTGTAAATATGAAATCAAAGGACTCAACTAGTAATAGTCACCATAATTCGGATACTATTGTGGTGAAAATAGTTCTGTTTCTCTATTTGGTTTTGTTTTTTTAAATAAGAAAAATATGTTTATAGACATGTTCCTAACACACACACACATGTATGCACGTACACACACACACACACACACACACACACACACACATGCAGATATCCAACCACTACCATCCCTATCATGCAGCATACTTGTGCTGCACTAGATTCTCAGCTTTCTAGAGAAATTTGTTCACTCTGCTAAGAAAGAATCAGTCTTTTGTCTTAACCATATTGCAAATAGTTCTAAAATATTTTAGAAGTAAAATAATAGTAATAATAATAATAATAAATGAGATTGATGGCTTGATGGAACAGTTACTATTTAAAAGTATAACAATGTTGCTCCCCAAAGAGAAACATCAGGACCCTTGTCCTTGAATCCTCTTCCCTCTGCAATCCTTCTCTTAACACTCTCATCTAATCTGTCAGTTTGGGTGATTGCATCTAAGCAGCACCTGACTCTTGATCTATATTTACCATCTTGGTTTCTCTCCTAAATTTCAAGATTGGATTTCTAACTCCTATTGGACTTAGATTATCTGAATTGTGACCTCTGGGCCATTATCTAAAGCTAAGCTCATTCATTTTTTTTTCCTTACAAAGCTTTCTCCTTTTCTGACTTCCCAATTTTGTGAAAAGTACCACCAGTTTCTCTGGGAACACACCCCAGAATCATTGTACTACATTGTATTACAACTATTTCCTTCACCCCAGACCACAAAGCAAATCTTTGCTGTCGATTCCAATTAAAACTGCAGCACGAATCTCTCTGTAGGTCCCTTCATCTATGTAGCCTAAATATAAAAGCTACTATTTTAATCCTAAATGCAGACTCTGTTTGATAAGCAAAGGAAGTCTCAATAAATACCTCAAGAAAGAATTCAACACTTGGTTTAACCCAATTTTCATCTTGATTCTTCATGGTTTATCCAAAATGGCATTTTTATAATACTCACTTAATATGGTCTCAATTCTGTGCTTTTGTTAATATGGCTTGTTTTGTTACATACTTATTAAAATAATATTCCCTTTGTCTGGTATAGTTCTCTGCATGCCCCATATTTCTTCAATTCTGGCTTAAAAGCCTCACCATGTTCTTTCTGTCAGGAGTGATTTTAGCCTCTTTTGAGCTGACATAGCACATTTGTTATTACTCTTATGTAACGTATTACTTTCTGCCATTCATTAAGAGTATTTATGGTGCATTTTATATTCAGTGAGAGTAAAATATATGTCTACATCAATGTGCAGAAGTACCTGGATGTGTACCTTTTATTACCAACTTCTCAAGATGAACTTTCCTTTTTCATTAATGCAAATTAGTTGTACAAAGCCGTTTTGTTGCAAGATTGACACACATGCTTATAGTGTAATTTATCCACTGCTTCAGTAGATATTTTCTACTAACCACACCAATGGTGTGTTTCCCATATCACCTGCACTAGGCCCCCTTCCCCTCCCACTGCTTTGCAGTTTGCTCACCTCCTGTGATTTCTTTTTGTCATTAATGGCCAGAGTAATCCAAGGCTAATTTCATTGGCAGGCCAAGTGTTATAACTGAGAAGATATTGAATGCTGGTCTGATGTCTGGTTTCAGTTTAACTTGCCTTTATTGATATTAAGGATCTTTTAATATTCTGTGCTGTTCTGCTTTGCATATTCAGAGCCCTGATATGCTGGTCATGTGATGACAATGTTTTTGGTACATAATCACTTCAACTACAAAAAAAAAATTCACTAGTGAAGTATGTTACTGTCATTACATGAAGAGGAGCCCCAAAAGGTAGTGGTTGCAAAGAGTGTCTAGATTTGACAAGGATATTTAGGGCTGATGTAATTTCTCTAGCTACTGGAATGCTAAGTGTAGTTCCTAGAATTTGCCTCTGTTCCCTTGACAGTAAGGAAATTTGTCTTAGATGATCTATTACCAGAAGAGACTTTATGCTTGAAAAAAGAAATCTAATAATCTCCCTAACTCTAGAGATTTCCAGAATTTTGTAAGTCACTGAATTAGTTCTACTGCATTTATTTGGATATCCCAAACAGATCTATCCGATGGTTTCCAAAGACATTTAAATTCTTCATGCTCTCCCTTTTCAGATGTAGCCAACCAAATTCCCACAGTTTCTACCCCATCTTTTTGTCTCCTTACTAGACATCTAACAAATTTCAGAAACTGAAGAATTCAGTTGTATGTATCATAAAAGAGAGAGCCTGAGATGATGATTGTTTGTTTATTTACTTATCGAATTATGTATTTGCTGAACCTCAAACTATTAGAGCTTTTACGTTGCAAAACCCCTTCATGTCTCAATGGAGTGCTTCATTCGTGTTCCTAACAACAGTTTGGTCTGGTCATCACCTACCAACAGAGGGATCTGCTGAAAGTTAGGCTTAATTTGCATTGCGAGAATTTCACAATTCCCTTTCTCACAAAAAAATACACTTAATCTTTCAGAGCCACTCATCTTCCCATAAAGCTTCGGGAAGTCCACGAGCAGCACAATGAGCCAACGCATTCCCTTGCAGGGTTCAGGGAAGAGTAATGCCCTGGTGAGTAATACAGTGATGGTATGAGGCAAAAAAGCTCCTGCAAATCTACACCCCACCCACTGAGACGCTTCCCTCAGCACCTCCTCCTCCTCCTCCTACATCTCCATCATCTGCACCCCAAGGCTCCATTGTCTATGGGAGCTGTTTCACCCTTCTGGAGGGAAGCAGATCCATCTCTGAGTGGTTTCAGGTTATTTTTCTCTCCTAATGAATACCACACACATGACTTTTGAAGGTGCGTGGTGGTGCTAGGAATGAGTAATAACGAGGGAGGGTTGCAGTGGAGGTATAGTAAATAGATCTGGCACAGAAACAATACTGTCTGGTTTCAGGGAGTTTTTTTTTTCTTTTTGTTTTGTTTTGTTTTGTTTCTGGAGTGGCAGTGTGCTGTGGTTTGGTGAGATGGCTTGCTATTCAGTTTCCTCGGCTTTATCGTTCACATCCTGACACACTCGCAGATGTAACTCCTGAATCTCCGTTGTCTAGTCTGCCAAATGGAGACAATATTTTCTGTGTACCTTTCAGGGTGGTGGAAAATGGGCAACTAGGATAAAAGGGAAGGCGTTGCCAGGCTTGATTTAACTTTAAATGCTTCTTCGTTTCTTTTGTAAGTTTTAGTTTAAGGTCCCTTTATTGAACATGTTCCCTCAACAAGCCACCCAGGGAGCATCCGAATTTGAACTTGCATCATCCTAACAGATGTTTTTCTTGGAATCAAGCCACCACTAAAACTTAATTCCTTTCAACAAACCTTTCTTGAGCAACTACAATGATCTGAATACCTATTAACTCATAAAATCTGGGAACATTTGGGTGAGGTTGGGAGAGATGGGAAAGAAGATGGAAGGTGTGCCATTGATCAGATGCACTGAACTTGTAAATTGATACGTTGAGTTAAAACCCCTTTATACAACCATGTAAAGATAATAATAAAAAGTATGAGCTACTTAAAGGCCTCGTTTTATTTTTCTCAAGGGTGACAGGGAGGAGACCCATAAAATCTGCAAAATGTTTCCAGCATTAAGAGGGAAATTAAAGAAAGCAATGTTGAGAAATTTATTTTTTCTAGAAAAAATATTAATATGGCATTTGGATTAGCTTGCTATTGTACTCTGAGCTTTACCTCTTTGAGAAGCCAAAGCCGTTTCATTTAGACCACAAGAAAATTCTAAGATAAATTCTAAAGCATAGTTCTTGGAGGTCACCAATATTTTACTCTCAGAATAAACGCTTCCATAGTCAAATGTGTATTTGTAACAATGAACCCAGACCTCAGGAACCTGGCTGGTGGGGGTAAGAAAGGAGATTTTGTTCAAAACTATACCTTAACTACTAGCCAGGCAACATGGAATTGTTTGTTCATGATTGCACTTTCAAGTATTTTAGAGAAAATGGTGGAAAAATAAGACAAAGTTTATTTGCAAATTTATTTGCGTTATTTTAAATATTCCCTGAGTTTACATTCTATGAAAAGCCTTCAAAAGACTTAAATTAACTTACCAATGACAACGTCCATATTCATAAAGAGTGGCTAAGGGGATGGAGCTTTGGAACCAAACCTCCTGCATTACGCAGGTGGATTAACACCGAAACTGTATGAGTGAGGGCAGTTGATTTCATTTAACCACTGTCTTGGTTTTTCCATCTGTGAAATAGGGATTAGCTTTATTGTCTCAGAGGGTGCTTACATGAATTATAAAGGATAATGCCTGTACATAATATCTGGCATATTTGCTGAATAAATGGTAAGTACTGTCATTTTATGCAAATGTGTAAAGAAGCTAATTTTAGTAACAAAACAAGCTTACTCATTTGGGAATCAGTTCTACATCATTTACCAGACTTTGTATCATTTACTCGGATACTCTTTAATGTGCACATCAAACCATAGACTATCATTCAGTAATACGTTTTACCCAAGTGTATGCAAGAATTTTCTCATCATTGCTTAAATTCCTTAAAACTCCTTCTTTCTTCCCTCCCTATTTTCATTCATTTTGTTCTTCCTTCCTTCCTTCTTTCCTTCCTTACTTTCTTTCTTTCATCTTTCCTTCCTTTCTTCCATCATTCTACCCCTCCTTTCTTCCTTTCCCCCTCTCTTCTTCTTCCCTCCATCACTTCCTCCCTTCCTTCTTTCCTTGGCTAGACCTTTAGCTTTAGATTATAAGACACTTTCACAAAAATCATAGGAATAATTTTAAGACAATCCCAATTTGTTAATTTCATCAAACTTTTAAGTTGCTATTCAAATAATGCTATTAACATACTTACATGCATTTGCAAAAAATCTAATTTTTTCTAATTACCAAATTTATTTTGGAATTTTTTTTCTTTACTAATCTAGATCTGATGTTGTAATTCCAAGGTCAGCCCATAATCCTCTCCAAAATACTTTTCTTGTAGATAGTATAGTTTCATCATTATTTCTTTGCTTTACTTTAAAACAAATATTTTATTCATGTAATATCCATAAAATAGCTGTAAAAATTCACATAAACCAATTAGCAGAATAATACAGACCCAAATCTAATTATTTAAATAATTTCTTTTGCCCCTAAAAAGAAATAAGTACCTGAGTTTGAAAAGTAAAAGCAACCTTATTTTTGAATTTTTCTCTTGCAAAGTAAAAAGTGTACCGACATAGTATATGGAATTGTATAATTGAAAGGTTTAGAAACAGCATAAATTTTACAGAGAGCACTTAGAAAATTTCTGTGCAGAACATTTTTTATTTTTTAATCTTTTAGAGACATTTTACATATTCAAGTGTGTATAAACAAACAAAACACCTACTTCAAAAGTTTTGAATAGAAAATGTAGCTTCACTTTGTAAGAAAAAAAGCAAAAAGAAGTCTTGAAAAGCGTCTTGGCAGAGTGTAGACATGTAAAACACAAATTCCACTAAACCTCCTTCTTCCTCCTGCTTTTCTGGGTTATCACAGGGACTCTACTCTGATGTTCTGAACGGTCTTGTGCCCCTAGTCTGCATTTATTAGCCTCACATTCTCATTTCCTTTTCTCACCTTGCTTAAAAAGATTTAGTAGACATTACCACAAGTCTATTGGCACTCAAGTTGCAATGGTCATGGCTGACATCATCTAAGCCTGTAGAGTTGGTGTTGTTCTCTGGCTTGGAGACTCCTAGAGTTTAACTTTAGCCAAAGAAGCTAAACCAGTGCATGCCCCAGTGGAACGCTCGTAAGAGTTCCTTGAAAATTCTAGGTCTTGTCAAAAATAACTCTATGGAGATATCTGACCTGGGCACACTTTCAGTCAGTATTTTCTTATAGGTATAACAGAAATAGACTTCAAAGGAGAAAGTTAGAGCTCCATGATAAAAAGGAAATCTCTTCCCTACATTAGCTCTTCAGAGAGAATTTGATTACAAGTAAGTGTGCTAACCTGCTGAAGAAATTATCTTTGACCAGATACTTTATTACTAGAGAGAGGCTTTGCAGATGGAGTTGAAAATGGTGGCCTGATTTGATCAATGAGCTTTGATAATCCTCTATTCTTTGTGAAGAGTGAGCTGGATTAAATGAAAAATACTTGAAGATACTAAGAAGTGCCTTCCAGAATGTATATAGAATTAGAGACAACTGTTTCAGATATTCATCTTTGTGTCGTTGGAATAATTCCAGTTACTTGGCTTAGTAGATCCATTAGGATGGGGCTCTTTGGGTAAATGAATAAGTAAATGAATACAAGTAAGCAAGATACAAGAGTACTTTGTTAGAGTTAAAGTCAGTGACCATGGATGTGGTCACTGAAGTCTACAGATCATCTCCAAAAGCAATAGGAGAATTTGAGTTGGTGGTGAGGAATCAGGATGGAAGAAAAGGTTGGATCCTGATGGCAGACAAATCCTGGACTAAAGTGTTACTGATTTCATGAATGTGGACATTATTATGATAGAAATGGGATCAAGGTAAGACAAGAGTTCATGAAGACAAATGAAAAATACTGTCGTAATCCAACTTAGAAAAGACAGGGCTTGAAATAGGGGGAGGGAACAAGAAAATTCAGCAGAATCAGCATCTTAATGTCCTTCTAATTGCCTTTGCAGGGACAGAAATCTTGGAAAGAACATCTTACACCAAGGACTCCAGTTTCATTTTTTGGTGAGATTATTATGGTTTTATTTGTTTCTACACATCACTGAGTTTTTACATATATAAACCATCAGCCACTTGGGGAAATTATTTGTTAATATTATTTCTATCATCTAAAAAGAATGATCATCTAATATTCTGGGGGGGGGAGAGATAAATAATATCCCCAGAGACATAGTAAAGTTTGGAAATTATCTGAGTTTTGTTTAAAGACTATGAGGTTACTGCCTGGGAGATGATGAAAATGGAAGATGAAAGCCAGAACACGGAGAGTTTTGGTAAGAAGGGTGATGAGATCAGTATTTTACATATGGACCCCAAGTCACCCATTGGGAGGGAATGTGCTGTTCCTGAACATGGAATTAGAAATTGAGAGCAAAATGTCTTGAGAGTGAGTAGGCTGCACATTTGTGCATCTTCTGCTTAGAAGTGTGAAATTTAAACCTCTGAGTATTGTCAATAGTGCTCAGGACAAAAAATATGGTTTACAAAGACAGCCTAAAGGAAAATTTGTGTGGATGCGTTCAATTAAAGACTCAACAAGGAACAAAATAAAACAGCATGGAGAACAGCCAGACAAGTGGGAGGTGAGGCAAAGAGAGGCTAATGTCATATCTGACAAGAATTACAAGGAAGACCCATATGTTGAAGAGGGTCACATGTTACAGGAGATCAAGTGCAATCCAAACGCAAGTGCAGTTGCTGAATTTAGCATAATTAGTAGATCAGTGATGAGATTTGTGAATGCTGTTCCAATGAGCTGCAGAGAATGAAGCAGTGTAAGCAACTTAGTAGGTAAGATTTACAAAGGGAAAATGGGACTGCTAGTTAAAAATAAGATTGAAAATAATATGAAGTAAGTCAGACCCAGAAAGACAAAGGATGTCTGTTTTCCCTTATATGTGGAATCTAGGTTCAGCTTATAAACTTATAAGTAAATATATTGGATGGTACACAAGTATATACAAATATATTAACTGAAATATGGTAAATTCAAGGGAGAACTTAACTAGCATAATTCCTTAGAAAATCAAAATCAAAGTTAAACAAAATAAATACCAGGAAGTGGGTACTTAAAAGGGGTGAGATGGGGTGAAGGGTAAAGGGGTAGATAAACAAAGAGAAGAGGGGAGGACAAATCAAGAATTCAATGTATACCCTATAAAATTAAGAAGAGTGATGGAAAAGGGGGTAGAGGAAGGATGAGTGAGAATGTGGAAAGGGATGGCATTGATCAAGATACATAATATTCATTAAATGGCAACTCCTTTGTACATTTACTTAAAGATAATAAAAATAATATGTAAGATACATTTTAATAATTATTATTATATTTTAGGTGTACCTAAAATACTATGAAAATTGCCATTCACTTCCCTCTGGGTACTGGTTAAGGATACTTCGTGAAACCTTCAAAAATATTATTGCATTTTACATCCATAAGTCAATGTGTGCCCACATTCGTGCAGACTCATAGATTAGTAAATGCATTCAGACTCTGGTACCTCTGTGTTCCCCTGTTTATTTTTCCATTCCTGTGGTTAGGTCATGGCCATGTAACAAGTCATGAACAAGAGAGTTGACTCCTTCTAAACAGGTACAGTTAGGAACTGTGATACCTACCCCGTACATCCCCTGAAACATGAAGTCTTGCTGAAGAAACTGAATTTGTGAAAAGAGAAAAAGACAAAATGATTACTTTCTCCTCACCAAGAGACAGAAGGCACAGGGATCTAAGGACCAACAACTACAAAGTTTAAAAGATTCCCAAATATATGATTCCAATTATCCTTTCATTAAGACCATGTTTGAAAGTGCTTAATAATAGCCATTAGGCCAAAGAGACCTATAGGCATGGATCCTTTATTCAAAAACGTTTATGTCAGGAAATGTTCATAATGCAATCACTATTGTTTTCTGACAATATGGAGAGGGAGGGGCTTTAAAAATCAGAATAATGTTCAAACATTTTCCAGGACAATATCTGAATGGCATATACTCTTTTTTAAATATTTTCTTTTCTTCAAATTACATATGGAAAACATCTATTTAGACATCGATTTTGAATTAACACCTTTGAAAACACAAGTTAAAAAAAAGCATGACTTTTTCTTTATTTAGTTCTTGCATAATTTTTTAATAATATCAATTAACCTATGCAAGTGACTCCTTTCTCTCTCTTTTCCAATTCTCTTGTTTTTTCTTATAAATATTTTTAATTACCATATGAGAAAGATCGAGTAGGTGGGTTTAACAAGGGTATATTGGATGTGTGGAAAATATCACATTGGGGGTGATTTTATTTTAGAGAAAGCATATTTTCTGTATCAAAGGCAACTGCAACAAGAACCAAGAATAAGAACGAGGCAGAAGGCCAATATGGCTCTAGTGAGCAGGGGACAAATTGGTTTCAAATTATGGGTATTTTGAAACTAAAACTTAAAAAAAATAAAATAGAAGGAAATTGTAGTTCTGCGCCTTCACTTTTTCAAAGCAGAGCTGATATTTCCCCATTGGTGGCCACCATTTTTGCATAGGAACAGATCCCGTTATTGAGCTATGGGTGAATGGCTATTCTCACGTCTGCCTACATGCCAATGAAATTAGGTCTTCTAGAAAAGTAACTGAGGCTATTCTTGGCTTCCAGGTTACAAAAATAATGTGTGTGCACAAACAAGTTTCCAGAGTGTTTCTTGAAACACTGAGTAGGACAATGGTAACAATAGGGATTGCTAGCACTTATTAAGATCTAGTTATGAGTCATGTAATTAAATTGGTTTAGACCGGTTTATAATCAGAATAACTTTACATATAATGAAATTATTTTGACATCTTTTTGACTGAGGAAAGTATAGTTTGGAGGGTTCAGGCCCATCTGAAGGCAGAGACTGAGTACAGCAAATCTAAGATTTGAACCACAGTTCAGATCTGTATTTACAAAGCACCGTCCAAGAGATTCATAAAGCTCTTATTGCCACAAAAGGAAATGCTAAAATCCACATGGACAAAAGTTGATTTTTCTCCTTTCTCCTCTAACATGTATATATATATATATTTTTCAGCAATATTATGCCTATGTTTCAGTGTGTATTAAATTTGCCTCTCAGAGTAGCCTCCACATCTTTTCTTTAGCAAAGCAACCCCTGTTTCTCCCCAGGAGAGCAGCAAAAGGGGCTATCATGCAACCATCAAAAAATGAGAACTTGTAAAGAACTCATAAGGAAAAATTTCTTGTAAAAAGCTTGTAAAGGAAGGTACACAAATTGCTCTGTTTTCTCCTTAGAAAGGAGCACCATGAACTCTGTGAAGATTAAAATATACAGGGAAGACCAAAGGGAAAGAAAGACACCAAGGGAGAGGGAGAGAAAGGATTTTTGCAAACAAGCAGGAACAACACATGTGGTTCCAGAATGCAATTAAACACGAACAGCTCCTTTGGAACTGACACATGGATGGAAAGCCTAAATAGACCAATGCCAGGTTCATATTATGTTTTAGATCCAGATGACAGCTCTCAATTGATAGCATGATAAAAAAAATCACAACAGATTAACAGTATGACTGTATAAAAAATTTCTAGTACTGAGTCTGAGTAACCATTAATAATAGCTTATTATGCTATTGTTTCCTTCCACCAAAACAATAACAGCAACAACAATAATAATAATAAAAATTCTAAAAACCCCGAGCTGAGCACTAATGGCTCATACCTGTAATCCTAGCTACTTAGGAGGCTGAGATCTGAGGATCATGGTTCAAAGCCAGCAACTACAGGAAAGTCATGATATTCTCATGCTAGTTAACCAGAAAAAAAATTGGAAGTAGAGTTATGGCTCAAGTGGTAGAGCCTCAGCCTTAAGAGAAAAACCTAAAGGGTTAGTATCTAGGTACTAAATTCAAGTCCTAGTATCAGAACACAAATATTCTTTAAAAGACAGAAATTTTTTCAATGAATTGCTATATCACATAATATATCATGGCTATAATATTTTTCAAGTGGTCTAGGACAATTATATTTACTAAAAAGTTTAATCTATGTTCATATACAACTCAGTTAACATGAGATACTAGGTGAGAAACATTTATTCTTTCTAAATCCATTATTATAAGCTAATACTTCAGAAGCAATGAGGTGTGGATGACATTTGCATTTTAAGGGTTTTTCAAGGGTTAGAGACATTAAGCTTCACAAGTATATCAAAATGACAGCCTTATCCCAATGTAAGCCATCTTGCCCATCAGCAATAAAATCTCCACCTTCCCAGAACTAGAGAATGTGTTGAGCTCATAGACTAAACATTCAACAGTTGTATGCACTCAACATCTTTATGACTTTTGGAAGGGCCTTTGTAGAATCATCCTGCAACCAATTTATCTTCATGCTTCAAAGAATTCTAATTCAGAAGTGCTCCAAATGTTTGGAACTATTTTAAGATTATTTTTCTTCTGGAAGTTTAAATGTAAACTCCAACAAATGCTTTCTCAATAATTTTGTGCTGTTTTAACTAGCTGTTAAAAGTTCACCTTATGTTCAAACTATAGCTTTCAGGCTTAATTGCATTTTTACTTCTCCATTTATTCTAGTTTTGAAAACCTGTCTTCTTAATAGTATTCTTTCTCCTTCATCATGTGGTAGGTATGTTTGGATCAAAATGAGATACAGAGCGACCTGAATGTCCATTGGTTCTCATTATAAGGAGAGATCTGTCTTTGCTTTGTTCTAAAGAGACTGAAATAAATGGGAGATTAAGAAAAAACAGGTGCAGTAGAAACTTGCTCACTTGGGATTTTTTTTTTTTTTTTACCAACAGAACTGTTATTTCTGCCTACGTTCTCAGATGTAGCTTAGCAAATCAGTCTTCATTTGCCTTTGTAGTATACTGTCTCTCCAGATCCACCCATCTACTGATACTGATACATGCCCTGTGGTCACTGGAGAAGAGTGACTTATGAGCCAAACCTCTCATCCTAGCTATTCAGGAAGCTGGCTTCCAAAGGATGGTGTTTCTAAGCTAGCCTGAACTGAAAAGCCCACAAGATCCCATCTCCAATTCGCCAGCAAATTGCCTGGAGATGTGGCTCAACATGCCAAGTGAGAAGCTGGAGATCTGAGTTCAAGTCTCAGTACTGGCACAAAAGAAAAGAATGTCTTTTGTGAATTGCAGCGAGAGAATATCAGCCAGTGGACATTGTGTTTTGCAGGATAACCTGAAGAGTATTTCCTCCAGGATGTGTTGAAAGCATAATATTGTGGTCTATATCTGCAAACAGCACTTAGAAAACTGGGAAGGAGGATTACAAGTTCAAGCCCAGCTGGAGCTTGATAATAGTGAGATAGTGAGACTCGCCTAAAAACAAAATAATTATCTTGTAGATAGATAAAAAAAAAAAAGATGAATACTCATTTAAATGAATTTTGAGGACAACAACTCCTTCTGGGCCTACGTATCCAGAGCTTGCTCCGAGTGCCATTATAGGGAATTGGCCAGTGAGTTAACAGTGAGCATTCTGGCTTTGGGAAATGTGTTGCTTAGAGGCCCAAAGGGCTTGGTAGCCTGTCTCCCTAACAAGCTGAGCAAAATATTGACCTTTGTTTCTGTTTCTGATACCACCACAATCTCCTACTGGTATTGGACATGGGATGGGGTCAAGGTTTAGTGTGGGTGAGAGAGAGAGAAGAAAAAAAGGAGGGAGAAAGAAATAGCTTTTTAACTTTGTTATGAAAGTAAAAAATCACGTTTATATATTTCTGACACCCATGACAATCATGAACAATGAAAGGTATATCTTTGTAGATGAGGACAGTATATAGCCTAAATACATATATATGCATGAACACACATATATACACACACTAAATTTATAAATGTGCATTATGCATACATGTTATACATACGGATATGTACATGTGTGTACACACAGGTCAACACCCACTGATATGTATATGCACTTGCATGCTCATATATACCCATGCATACATACATACACACATGTGTGCATACATACATATATAATGGAAATAATTTTTTAAACTATTAAGTAACAAATTAATTATACGAAACCCATTTAAGCTTCTACTTAGCAGTACATTGATATTTGAGAGCATGAATATATTTTATCTTATGACGGCTCTGTGGCCTCACTAATACTCTTTTGACGGACATTTGATAAATTTTCATTAACTTGTACTATTTGGAAATCTGCAGTGAACATTTTTTCACCATTGTGAACTTGACCTCATTAGGTTGCATGGGCTATATTTCCAGAAGTAGAATTAATAAATACTGTGAGTTTTTAAATTGTCAAATCATCTTCCAAGAATTTGTAATATAATTTCAATCCCACAGCATCCCAGTTTCTCTTACCTTTCTTTAATGTTTTCTTCTTTTACTGCCAAGGAATCAGGCACACATTTATTATGAATTATGCAGAAAAATGTTCTTTTTACAACTGGAAAATTTTGGCAGACACGAATCTTACCAAGTGAGAAAAATGAAAAACAAAAATAATTGAGCACTCCCTTTCTTCTTGCCCCTTGTTCATGGAGATTTGAGGCCTGTGGGCATTGGCATTCTAACTGGGTATTTTCTTCTTCCATTTCCTGCATTCATTCTTTTCCTATAGTCTTCACCAGACTGAAATTCAGGTGTCAGGGCCCAGAAATGTGATTGAAAATAATAAGTGTGGCAGAAAAGTAGTGCTAATGTAGAAAGATGAAATGCTTTATTAAACAGTACACTAAAAATATGATCTACTCTCACTTGTAATTTGAAAAGGCCTACACTAAGTTAAATCCACACTCATTTGGTTTCTAGTGGACCTGATCATACTTTTGCCATTTGTATTTATTCTTAGTTGTAATGTCAATGTGTTGCTATAATATATAGGAACTTCCTGTGTAGTTAGGTCATTAACTTTTGTTGATCTTCAATGGTGCAAATTGCTTTTCAACTTTTATATACCTTCAATTTTTAAAAAGAAAATGTATTGTTTTTATTAAGGTGTTTTGTAGAGGCATTGCCATTTCATAAGTCAGGTAGAGAGCACATTCCTTTTGTTTTGAAGACACTTCTTACTTTGCTTTACCCCACATCCCCCCTACTATCCCTGCCTGCAATTTACATGGTTCATTTTCCACACTAAACAACATAACATTTGTACACTTCTTCTCCCTCCTATTCTGGGTCACGTTTTACCCCCTACTAAAAGAAAAAACAACACAACAAAAACAAACACCACCACCATCAAAGGCAGCAAAAAGAAAAAAAGAAAAAAGAATGTTTTCATTTTCTGCAGTTTGTTTCCATAAATAGCATATTAAATGTTCAGAGAAGTTCCAACTTTGTGTTCCTCTCCTATAGGCTACATCTTTGTAAAATATTTTGTCTATATTATTGAATGTACCAAAATTTTCTTTTAAGCCTTCTTTCTTTACTATTCTTCCGTGCTTTCTGTAGTCATTGCTTTATAAGCTCATTTTCATCACACTTAAGTAATTGTCTATAAAAGATACTGACATGTCTACATTTATAATCACATGTATATGCATGTATAAACATATGTAACTTATTCTCCAAACAGAATCACTATAATTTCCAAGAAGACATGTACTCTGTCTTTGGTGTTCATTTTCGTTCACTAATCATAATACTTGTGAAAAATCCAGTGAGAGAATAACTCTTTTGCCTATTGTCAAGTTTTCTATGTGTCCCTCAGCAGCTCTGATTTTGGAAACTTAACCCCCAAACTCATAGGCTGGGGTAATTGGAGGTCTAGCCTTTGAAGGTAACTAGGAATGGAAGAGGTCAGGAGGGTGAGGCCTCCATGATGGCATTATAACAAGATGAAGAATGTTTGTTTCTGTCTCATCATGTGATACCCTGTCCCATTTTATGATTCAGTAAGAAGGCCTTCACAGATGTGGAACAGATGCTAGCCTCATACTCTTGGGCTTTCTAGACTACAGAACCATGATGCAAATATACCGCCATTCCCCATAAATTACTAGTCTGTAATTGTTATAGCAATAGGAAATGGACTAAGGCACTTACTTAAATGCAATGAAGTTATCCCACCTTATTTGTGGATTTATTCCAGGCAGTTTTGATCAAGCACACTTAAAAGTATTTTTAAAATCAAAACAAAATGTCAAAAACAAAAATGTTTCATTTCCTCGTGTGCATCACACAGCTCAGTTGATAAGGAGAAGCTCTTTGTCTCACGCTACCCACAGTCGCCTTTATTGAAAGGCTCTATGTCTTTGGTGGGAATTGAGTAACATGAAGGAGAAAAGGAATCAAGTATCCACAGAATTCAAGATGAAGAGCCTTAAATAAGAAAAGGAGTATTAATGTAAGTGCCAAAAGCGTTGTGATCATAATGTAGCCTCCTCCATATAATTCCACACTCTGGGTGCTCAGATCAACTGTCCATACATTCAAATAGTTTTAGTAAAAATGAGTAATTTTAGAACGTGAACTCTAAGCCCTCTGAGAATCCATGACTTTTCCTCAGCGGTGATGTCCTTGGTACCATATACCCAAGTGTTCACTACACTCTGGTTCAGAAAGACACTCCCTCATTTGATTATTTAAGCATGACTACAAATTCATGAATACATGGTAACAGCTCAGTAGAATATTTTAGGAAACTAGAAGCCTGGCAACTTAGAGCAAGAAGGTTTGGAGGAGCTTACTGAGTCGCGCTCAGACAGGCTTAACACTATCCTTGCGCAGCTACGGCGATCCCATCTTACCTGTGACTGGATCTGGGTGGTGTCTGAGCTACAGCTGAAGGAGTGTCCCAAAAACCCATGAAAGGACTGGGGAACTAGACCTCGTGGTGAAGGGTTACCTGGCCCAAAAAAATCCTCAAACAGAGAGCAAGGAAAGTGAGAAGAATGAGGAGCTCAGTCTCCACTGGGAAAGCGCTCCTTCACAGATGTGCTTGCGCGCTCTCTTACAGGTCTATTGATGCTCATCTATCTCCTTCCTACCTGCTTCTCATCCTTACCTCCTGTCTGCTGTCCCCTTTAATATCCAATCCAGATAGGCTCTATTGGGCCTTATGAGGAACGCTTTTTTTTTTCTTCATAATATCTCTTCTCCACTTTCTTTCATCCTTGCTCTTTCTGACCTGCAAGGGGCTCCTTCTCTGAAGAAACAACACTGAGACTTAGAGACAGGGTGACTAGTACACTATTTTTCTTGATAAAAACAACAAGGTATAAAGAAAACAGGCATGCTGGCTCATATCTACAATCCTAGTTACTCAGAAAGCAGACAAAGGGAAGTCCACAGACTCCAGCCTGAGTAGAAACAAAAGAAGCAAGAAGGAAGGAAGAAGCAAGAAGAGAAGAAGGAATGGAGGAAGGAAGTGAGGGTGGAAGGAAAGAAAGAAATGAGGGAGGAACAGAGGAAATAAAGAAGAGAGGAAGGGAGGAAGGAAGGAAAGAAGGGAGGGAAGGAGGGAAGGCCGAAGGGAGGGAGGAAGGAAGGAAAAAAGGAAGGAAGGAAGGAAGGAAGGAAGAGGGGAAGGGAGGGAGAAAGAGAGGAAGGGAGGGAGAAAGGAAGGAAGAAAAAGCAAAGGAAAGGGAAGGAAAATAAAGAAATGGAAAAAAGTGCTCACAAGACTCATCTGGGCATCCAGCTACACAGGAAATGAATATCGTTCAGGCTGACTTTTCCATGAGAATTTATAAAGTATAAATGAGTGAATGTCAGGCCTGAGGTCAAGCTCAGGGTTGTGCTAGAGGTCGGAGGTTGAGTAGGGATTTAGAAGGATCCAGTAATACCTCCCATACCAAATGAGTCATATTACACTAGCCTGCTGCTTTGGCTCGCTATGATTTTGGAGACTTTGAATTTTTGGTACAGGTGCTGCTATCATCAATCTCAGGATGTCAGTTATAAACTCACACATCTACTCCTTGGTAGTAAATTAGATATCTACACATGTCCTCTGAAATCTAGTAAAGGTCGGGCAAATACAAAAACAACCACAATGTCTTTATGGTTTTGGGAGTTTTAAAGTGCATCTAAGTTGAGCACAAATTAAATGTTAGTCCCACAGTCCCTGTACTCCTCTAAACCAACCTCTCTATCCAAGACCAATTTAATTCTCCCCTAATATGACCATTACAACACCTAATGGATGCACACATTTGCACTGGGAAGCACTCTTCCTGAGAACATTTAATTCCATTGTAAACTCTATTTCCCCATTAAGAAGTTATAAAATGTTATGTAAATTTGCTCAGATTTATCCCAGAATGTGGCTGCCAGAGTATATAATCTCCAACTTCTGTGAGGCTAAAGAGAAATACATCATTCTAAAATTACCAGTGGCATTTGACTAAAGAGTGAGATTCACATTGCCTAACAGAATACTTAAACTGTTGTCTCGGAAATCCTTACAGCTCGCTAACCTGAATGCCAAACTTCAGATTGTAATATGAGTGCTTTAAAAAAAAAACAAAAAACAAAATAAACCACAAAATAGAAACCTGTGAAAATGTAGAGGTGTGACAGATGGGAATACAGCACTTAAAACATGTTCTACCATTAGTGGTTTTGATATTCTCTTCCCATTCATAGCGTGTAGCAAGGTCCCAAAGAGTCACTAAAAAGTTGCTCAATATATTTAAAGGAGCAAAAGCACTGCATTAAAGATAACTAAGCCATTCCCCAACTAATAATAAACTAATACATGAAGAACAACAAAATAGTAGACTTCCCATTTGTATCTTAATTTAGCTAAAGACATGAATTTTATATAACCTTTTAACTGATTTTACACAAAGAGAAACAAAGTTCTATGTCATGGGTTACTGCCAAAAAGATAACCTTTGTTCAGTAAATTGTAAGCACCTTTGTAGAGATACAAGCTCTTCTAGTTATTTTTCTGGGGGGAAGGGTTTTTCTTTTTTGGTACTGGTGCTATATCCCAGCCACAAGCTCTTCTATTTACGAAGTGCTAAGGAGCTATACAACTATACCCTGTCTCCACTTAATGTAACCCAAAGGCATTTCAACTACTGCTTTGGGTAGTTTTTGTTATTGTTTAATGACCTGCAGAGTCATGTAATATAAGATTCACCCTATGGATCTACTCATACAGGAAATCTTGTTATTTAACATTTCTTAATTTTCACCAGTTTTTGTTTGTTTGTTTGTTTTTGTTTGTTTTTCCAGCCGTGGGACTTGAACTCTGGGCCTGGGCATTGTCCCTGAGTGCTTCAGCTTAAGGCAGGCACTCTACCACCTGAGCCACAGCGCCACATCTCATTTTCCGGTGCTTAATTGGAGGTAAGAGTCTCAAAGACTTTCCTTCTCGGGCTGGCTTTGAACCTCAGTCCTCAGATCTCAGCCTCCTGAGTAGCAAGTAGCTAGGATTATAGGCATGAGCCACCAGTACCTGGTAATTTTCACCAGTTTTAAGTACTTAAAGGGACATCATAGTTCAATCTGAATAATAATAATTTATTATTACTATCTTTAGCAAAACTGAGGCTTGAAGTTAGGGCCTGGGCATTGTCCCTTAGCTTTTTCCATTCAAGGTCCACTCCTGCCACTTGAGTCACAGTTTCACTTCCTGATATTTGGTGGCTAATTGAAGATGCGTCTCCCAGATTTTTCTGTCTGCACTGCCTTTGAACTACAGTCCTCAGATATCAGCCTCCTGCATAAGTAGAACTTTAATAGTGAGCTACCAGTACAGGATTTCAATCTGAATCATTCTTAATGTTCATTTGGCTCCTTTGGAACTGACACATGGACTAAGAGCCTCAATAGTCCAATGCCAGGTTCATATTATGTTTAGATCCAGATGACAGCGCTCAATTAGTATCATGATAAAATTATAACACATTAACATTATGATTATGTAAAAAAATCAAGAACTGAATCTAAGTAACTATTAATAATATTAATGCACTGTTCTGTTTCTTTCCTCCAAAACAACAAAAAATGAGAAAAACAGTTTGAAAGATCTGAACTGAGCACTGGTGGTTCCCACATAGGTATGTTTCTAGCTACTCAGGAAACTGAGATCTGATGAACGGGGTTCAAAGCCAGTCCAGGCAGTAAAGTCAGTGAGACTCTTATCTCCAATTAACCACCAGAAAACCAGAAGTACTCCTGTGGCTCAAAGTGGTAGAGTGAGCAAAAGAGCTCAGGGACAGCTCCCAAGCCTTGAGTTCAAGCCCCACAGTGAAAAACAAACAAACAAAAAATGAGTAAAAACATTAAGGAAATAGAATAACAATTTTATATGTAGTCTCTTTTACAACAGTGACCACAGACTTACATGCATCTTCATATGGTTTATTCTATGTCATAATAATTCCAGATGTCTTTTTATAATCTTACATCTTGTGTCCTGATTCATAGTTTATACAAATTAGGGACCACATATGATAGAGTGGTTATAGTTCTTAGATTAGAGGAACATTTTATTCCATTGTTGATTTTTTTCTTTGTTTAGTTTCTCCTAGTGACAGCACTCATCATGGTAAGTACAATAATAAATCTTGTCTTAGGAAATAACTATTGGAAGAATTCAAATAAAGATGTTGCCACTCTTTATCACCAATTATTAGCTAAACAAATGCCCTGTGGTACATTTGCAATTCATATTTGCAATGGAAAGTGTTTATGAAAGATATGCCTCATCTAGCTACAATGGCAGTAGAACAAGTGCACTTGAGCCAGGTTTTTAACAAAAATAGAAGAAATTGTACTTCATATAAGGACTGTAGTACTTTTTCAGGGATATAGAAAATATAGTTACCATGAAGGAAGGCTGAAATTTAACACTCTCAGATGAAAAAGAAAATAAAAACTTACATCTTGTATGTGATGGCAGTGCGCATCTGTCATCAATGTTGTGCTTTTTTTTGTGACAAGACGCCATGATCTCAGATGAGCAAATTACACACTGTATTTGTTTGAGCATGCCATACTACTCAACAGCTTCGCAAAAACTCCACATCTTTTGATGTTATTTTAGAAATCATTAGTAAGTAGAAGATAATTTGTCAAAGTACTTTGAGCAAGTTCACCCCTCTATTATATTACCATGTCCTTACCCACTTTTTCCAGCAGTAGTGTTTAATGGCTTTCATTATGCACTCTCTGTCTCTCTGTCTCTTTAAATACACACACACACACACACACACACACACACACACACACACACACACACACACTCTAATGTACTTCAATCATCTTTTCTCTCCATCTCCATTAGTATCTTTGCTTTTCCTCCTCACCACTTGATGTAATCAGGTCTGCTCTTCCCACATTTAACTATTTATCCTATTACTATTGTTATTGTTTTTACTTCCTTTTTTTGTCCTAGCACTAGGGCTTGACCTCAGGGCCTGGACACTATCTCTAAGCTTTTTACTCAAGACTACTACTCAACCACTTGAACCACAGCTCTAGTTCCTTATTATTGTTTTTGTAATCATCATCATCATCATCATCATCATCATCATCATCATCATCATCATCATCATTGTTTTTAGTTTAGATTCCATCAAAAAAAAAAAAGAATGGAAACATGTAATGTTTGGCTCTCTGTTCTAGGTTTATCTTGCTCAATGTAATGATATCCAACTCCATCCATTTTTCCTACAAGTAACAACATTTCATTTTTCTTTAAGGCTTGGTAATGCTCTGCTACTCCTCTATTTTGATAATACTTTCTTTATCCATGCATTGGTGGTTATGAATCTTGGCTGAGAGCATAGCGTGGTTATTGTGACCAGTGCTGTCACAAATACAGGTTTACAGGTAGATGCCTGTCTCTTACGTTGATTTACAATAAGGTTATCAGGTTGGTCTATTTTTAGCTTTTGATGAATCTCCATGCTCATTTCCATTCAGCTTGCAATAGTCTATGTTCCTGCCAGCAGTGTGTGAGTCCTTTTTCTCTCACATCTTTACCAGCATTTCTTGTTGTTTGTTTTGAAAGTCATTCTGATTGTGGTGCCATGGGAATCCTGTTTAAAAATGATTCTTCATGTTTAAGTCTTCAAGAGTTTTCCCAATATAATTTTATATAATACATGCCAAATGCTATATTTAGCTATTTTTAAATTCATGGTGGTTGCTTCTAACATTACTTGTGTGAACGTGTGTGCATGAGCACGTGAATGTGTGCCAATACCATGGTTTTAATTCAGGGCTTTGAATGCTCAATGAACTTACTTTGCTTGCTCCTCGCTGCTGCTTTGCCAACAGAGCCATGTCTCCTGTCCAGCATTTTTCTGGTATTCGAAGGTAGAATTTGATGGACTTTTCTACCCTGTCTAGCTTTGAATTTCAATCCTTTGGCCTTAGTCTTTTGAATAGCTAGGATTACAGGCATGAACCACAGTTACACAGCTGCTTTTAGAGTCATAAAAAACTTATGTATCTAATCAGTCATAAATATTATATACATGGCACCTTTGAATGGGTTAATTACTGAATTAAAGAAACATGTACAATGAACATATAGTAAATATACTATATGATTACAAAATATTTCCTATATGTTTCTAGTTTTTCATAATAAAATTAATTACAGAAATTGTCAAGATGGATGAGAATTCAGAAATCAGATTGTCTACAAAATAATTGTCTGTATGTCTTAAATAGTGACTAGAAAATGAAATGAAGGTCAGGTGCCAGTGGCTCATGCCTGTAATCCTAGATGCTCAGGAGGCTGAGATCTGAGGATTGAGGTTCAAAGACAACCCAGGCAGTAAAGCCCATGAAACTTATCTCCAATTAACGACTAGAAACCTGGAAGTGCTGTTGTGGCTCAAGAGGTACAGTGCTAATCTTGACCTAAAGAGCTCAGGGACAGCACCCAAGCCCAGAGTTCAAGCCCCATGACCAACAACAACAACCTCAACAAGAAAATGAAATGAAAGGGTATGCATGAATAGCCTCAAATTGTTCTGGCCTATGAGAAGAAAAATCACAACTCTTAAACTACAAGATTTGTGAAGATAGGAGAAACTGGAGAAGCAAGACGTATTTTCAAAGACAAAAATGGCTATGATAAAATTCCAGTTCTTTTCTAAAAATGATATATAGAATGAATGATAATGCAAGTAAACTTAAAATGGTAGATAGGAAGGAAAGACTGAAGATGAAATGATGGAATTGTTTTTGTCCATTTTAATCACACTAATCTTACTAATGTAAATTAAAACTTAACCTCACATTTCTAGAGGCTGAGAAGTTCAAGATTTCACACTGGCAGTTTCTTTTCTGTGTTTGGTGAGAGCCTCTCCTGCTTCATAGATGGTGGCTTCTCATTATGCCTTCTTCATATGGTAGAAGAAGCAACTGAGTTCCTTCAGGTCTGTCTTATAGAGGTCTGATCTCATTGTCAAGGGCAAAGCCCTCAGACCTAATGGCTCCTGAAAAACCTAACTCATAATGGCATTATCTCGGGATATAGGATTTCAATATATGAATTTGGATGTGCTGGGGAGATACAAACATTCACAATATCACAAAAATTATCTTCAAGTTTCATTTGTGAAATAAAAGTTTATATTATATTAAAAAGATTGGCTATTGCTACAAAATGAGTAAGGAAGAAAAATTTTACCATATTGTTCTAAGCTGTTCATTTTATTATTATTAAAACTATATGTTGTTGTAGCATAGATCATGAGATCAATGAAACTAAATAAGTAAGTCTAGAAATACATACACATTCATATATATACACAATAATATCTATATAATTAGCATATATTTGTACATATTATGTATCTTATATATACATTTTATGTATATAGTAACAGTCATAATGAATATGTTGCATATAAGTTTTTATATTAAATTTTTGTAAGTATATATAATAGATACATGAAAAAATGAAAGATTGTTTTATATATAGATATCTAAATTTAGGAAGTAGGTAATAGAAGAATACCAGACTTTGGTGAAAGAGTGTATACTTCAACAGATATCATGGAAATAGAATTTATGAACTAAAAATTTGTCCTATCATTCTTTTCTTTATTACGTTTCAAGTAAACAATTAAAAAGATGAAACCACACATAATGGGATACATCAAAGTTACATGGGAGTCAACTAAAAGTTTGAAAATGCTCAAAGGTAGAACAATTTAAGCACCAAAAACTGATAGCATTAGATTAGAACCCAAGTATAAATAAATATCCATGAATCCAAGAAATAAAAGACTGGATAAACAAATAGGAGGAAAAAACAAATCACCCACGCTGATGGCACCAATTATTCATGTAGCTACTTGGTCCTCAAGGAAGTAGAAAATAATACCTCACCCAGAGTTAGTAGAGACTAAACATAGCAATATCTTTCCATAGACTACAGCGTGGCAAAAGATGAAGGGTAGGTAAGGAGGAAATTTCAAGTGAGGAAATTTGACAACCATCACCTCAGTCAGGTGGTCAAATTCAACATCAATAATGCTACAATATACCTTGGATAGGATGCCATGTGAGTGGCCCTTTAACTCAGTGGTTTTCTTCCTCCAAACCCATAATCACAGCCTAATCATGAGAAAAACATCACCCAAGTCCGATGGAGAGACAATCTATAAAATACCTGACAAGTACCTTTAAGGACTGTCAGGGTCATCAGAAATAGGAAAACCTGAGAAATTGTCACCGGTAGAAGGATCAGGAGTTGACATGGCTAATGGTAGGGGGCATCCTCTGCAGGTCAGAAAAAGGACGAACGTAAAATCCATAACAAGATAAAGTATGAATTTTGGGGATGATATTAAATATAATTGTAACAACTCTCCATTCTCCTGCAACGTGTTAATGGATGGAGACACTGGCATGGATTATTTGGATTATATAGGATTATTTGGATTGTATGGATTATTCTGTGAACAATATTTGCAAATTTTCTGTACATTTAAATCTGCTCCACAATAAAAAGTTTATATAGAAATTAAGCCAGGCACATTGCGCACATCTGTAATCATAGTACTCAAGAATCTGCGAAAAGAAGATCTCAATAGCAAGGCCAGTCTGGTCTTGTGAAATTTTATGGTGGATATCAGAAAAATAACATTATTATTGTCATTAAAAGGATTTTATTATTGTCATTACTATTATTGCCATTCTTACTGTCATTATTATAATTACAATAATAATTACTATTGTTTGTGCTGGTATTAGTTCTTGAACTCTGGGCCTAGATGCTGTCCCTTAGCGTTTTTGCTAAATCACCTTAGTCACAGCTCCATTTCCAGCATTTTGATGGTTAAAGGATATGAGAACACTATGGGCTTCCCTGCTGGGGCTGGCTTCAAACTGTGATCCTCAGCTCTCAGCCTCCTGAGCAGCTAGGATTACAGATGTGTGCCATATTTAAAAAAATCATATTAAATTATGTAAATAGCTTTGCATCTTATAAAATTTCCCCTTCTGAGAGTTTGCATGAAAGTCCAAATAAGCTTTTCACAGGAGAAACAACACCAGGGCCTTTCACATACTAGGTAAATCCTGTTTGGGAGTGAGCTACAGCCCCCACCAACCTTAATTCCAGCTTCCATCTTTGGAAGAGTCTATTTATGGACATCTTCATCAGTAAACGTTCAAAGAAAAGCCAAAATAGTGAAATTATTTTGCACTTCCCAAACCTCAGAAAACACAGGAGGAATTATGTACTGTGTCTGTAAGTGTAATGCCATGATTAAGAGTTTTCCTCTGGAACTATATCCAAATAGAAGCCGGGTGCCGGTGGCTCACACCTGCCATCCTAGCTAATCAGGAGGCTGAGATCTGAGGATCACAGTTCAAAGCCAGCAGGGGTAAGAAAGTCTCCATGAGACTCTTCTCTCCAATTAACCACCTAAAAATAAAATAAAATAAAATGCCAAAAGTGGAGCTGTAGCTCAAAGCGGTAGAGTGCTAGCCTTGAGCCAAAGAGCTCAGGGACAGTGTCCAGGCCCTAAGTTCAAGCCCCACAATGGAAGAAAGTAAAAAAGGATGACTGCATAGCAAATAGAAAGTTTTAGAAAGCTGATCTGATACACCTACAAATCTAAAATAGACCCTTTATTGCAAATACAAATGACAATTGACTACTGTCTCTAAGGCACACAAGCAGGAAAAAGATATTAAAAACCATGAGATGAAAACTAATGAGATTATATTCCTGACTAGTATCTTTTCTTTTAACTTGAAACTTGAAGAGCATAGTGAATAAAATTTGACTGGATAGGAATTGCTAATGTATTTTAAGTTCTCAATAAATAAATAAATGTGTCAAGGAAATTGTAATAGTTTATGTAGATAACTATAAAAACATAGGCCCTTATAGATAATATACACAAATCTTTTATATTCTTATGGATTTATAGCAATAAATAACTAAAACCATATTTGTGGGAAAGGGTTTTTCTCTGCTCCCTTTGGGTGAACTTCTAGTAAATGGTTCTAAAACAGACTATAAACCAGTTAATTTGTCATTTAGATAAAAGAATATTACATTTCTATTTTTGAAATAGGCAATTAGTATGGTATGAAGGACAAACATCTATTAGTTTTCTCTTTTTACAGAGTTTAAAATATTAGTAGGAAATAGACATATTTCTCAAAACATTAGGAAAAATATCTAATAATTTTGAATATAGAAAGTTTACTCAGTAAATCCTTATTCTAAAATTGGTTTCTTATTCCATTATCTGAGGAAATTAGTATCATGAAAAAGAACCCTTGAGTTACCTAAATAATTTGGCATTCAGTGTCCTGGAGAGAGGAAGTATCTGTAATAGATTCCTCACTTCGATTTCAGGCATGTCCTTCATCTGAGAGAAAAAAAACAACACAATGTATCCCTAGAGAGAGGGATAGGCAAGGAATATAATGTTATTGGGTTTTTTTCCCCACACATTCTTACATTTTACCAACTGATTTCTTGGCTTTAGCATTTAAACATAGTCCTTTTGCTTTATAACTTAAAAATAGATTTAACTCTATCTTACTGTCTTCGTTTATGTGAAGTATTCACTTCTCAGGTATGTCATTAAAATCAATTGCTACAGGAGATATTTTGTAAATCTGTACCTTATGTGTGATTTATCTCCTTCTGCCTCTATACAACACTCTCTCTCTCTCTCTCTCTCTCCCTCTCTCTCTCTCTCTCTCTCTTTCTCTCTCTCTCACGCACACACACACACACACACACACACACACAATGGTATATTATTTTTTCAAAGATCAAATGACATGTTTGTTACAAGTTTGTCCGATTATTTAAAACCATCAATTTCAGTGAAGGGTGATTGCTACCAGAATTGTGTTTTGTCATAAATGGTGACAAGACAGGACAATAGCAGCAACTTCATCTTAGATAAGAAAAGAATCCCAAGAAGTTAGTGTCACGTTTGTTTGCCCTGACTTTCTTTCCGGAAAGGCACTTCCAACCAGTGCTCACAGAAAAGGATCCCAAGTGGAGCAAATGGTGTCATTGTGCTGAGAAGCTGATGTTGGACCAAAGAAGTATGAAAATGTGAAACAATCTCAGAGAGAAAGAAGCTAAGGATACAATTATCTGCATGAGAAGGACCAGTGGGTTCTTGGCCAATGGCTTGAGTTGTTCCTACCTAGGCAGAGAATCCTCCAAGTCAAGGAAAAATAAGCACTGCTTGCTATAGGATGGAGAGCTAAACCGTGATGGGAAATTTTGAAAGACTTTGGACGGTGGTAAAGGTCCATCCCAACAATTAAATCCACGGTTAGAAATACTATTGTTGGCAGTGAGCAAATTCCCCTAGAGTCAATGCAATCCTCCTCCTAAAGCTAGGAGCCACTTGGATTGAAATGAGAAAATGGGCTCTAAAATTTAATACAGAAATCAAATAGGACGCATGAAAACAAAACACAACTTTGTATTAAAAGGGAGAGGAGTAGAGAAAATATGCCACTTGGTTTGAAGGCTTACCACAAAATTATAATGACAGTATTGCATGTGGATGGATAGATAGAGAGAGACAGAGACAGAGAGAGAGAGTCCATAAATGTATACATAAATATAACATCGACTGATTTTCAACAGTTCTTCAAACTATTTTAATTTATGAAGTTTTTCTTTAACACATGGTACTGTCCCAACTAGATAAATGAGTGGAAAAGTATGAGTATTGATATTGATCTCCATTTTACATTATACATAAATTAACTCTAGTGTATCATAGACCTAAATAGAAAAACTAATCTTAAAATATTTCCTAAATATATATGTATAAGTACATACATATACATGTTATATCTATATATCTATCTACTTATATCTCTATCTTCTATCTATCTATCTATCTATCTATCTATCTATCTATCTATCTATCTATCTATCTATCTATCTATCTATCTATATCTATCTATCTATCTATCTATCTATCTATATCTATCTATCTATCTATCTATCTATCTATCTATCTATCTATCTATCTATCTATCTATCTATCTATCCAACATAGGCCAGACACTGAAGGCTCAGACCTGTAATCAGGTGGCTATGATCAGGGGCATATCATTAAGAAGACCAATCATTTAAATAGGGATATAGGTGGACCCATTACATCAATGAGATGTACAAGTCGTTATGTCGAAAAATGAACTTTACAACTTTGGCTGGGGGTGGTGAAGGGGGGGGGGAGATATTTGTGGGGGTGGGCGAGATATGGTAAGGGATAGGAAGGGGAAACAAAGGAGGAAACAACAATGCTTGATAAGAAATGTACTCATTATCTTGCCCATGTAATTGTAACCCCTCTGTACAGTATTTTCACAATAAAAGAAAATATATATATTATTAAAAAAACAAAACCCTGTACAAGAAGAGAAGTCTGTGAGAGTGTACAAAATAAGCAGCAAATATGTTTGTATATAAATTGAACTCATGTTTTATAATTTGTTAAAACAATTATCAGAATTCAAGAATTTTACTTATATTTACTGTTATAAAGGATATTATAAAGGATACAAATGAATAACCAGATGAAAGGTCACAAAGGTGGAAGTATGGACAGACCTTAATCATGAGTATCTGTTACCATCACTTGGAAAATGATACATATCTTCGCACATGAATACATTCACCGATCCAGAATTTCTTGGAATGTTGTAATTTGAGATTTCATAAAGGCTTTATCATGTAGGCATGATCCATTATTAACTCAAATCAACATCTATACCCTTTATCTTCTTTGAAGAATTGGTGTTGAGCTAAAAGTTCCAAGTTTTTAAACATGGCTTTGTCTTTCTCGTGAGCAGCCCCCATCCTGAAGCTTTCTAGGAACCTGCTAGGAATCATCTCATTAGGACAAAGATTCTCCTATCACGTAGGAAATTCCAAGAAACATTCAAGGTCTGTGTCTAGAACCAAGAACAGAGACCAAATTTGTATTCCTTACTGTGTCACAATGATGTAAATGAGTAACTTCATCAACATTCACATCATTATCTGGACATTTTAATATACTGCAAGCCCATCTTCTTTATAGATTTATTGTGCATAGCTTTAAAAAAACACAGTCAGAAAGCATTAATAAAAGTATCAACAGGATTTCCAAAGCAAACATAAATTCCCTCATGCTCAGTGGATGTGTAGAAACTCTGTCACTGTCACATTATTGACAGTTGTGTTGTCATTGGGGTCTAATCTTCTGACTCCCTGTCCTTAATTTTGTAAAAAATGAACCTTCTCCAAAGCAAAATGGTTCTATTGAAGCAAGGTAAATGTGCTTGATTTAAGTGGTAAAATTGAAAAATTTAGAATGGTAAGTTTCTTAGTGGAAAGTGACAGTCTCCTTGAAAGATTTCTGTATATGCAGACACCAAGGGTCTACTGTATGGAAATTTTGCCTACAATCAAAACTATAGCATCCTGTGGCTAGGGTTCTCTCTACCATACTTTTTCTCTGATAGTCCAAGAATGCCAAGTGTTCAATGGACACTGAGTATGTATTAACACAGGGTGAAAGGAGTATTTTGTTAAAATGGAAAAGCATGCCTAATTCTTAGCAATGATATTGGATTCTACACAGAAATTTGGTTCCATCTATTTAGGGTTTATGTGGAAGGATCTGGTCCACTTGGTAATTTTCATTTCCAAGATTCTTTTAAAGTTTAGTGTCACTGAGTATCATTGGACTAAATTCAAACAGAACATGGAAAAATGGGCTGATTTTTAAGTTAACATGGCTTTCACTAAATGATACCTAAAATTAATGACTAATGCCACTTATTTTGATTATTGGCAAAATAATTGAGATTCTTGGGGAATAATTAAATTGAAGAAAATGTTCTGATTGGTCAAGAGGTCAACACTGGTAATCACAGAAAATTATAATGGCTTACAGAATTGCATACTCAGGAATTAAAAGTGATTATCTTAATTATTATAATAAATTCGTAAATGAAGGCCTAAGTAACCAGTAATGACAAGATCCTTTGAATAAATCATGCATGCATACAAATACTTTAAAGTAATGCTTGAAATTTGGTTCAGTTTATGTCTATTTAATTTTCCAGAGGCTTGATCTTCAAATATAACACTTTCTTATTCAGGACGTGTTTCTCTTCTTCATGGGATTTATTCTCAAAATCTAATAGAATATTTCATCAGTATTGCAAGCCCAAACTAAATGTCAGATTTTTATTACTTTCAATATTGATGACATATCCTATGAATTGTTTATCATGAGGATCAAGAACACCTTGATTATTTATGATAATTTTTATTTCATTTTTCAAGAACCTGTTACATTCCCATTACATCACAATCTCATGCTTTAAATAAGAAAACTATAATAATATCAGTTTATGAAGAAATTGAGACAAAAAGGTTATCTGAGCCATGTAGAGTAATAGAATTACTTAATGACAATAGGCAGGAATAAGGTGTGAATCTTCTCAAAAATTCTTCCCATAAAAATCATAGTGCATTGTATTC
This sequence comes from Dipodomys spectabilis, assembly GCF_019054845.1. Taxonomy (NCBI): domain Eukaryota; kingdom Metazoa; phylum Chordata; class Mammalia; order Rodentia; family Heteromyidae; genus Dipodomys; species Dipodomys spectabilis. Next base: position 10,224,855 of record NW_024870728.1, read on the forward strand.
ATAAACTGCTTTGTTGTTGGGCAATTCCCTTGTACAACAACTTAAAGATAAGAAAAATATTTTAAACAATCCCAGTACCTATGAGTCACGTAACTCTGTGCCAATACTCATTTCCGTAGTATCAGGGATTCTAGAGCTGAGAATAAAGTCATTTTTTTTTTATTAAAAATACACTGCTTTGGTCTGTAGGCATTCACAGAGTGAGTTCAAAGGAGGATATTCTTAGGAGAGGATCACAAAGGTACAATAGCTATGTGCATCTAATCATGTAAAATAATATTTATCAAAATGAACTCCTGGAAATGAAAACAGTTTTTTCTTCATTGCTGTTTTTGTTTTCTTTTTCTTTTGTCTTGTTTGTTTGTTTACCTGTCTCTGGCAGGGCAAGGGGAGTGGACAGAGGTTGTAGGACAAAGAATGAATAAATGCAGCAGTGACACTCACTAGACACTATGTTGAAAATGAACTACATAACTTGTGGGTGAGAAAGGGAGGGAAACACTGGGGCAAGAGTGAGGGAAGGGGTGACATTGTTCAAAAAGAAAATGTACTCTTGGTCTGACTTATGTAATTGTAACCCCTCTGTACATCATCTTTACAATAAGAATAAAAAATAGAATAGTATATATAATGTATATATATATATATATATATATATACTGTTTAAAGTTGACATATCTTTACTGTTGTAATATTTGTAAACTACTTCCTGATGACACTTTTATCTTGAAGTAGAATCTCATTGTGTTGCCCAGGTTGGTCTTAAATTCCTGGGCCCAAGAGATCCTCCTGTCTCAGTGTCCTGAGTAGCTGGGATTATTGGTACATGCCGCAATGTGACTTTTTCAAAATATTATTGCTAAATTATCTTACCCAATTTTGTTCTTCATCATCATGATAGTCTCATAAATTAGGCAAATATCAAATGTTCATTGGACCCTGATCCTGCCCAACCCACCAGTACCTTTCTCTCGATTCCAAGCAAATGTTGTTCAATGTCCAGGGAGCTGTTGCTTGTAATGCTTCCTATACGTTTCACTTGTTTCTTATTCATGAACTTACTAGCTGTACTTCTGAGGGTGCACAGAAGGTGAGGCTGTGGTCATCCTCTTTCACTACCCCGCCCCTCCCCCCCCCACAATTACTTTTCCTTCCATAAGTATGTTGTAATACAGGCTTTTCTCCAGCCATGATGCTCCCTTCTACTCTACCCATTTGTCTTGACATGATCAACTCCTGCTCTATCTACTATGAGGAGTAATTCACAGGCAAAGCTATAGTAAGCACGAACCATCACAGGACACAACAATCCAGTATCATAAGGTACTCATCCTGAGAAAAATGTTAAGAACACATGACAAAAATCACAATAGCAAGAAGTGTTGATGTACATTGTCTTAAATAAGGTAAATAAAACGAGGAAAGATTGATAAGATTTCTAAGCATGTATTAAATAAAATTTATTATATGTCCATCAACTTTTTACTAAGGGAAATTTATTATATGTCCATCAACTTTTCACTAAGAGAAATTTAAATTGTAAAAAGGCCAATTAAAAGTTCATCAAGGTGGAGTTACATTTTGTCAGTAAATATGAATATCAGCTTTGATTGGGACTTTTAATAATCATTAGTGATGCTTAAGTACCTCTCTGTATTTTTCCATAGAATAGAGCTGAATTATACTTCCTCTATTATCATCAAATTAGATGTGAACACAAGTTTTGAATAATGAACTATTCTTTCATGGGTGGAAACTTCATGAGGGAAAATATTTCCATCATGTATTCTTTATCTTACTCTGAACATTATGGAAATGTGAAAACACAGCCAGGCTATACTTTCACCCCTGAATGGACTATGACATGAGATCAAAGCTCAGTTCTGTCCCTGAGATTTGGGGGGTGCATTTGCTTTCTAAAGTGTGAATCTCTAATAATCATTGAAATAAAACTAAGAAGAAAATAACAAAAAATTCAACATTAGTTACTTGAAAATGAACATATTATTCTTCATGTTGTTGTTAATGCCTTTGTAACTTCTGTGTATCTCTATATTAATTTTTCAGTGACATGAAACATGGGAATACTGTGACAAACTAGAAGCATTTTTTTATCTCCAAGGGAAAGTAAGCTCAATCTATTTTTTTTTTTTGGATGCTGTACTTATAAGAATAATATCAATAGTGGTGACAACAGTGTCTTCACTGCCTTCCTTCCAATTCTCAGAATAGAACAGAATGTGTGAGATACAGGAAACACCAGGAGGAATTTGTGATCAGCGACAACATTATATTTACATTGTGTGTGCAGCCTGCTGGCTCCACTAAACTATTTTTTTTGGTTTCTTCATTTGTCCTTACTTTTTTTCCCCTTTCTGTTCTACTTTCTTTCCTAAAGAAAATGAGAATGAGGCATGGCATTTCCTGAATGGAGGAAATCACAAAACCCAGCTCTTAATTCACACCTGTTTTAACAATGGGTTTCATGGAGCGACAAGGTATAAAAACAAGGTATCAAAACTCTTTCCTTGTTCTTGCATCAGACAAGAAGGAAATAGGCCAGCTTAGGTGAAAGGAAAAGTAAAAATAAGAAAGCAAAGAGAGATAAGAAAGAGCCATCAGGAGGGGGAGAGGGATTGGACCAAGGTATATTTTATGTTTGTCTAAAAATGTCATGATGAAACCCCTTATCGTGTCCAACTTAATGCATATCAATAAACAAAAACAGTTACTCACCCAGGCTGTTTCTGAGGAGCTATCTTTACCTTTTCAATCCATGATTTTAAGACAAAGAGAACATCAATATCTCAAAATGTCTACATATAAGAATTGTGCAGTTGTTTGCAGTCTCTGGACAATTTGGTAGCTCACAGAGAGGCTGTAGAGAATCCCTGTAACTTTCTTCTTCCTAGAAGTTCACCCTTCTCCGTTCATTATAAACTGGCTTCCAGTCTTAGACACCTGGTTTTCAAAGTTAGTTCTATATAGAATTACCTAAGTTATTTTTATTAAAAAAAAAAAAGACCTGTCTTCTCTTGAGAAATTCCAGGATTAGCTTTGAGGTGAGTCAGAGTAAATAACCATTTTGCCAGTATTATCCACTTATCCAGATATATATATAGCTTGATGCAGGTGAACTGAACATACCTTTTGGAAAAATTCTATGAGCTAGACATATTGTCCTACATATAAATTATTTTTATTATGCTTTGTCATAGAGCTTGACTTGTTCCCAAGGGAGATATATAGGCATGAAGTGAACACATGTATTCTCAACTGCTTTAATTAAAACAGTGGCATGCATATTTCAGTGTGATTAACAAAAAGCAAAATTGATTTGTTTTTTTCTGGGTAATTGAATACATTAAAACCTCAATCCTCTTTCTTCTCTGTCTTAACCCTAGAGACTATTCCACTTCTATCTCATAGGTATTGAAATGTTTAAAATTTGCTTACAAATATCATTTAAGTTTTATGTTACTTTTTTTATTTTTTGGTTGTATTTCATTTAATTCTAGTATCAGACATGAAACCTGATATCAAATGAGTGTGAATTTTTTTTAAATGTGACACACTAAACAACATCGACATATCTCTTTCCTATAAAGGAAAATATTTTATTTTATGATAATGTACACTACTATTTGACAGAAATATGTCTACGCTTGTCATAGTGTAAGGAAGGACTGGGCACTCTTTCTCAAGCACACATCTTTTGATGGACAATGTGAATTTATTAAAGTAAAATCACATACCAAGGTAAATCACTTTGTGTTTTCATTACAGTAGCAATGAGACACGCATTTCTGCTCCTATCCAAACACACTGTTACTACGACATATCTGTCAGGGTGATACATGAAATTCAAATCCTGATTACTCTTGGGATGCGCCCTTGGACTCCTAAACATCTGTTTATTTGTTTATTTATAAAGTATGCATCACAAATCTGCCACATGCTGATGAGGTAACAGATAAGAAGATGAAAAGCAGAACCCCGATAACTTTTCCTCATGGGACTGATACTATATTAGCAAAACTAATCATAAGACAAACAATAAAGTTAACAGCTTGCACAAGAGCCTCCCCAGTCACTCCCTGGTGGTAGTCATCCTTCCTATACTGAGCTACAGCTCCCTGAGTGACCCATAAGAGACTATGGAAGGGACCTAAGAAGAGAAGTAGAGGCCCATCAACAGCAGCCAGTACCAACCTGTTAGCCATGTCTTGCGAACCGATGGTGAGGAAGCCACAACAATAGGTCCAGCCAAGAGTGTTTCTTAACTGGGACTCCATGAGAAACACCAAGACTGAAAAACTCCAGCCATCCCTGGGGTCTCAGCCCACAGAAACTAAATGTAAAGATGAGAAAGAGCACCAAGCTTGGTGGAATGAAGGATGTGTGCGGCCTCAGGGATCATGAGTCCCACAACTAAACACGACAGACATCAGTTTGCCTTGATTGCAACAGCAGTTTCTCTCCATTTGTTTTAAGATTATGAACTTTTGTGCTGCAGAGGACAAATATAGGATTATCACTTACCTGGAGCCAAGATAGTGCTGAGTGTATGAAAGTTGGCAAGTGAGAGAAGGTGAATCCAATCAGGCCATTAAAGCAACAGAGAGTCCAAGACATGTATGCAGACTAGCTCTTCTGAAAGAGGGGAGGAGATAGGTCCCTGCATGGAGTCACACAGCATTTATACTAGCATCGCAGAAGGACAGCGAGATTACAGTATTAATCATGAATACAGACACACATCACAGGATAAAAGCAAATGTTCACTGCTGTCAACGAAGTCCATGCTTGTTCAACATTTAACACAATAAAAGTGCATTCCTTCTTTCCCTTTTTTGTTGTTATGTTGGGAATTTAACTTAAGCCCTTGTACATCCTATACATTGGCTCTACTACTGGAGGCACATCTCCAGTTCTTTTGCTCTTAGTTTGTTATTCAGCTAGATCCTTCTTTTGTCTTGGCTGGACTCAGATAATAGCCTTCCTATCTTCATAATGCTACCATCACCTTAGCACAAATTTTTTTATTTGTATCACAGATTAAGGAAGGAAATTTGCTATTGGTCGAGAGGATGGCCACACACTCACTAAAAACACATTCTATCTTCATATCTTTGCTATATTAGATCTTTGAAGTTTTCTCCTGTAGACAGAGAAAGAATAGAGGATCATGTATAGGAAGTCTATGGAGAATTCTGGAAGTGGCCCAAACTCATACGGCTTTAGTTAACCAGTCACATTGTTCAGACTAACTAAAAGAGTTTACTCCAGTTACTATGTGCTACAAAAGAAAGGAAGGAATGAAGGAAGAAAGAGAGGGAGGTAGGGAGGGAGAAGGGAAGAGAGAAAGAAAGAAAAGGAAACAAAAGAAAAGGAAAAGAAAGAAAGAAAGAAAGGAAGGAAGGAAGGAAGGAAGGAAGAAAGAAAGAAAGAAAGAGAGGGAGGGAGGGAGGAAGGAAGGAAGGGAGAGAGAGAGGAAGGGAAGAAGGGAGAAATGGAAGGAGGGAAGGAGGAAGGAAGGAAGGAAGGGAAAGAAAGGAAGGGAGGGAGAGAGAAAAAAGAGAAAAAGAAAGAAAAAAAGAGAGAAAAGTATCATGGACATGTTTTTGAGATGGGTACCCACAGAAGGAAGGAGAGCCTTTGGAGAGGGTGAAGGAGGATGAATAGGTTATTTTATATGCATTAATAAAAACCTTAAAAGGAAATCCATTGGAATAATTTGAAGAAGTGAGCAAATGCAGTTTTTATAGGCAATGTACATTATGTAAAAAAATGAACTACATAACCTAAGGATGGGGATGGGAGGGGAAAATGGAATAGACAGTAGAAGCCGTGACATTGACCAAGAAGCATTGTACTCATAATCTGAGTTATGGAATTGTAACCCCTTTGTACAACTACATCATCATCATCATCATCAACAACAACAACAATAAATAATGGAAGGGTAATGAGATAATGACAATGGATTGGGTTACATAGTATGCATATATGGAAATATCACAGTGAAATCCTCATGTACAACTAATACCTCCTATAAAAACATCCTGTTTTATAAAAGAAAAAAAGAGTTTGGGAAATTTAGACTCAGGAAGAAGAGAAAATGAGTTTGCAGATCACTGAGCAGTTGCTGATACAGTCTTCCTTTTGTACTTAGGAAATACTTATCTCATGAGAACATTTTACATTAAATTCTTTTTTAATAATTAATTTTTATTGTCAAGGCGATATAGAGAGGGGTTACAGTTACATAAGTAAGATAATAAGTACATTTGTTGTCAAACTTGTTACCCCTTCCCTCATTTTTCTCCTACTTAAACTCTTAAATGAGACTATTTCATTAAAACTTCACACATAAAATATATCTGCTCTTGCCTCAAACCAGAGTCCTATCTGTGGGAAATGTAGCTCAGAGCCAAGATACCAGAGGATAAGCATTGTTCTTTACTAGGTCTTCCTATGGTTCATTGTCAGCAAGTGGTTAATGAATGAAAAAGACAGGTCATACTTTCCCTCCCACCACATCTCCACTGTCACCAGGGAGAAGCATGGGTATACTAAATGCACAAAACAGGCCCATTCAATAATGTTTAAAAAAAGGTAGGTTTGGCACCATCACCCACAACTTTAATCCCAGCTACTCAAGAGGCTAGCACAGAAAATACAGGATTCCAGGACAGCCTGGGCCAGGTAAGATCTATCATCTAAAAGTTAAACTAAAAAGCCAAAGGACTAAGGATGTAGCTTAAGTGGTAGACTACTTGCCTAGCAAGCTCAAGGCCTCAACTTCAACCACAGTGCCAAAAAGAAAAATAAAAGTAACAAGGGGAGGCACGTCTTCAGACCTGTGATCGAATCCTGCAGGGCAAGCCTTTCAGATTTCTCTTCCCTCAGCACTGCTATCGCTTCTGAGTTAGACTCCAATTCTGTTTGGGAGGAGCCAGCTTTTCCTTGGTATGTTTTCCTTGCTTTGGTCTATCATTCTTTATACTGTTTTCTGATATAGGTTAACAATTGCATAATCCATGGGATCTATATAGAAATTGCATCCTGCTTTTGGGGAAAAGGAACCAAAGTTTGTGTTAGCACTCAGATAGTCAAAGACATTCTTTTTAATTCTAGTTTTGAAGTATCTTTTGCTTTGGTTATCCAATAAAGAAGTACAAAAGCATTAGGGGAAAATATAGGGCAGTGTTTTCTCAAGTTGAACATGTGCTTACCATATGATCTAGCAACTGCACTCTAAAAAATTTCTTTCCCACAGAAGTAAAAATGTATGTCCGCTCCAAACCTGCATACAAGCATGCATAGCAATTTTATTTATAATAAGCCATAGATGGAAATGACCCAAATCGCCTTCAGCAGGTGCATGATTGAAATAAACAATGTAGTATCTCCATGCCATGAAATCTCACTCAGCAATTAAAGGAACAAAGGATTCATACATGTACAACATAGATTGATTTTTGTATTGGTTTGCTCATTGCTTCTGTAATAAATTGCCACAAGCCAGGTGCAGTGGTTCACGCCTGTAATCCTAACTACTTGGGAAGTATAGACCAGGGGGATTGAGGATAAGGTAAAATCCTATCTCAATGAAAAGACTTAGGCATGGTAGCATGCACTTGCTACCCCAGCTTTTTTGGAGGCATAAAGCAGGAAAGTCACAGTTCAGGATGGCTTGGGGCAAGAAAAGTGTAGCTCAACCTAAAAAATATAAAGCTTATAACCTGAGGATGTGACTTTAGTGGAGAATTGACCTAGAAATGTGAGGCCCTTCAAAAGCTATGTACATATGATCATATATGATGATGCTAAGTAAAATGAACCCCAAGATAGAGACACAAGTGATTTATCTTTCTTGATGTTGTTTTTAATGTACTTAAAATGTACCATTTTTTTGTTTCTTTTATATGTTCTTCCCCCATGATATAACTCCTGTTTTCACTGTATTAGATTCTGGTGCCCTGCATCTTGTATATACACTTTTCTTATTTGGGAAGGGGAAGGGAAATAACAAAATGCTTAAATAAGGATACAGGTTGACCCATTGGAACAATGAGATGTACAAAACACTATGTTGAAACTGAACTTTACAACTTGGGTGGAGGGAAGAGAGAGGAGTTGGGGAGGTGGGGCAGGGATGGGTAGGGGAAAACAAAGGAGGAGGTAACAATGCTCAATAGGAAATGTATTCATTGCCTTACTCATGTAACTGTTATGCCTCTGTATAGTATTTTTACAATAAAATATATAAAAAAGAGAAATGTGAGGCCTTGAGCATCCCAGAGCTGACAAAAAAAACTCACCACTAATGCAATGAGATAAGACAACATAAATTTATGTTCTTATAGTTCTTGCGATTAGAAGTAAAAAAAAATATGAGCAAACTTGACACATCCACAGGCTTCTGGTAAGATTCCATCCATCTCTCATCATACATTTGCATGTACATATATAGAGAGAGTGGTATTTTATTTAAGCCATAAATGTAATGAAATTGTGTCATTTATAGGAAAGTGGATAGAACTAGAGATCATGATGTTAAGCGAATTAAGATAATTTCAGAAAGACAAACATGAAGTTTTCTTCTATATGGTGACTCTAGATTAAAACTGACACAGAAGCAGAAGAGTGAATAGATATGGGAGGGAAAGGGAAAAAGAGAAGGTGATGAGGAGGTTATAAATACAATTAAAATAGTTATATACAAGTACAAAAATATTCTATTGGAACCCATTATTTTCTGCAATTAATAAGAAAAAGTTACACTATTTTCTTTACTATTCTCTCTTCTCTTCCTACCAAATACAGTTTCATATTTTTTTCTTCGTGGTTAATTTTATTCCTACATATCACATTAATTTATGTGAGGATAATGAAATTCAAGTGTCCACTATAAAATTATAACCAGTTAATGCTGTTCTTTCAGAAAGATCTTGGGTATGACATGCTCTGTTAAATCATAGTCTACGATTTCTAGAAGAACATATTTGGAGGAGAACAAGAGAAGAAAGTTAAAATTATAAACAGATGTGGGGAAGGTAGAGAGCAGCAATCCAGGAGCATCTCCCAGACCAAGTGATGGGATGTGGGTACTTTTGTTTATTAGCTTGAATTATCCTTCATACTATATTAATAATGGGAAACAACGAATATATTGTCATAGCTTTGCGTGATGTGGTGGAAGACATAACGGGATTTTTCTCTGACTACAGGTCTCTGCAAGGAAGAGAGAATACCTTGTGTATGAACCTTGTAGCTTGTGATGATGGCTCCCACCTCCTTCCCAAAAGGGCTTAGTAAACCTGTCATTCTATGAAGGTTGTATGTGAGGTGCTTATCTTTCACTTACCCTTTGTCCTCCACGTTCCAAGGAGTGTTTACATGCTACAACAGATGCCAAAGTGCATTTTTTCTCTTTACTTGAGCGGTGGAGAACTAATTTCTAACTATATATATATAATTACATATATATAATATATGTATGCATATATACATACACACACACATATGTGTGTGTGTGTGTGTGTGTGTGTGTGTAAGAATGCCAGCAATAGCCTAAGTAATAGTAGTTATTAGAGCCTGGATGCCTGTGTGATTTCACAGGAAATCTTTGGGTCAGGGGTTATTATTTCTACCACACAGATGAACTAACTGAAATGCTAGATAACTTGTACAGAAAGATAAGGCTGCCAAGTGCAATACCCTTAGGTTCGAATTCAGAGCCCAGAAGCTGAAAGACTGTGAGATATGTAGGTAGTTTATTTCTTTCATGACAAAACCGTTTACATGGTCCCAATGTTATATCTTGCATTTGGTAGACCCTCGGTGCTTAATACTCCTTCATTCCCTCCATATCTCTTCCTGAACAATACAGTAAAGAACAATTAAATCCTGCAAAAATACGCCACAGTTCCACATTCCAGGAATATGTGAAATTCAAAGGCAGGTGGTTGGGGAGAGACTTTTGGTGTGGAATTTGGATGTCATGGTGAGTGGAGAGCCAGATGCGTGGAAGACTTGGGAGTTAAATTCATCAGCAGAGTGAAGTAATAGATTCCAGAATTTAGTAGCTCCAGTTGGCAATCAGAAGCCTGATGAAGACTCCTTCTGACTTCCTAGAAGCAAAGCTATGGAAGAAATATTTGAGGCATGGAAGAAGGTGACCACCAAGAAAGGAAATGGGCAGCAGGGGTGGAGAGAAATGGGATAACCAAGAAACACTGTAGGAGCGCTCACATCTATCATTGAAGACTAAATGGTCTCCAGTTTTGAAGTATCACAAAGTTCTGACAGAGTGTCCTGACATCACCGATCCTTTTGGTGAAAAAGCACTCCCATACAAAGGCCCTGGGAAGGTAGAGGAGGACAGGTTTCACACCTCCATGTGTGTGTGGGGGGGAGAAGGGATTGGAGTTATGAAAGAACAGAGCCCAACAGAGCCCCTAATAGCAATTGGATTAGCAGGCCCATTCTGCAAGAGATGGCACAAGACAATGGCACCCCTCCTGTCAACTAGGTGGTGATCTATGGAGTGAAAGCAGTCCTATGAAAGAGATTTCCAAAAGGCAGCTGTGCACGATGATCCTCACACAATGCCCAACTAGCATGTGCGTGGGAGAGATGCCATACAAAAACTCAGAGCACTAGCAGGCCCAGTTTGACAGCCTTGAAGGAGATTGGCTAAAATGGCCTAAGTGGCTGTTTCCCACACACACTGGCAGCTTTTCCTTCTCTTTCCCTTCATTTTCAAGGTCAGGCAGTAAGTGGAGAAGTCTATGAAGGCTGAAATGGACATGACCATGAATATCAATAAGACCCTTGATCCTGCGCAGTATAGTCAAGTGTGCTGGGGCCATCTCCTAACTCTTTGAGAGGCAAGGAGCTATTATAACCATGAACTTTTTAACCTTCAGTTCTATAGAGACAGCAATCACACATTGCCATAATTCCATTAGTTAATGAATACTTGAAGAATTTGTCCATCGTAAAAAATACACTTACAAATTAGTCCATCAATTATCTCCTGGGTCAATGTTTCTTCTTGGTTTTTTTTTTTAAGTCTTTTCCTTTAACTGAGATTGTACGGGAAAGCTGTAATTAAGGCTTCCATTAAAATGTTTCATGTAATCATATAGATAGATTGAGAAAGAAAAATGTTCTTGATTCAATTCAGATTTTTTTCAGTCTATATACCTATTTCAAATTCTTGTGCAGAGAAGTCTAATTTAGAAACAGGAAATTTAAAATGAATGTGTCCACTTCTGCCCACCACTTCTGGACAATGGCACATAGACCACTGTAATGTTCTATCTATCTATCTATCTATCTATCATCTTTCCACTTACCTATTTTAGTACAGATATGGCTCAATCTATCTCTGTTTCCTTTCCTTTTTTCTTTCTTTCTTTTCCTTTTTTCTTCCTTCCTTTATTTCTTTCCTTCTTTCTTTCTTTCCTTCTTTCTTTCTTTCTTTCCTTCCTTCCTTCCTTCTTTTTTCCTTCCTTCCTTCCTTCCTTCCTTCCTTCCTTCCTTCCTTCCTTCCTTCCTTCCTTCCTTCCTTTCTTTCTTCCTTTCTTTCTTTCTTTCTTTCTTTCTTCCTTCCTTTCTTTCTTTCTTTCTTTCTTGCTGCCCTTTCTCTCTTCCTCTTTCTTTCTGTCTCTCACTCTTTCTTTCTTCCCATCTATCAATCTATGTATTTTAGTACAGGTACTAGTGCTTGCACTCAGGGCCTTTAGCTTTTTCTGCTCAAGACTATCATTGCACCATTTGTGACAAAGCTGTACTTTCAGATTTTTTGCTTGTTAATTGAAAACTGAGTCTCTCAGCTTTGTCTGTTTAAATTAGCTTCAAACCATGATCCTCAGATATCAGCCTCCTGATTAGATAGGATTACAGGTATGAGTCACCAACATCTAGCTTTTATACACTGTCATGCTGACCCTAGCGACAGCTGTAGGATTCTGCTTGATGCAGGAATCAGGACATTAGCTATCAATCAGTTCCAAGAAATGGAAGTAACTCAACTTCCATAGAAAGAAAGCCTAATTTAGGATTGGAAGATCAGAGTTATGAATTCATTAGTTTCCATGTTTAACTCTTTCTTTAAGCAAGTTAATTAACACAGCTTCTATTCCCTTCTATCTTTGAGACATCAGTAGCATGATGTCACATAACATTTTACTTGCGTAAACTTAACCACCTCTATAATCAGAAAAGAACAGCAACAAGAAGCCTGATGAAGACACCTTCTGACTTCCTAGAAGCAAAGCTATGGAAGAAATATTTGAGGCAGGGAAGAAGGTGACCACCAAGAAAAGAAATGGGCAGCAGGGGTGGAGAGAAATGGGATAACCAAGAAACACTGTAGGAGCGCTCACATCTATCATTGAAGACTAAATGGTCTCCAGTTTTGAAGTATCACAAAGTTCTGACAGAGTGTCCTGACATCACCGATCCTTTCGGTGAAAAAGCACTCCCATACAAAGGCCCTGGGAGGTATTTTCTACCACAGGCATCACATACATCAATGTAGTGGGGAAACTCTTTAGATTAATGTCATAGAAAAGAGGGAATAAGCTCTTTTATGCCACATTCCACTAAGAAAACTCTTTTTAGAAAAAGAAATCTTGATGCTACACACATTATTTCCCCGATATGTTGAGTTTAGGCTTAATCTCTTTTAAAGAATGACTGTACTTTAGTCAATACCAGAGCTACTGAGTGACTGTAAGGTAGGGTAGAAAACACCTTTAGAAGTTAAAACAGTGTTAGCTAAATAAATGGATCCAGTGGTGATGGTGGTGATGGTGATAATAAGACCCTGGACACAAAAAGACATTAAAATGTGCAGAAAGACTGGGAACAGAAATGAGAAAGTATAGCCTATTGTTACTAATTTGTTTTGCTGCCAATACAATAAAGATGTCAATAATCAAATTGTTGGTTGCATGCCTTCCGATATATCAGAAAACTACAAATGTAGGTCTGGGACCTTGGGATGAAATTATTGAAAAATCTTTGGTGAAGCCGTACACAAGGATTTCTATAGTGCTGATTTCAGACTGGAAACACAAAAATGCCTATTCACTGGCCAGAAAGTAACATTAGGAAATAGAGAAGTAAAGAAATGTTAGTAACAAAAACATCTCTTGGATGATCACTTGTATAAAAGAAAGCTATGCCAGGTTCCCCTGGCTCATGCCCATAATCTTAGCTACCCAAGAGGCTGAGATCTGAAGATCATGGTTCAAAGCAGTCCCCCCAGGAAAATCCATGAGACCACCAGAAAACCAGAAGTGGCACTGTGGCTCAAGTGGTAGAGTGCTAGCTTTGAGCTGAAGAGCTGAGGGACAGCACCCAGGCCCAGAGTTCAAGACCCAGGACTGACCCCCACCCCACCAAAAAAAAAATTTCCTGAAAACCTTCCCTTTGTTTTTTCTTTAAAAGTAGATATTCCTTAGTAGTAAGGTGTGTGTGTGGGGGGGGGGGGGGGTTTGGGCCTTTTCCTTTGTTTTACCATGCTATCAATTTTTTATATCTGTTTTGTATTGCAACAGTACTGTACAGAAGAGTTACAGTTACATGAGTAAGGTAATGAGTACATTTCCTATCGAGCCTTGTTACCTCCTCCTTTGTTTTTCCCCTACCATCCTTTCCCTCCCCACCTCCCCACCTCCTCCCTCCACCCCCCCCCAAGTTGTGAAGTTTGTTTTCAACATAGTGTCTTGTACATGTCATTGTTACAATGGGTCAACCTTTATCCTTATTAAGCATTTTGTTATTTCCCTTCCCCTCCCCAAATTAGAAAAATGTATATACAAAATGCAGGGCACCAGAATCTAATACAGTGAAAATAGGAGTGGAAGTATAAACAAAAGAAACAAAATAATCACACAGTGCATTATAAGTATGTTAAAAACAATAGCAAGAAAGAGAACCACTTGTGTCCCTATCTTGGGGTTCATTTCTCTTAACATCATCTTATTTGATCATATGTACATAGCTTTGGATCTTTTCTGCTTGTCCTAGACACATATTAGTTATTGCAAATAAGGGAAACTATGGGACTTATGTTTCTTTGGGCCTGGATTACTTCACTTAATGTAATTTTTTCCAAGTCTTTCCACTTCCTAACAAATGGGGCATGTCATTCTTTCTGATGGAGGCATAGAATTAAATTGTATATATGTATGTATATATATATATATATATATATATATATACATATATCACATTTTCTTGATCCATTCATCTACTGAGGGGCATCTGATATCTTAGCTATGGTGAATAATGTTGTGATAAATATAGTTGTGCTGGTCGCTTTAGTATAGCCTTGTTTGTGGTCATTTGGGTAAACCATGCTATCAATTTTAAAGAAGGCCATGATAGACACTTTGCTATAATGATCTATGTCAAAATAGTGACAAGCAAACACTTCTCTCATTTAATGAGAATATTTTTGGTTTTATATTCAATTATTTTTCAAGTAAGTTTTCTTTAGCAAAGCAGAGAATTTCAAGTAGACTTAATTTATTGCAAAGAAGAATTTATAACATTTCACACACAGACACACAGACATACACACTTCTCTTCATTTATGGTTTCCATTGCAAAGAAATTAAAGAGATTTGGCAGAAACTTTAACTATACATAGTTGGTGATATATTAAATTTATGCCCAGCTGACAATGTGTGAAATGATAGGTTTGAAGTTTACACTTTATTAGGCCATTTCAATATGTATTTTTTCTATTATCTTTCAGAACTTTACTATCTCCTCTTTCAATGATTCCCCTTAATGACATTTGAAAACATCATCCCCTGATTTCACAGAATGCACATTCAAATTTACACAAATAGATCAAATGTAAAATGAGACCCAGACTATACAGAACATGTTAAAAATTATACATTTTCCTCATTCAATTCTTTGAGAACTATTTTATTGTTTGATTGGATAATCCATGCTCTCTGTGTCTCACTCTGCCTGCTTTTATATACTATGAAGACTGAGTAAATAGACATATTTTAATACGAGTTAATATGAGTTTTTAGAGTTAGAAATGAACGCACAAATGGGTTGGAAAACAACCACCAAGACACAGTGCCAGATATGGTGCCTTGTGCCTATCGCTTATTGCACTTAATCATTGAGGTGATGATTATTCATACAGAAATGATGATGCCCAAAGTGAAGAGAATATTCACCAGTGTGGTAATAGCCGAAATTCAGAACAAGAATACAAATGCTCTTTCATTCAAAATAATACTAGCACAGAAAGTGCCTTCCACTAAAAAAAAACCCCAAGAGATCAAATATCTATGCAACATTTGCAAGACTGGTTTTCAAACAATACAAGAACACCTTTAAAACACATGCTATTCAAAGGGATAGCTGGGAGAGGACAATGAAGGGGTGTTATTGCACTCATAAACTGACATGTTGACTTGTACCCTTTGTATACTACTCAAAGATAACAAAATATAATTTAGAAAATATTTGTTATTCGTACAATATCATGATCTAGTGGACCGCACTTCAAATTTATGAGTCTACTTTTTTACACAAATGTCCCCAAGTGTTTCTAATACAGGTAATTTTCTGACTTAAAAAACCCTTTCTCACATAAATATTTTATTACAGAAAGGTATTTTACTTTTTAGAGTTAATTATCTAGCCTATTTTCTTATTTTTTAGATATCACTGTAGTCCATTTGCCTCATAAAAGATAAAATTCTATGGAAACTTAACCAAAAATACATGAAAATGAAGGACAGAATATGCAATTTGTTTTTTCTGACAACTATGTCTAGTTTTCTTTTGGTCTACCATCTGATAGCTTTTAGATCTCATTCTTTTTTTAAATCTCCAAATTAGCATTTTTTAAATAAAATATTTCAAAGCATTTGATTTAATGGAGTTTTCATGATAAAAAAAAAATTTAAATGTTCTCATTGTTTCTGTCAAAGGACCTGAAAATAACCTCAAGTCTACATAAATCTTTAAAAATTCACTTCTATTTTCCCACACTCATTAGCAGATGATCTTTATGCAAAGCTCTTTGAAAAGGAAATATTTATGCTAATTTTTATATATCCTACTACTTCCAGAAAGTTTTTCATGCTTACATTTTCACTGTGGTTTTGAGCAAGTATATGAAAAAAAGATAACAATTGTAACAGGAACAGGTGGTGTTGACAATCATTAATATTTTTGGAGCAATCACCACATTTAAGTCATGGTATAAAACACTGCATATGTATTATCTAAAGTAATTATTATACCAGACCTTAAGGAAAGAAAAGAAATGTATATATGAGGAAACTGACTTTAAAGATTAAATGATGCGATGATGGTCATAAAAATCACAAAGGACATCACAAGTGTGTGGAATCTTGGCTCAGTACCCTTCAATACCCATACCTTAAACCTCACACCATTGTCCACAGTCCCTAAATAATTGTTGACCAAGTTAGACTGTTTGATACTGTGTTTATAATAATAAAACCAAATCTCTCTAGCTGATAAATTTTGCTAGGAACAGTTCAGGATTTTTTTTTCTACTCCAACTTTTATCCTTTAAGCACATACCTTAGAAATTATTACAGAGAGGCATCTTTAGGAAATATATTTAGACATCTTTTTTCTGAGCATTTTAATTAGAGGAGACAGGGAAAATACTTGGCAGTCTTCGAATCTGTGGCTTAACTACCTCCTAATTGATATTCTGGGGATAAGAGGACAATTTGAGGAAGGGCACTCATCCCCTTCCTCAGACACTCTTTCTCTTTCTTCAAGATGGAATAAAAAAAGGAAGATTCTTCCATTTCATTGGGGAGTCACACCTTGAAATTCAAATATCATAAATTTTAAAATGCAACCATAATTACATATCTACCGAATTCTCTGTGGGAAAAGGGTTTGATATGTACAAGAGAAAAAATTACAGAATTGAGTACTAAGAAAGACATTCACCAGGTGACCAGATGTTGCTGCATGACTCTCTCAAAGCATTTTCAGAAGAGTATTTCCACAAAGACAGGCAACATTGGCTGTCAAATCAGTTCACTGATCAAAACATGAACCTTGAACTCCGGGCTTGATGGTGGTCCCTGAGCTTTTTTGTCAAGGCTAGCACTCTACTACTTTGACCCACAGCACCACTTCCGGTTTGTTTGTTTATTTGTTTGTTTGGGTTAAATGAATATAAATATCTCAGGGACTCTCCTGGCCAGGCTGGATTTGTACTGTGATCCTCAGATCTCAGTATCCTGAGTAGCTCGGATTATAGGAATGAGATCAACATTTTTTATATAATGTACTACTCAAAGAATTCCTGTTTCAATTATGAAGACCAGTTAATCTTTTACTGATTTTTTTAACAAATAAAAAATAAATAATAATGGCATACATTTCCTTTCTCTGTAGACTGTTGGATTAGTAGAATATTTAAATGATCATATTACATTTCCTGCTACAATTATATTTCCTTTCCTAATAATTTCAATAAAATGTGATCATCTTATTTTAATATCATTTTTTCCTATATTTGAAATCCCTTTTTTTTGAAAATTTTAGTGAGTACCTGTTTGTAGGCATATAATTTTCACAGAAATGAAATTATCTAATGACACAAATCTATGTACAAAATAAAATATATGAGATAAATGATAAAACAATGTTCATACAGAACTATTTTTCCAGATGTTACCATGGATATATTCTAGTTTTGTTACAAAATAAAGGTGGAATGAGATACATGTTGGCATATGTAGAGAGACATTTATTAGCTAATGAAATTTCTTCATGTTTCTTCAGTGTTTTTAAGAATATGTGCTATTTGGTACAATTCACAATTCATAAATGTTTGCTAAGTCCTTGGCATTTTCTGTTTATATATCACACTGTAATGCTGGAAGGATTTAAAGCAAATCCTTTAACATTGCCCATAGTCATTGCTGTCTCATCACTGGTTAGTGTGGATTGTCAGAATTTGTGATGAGGGTAATTTTTCTTGATAGATTATAATTTTATCAGAGCAACAATAAAGAATAGACTTGCTCTATATGCCTGAAGATTTTCTTCTCTTCTCTTTCGTAGCTCATTTGTAACTTTCCTATTAAGCTGTGGAATTTTAGGCTGCAGACAAGAATGAGTACAGATATTTGGATGGTTTCATTTTTCTATCATTTCATATAAATTGAACTCATTTTCACAATCTCTGAAGAATATCCTTTTAATATGTGTGCTATACTTCTACTTCTATCACAATTCAAGAGAGATGCTTTTGGAGCTACCGAGGAAATCTCAAATAAAGCCTTGTTTTCATTCTTTTTTTTAAATATTTTTATTGTGTAGATACTGTAAAGAGGGGTTACAGTTACATAGGTACAGTAATGAGTAGATTTCTTATTGAGCATTGTAAACAGTACTCTGTTTACAAATGATTGGACAACTGGAAATGTTATCCACTCTCCTCTAATTAAGATCTAACTTTTTTGAGGTGGGTACCAGTGGCTCACATGTGTAATCCTAGCTACTCAGGAGGCTGAGATCTGAGAATTGTAGTTTGAAGCCAACCTAGACAGGAAAGTCCATGAGACTCTTATCTTGAATTAACCACCAGGATACTGAAAGTGGTGCTTCAGCTCAGCATGGTAGAGTGCTAGCCCTGAGCATAAAAGCTCAGGGACATTGCCCAGGCCCTGAGTTCAAACCCCATGACCAACCAAAAACAAACAAACAAACAAAAAGTCTTGCCCAGTAATTGTGAAGTGTGTAGCTTAGACCAACATGAGTCTTGGCCTTGAAGACTCCCCTGTTCCAATCTAAGGTGCTACAGCTCCTTGTTGAGAACCATTCCAAGTCATAGTATGAGGATTCATACATAGGTAATGTAGTTCAAAACAGTCTTATTCTGTGTCTCCATAGTCCCTCATTATTAACAGTCTAAATGAAGGAGCCAATCGATGTGATGGATATAGCTGAGAGTAAGTACAGGAGACATCTTAGCCTTACAATGCATGTTGGGTGAGGAAAGATTTCACTGTTCTGGGAGAATTACTATGATGGTCTAGACAGAATGATCGGGTGTCAGTGGTGTGGGTATTATCAATCCTCAAGAAATTGATTGTGTTCAAGAGCGTCCCAATGTAGACAGAGGAAATAGTAAATTGTAAAAAATTAAGTCAGGCCAAAGAAAGCAATCCTACTAATGTGAAGCAATCGGAGAAAACCAGAAAACTAAGTTCCACATAGGAGAGACTGAAATCTAAGTGATAGGAAATGCTCCTTAGTGTTTCATGAATGAATGAGTACAGGAGTGTAGGGAGAGAATCATGTCCTATGCTGAGAATGAATGACATGAATTCATCAATAGTGAAAAGAGAGCTCCTTCCCCACATCAGGAAAACAGTGTCTGGAGTGCAAGGGAGGTTAAGACCACACCAAGGAAAGAAATACCCAAATTCAGAAATCTGGTCAGGCAGTGGGGGGACAGGCAGTGATACGAAGTCTGCTCAGTGTGCAGCAGACGGAGAGCCATATGTGAGTAAAAAGGAAAGGGATAAAAAAAATCCCTCCAAGAACACATGTAAAAGGTCAAAACCACTCTGCCGTCATCAGGAAGGTACAATAGGGCTGCAAGACCAGAATTATACTGATGGTGCCCAGGATCAATGACTCTTCTTAGTGATTAGGATAAACAATACATCCTGCACATTTCAGCCTTGTGTGTCCTGAGAAAGAGCTACATACATATTTCATTCTGTTAAAAATTACTTCCAATTGGCAGCTGTTAAGATATTAGCTTCAGAACAGAGAGAAGTATTAAAAATATTCACTAAATACATCAATATGTTGAGCCGTCTGTGGGCTCTAAAACTGTCTTGTGTATTCCATTATGGAACCAAGCATGTGATATGTTAGGTAAAGAGAGTAAAAACACAAAACCATATGTACACAGTGTTTACAACTTTGTCAAGATGCGCAGTTACCGCATTTTAGAGAGAGGAAAGATGACCATATGATAACAGAGAACCATGTAAATATTTGGCATTTTAAAGTTTACATGATTTTTTTTTTACTGCGAATTTCAAGGCAATGAACTTCATTAAGAAGAAGTGACTGTTCTTTCCAGGCCACCGTACATCAATGTCTCCTAAAAGGGATGTCCTATGTACAATTCCCACAAAGACACAGAAGCATGCTAATGTAGGTCGTATAGCTTTCAGTGTGAGTCTATAAGACTCACTCCATCACTAAAAATATGATTTACCAGGTGGCATACAGAAGAAAGAGAAGTGTGATTCTTATCACTCACCTATTGGGTTATGTTAGATACTGAAGTTCAATTTAGCAATGTTATTGACTAGTTAGAGTATTTCATAGTAATTATTTGTTGTATTTCATCCAAGCTCACGATACGTCTTCAGGAGAAGATGTAAAAGTTTTCATGAATGAATGTAGAAAGTCCTGGGCCCTGATAGCTCACTCCAGTAATCTTAAGCTACTCAAGAGGTTGAAATCTGAGAAGCACACAGTACAGAGTGAACATGGTCAGAAAAGTCCATGAGACTCCTTCTCTCTAATTAACTACCAAAAAGCCAGAAATAAACCTGTGGCTCAAGTGGAAGATTGCCAACCTTGAGTGAGAAAGCCAAGTGAGAGCAAGAGGTTCTAAGTTCAAGCCCCAGTGCTGGCACTTCAAATGTTAATCCATAATTAAAATAATATTTAAAGAAATTCTGCGCTCCCAATCAGAAATGAAAATGAAAGGATATGGCAAAAATGTAATTAGCAGTGGTACTTTACAAATTTCATCATTTTCTTCTATAAACAGATGTTTTAGTAGCTAAACAAACTGCAAGTTCCTGAGGCACACAAGAATTATGTTTATTTTTACTATTTTTTTGGGGGGGGGAGCGTCCGGTGGTGGGGCCTGAACTCTGGGCCTGGGCACTGTCCCTCAGCTCTTCAGCTCAAGGCTAGCGCTCTACCACTTGAGAAAAAAGCCACTTCCGGCTTTTTTTTTTTTTTTTGCTTATGTGTTACTGAGGAATCGAACCCAGGGCCTCATGCATGCAAGGCAACCGCTCTACCACTGAGCCAACTTCCCAGCCCCTACTTTTAAGCAAATAGAATCCAGCTTTCCTCTTGCAAAAATCTCTTCTTGAAGCTTTAAGTAGGCATGATCTCAGCCCTATACTTCTTCCTCCCCTATCTCCTGGTCTTAGGGCACTGAACTGTTTTTCTCTTCTTTGTCCTCCTCTCAAAAAGAAGAATTTAGAGGAAGTTCAATTTATTGTCTTTCTGTGGAGGCCTTTTATATCTTATTAAATTGTCATAAAAACCATGGGCATGCATAAAAGAAATGCAAATCAAAACAACATTGAGATACCACCTCACTCCTGTTAGAATGGCTAAAATCAAAAACTCTAAAAACAACAGATGCTGGAGGGGATGTGGACAGAAGGGAACCTTACTGCATTGTTGATGGGAGTGTAAACTTGTTCAACAACTTTGGAAAGCAGTATGGAGGTTCCTCAAAAGACTCCACATAGACCTCCCCTATGACCCAGCAATCCCACTTTTGGGCATTTACCCAAATGTTTATAAACAAGACCACACTAAAGTTACCAGCACGACTATGTTTATTGCAGCACTATTTACTATAGCTAAGATATGGAACCAACCCAGATGCCCCTCAGTAGATGAATGGATCAAGAAAATGTGGTATATATACACAATGGAATTCTATGCTTCCATCAGAAAGAATGACATTGCCCCATTTGTTAGGAAATGGAAAGGCTTGGAAAAAATTATATTAAGTGAAGTAAGCCATGCCCAAAGAAACATAGGTCCCATGGTTTCCCTTATTTGCAATATCTAGTATATGTCTGAGTCAAGCAGAAAAGGTCAGATAAGGTGATGTTAGGGAAATGAACTCTAAGATATGTATTCAAATGTTTTTTTTTCTTTCATGCGATTGTTTCTAACACATTTATAAGATTATTTCTTTGTTGCTTTGTATGTCCCTCCCCCACAGTATAACCCCTGCTTTCACTGTATTTGATGTCGGTATAATTTGTGGAGGAGAAGGGGAAAAACAAATTGTTTAAATAGGGATACAGGTGGACCCATTGCAACAATGAGATGTACAAGTCGTTATGTCGAAACCGAACTTTACAACTTTGGTGCGAGGTGGGAGGGGGAGCGGGAAGGATTGGGTGGGGGGGGGGGAGGATGGAAAGGGATGGGAAGGGGAAACAAAGGAGGAGGCTACAATGCTTGATAAGAAATGTACTCATTTTCTTTCCCATGTAATTGTAACTCCTCTGTACAGTATTTTCATAATTAAAAAAACAAAAACAAAAAACCATGGGCATGCCAGGCACTGGTGGCTCATGCCTGTAATCCTTAAAACCTAGTGGCTGAGATTGAGATCAGACATTCACCATTCAAAGCCAGTCTGGAAGAAATGTTTGTGAGACTTTTGCTGATTAATTTCCAGCAAAAATAATCAGAGATGGAGGTGTGACTCAAGTAGTAGAAGGCAATCCTTGAATGAAAAAAAGAAAACCACAAAGAGAGCAAAGGTTTTGAATTTAAACTCCAGTACTAGCATGTGCATGTACATGCATGCGTGTGTGTGCGTGCGTGCGCACGCATGCGCGTGCGCACGCACACACACACACACACACAAAATCAAACAACAACAACTAAATCAGGGACATGGATAAGGATTTATATATCTTGAACAAAGAGCCTTGGCTCTGTCCAGGCTCTGCTCAAGGCTGGTACTCTACTACTTTGAGCCACAGCTCCAGTTCCAGGTTTGCCATAATTTTAAGAGGTAGTACATGTTTGAGACTTAGCAGAAAAAGGCGGGGCATGGTAATTTATGAAGCATTGCATTGTGAGGTACAGTTTCACTTGTTACTGGTCTATCAGCCATTTTGGACAGGAAAGTTAGGAGTGAAACAGAAAACAGACCGGAGAGGTCCCTGCTCCTCTTCCCATTCCCACATCTGTGCATGGGGCATGAGTGATTGGAACACTGTCAAACACAGAATAGAAATAGACGGGACTGTCAATGAGCACCCTTCCGGTACCACTCACTCCCAGAATTTCTGTGTTTCAGTTAGTTAGGGGTTAGTTAAGATGTAAATTAGGTCACAGCTTTCCCATCTACCAAAGGATGTTAATTACTCCTTAGAAGTACAATGGAACTTTATGTTTCAAAGCCTCTTTCTGATATTGCAGGAAATAAAACAGCTACATTAATTCATTCAAAAGTTGTAGCCCTATTTTTTCACTATTTTCAGACCTTTGGGGCTTTTACCCAAGAATAACATAGCCAATTATTTCAGCACACATGCTGGTCCCCAAACTTTTGCTTAGGTTTTCCAAGTTGATGACATTTAAATAAGTCTTCACTGCTAATGTCGGAGCCACCTGCCAATGCCAGATTAACCCGGCACTGCTACCTCTTCCCAAGTGTCTGTGCTGCCCAGCCTTCTTGTCAGACTGATCAACACATGTGATAAATTGCAAGTTTCCAGTCCAGCCATCTTTATGGCAGTGTGGCAGGAGAGATTATACAAGAATTGCCTGAGGAGTTCAAGCTGTTCACAAGCCATTACCAAGAGATGAGAGCCCCATCAAGGATGGCTGCAAAGTAGAAATCCTATTGTTTCTCCAGAAGGCAGTGTCACATCTTATTGGTTTTGCCAGCTGCAACACATTTGGGCTCTCCATAGCTAAGAGGTGTTGGCTAGAAGCTCTGGTGCCTTGGTATTGATTGTGCAATGAAATCACCTTGGCAGTAGCTTGATGACTTAGACTCAGTCCAATGAAGCTACCAATATGTATGGTTAATAATGCATAGCAGATGAACTGGACAGTTGGGAAGAAATCCTGTTTCCATTTTGACACCGTTTTTTTTGGAAATAGCTTTCAATTTTTAAACCCAGCTTTCTATGTGAAGCCATCACAGTCACCGTTCTGGAGGGAGGAGCGGGGGGAAGACTGCATTTACTTACCAGGAGTCTAGGGAAGTCGGCCCCTGAATTTTCATCCGACCTGTCTCATTCTCAGGTCTCATTGTCCACAGATGCATTAAGTAGCTCAGCTCAAAAAGTATCATACCAAGGAACCCATCATATTTTACAAAAAACCACCTTCCACTCCATCCCCCCAGATTTCTTCTTCTTACTGCTATGGTCTCTAGGGCTTACCTAGACTAGGTGTTCCTTAATGTGGGTTTTCTTTTCCCCTACTGCACTCCAATCCAAGTCCTACACTTTCAAACACAAATATGTGCATGATGAAAACAAATGCTTCAGAACACTATCACTTTAATTTTTATAAGTTCAAGTCTATTATTATTGTTATTAATCTTTTTTAGTATTCAACAGTTGCCTTCACTTCGTTATTGGAAAGATTTCTCCTTAAATTCATAAACTTGTTAAAAGTTGTGATATTTCCTTAAGAATGGTAAAAGACAGAAACCTTTGTGTTGAGATTTAAAACCTATTTTTGTTATTTTTCTTTATGTATTGACAATAACTGCCTGGATTAATGATATATGAAATTTCCAAACTACGAGGAATGTTCCAGGATAGCTTAGTAATGGCTCAAGTAGAAAATCTTGGGGCATACATACCATGCCTTTTGTTGTTTTCATCCTAATTGTTTTCCAGAGACTTAATTTTAAATATTGTATTCAACAACACAACAAAGTAGTGAGACTTTAGAACAGTAGTAAGCAAGGCAATTCCAGACACTAATTTTATTTATTTATTTATTGTCGGTCATGGGGCCTGAACTCTGGGCTGGGCGCTGTCCCTCAGCTCTTCAGCTCAAGGCTAGTGCTCTACCACTTGAGCCACAGCACCACTTGCGGCTTTTTCTGTTTATATGGTGTTGAGGAATTGAACCCAGGGCCTCATGCATGCAAGGCAAGCACTCTACCACTGAGCTACCTTCCCAGCCCCCACTGTCTAATTTTTAAAATAAAGTTTTACTAAAATATGAACAGACTCTTTGCTTACAGCTTTTCCATATAATTGCTTTTATGTTATAATGGACATGTTGGATACTTATGGCAGAGATCATACAGCTTACAAAAGTCTAACGTATTTGCTATATGCATTTTTATGGAAATAGCAAAATAATGCCTGCTTCTAATTTAAATAGAAGCTAAGGCTTCCTGCTTACCTGGGGCTAACACAACTTCTCCAGCCTCTCACTGTTCCTACCTCCTGTGTCCCAGACAGGCCAACTCAGCTTCACTCCGTCATCTAAGTAGACCTTATCCTCTCACTGTAATAATGCAAAGGTGTCGGTTGGTGTTCTAATTCCAGTGAATCTAGAGTATTAACACACACATGCCTTCCCCACCCCACTTACCTTCACTTCTCCTCCATCTCAGTCTCACAGCTGCAATCTGCCTACCTGAAATCCAATAGGTCCTTCATACCACCATAGTGCTTTCCAAGGCTGAGTAGTGACTATAATAGACCCACAGGACCATGGGGCCTTGCTCTTCCTCGGGAGTCTGCAGCTTAGCCAGGGACTCAGTTCAGGTTAGGCTTAGCTGGAGCAGTTTAGCTGGGCAGCTTGATGCTATATTTTTCTCTCTTTTTTTTTAATGCAAGAATAAGTGGATTCATCTGGCCACCTTCTGGTCCTGGTATGGCCTAAGTTCAAGAAAACTAGTTCGACCACACAACGATTTTTCAATTCTTGGCTTGTTCATGTCTATTAACAACCTGTTGCCTACAGTAAGTTACAATGCCAAACCCAGAGTCAAGATGTAAGAACAAAGCCCCTATTGACAGAGAGAGGTAAACAAAGTTACATGGCCAAGGGCATGAATAGAAACCACAGGGGAGGGGTTGGAGGGAAAAGTCCAAAGACCCATCTGCCTGGGTTCTCACTTCCATCACCAACCTCAGGCAGAGTTAAGCAAGAACCCCAGTATAGTACACCATTGTGCACTATTGGGAAATAAAGTAAGGGGGCTTTTCTAATACCTGATTCCTAAGTGATGTATGAGGAGAGGAAGAGGAAGAAGAAGAGGAAGAGGAAGAGGAAGGAAGGAGAAGGAGAAGGAGAAGAAAAAGAAGAAGAAAGAAGAAGAAAGAAGAAGAAGAAGAAGAAGAAGAAGAAGAAGAAGAAGAAGAAGAAGAAGAAGAAGAAGAAGAAGAAGAAGAAGAAGAAGAAGAGGAGGAGGAGGAGGAGGAGGAGGAGGAGGAGGAGGAGGAGGAGGAGGAGGAGGAGGAGGAGGAGGAGGAGGAGGAGGAGGAGGAGGTGGAGGAGGAGGAGGAGGAGGAGGAGGTAGAGGTGGAGGGTGATGAGGAGGAAGAGGAGGAGGAGGAGGAGGAAGAGGAGGAGAAGGAAACAGAATCACATCTTAACCCATATTCCCCTACCAGTAATGGCATTTTGAAGTACATTAGCCTTTTGAAACCAATTCTAAGTGGAGCCCCCATGTCCACATCTTTATCTCATGGTATGAATAAGTATGATGAATAAAAGAAGCCATCAGATAGATCTGGTGACACTCACCAGCTAAGTAAAGGACAAGATGCCATCATCGGGCATCACTATCTATGAAACATTTTATTTTGAGAATTATAGATTCATGTGCAGTTGTCAATTATAATACAAGTAAATAGGATACCATTTATCCAGTTTTTCTTCATGGGAAGATTTTTTTTTAATGCAATGCAATATCAGAACCAGTATACTGAAACCGAAACTATCAGCACCGTTATTCAGATTTAATTAGTTGAATTCTTCTGTGTGTGTGTGTGTGTGTGTGTGTGTGTGTGTGTGTGTGTGTGTGTGTGTGTGTGTGTGAGCAATGCACATGATGTGACTATATGAATTATTTGCATCGATCTGTGTAATGACCACCATAGTGAAGATATCATGATATGGAATAAAACACTACAAATATAGAATTCCATTACGCATCTATTTTTGGCTCATCGATGCTCAGCAAATTCCATGGGAGCTCAGAACTCCTTAACAGCCTTAAGCATTTGGTTCCTGTCATGCAATGCAAGCCTCTGTAAGACACAGGATATTTGCCTCTTTAAAAAAAATTTAAGCAGGTAATCGTCTGTTAAATGAGTCACATAACTTCCTCTCAAGTGACCATGGAGTGCTTATATAATGTGTATCTCCTTACAAATCTAATAAGAGTTGTGTGAAATGAATTAAAAAGTGTGTCGTTGAAATGCTAGCTCCAAGAAGCCCAGTTCTTACCACTGGATTTGAAACTGTGAAAGCAACTGAAAGGCCCTGATGAGTGAGCACCACTTAGCTGTTTCCTAAAGTGACACCTCTTCTGTTTGGTTATTGCTGATCTCACCAGAAATGATTCTTCAGCCATACTTTGTCTTGGCCTCAAAATGCAAACTAGGGAACTGCAATAACAAATACCCTGGGTACCAGAGGCTTACAGATGTTTCAGAAATGCCAGCCATAGCAATGGACCTGAAGAGCATGGCATTTTGTAGAACTCATAACCAGAAGAGAGGCTACATTTCCTTCCTCAGACGCCACTTCGGCTTTTTATAACTAAAGCTACTTGGAGAATGTGATCTTGCCAAGAAGCACTTAGAATTCACAGCTGTGTGCTTACTTGAA
Organism: Dipodomys spectabilis; assembly: GCF_019054845.1. NCBI lineage: Eukaryota > Metazoa > Chordata > Mammalia > Rodentia > Heteromyidae > Dipodomys > Dipodomys spectabilis. The sequence continues at coordinate 10,252,539 of NW_024870728.1, forward strand.
GAAATGAATAATGCCCACTATGGTCTACAAACCAGCATACTGCATAAAATATGACCACAGAATAGTAACTCCTGGAGACTTTCCTGTAGTCTAGGGAATTAAAATATGATTCATCGTCAGAACATTTTGCTCAAATGTATTATTGCCTTCTATTATTTTTATTTAAAAATTATCTTTAAGGGGTTGTACAAGGGAGATGTCATTTAACAACGTAGGATACAAATACAATGCATCTTAATTTGTGTCACCCACTTCAGCAATCTCATCCTCTCTCCAAAACCACCCCTTTCCTGGCATTTCTCAAATATACAACAAATTCTTGATTGCATTCTCCCCTACTTTCCCCCTTCATTGTCTACCCCTTTCTTCTTGCCCTCATCCCTTGCAAGTATCCATTTATCAGTACTTATTTTGTTGGGTTTTGACTTAGTTATTAAAAAAAGTAGATTCTTTGTAAATGAAGTTTAAGAGTTTTGCATAGATATATAGTCTGTAGTCTGAAGAGACAAAGTCCTATAGGACTTGCTGAAGAAACAACAGGCTGGCTTAGAATGAAAAATTCTTGGGTCTACTAACTTATCATAAGCTTCTTTATTCCTTTGGAGTGTTCCTTGTTCTCTCAGTATCTTTGTTTTTATATCTTAACATAGATGCTCATTATTTCAATGAGAAACAAACAAACAAAAAACCAGATGAATCGTGATGTTTAAAGTCAACTGTTATCATTTAACCAAAAACAAAAAAGAAAATCAAATCTTCCTCTCAGTCCGTTAGTCCTGATGATTCTCCACTCCTTATCAGAATCGCATCTCATCTTTTTAGAAGCCACTTGAATCATCTCCAAAGCACTGCCGACTCCTTGAAACAACATTTAAAAACAAACAACACTGTAATCCAGTCTCAGCTTTCTATAGATGAGGAAACAGAAGATTTAAGAGGTAAATTGTCTAAAACTCCACAGACAGTAATAGATTTAGACCATGACTCCTGTCTTCTACCTTCTAAGCATGTGTTCCTGCTTTTACTAATTCAGGAAATAGTGAAATAATCGCAGACATCATGACAATGGTCTCTTTAATACACCCATTCATCACTTATCCATTCATTTACAAATTTGGATACCTGCTCTGCTCCAGAGATGGTGTTTGGCACTGAAGATAAAATCATAAATATCAAGCAGAATCTTTTTCTACCTTGCATTTATATACAAGGATGCAGGCCAGATTTGACTAGCAGTTGAGCTCTGTTTGGCCCGTCCATTGTTTGAGAAAGGGTGTATAATTTTATTGCTCACATTCAAAAGTTCAAAGACTTAAAGACAATCCAGAAGTCTGCCTACTCCAGACTGATTTTATGATCTTCAAAGATCAGGCCTTTAGTTTCTACCTTACATCAGCAGAGTAGTGTAAGATGTTGCAGTCCTCTTTAACTTTATAAATTCCTCGTTTACATCAATACATTTTCTTCTTTGATATTAGTTATCTTACTTCTGTAGAAATTGAGGTTTACAGTTTCTTCTTTCGTGGTTTTCAAGTTAAGCTTTGGAGAATTCTAGGAGTTCAAGGGTTCCAAGCCAGGTGTAATGAATCCCAGCATGTAAGACCTGCTAAACACGTCACTGTTTTACGTGTCAGAGATTTACTTAAAGATTCTCTGTTACTAATATGTTCTACTGAGGGGAAAACAACCAAGTTCTATTCTCTTAATAGTATCTTAGTAGGGAGAATAGATAATAATTGCTTTAGAAATCTTAGTGGAAACAAACTTCAGTATTTGACTCAGGCTCCACTCATGTGTAAGTTTAAAGAGAGACAACAATTTCAAATAGAAGAAAATAAGCTGAAGAAAGATACAACAACTGAAGCTATCATCATAATGAAGCTTATAATAAATATATCAGACTACCCTATGTAGCCTCTAACATGTTAATAAGCACTTAGCAAAGTAGTTTCCAATTCTGCAGATATTTTTCAAAATGTAAGAACAAGAAACTATATCGTTTTTCTTTACTATGGCAGCAAGATATGGGGATTCTCGAATCCTCCTTTGAATACATTTTCTGGTTTATATGTGAAATATATAAAAACTCAATTTCTAGGCTTTGTGGAAGGAGATGTATATCAAGAAAAGAGACTATGACTTCATTTAAATAAAACTCACACTCAAAAGCTTGGTTCATTTTCGTTAAGATGTACTTGACAACATGTTCTCACATCATAAAGCGCACTTGTTAGGAAAATACGAGACATACTTGTATTTTCATATCTAATAGTCAAGCTTTTCACATGTATTAAAGATTCAACGTCATTTCACTGACTGTTGCATTCATATGTAAATGTTATTTTTCATTTGCAATACTCTTAAATTTTAATTGCAGGTCTCACATAGAAACAATTGCTTATCCCATTACCAGTTGGATTTTTAAATGCTAAAAACCTCCTGTATGGCAGTTTGTCCTTTTCATCCCTTTCTTCATTATTCTCAGGACATAGCATTGTGTTAGAAAATATCTTAGCTCATTTTTAATTTAAAAAGCCCATAACCACAGATACCATCTTCCACCTCTTCTACACAGTAGCAACAGAAGACTGTGAGGGTCTCTTTCAGACATAGTTTTCTACTAATATCTGCGTTGTAAAACTTACAAAGAAGTTCATAGGGAGATGCTCCCTTAAACCAACAGACATTCAAGCTAGAATAGTGTCTTCATTTTATAAGTGACCAAACTTGTTTTCAAAGGGACCCAAAGTTTCATAAGTTTTAGAGTCACCTGTGTTCTTTTGCTGGCTCTAATTTGAGGCCTCAATAGTCTTCAGATGTCAAAGGAATATTGAAAGGGTATTATTTCCACTGAGTGGTTCAAAGGACAAATGAGCTAAGGAAAGATTTAGTGAGTGAGGATTAACAAATGCCCTGTATTAGAAGTTGTAAAAGGATTTGAACTTGGTTATTCAGATGTTGCACCTGATTATTTCTCCTATTTCTTTTGATGTTGAAAAAGTGTAAAAAGGCACACTTCTACTAGGCACGTCCTCAAATGGCAGTCATGTTCTTTGGGTCTTACTGAGCTGTCCAGGGACCAAGAGCATACTTGAGGCACATTATGAACTTGATGGCATGAAAGTTCTCCAAAAGTTTCTTCACTGCAAGAAGCCATAAAACAATGAACACATAGCCTTCCAGGCTTGTCAATGTTCATTTCCCCAAAACTCTGTTGTTTGCTGAATCCTTTCAGCACTATTTCCTATCCAGTGGATGAACATTACACACAAGGATAATCTTCTCAAAATTGGAAAGTCTACAACTTACTGCCTGCAACACTCTGCTCCATCATGAATGATTCTGACCCTACAAAGATGTTCATTAAATCTGGATAAACTCTATCACAATGATTCTACCATTTTGTGTTACTTTGAATATTAAATTCCTCCTCCTAATGACATTCTGTGTAAGGTGTCATCTATTGGCTTCTTTAGTGAGCAGTAAGACTTAAATGACCACAGTCATTCAATGACCACCTTGAATAACTACAGTCACATGAAGCTAAGCCTCAGCTATCTTAAAGACAGAGCACACTTGTTTCCAGTGTCATCTCACCTAAACGTGGTCACTGATTTCTATTCCCTGCAAGCTGCTAGAATAGGTTGGCAGATCTATAAGAGCTCAAGGGCTTGCATGTTTGCATCCGATTTCCCTCTCTACCTGCTCAGCTTTTCTCTCATTCCAAGCACAAGTCTTCTTGTCTGGTTTTGTTATCTATGAAAGCTCTGTCTACCAGTCCTGTTGCTGAACCACCATCTGTTGGTATCGGTGTCTCTCCAGCTGGCTGTTCAATCCTCAGAGTACTCTTTCTGGTTGCTCCTCTCTCATGGAAATTCCTGTGCCTGCCCATCTTCTTTGTAGTTCTGTCCTTCCACACTCATCTCTTATTTTGCTTATCTTATATGTCTACTCATCTGTTTTCCATTTGTTCTGCCATCTGTGTCTGAACTTTGTATCTCCTTTTCTTGGCCATCCAAAATGATCCTCTGGGTTGCAGATCTCTCGCAATCATTTCTAGGACTGGTTGTACTCTCTGTGTTTCCTTTTCTCTTGAACAGAAGGTCTAACTTGCTCCTGCTTTCCTTCTCATCGCCACGTTAGCTCTCCTTCTGGTTCTGTACAGAAACAAGCAAATAAGTTTTATTTCAGATGTAGTACCCAGACCAGCAGCAGCTGCAACTGGAAATCTGCTGCAAGTGGAAATTTGTAGGCCAGATCCTAGATCAACTCAATCAGAGCCTCAGAGATGAAGATCAGCCATTGGATGTTAACACACCTCTTCCAGAATTCTGACGCATGAATTCAGAGATTACTGCTCTGTAGCCCAGTAATGGAAGAATTAATGCCCCAGATTTTGATGAGTTTACATCTCCTCAGATGGATTTTAAAAATATCCTTGTCTAGGGCCTGGGAAGGTGGCTTAGTGATAGAGTGCTTGCCTACCATGCATGAGGCCTTGGGTTCAATTCCTCAGTACCACCTAAATAAATAAATAAATAAGTAAAATTAGAGTATCCTTGCCTGTATACTAATTAAATCAATAAAATCAAGTTCTCTGGGATGGGACACAATCATTGATATGTATTTTTAAAAATCCATAGATCATGATAGTAGGAAATCAGGGTAGAATCTACCCTATCAGAGTGTCTTATTTACTTGGTCCCTCTGTCTGGAAGTTCTGTTCTGGCTCCTCAACATGTCTGTCTTCGTTCAGTCCTCTAGGAGAGGGAAAAATTGTCACTAACTCCTTAATGACTAATTCCAAGAACTCCACCCTAAGGCACTTTCCTATTGTTTTCTTCTCTGTTATTTCCTTACTTGTTGTACTAATGTTGAGCTGAAACTATTTCCTAAATTATTTGTTCACTGTTCCATGGGAAAGTAATAAGAGAAAAATGGTGGTTGTTCTTTTTGAGGCTGAACTCCCTCCTTCCCATAGTCTCCTGGGCATTACGAAGACACTCCAGATATATCACCTGGACAAAGGAACAAACACCACACACGGGCAAGCATGCTGTTGTTCCAAGCTCTTTATTTGAAGATACGGTTTCCCCTGCTTGAATGTTGCTTTGCTACTTCCATTACCTTTTATCTTACAATTAGCAGCATGCCCACATGCAGCATGCAGCTAGCACATCTGCCTCAATCCTCCCCCCTCCATGGTGAGCTTTCCCTTTCCTGAGTCCTGTCTGACTTGGGAATATTATTTCACCATTCACTTTCTGAAAGACCATGCATTGGATATACACCTAACCAGACCGCTTGCTAAAGCACAGATAGCAAGCCCTGTGTTTCATTCTGTGTACTCCTTGATGTAGATTGGATACACAACTCACTACACAGGAATAGAAACTTTCTGAAGTGAACTGACTTCAGGAAGGAAAAAATATTCCATCAATCAAACTAAAGGATCTATTGAAAGAAAGACAGAGAGACAGAAAATGACAGAAACGGGGAAAGAAATAAAGAAACAGATAGAGAGACAAAGACAGAAAAATAGATACAGAAATGGATATGCAGAACAAATCTTCCTTAAAACCCTGGGTTGGGGACACAGACATAGTACATGTCTATGTAGTAAGAATTCTGTTGGCTACTTGTTTCCAGTTAACTTCTTAGTACTCTATCACTTCTTTGAAAGTCCCAGGTTTGGACAAGGAATTCTTCTACACCCCTCGCCCACCCCTTGCCTTTCTCGCTCTTAAACTCTATAGAGAACTGAAAGTACATTCCCATCAGGGAAGGCTAGATAGCCACAGGCCGCCTTTGATTGCTAGTAAGCAGCTACAGAAAACCTCCTTTTCTGATGTTACATTATCTATATGAGAGCAATCAGAGAGATCAGCTGGAAAGCCCGCCACATGAGGAAGAAACTGACTGGCTTGCACACTGCTCTTCTTCAAATGTCTTGCTGGGAGACCCATAGAGCTCTTGAGCATGAATCAACTTCCCCATCCTAAGAGACTGATCTGTTTCTCCCTAGGAGGGAATGCCTATTGGCTTTGCCGGATGGAACTAGAAAGAGGCAAAACCCTCAAATAAGGATCTAATATTAAGGAGGGTTTCAGCTGACTTAGATTGATTGACTTGTAGACGTATCCTCTATCCTTAATCATCTAGACTAGCCCTAACAAAATTGTATTTACCTTTGAACTGTTTTGCTTTTCCTAACTCCGGCTACTTTCTGTCAGCTGAAAATTCAGAGGGCTGCTTAAATAATGAATTTCAGCTCTTGAAAATCAGGAGTAGGAGAGCAACATGCCTTTATTTCCTCTTCTAAGGAACCTACCATCTGGGAGTTGCTCACTAGATGTCAAGAGCCTTTCTTACCCAGAGCTGCCCTTTCCTGAAACACTCCAAGCTCTAGAATTTTTGGACACCTTCTTTTAAAAGCAAGACTCTTTGCTTGAACAAATGTGCTAACCTAATTTGTGCTGTGCTGAGTATATTAAGATTTACATTAAAGATGGCACCCTAAAGTCTACAGTTCAAAGAGAAGGCATGGCAATTTCTATCAGTGTTAGAGATCAGACAAACTGGGATGGCTTGGAAGTAGGAAAAGGCAAGCCACATGGCAGGAACTACTGTCAGTCACAACAGAAGGGACCATCATCATTATGTAGTCTCAGAATAAAAGTAATTGGCATAACCCAATTTGCCATCCACCAAGCACAGCACCAATGCACAATTCATGTGTTTCTACAGCTAGAATCACCACGTTGGGTAGACAGAGGCAGATAGAGCCTGGCAATGGTAGGAAAGATGGGGAGAAGAGTCTTTCTAGGTAGACAGAGAAAACATAATGGAAGTGGAAAGGGAGAACACCACTGAGAGATCTATTTGCTTTACGTTCTGGGTACATTTTTTTTAATCATTGACATAATTAGTACAGAATGATTTCTGGCATAGTTGAGTTCATTTAACATATATTTACTGACTGCTGATGCATAATTAATGGTGCTGATAATAAATTACTAATCAGCAACAGTGAATTAGCACTCACCTTGTATCATGACTTCACAAAGCATTTTACATACATTATTTCCATAGCAATTTCATCAACTTTATGATAGGCAGTGGTTTGGAGCCAACGGACTCTCTGGGAAGGGATCAGGTCCTAAGATTTCATCCTCTATGATTGACATTAATGGCCTTATAAAAAAATCTTGACCCATTTTACCACATGAGAACAAACAAAGGGAGATGATGACAGGTATGAACCAGAAAAGAAGATATGAGATTTGTTAGTACCTTGATATTAGTCTTTTCAGCCTCTAGAACTGTAATCAATAAATACCTTCCAGTTTATGTGGTTTTGTTATAGCTCATTTGGCTTTCTTGTTCAGAGTTGGTACTCTACTATTTGAGCTATAGATCCAGACCAGCTAATTGCTGGCTATTTAAGATGGGGTTTGCAGGGTTTTCTGCCCTGACTAGGTTGGAACCTCAGCTCTCTGGAACTCAGAATCCTGATTAGCTAAGATTACAGATTATGACTCACTGGCTTGAGTCAACTTTTGTATATAAGAATAAACAGAATTTAAATATATTTGTTTAACATCTCACACATAGTAACCAAAAACTGCCTTCAGGATTTGAGAATTCAAATACCCAGACAAGCTTTATGGCAACAGATGCCAAACATCTGTTCTTCAGAAAAAAATTGGCCACCATAGAGTGCCAGAGCTATCACAAATAAGGACATATGCCCATATGGACATATATACACATAGCTCATAGGATACAAAACTTACAGAAAATTAAGGTACATCATGTATGTACAAAAGAGTGAATTCCACCAGGCACCAGTGGCTCACGCTTGTAATCCTAGCTACTCAGGAGGCTGAGATCTGAGAATCACGGTTCAAAGACAGCCCGGGAATAAAAGACCGTGAGATTCTTATCTTCAATAAACCACTAGGAAACCCGAAGTGGCGCTGTGGCTCGAGCGGTAAAGCGCTCGCCTTGAGCTGAAGAGAGCAATGATAGTGTTCAAGTCTAGACTTCAAGCCCCATGACCGACAAAAAAAAAAAATCAAAATAGTCTGGTCTGGGTGCTTACTTCACCCAATTCCAAGATTGATCTCAGTATTAACTTTTTAAGATCTTTTGAAAGGAACTGCCCACTGTCTTCTAGAATCTGTTGTGCTATAACTTATAAAAATCCTTCACATTATACAAAGGTCAGAGATAAAGCCTAATTTGGCTTCTGAACACGCATGTGCACGCACACATACACACACACACAGAGTAAGGTGAATGAGGCTGCATTTTTAGTAACTCGGGATATTTCATAAGTGAGGAAATCTGCCTTTTCTTAATGATGCACTGTTGAATACAAGGTTCATTAGCTGTAACACAATCCTTCAATTTAGAAAATCACTTCAATAATTATTCCTAATGAATTCCAAGGTATTTACATGAAAAGTAGAGCTTCTTCCACTTTAAATTGAAACTCGTGAAGTCTAGTATATTCTTTAATTAGAATACCCTCCAAAACTAAGTTTCAGGAATAATCATGCTAATATTCCATTATTTGTTAAGTAAAACTAAGTTCTGTTTGGAAACTTCACGTTTTGTTTTCCCATTTCTGATGGAGGTTTTTAATAAACGTTATTTGGAAAAAGCCAAATGATTTGTTTAGATTATAGTGAATGCCACTTTTAACCTAATAGACCCCTTTTAATGGGTGAAATAAATTTTCTGCTGCATAGAGATGAGTTCTGATTCTGTAAAATGCCATAATATTCTAAAAGCATTAAAATAGTATAAAATAACATTAATTCACACAAGCAATGTTCCAGAACTGTTGGTTCAGTATGAATATATATGTAGGAAAATAGCAATTCTCCACTTTCATGAGCTATCTTAGTTACCTTAAAAGCCTTCATGAAATGCTTCCTAAATACCCCTTTAAAAAACCTAATACACATTGTGCCCCATTAGTGTAAAAAAATAGTATATGATAAATAGAGTTTTTGTGTATGTGATTGATAAAGTGTGAAGGAAAAGAACATTTAAATAGGGAGACACAAAATAGTAAGCTGAAATGGGTTTAAATTTTATTTCTCAGAGGACTTCATTCCCTGAGGCCTATTTTACTCTACAACTGCTTGAATCAAATAGCACAGTGGGGATATAGGAAAGTCTTTAAGAATATGATATCTAATCCTTGGAGGTTAGTAGCAAAAGGATGCATGCCAGGGACAAGAAGATAAGGAAACCTGAGAAGAAATGAATGCCTTTCTGATATAAATCACCCATTTTGTGTTTTGCATAAAGAAGTTGCAACATGTTTCTGAAGGGAGAGTAATGAGAGACACACACAAAAGGAGGGAGGGAGGGGCTGGGAAGGTGGCTCTGTGGTAGAGCGCTTGCCTTGCATGCCTGAGGCCCTGGGTTCGATTCCTCAGCACCACATAAGCAAAAAGAAAAAAGCCGGAAGTGGTGCTGTGGCTCAAGTGGCAGAGCGGTAGCCTTGAGCTGAAGAGCTGAGGCACAGTGCTCAGACCTAGAGTTCAGGCCCCACGACTGGACACCCCCCCCCAAAAAAAAGGAGGGAGGGAGGGTGAGCAAAGTCAATCATTATATTCATTGTACATTATATGAAAATTGAGCTATGTAACTTGAAGGTAGGGATGGAATGGAGATATGGGGGAGAGGGGTGGTATTATCAAGATGCACTGTACTCATAAACTGATATATGCAATTGTAACCTGTACAGCCTAATAGTAGTAGTAGTAGTAGTAGTAGTAGTATTTGTTATTTTCTTTAGAGACACAGAATCAATTGATGTTAACAGCACCAACTCATGAGACCAGTTTCAGGAGCCCTGGAAAGAACAGAAACCATCACCTTAAAAGTTCAAATGACTAGTTTTATGTGGATAGTATGAAAAACTGATGGTCAAGAACCAGATTAGCCTCTGGTTTCTGATGTGGGTTTTGGTACAATTGTACCTCTGAATTTTATACAATTTGGGAGAGGAAAGGAATCGCTAAAATTTCTCACTAACTTCTCAAAGGATTGAAACAGCACAACACTATTGAAGAAGCTCAGATAAGAATCCCTGTTGTACACTGAGCGTTATGATTCGGTACTGATGTGTGTTTTTTGCATGTACAATTATGATAGATGTCCAGTGAAATTGCAATATTCTTCCATCACATTATTTTCTTTATTTTGAGCTGAGGAGATAAATTTCACAAATTAAAGCAGATACAATTAGTCCACATATGGCAATTTCCAAAGTAATTGATTATTTTAATGTACTCATTACACTTTAATAACAGCCATGAACTCTACCAGTGAAATGTTCTCTGAGGCTTATGTTATGAAGTTTGATTTTTACTAATTGCAGAGACGGCCTTTGGTCAGAGACAATCACCTGCCTAGCACATCTTGAAGGATGTTATAAAGACATTCCCCCGATGCTCCACTACCTTACAGGGACGGCAGATCCCTTCTTCTAACCCATGCTTGCTTTGGGCATCTCAACTGTAAATACCCTTGGAAAAATTCCACTGTTTTAATCCTTGTAAGATCAAAGAAGCACTGCATGACTCTTCTTATTTGGTAATGAACGAGAGGAATGACTATTGAACAAGAGGGAAAAGGAAAATTTCCACTTGAAAAATCAATAATTATGAAAATGGAGGCCAAGAAGGCTCCCTGTGGGTCTCAGTCACATGTTGTTCATGAGCCTGCCAATGTAAAGAGCAGAAAGTGCATTGAAACACATGCTAAAAGACATGAGGTGTATACAATACAGAAGTAGGCATAATATGAAATATTAAAGCATCAGTCAGGAAGAATGCCATCCACCCCCTAGGTAGAAGTAAGGCTTTGAGAAGGGAACTGACTATATGTGTTGGAACTTGAGCAAGGTGCTAAGAAGGATGCCCATGTGGGAAGATGATTCGGCTTGAGGAGATCAAGGTCTCTCTGTACATGCAAAGATGGAAGTCTCTCTCAGAAGAAGGTATTACAGGATAAGGCTGGGAGTCCAAACAGATTGAGAAAAGAAATCCATGAGGAATGTATATGATCAATTAGTCAAAAACACCACCCTGTTTCATGTCAATATATTAATGTGATTCACTACATTATCAGATGATGAAGTGTTAAGCACACAGAATCATCTCAACAGTCACAGTAGAAGGAGAGACTGTATTCAATATTCTTTATAAAGTATAATCAGTTATACTAACTGATAATAGAAATATATAGTATTAAGTAAATTAATAGAATAACTTATAAATAGGAAGATGAAGACTTTCTCTAGAAATTTGATCTTCGTGCGTTAATGAAAATGGTGCAGTTTAGAAGAAGTTGTCTGATAAGACAGCCAAGCTTAAGAAAAGTGGGGGAAGGGGTAAGTTGGGAGGGGTGAGTGAGAATGTTGACAGATACGACATTGATCAAGATGCCTTGTGTATATAAACTGCTTCGTTGAATGGCAACTCCTTTGTACAACTATTTAAAGATAATTTAAAATTTTTAAAAGAATAAACAAGGATGTGATATTTGCAAGAACTATGTAGAAAGCTATAGCAGTTGAAGTACTTTTTGTTACCACAGGAATTAGGATTGAATACAAGAAAATGAGAATTCAGTCTCCAACAAGTGCTTTATCTTCCAGTGAAGGATAGAGTTATGCCAAAATGTTTTTCTTCATGGGAAATAAAATTAACTATTCATTCCATATCACATGTGCACATTAATTCTAGGGGATTACAAATAAAATATGAAAATTTCAATTCTCGTTAGAGATGTAGTTAATACAATGTTTCTAAGAATGGATAGGAAAAAAATTCTTGGTTGAAAGCACACCTTAGGAAAACTTAGACAATTGAGAATACTTTAAAAATGAACACATCTCTCCCCTAAAAAGCAAGATGAACACAGATAAGTAAGCAGAAATTGAAAGAAAGTATAAACAATGGATATAATAAAGGATTGGTATCCAAATTTGCAAAGTATCCTGTTCACTTACGGGCTAAGCACAAGCAACCATGCATGCAGGAAAGTGGACAAAGGTCCTGGATAACAATGCACAATCAACAGCACTCTGTTGGTTTTGTGATGCCTCAAAGCTTTCCGAAAAATGCAAATTTGAACTTTTGGGAAATTGCATCTGAAAACTACGCTTGCTTGGTCCTCCTTGTTTCAGTATAAAAATATTAAAAGTTACCTTTACAATGAGAATTAAAACTTATGAAAAGTTGATTATCACTACTGTTAGTTGTAATAAGGTAGTTTATAGCTTTTTAACATTGGTCACTGTGTACATGAGAATTTTAATATTTCTCTCATGGTACTTTGATTTTTCTCCATGCCTATAATTTTTTTTCAAAAATAAACTACAACTCTAACCTGCTCACTGCTCCTTATGTTGCTACATATTTTAAAAAAGGCATATGGATGATGGCTGATAGTTTGCTAGTTTATTTCCTTTGAAGATTTCTTATTAAGTCACAACTAAACCCTAGGTTTTGAAGACATCGTTTGAAATATATAAATGGCAGGTATCCAGAGATTACATGAAGTAGGAGAGAAATTACTGTTCCAAGAAAATTCCCCTAGGTGAAAAAAAATCAATCTGAATCTCCAGTCTGTAACAGATCCCAATGATCTAAATGTTATATTTTATATCCAAAGTCCCAAATGAAAGTTATGACTGCCAATATCAAGGAGGCATGACACTGGATATAATGTGTGATTGAAAGTAATAATAAGGTCACATAATCAAGAAGTTGTGCTGATTCATACTCATGACTTTATTAAATTATAAGATATTGGAAGTTGCAGAGCAAGTGATGTTTAGAGAAAATGTGTATCATCTTCTCATTTCTTTAATCTTATTCGATAAGTAGCGTGGCACTAGTAGTTTCATTCTGTTGAAGCCAAGTAAAATTACCAAAAAAACATATAATTTATGCACATTTACAAGATTTCCCTAAGAGTGACCAAAACTATATTATGCACTGGGGAAGATTCATATGGACTTAGGACAGAGAGAAATAGAGTACTTTCCTTCTGACACAGAATGCTAGAGATGATTGAGACAGAAAACCTGCAGAAGATGATTTTGAAGAAAAAAACTACATGCTAATGCAATTGTTGAATTTTCATGTTGGCATATCTGATTTCCAAGAGATACCAAATACTAGGGCTAAAAAAATATACCCTTTGTCTTGTACATAAGTTTATCTGGTTTGGGGAGGGGAAGAGTAAATACAAGAAAAATTGTGGGGCAAAGGGCAAACCAATTCAGCAGGGAAACCCAGTAGACACTATGTTGGAAATGAGCTATACAACTTTGTGGGGAGGGAAGTAGGGAGGGGAAGAACTGGGAAAAAATGAGAGAGGGTATGACATTATTCAAAAGGAAACGTATTCATTACCTGACTCATGTAACTGTAACCCCCTGTACATCATCTTTATAATAACATTTAAAAAGAAAGAAATAGGTGAAAGGCTTGAGACTATTCCTTTTTCTAAAGAGATGGAATAATTGAGTCAATCAGGAAGAGATAAATAAAGGATACTCATAGACAACTTGCCAGTTATTAGTTTTGAAGCTATGAAAACATCTGTATATGTCCAAGTCCAATGACATTGTAAAAAAGAGATGTGTTCTATTTCTTACCTCATTTTGCTTAGAAGTCTTCAGCAGTGGTTCATCCCAAGAACTAAGGCCATCTTGAAGGAGTTTTCTGAAAGAACTTTTTGTTCTCTTGGAGACCTGGGTAATTTTTCCTTTTAATGGAAATTGCTGGAGTTAGAGCTAATGAAATATTTTCTAGAAGTACTAAAGTGGGAACTGTCGTAATGAAGGCAGCATCACAGCCCCTCTCAATCCAGAGGACCTTTCAGGACAAAGTTGGTTTTTGCTTTGTGGCAGCCAATAGTCTCAACCCTTTGAAGAGCAGTAGTCAAATTTGATGTTGCTGTTGCACCTAGAGACAGCCTGGGTGAAGCTTCAAATTTCTATTGGAGCTCTCTCACCACTAATCAATTACATCAACTTTTCCATGTACTTATTTCAAGTGATAAGTATCTCCATCTGGAAAGAACACTCCTTTCTTGGTTATTTTATTTCTTTTCATTTTATTTTCTAAAAGTATTCAATTATAGTCTCTAGATGACATGTAACTTTAGCTCTTCCAATTACTTTTGGGGAAATTTCAGCAGAAACAAGAACACAGAAATACTCTTATGCCATTACTGACCAAGGCCCCCGGGGGTGGGGTGGGGGCACCTAGTATTTTTTAATTTAATAATTTAGTGATTTAAATTCAAGTTTCTCAATGTAAGGGAAGACACATCATAACTATAAAATGTAGAAAAAGTGGCTCTGTCCACCAGGACTTTGGTATCACAAATTCTCAAACTTCCATCCCATTATCTACTGCTAGAGATTTCACAGTACAGCAATATCCTTGGGCTCTTTCTTGGTACTGTGCCTCTAGAATGAAATTACTAGTGTGTATTAGTAAGTGGGAATGCACTTGCTAATAGCTTGTGGTAATTCATTTTCTAATACAAACTAATACCCAACACATCATTAAATTGACCCAAACAGATAGTATCTAAGGACCAAGTTAATTTACTGCTATTTGTTTGTTTGTTTGTTTAGCCAGTACTGGGGTTTGACTCAGAGCCTTGTCCTTGCTAGGCAAGTGTTAGTTAACCCCATCAAGCCATGGTGCCAGCCATTTTGTTTTCAGGTGGTGGCCTACCACAATCACCTTCCTCCTCCTACTTCTGAGTCAGGCCCAAAGCTTTGAAAACCTAACTGAAAAACAAACGGAAAGCAAGTAGCTGGGGTGACAGGCACAAAGCACTGCACCAGGTCCTAATTTGCAGTTTTAATCATGTAACCGAGTTCACCACGCAGCGCAGTAAACTGGGATTTATTCTGCAGATGTTCATTGGTCCTTCAATCATCACCGGAAGTGGTACTCTTCTCCTGAACACCCCCTTTCCCTTTGCTCAACCCGAGACAACAGGGCTTATTTAAAAGCCATTTATCTGGAGAGAGAGAGCCCCAAAAGAGAGAATGGATTTTTTTTTCCTCAAATGCTATAATGAATATTATTTATTCTGGCAAGAAAGACTAAAACAACTTTTAGGTAAAGTTCCTGCTTCCTAATGAACAGAGAGAATGAGAGAGAGAGAGAGAGAGGGGGGGGGAGAGAGAGAGAGAGGGAGAGAGAGAGAGAGAGAGAGGGGGAGAGAGAGAGGGAGAGAGAGAGAGAGAGAGAGAGAGCATGCCCTGGGGCTCTAGGCTGCAGAGCCAAAAAGAAAATAAAAATCCCTAAGTCCAAAAGCTCATTACTGGTGTGAATCGGCTGAATCTTAGGCATCTGTGTTCAGACTCAGACCATTAGTCCTCCTTTGCAATCACACTCTTCTGCTCTTGGCTCTGTGCCCCCGCCATCCACCCAAAATCCTGTTCTTTGCCCATATTTACCCCTCTCAGACTCTCAGCTCCGGGTCTCTCCTTGTTTCTCAACCTATGCAACATTCTTTCTCTCTTGTCAGTGACCCTAGTTTTGAGGTTCACTAGTTGACACGCGCACAGCTGTGGACTTAACTTTTTTATTGTCTTGCAAGGCCCACCACAG
The DNA here is from genome assembly GCF_019054845.1 of Dipodomys spectabilis. Taxonomy (NCBI): domain Eukaryota; kingdom Metazoa; phylum Chordata; class Mammalia; order Rodentia; family Heteromyidae; genus Dipodomys; species Dipodomys spectabilis. The sequence goes on from NW_024870728.1 coordinate 10,268,213, forward strand.
AGGGTCAGAACCCTGTCAGGAATTTGCTGCTTTTATGTCCAAGCACCCACCAAGTCCTCCGTGAGTTTAATAAGGAAATTGAGAGCTGAGCCAAAATTGTTTCCGAGAACCTGATGGGGTTCTTTTAAAAACCCTTCCCATCTCAAACTCACACATGCTTGCTGAGCAAGTTCCCAGGAGAATCATGCAAGCTTTAAACCTTGGATATGTCCTATACCTTAGCAAATAGCTTGTAAAATGTTTCATTTTTCTGATATAATGAGCATGGTAGCGTCCAAAACCCAAGTCTTTTATTTTTTTTTCCTACCTTGGTGTTAAGGAAATAATCTTTAAGCAAGATACTAATCCATATGTTCTTCTACCAATTAATACATTCTGACATTTACAAACATAAACAAATCTGTTGTTGCTTGCCCAAAGTTCTGGTTTCTAAGTTACAATTACTGAAAGATATTTGAAGTTTAAATTTGTAATCAAGGTGTTGCTTTCCCAAAATTTTCTCTAGACATACTAACTTTTATTATTATTTTCATCAGTCATGGGCCCTGAACTGGCATTGACCCTCAATTCTTCAGCTCAAGGCTAGCACTCTTATCACTTAAGCCACAGCGCCACTTCCTAGACATACTAACTTTTGTGTCATATAATCAATGCGTGTGTAGGTTTCTAGTTCTTTTTTTTACTTTCACTATTGGGGTCTGAACTCACGGCCCTATGATTTCTAGGCAAGCATTTACCCCCTGAGCCCTGTCTCCAGCTCTATTTATCCTAACTTTAAATGAAATATCTGTTCACTAACTATGTGTAAATTCATTTAAAATAGTGTATTTTTGGTAAGAAGAAAGAAGGGAAAGAGACAATTAGAGAAAAAAGAAAGGATGAAATGTAAGTATTTTTCTTCTTAGCCAATTCAAATGGTATCAAGTGGAAAGGAGAGAAATTAAGTGCAAGAAAGAAAGAAGCAAGATTCTTCTTAGTATAAACTACTTGGAGAAGAGCAAGAAAGTAGAGTTATGGGATCTGATGCAGTTTCTCCTCTTCCTTTTCTGTTTTAATTTAATGTTTATCAATGCTGTGATAACTCCACTAGAGATTTTCTTCATTCACTAACTAAGCTTTATTGAACAGCTTGACAGTAAGGTAATCAGGAATAAACAAAGGAGTCGTAAGCATATAGTTGCTCCAATCTCAAAAAGTCGTTCTTGGATCTGTCTAAAAGTGTCCAAACTAGAAGATCATTTTTGAAGAATAAGTGACTCACACTAAAAAACAGAGACCCCAGCTATGAAGATAAAAGAAAAAAGGAGTTGGTCTTTCAGGCTAGCAATGAAAAACCCTACCAAGAATGAACTAATGTGACACTGGATTTATTTTACCTGCAGTCTTCTTCTAAATATGTTTTTAAAGCACTTGCTGTATTTAATCTACTTTTTAAAATAGACCTAATTTCACTTAAAAATTTGTAAGTAATTTGTTCACAACACAAGGAGAGATAGAAAGTAGAATGGAATTCTTGCATAGTTCTCCCATCCAAGGAATAGCAGTTAAGAAGGTTGAGGTAGAGATATTGAAATTGGTAAAACCAAATAATGAAGTGAAACCAAATGTCACATAGGGATTAATGATGTTACTAAATAAAATCAAGACTTAGGGATGAAGAAGTATAGGAAATGCTCTTCTTTTGTCTTGGATAAAAGTAATGTTTCACAGTTATCTGAGAATTTACCTCAGCCCTGCCACTGACTTTATGAACTTGGGAAAAATCCTGAACTTCTTGGTACCTCAGCTTCTACATCTGTTATATGACTAAGGATTGCTCTGAGACTGCAGAAAGTTCACCAAAATCACTAAGAGAAGTGCCTGACACATAGTCAATGATTTGTAATATTTATTTAGTAGTGATACTTATTATTCTGAAGACAATGGTACCATTCATTTCTTCAATAAAATATTTATTTTATGCCTATACATAAATCATACTCTGTGTTTCCAGGTTGGGTCAAATGACAGTGTTTAACTAAAAATGATTTGGTATATGTAGAAACTGAAGGTGACATTTTTATTATATTTTCATATCAATACATCTACAAAAAATTTTGGACAGGTCATGAAATACGATTTCATAGATTTAGGACTATAAATTTTAGAGTCAAGAGTCAGAGTAGACCAGTTGTTTAGCTCTAGACTCAGAAATTGTCAACTAATCTGACCTGAAACCCTAAACAAGATATTAAACCTCTCTAAACTCTTAACAATTTCCTCATCTGGAAAAATGGAGCTTAAAATGTCACATAGCAAAGAACATTTGTTGATTAAGTAAAACAATCCTCTAATATTCCTGCAAAAAACTAACTTAAAGATTTGCACAGTTAATAAATAAGGGGAGAGAAACCAGTCAGAAATTCAATGTATATCCTACAAAATTAGGAAAAGTGTGGGAAGGGGCAAGTTGGGAGAAATGGGTAAAATGCTGATCAAGGCACATTGGAGTGATAAACTTCCTCATTGAATGGCAACTCCTTTGTTACAATTACTTAAAGATAATAAAAACACTAAAAAAGGATTGTGACCATATAATTAAATGTAATAACCTTTCTATCACAAAATCTGAGTATATAATGTTTTTAGTTTAACTAATGAGTATCTAATTTTAGTGTTGAGAAATACAATCAGATTACCAGTAGAATTAACCAAGGTAGGTGGATTGAAATAGAGTCTGTCATTAATCAGTGCTAGCGCTAGTGCTTTGAGTATTGTCTCCATTCCTTCATTTATACAATAATAAAAAAAACAGTGAGTAGTTTGGACTGCTATGACTTAGACTGATGGGAAATTAAGGTACTGTGCATGCTCACACAAAGAGTCACTAACAAATCCATAAAATTAGATGGTTTTTCTAAAATATGATTGTCCATCTTTTTAAGAAAACAAAAGTCTAACAGAACAGGCACAAGGTCTAGGGTACACTGTGAAACTCCCAATGTGGAAGAACCATGTAAACGATACCAATTTTCTAGAGATATGTCAGTGAACTCCAACCCTGATATACCCAAGATGTTGGAATGAAGAAGGAATTATTCCATCAGGTAAGAAAAATACTAGAAACAAGCAAACACAAAAGTAGGCATCAGAGAAAGAGAAGATAACTTTAAAGAAGAGAACCAAGTATAACTTTGGAATAGAAAAGTCTGACATTCAGAATGAAAGAAAAAGCAGGGGAATCACTGAATGGGAAAAGGATGATGAAGAAATGAACCTGTCAAATTGAAGGTAGACTTTTGGAAATCGAATTGGGAGAAATATAATTTGGAGAAATAAAACAGCTCTAGGAACCTATATAATGCCATAGAAGAAATTTTAACACATCCATTATTGGAGGGCTGAAATCAAAGGAAAAAAGAGTTTGAAGCAGAAAAAGAGTTTGGTGAATTCAAGGTCACCAAAATTTCCTCATTTAGAGGTTGAAGAAATTCAGCTAATCTCAAGCAGGGAGACCCATTAGAAATCCTATCTAACCATGCCTAGACTGAATTGTTTTAAACACAAGATTTAAAAATAGGTAGAAAATAAGGCTCATTACAATGTACATTACAAGTAGCAATGATGTTAAGTTCTTGGGTATGTGAATACAGAATTGCTCACTGAGGGCAATCTTTAAGCATAGAATGAAGTTGCCAATGTGTTCTGACTTAGGTTTAATAGAATGTATGGTTCACAGCAGAAGTTGGACCATACTTTTCATCCATTTATTCATTTTTTAGACTTTTATTATGCAACTGCTACCCAGCAAGCAATGTGAACAAAGCTCAGGGGAGTTATGTATATTTCCTATTCCAGTGCATGTTATTCTATTTTTTTCCAACATGCTTTTGGGCGGTACCATAACCACAGCAAACACGTGAGAGTGATAGCTGAAATGGCTGTCATTCATGGTTAATCATGATCGAATGCTATTATTTGCTTTCCAGAAAGAGGAAGAAATGGAAGCATAAAGAAGTTAGGTAAGTGATCAATGTCATACAGCAGAAGAACATTGGAGCTCAGATCTAGACTGAGTAATCCAGTTCCAGAGTTTGGGCTTTTAAGCTGTAGGTTGGTACTGGTATTATTTTTAGTAAATTAAGAAGCCAACAGAGGAGAAGAGGTGAGTGAAAAACACATTGCGCCTGCTAGCCTGCCACTTTTACTCACATATAAATCTACCTAGAGTGATAGGCTTCCTGTCTGTGTGTGGTTTTCATATTTTCTCTGAAGTATCTCACTGCATTGACTAATAACCAGCATGATGATTCCCATCTTAAAACATGGCTATAAATGTCAGAGATTAGGCACAGCAGGCCCACAATTCTTTGCCTAAATTCCTTGAATGGCTCAGCAATAACAACTCTATGAAATGATGCCTTCCAAGCAGTCAATTTTAAGTACAAACATGAAAATACTACAACAGATGCTGCAGTCTACATAGTAAGAGATGGCACGTGTGTCTGAATAATATTTACTTCCTCATGAGTTAATTTTAGTATTATTTATCCCTAAATATAATGAATTTCCCTAAGAAAAGCTATGCAATTCAGACTTCCTAGAATTCATTATTTACTACACGTGGCTGGTGGGTCACAAAGTTGGAAAAGATGAGACTGAACTGAAAACTAAAATAATGTCAATTTGCCTCAATCATGTCAAAATGCATTTGTCTCTAAAGTTAAAAAAAACCTGCTAAAACAATACCATTCTCATTTTTATCTAGGTAAGTAAGTCACCAGAGAGCAGACATTTTCCGCAACAAAACCAAATACAACACCATACCAACGCTGTGGATTGCTATTTAATTTCTATATAATTTTACTTGTGTTCAAGTTCCGTTTAGATTCTAGTTAAGATTTTTCTAAGGAAATGCATATGAGTCATATAACCAAGTGAAGCTTTAACTCTTTCAAGAATAACCACATACACAACACACACACGCATACATGCTTATTCATTCAAACTGCAATACTGATTTTTAATATAAAGGCCTAAAAGAGTGAACAACCACAAAAAGAATAGGTCTCGTCTCCTGAAGCACAGAGAAATTGGATAAAGCAGAGTGAGTCAGAGCAATTACCAAGGGAAAACGTCTGATCTCCAAGAATCTAAAATGGAATCAAGTTGGAAGAGTGAGTTGTTAGAACTTATGGAGAGAACTTGAAATTTTGAACTAGACAGGAAGGAATAAATTAAATATCACGTCGCAGGAAGTTCTGTTTATAGCAGTGAGGACCCAGAGGAAGGACCATCGCGAGGGAGACCAGGTGGGCACAGCTAGCGCCTTTGTAGGCAGGAAGTCAAGATGACTGGGGTGGGAGAGGATAGGCCAGGATTATAAATGCTACTGACACTCACTCCTGCGTCTGCAGGCTTAATAGGATGGGGAAAGAGAACAAAGGCTCATTCAGTTAAATAGATCAGGATCCAAACAAGCTACAGGAACAGGTCTGTTATGCACACACAAGTCAATTAGACACTTGTGTATACAAGTACCAATAGATGCTAGCAAGAAATCCTTATCTGCTAATCCTTGCTTCATACCAATGGAATACTCTACTGAGTTTTATATTTTAATTTTTCATTTATTTAAATTTCGCTCAAAGGAGGGTTTGAACTGGGTACCACACAAGCCATACCTCCAACTATACTTGTTGTTATTGTTGTTGTTGTGTTTTGAGTTACTATGGAGATGGACTCTCAATTACTTTTCTGCCTGGGCTGGTTTCAAACAGCAGTCCTCGGGATCTCAGGTTCCCAAGTAGCTAGGATTACAAGAATGAGCCATAAGTGTCTCTCTCTCTAAGATAAACGTCAAAGTGACCAAGGAAGTTGTTACCCAATACGTTTTTCCAAGGTGGCAAAGCACGGTTTGAAGCCCCCCAGCAGATCTTTCTTGTTCCTCTCGCCAAGCTTTCAACCACGTCATCAAGCAGCTGAGGACAGATGTGTGGCATGCTCTGACCTCAGGGGTGAAAGGTTAAGACAGCAATAACAGCTTCCTATTTTACTTTAGTGTCATTTTATCACTATTATTTCTACTTTTGTCTCTGCATTAGGTTAATATTCCTGCACAGTAGTGTTTTTACTTAAACACATATCAAGCAAACCAAGTTGAGTTGAAGGAAATAGTGGGTACCCACATTTTATCTATGGGATACTCAAAACTGCCTGTGACATGTACCCAAGTTGGATCCCCTTTTACCAAACTTGAGTTTCTGTAAAATTTTGGAATTCCACCATAGTGAATAATGGGCGAATGGTCAGTTTGACTGAAAACAAAAACAACTATACATGTCTTGCTTTTACTTGTGCGTTGGTTATAAATAAAAATTGTTTGCTGCATTTTACTTTTTTGGGTCCATCCTGGGGCTTGAATTCAGGGTCTGGATGCTGTCCCTGAGTTTTTTGGTTCAAGGCTGACTCTCTAACACTTTGTGCCACAGCGCCACTTCTGGTTAATTGGAGGTTAATTGGAGATAAGAGTCTCACAGTTTCACAGATTTTCCTGCCTGGGCTGCTTTTGAACCATGATCCTTAGATCTCAGTAGCTAGGATTACAGGTGCGGGACACCAGCACTTGGCTATCTGCTGCATACTTTTAAGAATTCTTTTTTTAAAAAAGATTTTGAGGTATTCTTTCTCTGCATTCGTAGGAGGCACAATTACCCCAATTATCACATCCTCCATCAATCCCTTAGTCTCTCCTGACAATCAATAGGAAAATTTTGCAACACTTGTACATTACAGGCAAATGCAAAGGTTCAGGACTCATGTGACTTTTGTTAAGCAATATTATTTTTATAATATAGACGCTGTCCATGTAAAACTCAGATGTAAACCAAGCTTATCAAATTTGGAAAGTATTTCCCTTGGCAAGTGGGAAGTGCTATTTATGGAGCCCACACAATGTATAGGAAAGAGAGTGTCTTAATGCTAAAAGTATGTACTTGCACAACCATAGAGTCATAGATGGTAGATAAAGAACTTTACCCCATCTTTACAGAAAAAGGGAGTAGCTCAACTAGAAAGAGATCTACCAGCTTCAGTCCTATGACCCCAGATAGGACAAATAGTTGTGTGATTTAAGCCTCTATCGGGAGATTCTTATCGGGGAAAGCAAACATTTCTACTGGCCAAATATCTTTGGCATAGATGTGGGTACTCAGGCATGTTATATAATTCTTTCTGTTTCTGAAAATATAGGATCCCACTTTTGAGTCTGACCTATAGTTCTTGACTGCAGGAAAAGAACGAGAATGGCCACTGGGATGAATTTGAATGGATAAGTACAATTTCAAAGAAATGAAGGAACAAAGCATTACTTTACCTTTGGTCCAATGTTCTTTTTAAAAATCAGCCAAGAATAAAAATGATTATGAATAAAATTTCTTTACAGAAGGAGCATCAGAGCATAAAAATTAGGAAGCATATGGTGATAGGATAAAGGACAGTATTTTTTTCCTAATTTACTTCATTTGGCCATTAGCTATAAAAACATTATCTTGGACCAGTGCAGCTTCAAGGATGAGCTTTTGAAAACCTATTGAGTTAGATGACTTCTCAATTTCAGCCTCTAAATCTCATTTCCTTAAATCAGCTTAATTATCCTGCAAAAAATAGAACCATAGCAGTGACTTACTCAATTTCTGCTTGATTTAGGCATTTTCTCCATCTCTCATTTTAAGTTTATTCTGCTTGACTGAACATCTCTATGATGTTGATCATTTAATATCTTCTATTAAATAAATCTCAGATGACTGGAAAACAGCCTGAGTCTCAGAACTCTTTGTCATTAGCATCTTGTTTTCTTTTTGTTTCCCTTTTACCAATTTTTATTTTATTTTCTGTTAAGCCTAGACTATCAAAACCTGTACTTTTCATTCATAGCTGTATCTGCTCTAAAAGCCAGTGGCTTTTAGAATAGTATTTGTAACAAGAACACTGCTGCCTTTCTGTCATCATCTCCCAGAAGCTTAAGAGAATAAATCAAAAAATTCCAAACAATTCATAATCCCTTGTCTCATGAGTTTGCTTTAGAATATCATAGTTATATAATGACTATCATCGCCTTCAGTGAATGACCTTGGAAAAAGCACCCTAATCAGGCCCCTCTTGAAGCTGAGCCCTCAAATCTCCTACTGAGGACCAGCTTTTATTCCATGATTGCTGAGTTGATAAAGATTCTTACTGGACCTATCTCCTTGATGGACTCTGAGGGGAAGTATATGTAATTGACTAGGAGCTAGCCACAAGTTTGTTGGTTTTGTTTTTTGTGTTATTTTTTAGTAGACAAAAGATGCCATTTGAGCTCCTTAGACCTAACCTCAAAGCAGAAAGGAAAGAGAAGTGGATTTAATGTGCACCTGGAAGATGTATAAGAGATAAAATCAGTATCATTTGTAGGCCTCAAATAAAGAGATTCATTTCTTATTCCCAGAACATCCAGGCTGCTGTTGGAATAGAAGACAGAAGGAACCAGACTAACAAATTCCTTGTCTTCCATGCAAGTCTGGAGAAGCCACTCTGGGTGCCAACATCCAGCTGGGACCAAGGATGAGGATAAAGGATCGATCATTAAGTCAGTTCCTTTTACATGGCCCAAAGCAATCCATGGTGATCACCACTTTGCCTATATTTAATTGACCAGGATTCTGGCACATGGCCTTACCTGAATCCAAGGCATGGAACACTGACAAGCCTTTGCTCAGGCAGCCACTTCTACCAGCAGCTCTTCCCTCAGATGCAGGGAGCTCCAGGGCAGCTGGCTGTCTACCACAGGGGGGTTGCTTTCCGCAGCCTCACCACGTGCAGAAAATTAAAGCAGGGTAAGAATCCATTAAGAAGATTGCCAAAACATTTGACACATGGAATTGTGCAAATTCACTGACTAACGTGAAAACAAGTTCTACCAGAACAACTTAAGGAACTGAGAAGTTATATAACTCATTGACCGAATTCTCTAATTTCCTCAGACATTTATGACCCACTTACATTCACAAGAAAGTGCTGGGAGACTTTAAAATATGATGTGTCCAATTTTTCTAGGCTCGTAACCCTGCAGGATATGCCCAATTGTCCTGTCCTCTGTGTCACCCTGCGTTTTTATTTTTTGACATTATTTTCCCATGAATTGATAAGAACTCAATTCATTCATCTACAGCCCAGATAGCCCTGTGCACATACCCATATGTCCATGCACATACAACCCTACGTGGATCCATGGGTAAACAGCTAAAAGCAATGGCTACACTTCTATTTTCCTTGGCCCTTGCTCGTGGCAAGGCATCGCATACACTGCCACGTGGTACCTCTGCTCCTCACGCATCTGTTAACTTTCCCAGTCAAACCTTCAGGGCCATTTACTGCTAATAGCTTAAGGAGTTACATTTTCGCAGGTGAATCTTAATTTTAATTGAGTTCAGCAGCAGTGATGAAGACTGCCCAGACAGACTTGCAAAATACGATTTTTGTCTCTGAGAGGGAAGAGTGACTCAAAAATTAAAGCTGAGAAGGTAGAGAACTTTGACTCCCTTGATCATGATGGCACCTGATCTTGTTCCCTAAATTTCTTTTTTTACTCCTTTTAGGTTGAATAGATGGTGTTGGGTCTCGAGTGTTGAATTCTCAACTTTGAAAGAGGATGATTACATCCTCTTTCAGAATGCTGTTAGCGTTCTGAAATGGGGTTGTGTATCTCCCACACAGGGTAAGCATTTGTTCTCATCCCTCTGCTTCATTTATGAATTGTGTTAACGTATTATTACTTATTATTAACATATTATTGCTTTACAATTGACAAGGCACACTTATCTGTCTAGATGCTCAAAGGTGAGGGCTACCTAATATTGATATTGTACGTCTTCTTTTCTACAGCAGAGGTTGTGAGGAGTGGGGCAGAGGAAGAATAGCAGAAAGGAGGATGTTCCTCTGTGGATCAACTGCTGATCGGTTCACCACACCCAGACCCTGAAATGAGCACTTCTACAGCTGTCCCCCAGAAGACACAACATTTCTACATCCTTTCCAAAATGGTGTTTCTGGCTGGCTCTGGGCTGCTGTCCTTGGCCCCTCCCTCCTATGGCAAGTCAAGTATCTGACCGTGAAACAGTTGCCTACATGGTATATTGACCTGTGTAGGAACACGGAAACATGATGATGAGTTTACTTGCTAAAATCAGAGAGCAAATTCTGATCCAGAAGTTTCTCTTCCGTAAAGTAGGGAATGCATTTATCCTTCCATGTATAGCATAGCTGGAGATAGCAGCTCCCAAGGAGAAGATACTGAAGAGAGAAAAAGGCAGCACTCCCCACTACCCCACCATTCTCTGGTTAATAAACATAATTATGAGACCATATGATCTAACTATATACTATTCCTGGGGTATATGACCAAATGAATCAAAGTTACTATATAATCTAAATACTTTCACACCTATGTCAACTGAGGCATTATTCACAATAGGCAAAGTATAAAATTAGGCTAGGTGTCTGTGGTTAAAGAACAGAAATAGATTATCTATCTATCATATATCTATCTATCTATCTATCTTCCTACCTACCTATCACAATGGTATACACTTTTGCCATAAAGAAAAGCAAAATCTTCTTGTTTGAAGGAACTTCCATGGAATTTGAGGTTATTTTAAGTAAAACTTATTTTTTTAATATCTCAGAAAAATAAGCATGGCATTTTCTTTCACACATGCAATCTAGGAAGAGGAAAGGAAAAGAGGAAGGATGGGAGTCAACCATGTAGGGAAATGGCAAGGTGAACAGGATTAGCAATCTTCATGTTTATGTATGAGAATGTCACAATGGAACCCAATCTTTTGTGCAACTAATGATACACTAATAAGATGTGATAATAAAGATAGCTACAATCTTGGAAGAAAACCCTGATAAAGGTTTCAAGCAGTGACTATGGGGAACACAGATTAACACGTTCTGTTTCACCTTCAGAGTCAACACCCAGGCCTGAGGTCCTGGGCTAATGAATGAGGTTGGAAATGGGTCTTTTATACTGAGATTTGAAAAAGTAACATGAAAATAGGATCAATCTTTAACTCTGCTTATTTTTGTCACTTTAGTATAGAGATTGGAAAAGATGCACAAGTTGAAGTTTCTCCAGGGCTTGTGTGGTGTTTTATGATTTGATCTAGTGGCTAACACAACTTACAGGGCATAATGAGTATTTAGGACCTATTTCTTCTATTAAAAAAAAACAAAAACACCTCAAACCTAACATTCTTCCTTCTTCCTCTTACAAAGATCATTGACTAGTATGGTGCTTATTAAATATTTGATTGAGCTTTGAGCCAGCATCTAATTTATCTTGCCCCTTCCGTACTCCCAGCTATTTATTATTTGCAGCAACTCAAGCATTTCAGTCAGTAATCAATAGTGGTGGAATTTGGACCATCATCATAAGCAGAATTAGAAACATATTTCATTTAGGTATCTATATTCTCTAACAGAAGTGTCTTCATCCATCTATTTGTTCAGCCAACTCTGCAAACAGCTCTAAGGCAATTTTAACTAACCAAGAATCAGGAATGCCTTTGTGCCAGGACAGCCCTGCTCTGGACCTCTAATGATTCCTAGTTGAGGACTCTGGTAACTTCAGGGTTCACAAATGACTGTCTACCATGTTCACCCCAAAGCCCCGTTGCCTTCCTCATGCCCTTATTTCCTCTGACATTCCAGTTTGAAGAGAAGAGTTCTTCCTCTATGTAGTGTTGCTCTGTTATTTTATTTTTTCCCACTCTCTGCTTGTTTATATTTACCATCTGTGTGAATCTCAAGTGAAGTAAAACGCAGCATATTTTTGATGTTTGGAGGTCAAGTTGAAGGGTAGTGTTAATGTAAGATGTTAATGACATGGCCTTTCAGAAAGCCTGCAGGGGTATACAATATATTCTTGATTGTTTTTCACTTTCATGGAAGATCAGTCAACCTGTTTGGTAATCTGAACAGAATAAAACTTTATTTTTGCTACTTTGTGGGTTTTAGTTTTGCTATTAGCTGTGGTCTAATTATTGGTCTTACTTGACATCATGCCTTGTCTTGATATTTTCATTGATTTTTTTTGCAAAGAAACCAGAAGCTTTCTCCATATTTTCATTACAGTAGGCCTGAAGAATAAAAGCATGCTTTTGAGAAATATCAATATTCATAGAATGTTCTGATAGAGCATTTGCTATCTCATATTTTATTTCTATAGATGAACAAAAAAGGAAGTCAAAGAAATGGAGTAATATTGAATTGGGGGAGATTTGTGGTATTTTAAAAACCACGCTGATAATCACATAAGAAACAGGGTTAACTTTGAAAGGAAAATGCACTGGTGGGTAACCAGGAGCTAAAGTAGCTTTGAAACACATTTCAGCTTTGCACCCCACATAAATATATGCCATAAAACATGACCAAGTCTCCATTATTATGCTGGTGGCATAGGAAATGACAATTACCAGGCTTTTGAAAATTGTTTGTGATGAAGAAAAATGTACAGTATTTATAGTATATATCAAATCCTAAAGAATATTGACTTGGTCCCTGAAAAGAAAAATAGATTATAAAAGCATGTACAGATAGAATTGAAGAGAATAGGTTCTTAGCCTTGGCAAATGTTGCTTACTGAGGATACACTAAGTTTAAGGCCCCTCAAACATGACAAGAGCTTGTTGGCTTGCGATGGGCTGTTTCTTTAGCTACTATCAAGGCCTTGTCAAATAGGTAGAATCTGGAAATCCAACTTGCTGGGTCATGAGAAAAGATGCTCTCATGATTGACATTTCCTGCATGATTCTGACCTATCCTACAAAATGGTGAGCCAGGTCAGGCTAGTGTGTTTATAGAAAGAGGAAAGGCTATTTCTGTCTTTAAAATGTATAACACTCTGCTCCCAGCTCTCATCTTTTTTTTTGAGTCTTATCCCCCTGGCCTCTTTCATTGCTGCATTTGATGCCTTGAATGTCAATTATAGATCAATGGGAGCTACCCCAAGATATGGCAGGTGGTTGCTCTCTGTAGCTTTTTGGTAGAAAAGCAAGTTTTCCTAGAGGACACTCAAGCACACACATGTACGCCTGAACATCTCAGCTGGTCTCTGCACTAGGATAAAAATGTGCATATTTGCTTTATTGCTAGTCCTTTTTATCCCATAATTTCTGCCATTTTTTATTTATTAACTCTTCCAACATCAGAGATCTGAATTTATATTTATACCAATATAATCTAGAGCTAGTAAGATATTCCAAATATGAATTCATTGTCTGTCGTAGGCTCTAGTGGCTAATCAGTGTGTTTCCTTATGGAATTGGAGTTGCCAAAACCATTATGCCTTCTCACTGGCAGTTCAGTGGCAGGAGCTAATGCCTCAGAACTTTTGCACATCATCTTGAAGTGGAGGATCGTCACGCAGGAAGAGTCATAGCCACTCTCCCACCTCTTTTTGTTAAGGTCTTAGAGTAAGCCTAGTTCCTTTGGGTCACATAAAGACAATACAGTTTTGGAAGCTAAATTAATGATGAGAGAAAAGGGAGAGATGAAGCAGAGAAGAGAATGAGGGAAGCCAACAAGAGATGAAGAGAGGAACCTAGTGGAATGTCTCCAGTCCCTCCTGAGAATAGAAGACAGTAGTGCCTTTCTGAACACAAAAGGAGGAAGATACTGGTTGGGGAAAAACAACAAGTAGAAAACTAATAGCTCTGAGATATAGTGACATTTCAAATGTGTGAATTACCTCACAGAAAGAATTTTTTTTTATCCTTTCTATTAAAGATCACAGATGTGTGTACATCAACTTGAAACTACATCGGGGATTCATTTAGCAAAACCATTTGCTCTGTCTCTTAAAAAGTCTATAGTCATCCCATGTGTCATCTGAAAACTTAGCTGCCTATTGATTTCAAGACAGGCTTCCAGGGAGGCCCTCAGTGGGATTTGAGGACTGGTGAAGAATCTATATGTCATGACAGCTCAGACACTCAGGAAAAAAGAGAAAAGAAAGGACTGCTATAATTCATTCTCTACTCTCATTATCGGTGAGTTTAGAGTTAGCACACTAGACCAAATGATATCATTTGTAAACATGGTGAATTATGATTCTGATCTCCAGCCCTGAGGCCAACTTAGTTTGTATTACAAGTTGACATTTCCAAATCCTTTTAAATTTACCCTTTGATTGCCCCATGAGAATCAGAAAAATTATAAACCCTTTGGAGTTCATTGATTGGCTACGCAGAGATAAACACACTGCTTTCTGAAACGAAGAAAAGTGTTTATTCAAAGCCACTTTATTATTCCTACTAAAGAAAAATGGAAGGCATTTAAAATTTAAAAGCATTTTTAAAGGACCACATGCTGCCGAAGCTTGTGATGACTTGCTGGCACTCAATCAGAGTCCCAGCTTTTGGATGGCTTTCCTCACTCAGCAAGTGAGGCAGCCTGCAAGGGTCACACAGAACCTGCCATTGCCAGGTAGCCCAGGTGTGAACACACCCTTGTTTATATTACGTTTTGGGCCGCATAGTAAAATGGAGCCCAAGGGAAACTCAGTCCCCAAGAGGCCAATAGGAAGAATAGGATTTTGATAAATCTACAAAGCATATTATAAAGACCAACAGCTTGATCCACATGCACAAAAAGCATAAAACTCATCTAAGAGCTTGTTAAAATGCCGATGAACTCCCACTCCACTGATCTGATTCCATGGGCCTTGAGCCGGGACTAAGGAACCACACTTTTTTTACAAGCATTGCTAGTAATTCTGAAGCTGAGACTTTCAAGGAAGTGCTTATGGGAGTTCACCAGGCCCAGGCAACTCTTCAAGGGACTGCAGTGCTGGCAGACCTGCCCTGTAATGTTAATCAAGGGTCCAATGAAGGAATCCCAGTTCCTTGACCGTAAGACGTCATGTGATACAGGAAATGTTTCTTGTTTTAATCTAATGTGGAGGATGAATTTTTATGAAACAATAGAAAATACAATTTCTAGCCACAGTTGCTATGTAAAATGTCTGTCAGTGGACTTAGTTTTAATGTCTAGAGGGGAGAAAAAAAAAAGAGAAAGACTCACCTTTACCAAGTTAAGTGTTTTTATGAATTACAAGGGTTGAATATTCCTTGAAGTTGAACAACAGAGCTAATTAATAAGTCAAATCTCTTATATCATATTGCACAGAAAAGTCAACATTTTCCAAAGGTCGAATATTTCACTTTTTTTCATTTTTTTTAAATTGAGGACAAAATCGCACACAATTTTCGAATACTATTTTGTTACGGTAGTCACAAGCCTAATTATATAGACTCCTAAAATAACATAATTTGTTATTACAGTTACAGTCCTATCTTTAGTCATATGATTTGTGATAAGGAGACAAGATCACAAACAATAGACCCCCATCACCCTTCAAGATTGGAGTTATACCAGAATTAACCACTTTATTAGTAAATTCATGTAATTGGTTTGAGAAAGGGGGAGATGAGAGATTGACAGTATGAGTCTGATCAAAGTGCATTGTGTGTACATGCAAATATATCAAAATGAGACTTTTTGTACAACTAATTGGTGCTAATAAAAACATGAGATAAAAAGGAAAAATAGAAGTAGTAAAACTGTTTTTCTATCATCTTGGCCCTAATTTCAAATTAGATGATACCTAACAACAAAATATTATAATCAGTCTCATAACTTCAGATTTTCAGACATTCTTACTGATATCTACAAAAATACTTTTGATTCAAACATAAATGGGGAAATTTGTTTATTCTGATTGTATTCAATGAATCTCCAAAATTAGTTTGAGATGTCACCTAATGTAACTCATATGAAAATACAGTTTTAATTTTGAAACAAGTCACATGTTGCTGATAGATAGCCCCAAAATGCATATTAAAATGCTTTACAATTGTGATACCTCTTGAGGAAGAAAATAAAAGCCCGTGTAGGCAAACAAATTCATGAAAGGAACTTGTAAAGATGAAGTTAAATGAATGCTAAGTATTGTCCAAGGAACAACTAGATTTGACAAAACAGCAAAGCAGGCAGGAAGAGGAGCCTGCACTCTCTTCCTTTTCTAACCCATATTTTTGCCTCTCTTCAAACACAGTTTTCCTGTGGCTATTGTTTTTTCTGGTTTTGTTGGTTTTGTTTTTAAATCTCAGAGCCTGTTACTGTGGCAAGACATGTTTAAGTTACCTGTGCTCTATTCTACAAATAAATGTTAAGACACATGCCATCCTCTGGATTGCTCCAAAGTAACAACATTTCAGTAAGCAAATATCCTAATGCCATCTTCATTCATAAAATAGAGACAGTTGCCTATTTTCTATGAATAAGCATAAGCCTGTGAAGTATTTTTCCCCAATTGTAGTTTCAAGCTCACAACAGAAAATTGATATTGATTGACTGTATTGATATCTGAACCTGAAATTGAGACTGCTTTTACAAGAAAATTTTAAGGTTACCAATAGATCTTTGTTATGATGGAGCTATAAAGAGCAGTTTTTACAGTTTTTAACATGCTAGCACGTTAAGTGGTTTAGAAAAAGAGGAAATCAAGAAATCCTGCATATACACACATTATATACAATAAAAATAAATATAAACAAGAAATGTATTCACAATTCATCACTTATATATAATTATATAGCATAAATATATAAATTACAGATATGTGTATAGAATATTGCACATATGTGTCTATACATGTAATTTCAGTAATGTCAGTGGATAGTAACAGATTATTTCATGAATATTGTTTGAGTGTTAATAATTTGTGCTCGAGAAGTGAAAAAATTAAGCCATTTTTAGAATTACCAGACATTGAATAGTATAGAAATTTTTAAAGTAGTCTTGTATCACTTCAAAGGTAGTATGGTCAAATAATTGAACTATCCCTAAATTATTTTATGAAGCAATTAGACCATTGACCACTATTGTCATAAACTCAGATGTCACAAAGAGTGACCTTGTCATTCTTAAAACTCCGTAAAGATTCTCACTTAGCTGTAAGCTATTACAAGGACCCACCTGATCTCTCTTCAACTTGATTAGCTTCTTCCAAAATCATCCTTTCCCCCATTTTATTGCGCCTGGCTACATGATTCTTTTCATCTGTCCCTGATCACAGGATTCATGATCTCCACCAGGGAATTAGGAATTTTCAAAACAAGGTAGCAATGCTTTCTTTATTTAATGGATTTACTGGCTCAAGTAGGGCTTTGCCCAGGATTCTGGCTTCTAATTGGAAACTTCTTGAAAGCTGTTTACTACTTATTTATTCTTGATGGATTGATTTGCCAGTTCCAGGTTTTGAACTCAGGGCCTCAAGCTCGCTTTGTTGGCCCTCTAGCAACTGTACCTCCAGCCTAGATTGTTTTTCTATTTTGGGGATGGAGTTTCACAGCTTTTTTTGGTTCCCACAGCAGCATTTAACTGTTATCCTCTGGATCTCTGCCTCCTCTGTAGTTATGATTCCAGAAGTAAACGACTGGAGCCTACCCTGAAACAGACAAACAGAAACTTTCTGAAGAGTGAATCCTGTTCTCTTTCTTGGCAGAAGGGGACATTTCCAGCTGCTTTTCTTCCTTTTTTAGGTTTATTTTTCTCTTGATACAGGATCTCATTAGGTTACTCAGGCTGGCTTCAAGCTTGAGGGCTCCAGTGGATCTTCTGTCTCCACCTCCTGAGAAGCTAGGATGACCAGTGCCCACCAGCATGCCCGACTTCAATACATTTTTTAATAAAGATGAGGAATCACCCACTGATCTTTCTTTTCTGTTCCTGTGCCTCCTTCTCTTTCATGCCAGCAATAGTCTGATAACCGAACTGTAAACATTATAGATAAGGAGTCTACACGAGTCTACATGAAATACAGGCTTTTGTGAACAAAAATTTAGCAAGTTGAATTAAGCAATATTTGTACATATATTATATTATATTATATGTATATACATATAAAGAGGTTAGCTATATTATTATTACTGGGATTTTATCCCTTGAACGAAAGATTGGTTTAATATTAGAAAATAGCTCCATGTAGCTTACCATATTAAGCTACATTTAAAAATTGCACAATCCTCCTGATAGAGGCAGAAGAGACATGTTAACAAAATTCAGGCACTCTTGTTAAATTAAACATCAGCAAATTAGGAATCAAAAGGAGTTTTCTCAGTTTTTAAGGATAAATTACAGAAAAACCACAGCCAATATCATCTTAAAAGAGTGAATGACTAAGTAGCTACTACAAAGAGTGTTAATATAGGAAGACAGAAAACTCCCATCACCCATATCGAACTTTTGATTGGATGCTCCACATTATACAATCAGACAAGGAAATGACCGCAAAGGAATGGCCATCAATTAGAAAGGAGAAGACAATTACTTTTCAATGTGTAGATGCATTGATTGTCTGAAATTTCAAAGACTTCCAAAAAGCTATCACATTAATATATTAATGTAAGTAGTGAGCATGAGTCAAGTGCAGTTACTCACATCTACCATTCTATCTACTCAGATTTAGAGATTGGGAGGATCGTGGTTTGACTCCAGTCCGGGGGTGGGGTGGGGGGGGGGGAGCAAAGGGAAGAAGTGAATGAGACTCGCTATCTCAACAAAATGCTGGGCAAGGATGCATATGCCTGTTATCTCAGCTATGTAAATATAAATAGGATGATCACGATACAGGTTGGTGTAGACAAAATGTGCAAGATAGTATAAATAAATGAAGCGAAAGGGCTGGGGACATGGGTTCAATTATAGAGTACCTGCCTAACAAGTGTAGGCCATAAATTCAGGCCCTATTACTATGAAAGAAAGGAAATGGGGGGGGGGA
This sequence comes from Dipodomys spectabilis, assembly GCF_019054845.1. Classification (NCBI taxonomy): domain Eukaryota; kingdom Metazoa; phylum Chordata; class Mammalia; order Rodentia; family Heteromyidae; genus Dipodomys; species Dipodomys spectabilis. The sequence continues at coordinate 10,287,075 of NW_024870728.1, forward strand.
AGAGAAAGAGAGAGAGAGAGGGAGGGAAGGAGAGAAGGAGGGAGGAAGAAAGGAAGAGAGGGAAAGAAAAAGAAAGAGAACGAAAGAAAAAGAGGAAGTGAAAAGAAAAAAGAAAAGCTTTTCATAAAAGTTAGAGCCCAAATATGAGAACATTTGTATAACAAATTCAATATTTCAGCAAATACTACATGTAAAGCCCTGGGATATAAACATTAAAGACACATTCGGTCTCTGTCTACAGGTTGTATATCTACCCTGATATCTAGGTTCTAGCTGAGACCTGGGCAAGTTTAATTTTGTAATATGTCATGGGTATGGATTGCTGTGAGTGTTTTAAGAAAAAGCCTCCCTGCACGCTGGTGGCTCACACCTGTAATCCTAGCTACTCAAGAGGCTGAGATCTAAGGATCATGGTTCAAAGCCAGCCTGGGCAGGAAAGTCTGTGAGTCTGTGAGACTCCAATAAATCACCAGAACACTGGAAGTGGCGCTGTGGCTCAAGAGGTAGAGCACTAGCCTTGAGCTGAAGAGCTGAGGGACAGCGCTTAGGCCTCCATTTTATAAAGGTATTTGATGTGGCATTTCAAGTAAAAGCTAATTAACCATGTAAAAGTTGACTATATATGTGTGTGTGTGTATATATACATATGTGTGTGTACAAACGCATATATATATATGTATATATGAGTTCTAAAAAATTTGGTAGTATGTGTCCTCACAAGAATCTTGTAAAATAAATTTAAAATCTTTGAAGTTGTTAGCAAAAGTAAAGATATCATTATAAGATGGCACAATAAAATAAATATATTTATTATATTCTAGAACACAATGTTTTAAATGCATTTCGGGAGAGGTTGGGACTAACTCCATTCTATAGATATTATCTGAAGCCACTATAATAATTCTACTGAAAAGGACTTTGCATATATTATCTCTAAAATCCCACACAATAAAGGAATAGCACAATAGCATTCCCTTGTACAAGGAATAAAGTTAGGGTTCAAAGATATGAAGGCATTTGTCTAAAGGTTATAGTAGAACTTTCAAATTTGGATTAGTTTGATCACAAATCTACTTTTCTTTCTTTAGAGAATAAATAAGCACTTCCGAAGCTATGAATGCAAACTTCAAGAGAAGTATCTAGGGACTGATCAAGTCCCCCATCATCCACAAATGCACAAATGATAACTGCACTGCAGATGGCATATGAAGTAGTAGGAATGATTCCCAAATCATATGGTAAAGGCTGGCGTTTGTCCATAGAAAAGGATACTACCAATGAGATAACAGAGTGACCTTCCTAGATGAGAATGCCAAAGTCCTCTTCTAGGTTTAATGGGCTCATTTGACAATCCTGATCCTTTCCTTCTGATATCCATGTTCTCATTCTTCCTTCCTGGTAAAGAGCTGGGACTTACCTGCATAAGCCACAACTGTATTTCTCAGTCTTATTGTTCAGTATGATTTTCCATGAGGCTGATTTCCAACCAATAGACACATTCAACTACTGCTCTGTGTCTTGGTCTTCACGCTTTACCGCTGCTGAATTGTGAATGTGGGGTTGTCCCTAGGACATGTAGCCAGAATGAGCCAGCTGTGACTTCCTTCTTGAAGATAGATGAGCACACACCAGGAGATGGGTGAGTGACAAGTCAGAAGGAACTCAGGTCCTGGGTGGCCTCAGAAAGTAGAGATGCCCCATCTCCCTGACCACCTACCAAATCACACTTGACACAAGAGAGAAATAAATCTTTGAATGTTGTTCAAAACATCTTCATTTTCCTTCTATTAGCACAGACAAAACAATCTTGAAATTAAAACATCCTAACTCTCAGCTTAGTGTTGTCACACTAGTATATTTATTACACTCAAATATTTACATACTATAACATATATCATCACACTTTACTAATTCCCTTTTATATAGATGATATGATGGCTATTTTGGAACTCTATAGATGTAATTTAATTAGGCAGTTTTGTTTCTAGGGCCATAGGTATAATTTATATATTACTATTCTCATAAACTAATTGAATTTTGAACATTAATCAAGACTCAAAAGAGATTCAATATCATATTTCACAGACAGCATCTATAAAGCCAAGAGTGTATAGCTATGTTTTTGTTTCTGGTTTTGTTGCTATTGGTGGCAGTGTTGGTCCTGGGACTTGAACTCAGGGCCTGGGCACTGTCTGTGAGCATTTTTGCTCAAGGCTAGCGCTCTACCACTTTCAGTTGTCGGGTGATTAAATGGAAATTAGACTCTCATAGACTTTCCTGCGTGGTTGGCTTTGAACCACGATCCTCAAAAGTCAGCCTCCTGAGTTGCTAGGATTACACCTATGAGATACTAGTTCCAGGCTGCTTTATGTTGTTTCTTTTTAATTCTCAGATTAGGTAAGAAACACCTTAGGTTATCCTTGGCCTAATCCACAATATTTTTCCTTATTCTTCTGAACTACTGGAGAGCATTGTAGTTCATAAAAGCAATTTATTCAATAAAACTCAGTGTAAAATGTCTATTACGTTCTGTAATATTCAGTACAGAGAATGGAGGTAAGAAGAATGTAACTAGAGAATTTGAGATGGGTTTATTAGACACAAACTCATATTGTAGAGGGCATATTTATCACAGCTGTAATTGTAGGATAATTGGCTTGATATTGCCTGAGAATCTGCTACAACAAAAGCATTTTCATTTTTCTGGGATCATGCCAAATCTGACCAGGGTCATTCATTTACCTCAAGGCTCTCTTTGCTTATTCCCAGCATAGAGGCTGAGGGTTTGCATTTAATTCAGCTACTCCCAAATGGAGTACTTTCTGAGATTAAATAATGTATATGTTCTCATTGTCTTGTACAGTGAACACTAAAACTTCTGGAAAACTTGGATAAATACTTGTAATTCTTTTGAATCATGTACCAAATAGGTCACTAGCTAGCAATTTAATTTTTCTTGTTAATTAATTTGCCTTTTGAATTATTTGGATTCATATGTGTTCAAACCAGCATTGGATGTTTCAATTAAGTAGGAGAGATTTTCATGCCTTATTCATTTAACAATTTTTTTCCCCAAGGTGAACAAAAGCAGAGACTAATCAAAACGTTTTTTGAAGTTTTCCTGATTTAGTCCCCTTAAATTTAGTAAATGTTGTAAGTGTCTATGAAATCTGGGATTGCAGATCACTTAAAATAATTAAAAATGAATTATGTTTCCCTTCAGCTTTTCAATACACATCTAACTTTAATCTATTCTCCTTCTAAAATCCCTAGATCTGAATTTCTGAGAAATTTGGGAAGTTATTTTTTGTTTTATTTTGCTTTTGTGTGTGTGTGTGTGTGTGTGTGTGTGTGTGTGTGTGCGCGCGCGCACGCACATGTGCACACATATTGTGTCAAACCCAGTTGAATTTTTCTAGCTTGGTATAAACTAAGTTTCATAATATCTGTTTCATATGAACTAGATGTATCCTTTCTGGTTGCTAGATCCCACCAACCTGGAAACACTGTGGTGTCTTCATGTTGGACTCTAGTGTTAAAATATGTTTATAATATCTTACCTCTCCTACACCAAAGTCATTACATTGTACATTTTTTAATGAATGACATGCTCTGATTTTATTGTATAGATATAGGAGAGAAATAATTGAGAGACTAGAAAATATAATGAGATTAAAAATGGTTGTGAAAGGAGTATAAAAGACTGTATGTACAAGGGTAGACTGTCCCTCTGAATCATTCTGTGTCTCAGGTTTTACATATTAAAAATTCAACCTAGGTAACAAGCAAATCATCATTCCTATAACCCTAACTACTGAAGAGACTAAGATAGAGAGGATCATGGTTTGAAGCGACTCTGGACAGAAAAGTGTGCAAGAACAAGAGTCCAAAAATAATCAGTGGAAGGCTCAGCTTTCTTGCTCACAGCTGGGGCTCTACTACTTGAGCCACGCCTCCCAGTTAGCATTTTGCTGATTAATTAATAATGAAATATTATAGACTTTCTTTCCCTAGGCTAGCTTCAAATAGAGATATTCCAAGTCTCAGTTTCCTAAGTAGCTAAGATTATAGGCGTGATCTACTGGGACTCAGCTACAAAGTCTACTCCTGCAGTTACATAAGCAATAAAATATGATCTATGATACTTCTGGCATAACCTGCTTGATTGCATCTTCCTCCCTACGGAAGTTACTGGATTCTAAATTTTGTAACCTCAGTGTCAAAATGTTGTTTTTTTTCTTTTTATCATGTAAAATGGAGAAAACCACAGTGATCACTTAGTAAATTATTGTCAGTAATAAATTTATGGTCATGGATAAAATTAACTACACTTTAGATTGACAGAGAAATCATTAAAGCCAGCCTTTGTGCTGGCATGAGTAGTAAGGATGGGTTGGCTCATAGTTCATGCTACTGGTTCACATAGCTGATGTTCCACAGAACATTTGACTATTTGTTTTCTTCAAGGCAACTGAAAACATAGCACTTAGCCATCTTTCTAAAGCAAAGGATTTCTGCTACATAAATTCAGAGCTTCTTGTAAGTTTAGTGCACTCTTTGTAAGGAAATCTCAAGATCACAGAATTTTTGGAAATAAAAATTTCTTATCTAAGGAAAATAAAGCCATGAATCTCGCAAATAGATATTATTCATCCCAGGGTTTTTTTTCCATGTATTTCAGGATTTATAAGCAAAATATTCAGCCCTAGATGAAATTTTAAAGTTGTAGAAAGTTATATGTGTAGGTTCTATGTTTTATGTGTGTATGTGTGTACATGTTAGAGATTTTATTGAATTTATTTCTCCCAGGTGCTTACCTTGAAAATAATTATTTAAGTCTCAAGAACTGGAATATACACACTGGAAAATAACCAGCTTGGGTGTTAATTTGATAGTCAAGAGACCTTGGAATATGGTACTGCACAGATGAAAGAGCAACTGTATTCAGACCAACCTAAGGCTAGGAAAAACTCAATGCTTTGGCATATGTCAGAAAATAGTAATAGAGGCTGGGTGCAGGTGGCTCACGCCTGCAATCCTCAGGAGGCTGAGAGCTGAGGATCACAGTTCAAAGCCAGTCCAGGCAGGAAAGTCCATGAGACTCTTATTTCCAATAAACCACTGGAAAACAGGAAGTGGTGCTGTGGCTCAAACGGTAGAGCACTCACCTTGAGCTGAAGAGCTGAGGGATAGTGGCCAAGCCCAGAGTTCAAGCCCCCATGACCGACAAAAAAAAAAAAAGAAAAGAAAGAAAAAGAAAATAGTAATAGAAAAAGTAAAATCACAATGTCATTTGTAGTCTATTTCACCACCTCTGGATTAAAATTAATCACATCTGCATTCCTTGAAGGATTATGACACCTTTAAACTTTTGTTTATCTCTCCATATACTTAAGACATACACTTCAGCTTTGCTCTGGCTGCTTTGTGATAGGAATTTCTGATTATGTTTCTCTTCTTAAGCATGAAGGTGAAGATCTATACCTGAAGATACAGCTTTCATCAAATAATCTCTGAGCTAATCAGTTAATGAATTTGATCAATCACAACCAATTTACTGTTGAAACAGATCAATTTTGACCATGCCAATTACATCAATAGCAAAAGTTAGACCAAATGAACAATGATGACCAATTTCTGATTGATTGATATACACACGGCACTGAGTAGAATAACAAAAAGTGGGGTGATTCAGCTCTTTGTCTAAACAAGGACAAAATATGGTGATGGATCTCAATTCCCTCTCTTCCTTTTCTCTTTGAATACACCGATTATGTGTGGCATGTCAAACCCTTTGAAAATCAACTTTGAGACATCCTTTTGTATAGCCATCTTGAGTAGAGTATTTGGATCTTGTTGGCTGATATTCTTTCCCAGACACAAAAGGAGTTAGCTGAAAAGTGGCTCATGTATAAATGAAAATTGTATTTAAATTTCTGTATATTCCAAATCCCCTTTCACAAAGCAAGGACAGTCATTTGCCTTGTTCAAGAGGAGAATAATGATTAGCCCATTTTGACTGAAAAAGGGATTCATATTCAGTAGAATCCATACAAATACAACTTTTTTTTTCCTTCTGCTGATTGAATTCTAAAGAGAGACTAAAGGTAAGATCAGGAAAGCAAAAGGGAAACATTTTTTTTCTTCTTCTCAGCAAGAGGTAGGCAGAGACAGAGCTAAATACAGAGAAAAAGTGATAGCAAGACAGATTTCAAACTAGTTCAGTTCAATGCATCTCTTTGTGCCCTCTCTGTTGGTATTTGAAAAAACAGGCCATTTATCTACTCTTAGGCTTATCACATGTCCTTTATTTAATAAAATCTTCTGCCTATGACAGATATTTTAAAAATCAACTGTGAGTGTACAATCTATATTCATAACTTGAAAATGCAGTACATACTTTGAAAGAACATGACTTGTTTCAGGTGTTAAAATGTTGATGCTTATAGGTAATCTTTATATAATGTAACAAACATTCGTGTCTATATTTTATGTACATGTAATATACAAAACTCCATTATTTTTTCAGTCAGCTAAAAAATGCACTTTTTTGGGAGTGAGTGTATATCCAATTACACATCAGAACACAATTCTAAGACAAGCACCTATCCAGAACTCTGTAGTTGCACAGACTTTGGGAGTTTACAATCAATGAAGGATATTTTCACTTTCTCACCTTTTTGGGAGTGTGATTATATTGTACTACACACCGAAGTACATATCTAAGACTAGCATTTACCCAGAGCATGGTAGTAGCACCAACATTGGGGGTTTACAATCAACAATGGGAGATTTCATAGTATCTGCCCTTTTTGGGAGTGAGATTATATCAATTACACACTAAATTAGAATTCTAAGACAAGTCCCCACCCAGAGCCTTGTAGTTACACAGGAATTGGAGGTTCACACTCAAAATGGGTATTTTCACTCTATTTATCCTTTTTGAAATTGAAAATATCTCCATTTCACCACCAGAACACAATTTTTATGGCAAGTCTGAACTGAAAACCCCTTAGTTGCACAGACTTTGAAGGTTCTCACTCAAAGATAGGTATTTTCCCTATATTTCTTCTTTTTTGTAGATGAAAATATACCCAGTCCCTCACCAGAACCCAATTTTAAGATAAGCACCAACTTAAAGCTTTGTGGTTGTGCAAACTTTGGAGGTACACAATCCAAATAGGTATTTCACTCTATCTCTCCTGTACTGGATATATAAATAGGCCCAATACCATCACAGGGCACGGTTTTTAAACAAAATCCACAGCCTGGCAGTGTCTTTCCACTGATTTTAGAGGTTCCCAATCATAGATAGGTATTTCCTTATTTATCTCTGCTTATCTTTGCCAGGAGAGGGGTATTGTGTTTCAGAAGTGGGGATTATAAACAGCTGTAATCAGTGAGTAGCTATGTTATGAGGTTTAGAATGATTTGGGCCAAAGGAATAACACCCTGAGCCACTTTGGCACAGTCTCACTGACTACAGATATAGACTAGCTCAGTGTTTTACACTTAAGGATCAGCAGAATAAAGAAATCAAAGAGGGAATAAAGGCGTAGAAATAATTGTAAATGAGTAAGGTGTAGTTAAAGGAATGATTAAGATATACAATGAAATATAGCAGGAAAAAAATCAGATTAGAGGGATGTAGGAAAAGAAAAGGAACAGAGGGAGGAAAGTTATGACTTAAATTCTAAGTAAGAAAGAGCGAATAAAAATTAAAACAAAAAAGCAAAGAAAAATGTATACATAAAAAGTAAAAAATAGAACAATTGTGTACATATGAAGTAATAATATTAAAATTAAAAATACTAATATTGTGCAGTAGGGCATTGGGTAATCAATTTATACTCTGAATTAAGTCTATACACAGTTATGGAGGAAGCCTCGTGGTCACCTTAGGCTGTGTATACCGTTGTGAAGAGAACAGCAATGAAAAAGGACAAAAAAAAAAAAAACCAACAGGATTGTTGCAAGATGAAAAAACAAGGAAACCAAACTAAAAACGAAAACACATTAAAGAAAACTGACAGAAAAAAAGGCAATAGAGAGTTAAAGTAGTTGCAAAAAATAAAAAGAGGAGAACGAGCGAAAAAAATTCTTTTAATTTTTTAAAGAAATTTAAAAAAATTAAAAAAATATAATTAGGGGAAAAGGAAAGGGAAAAAATATCTTCTATTTACTGGGGTGCGGGGCGTGGTTCTTCTATCTCCCCTAAGTCTGCTTTCCAGTTCCTTGATGATATCTTTGATTTACTTGTAGTGGTCTGTTTTCCCTGCTGCTTTGTTGGTTTCTCAATTCAGCTTGTTTGGGTGTGTGTAGAAAATAGTTGTGCTTTACGGGCTTGGGGACTTTGAAGCCTTCTTCCCAGACTAAAAAGCACGATCTACTTTTCCTTTTTTGTTTTTCTTGGTGGTATGGGGTGGAGGTGGCTGGAGACTGTAGTTTGTTGCTGCTGGGACTGGGCTTGGGTGCAGTTGGGGTTTTGGCTTGTTTGGGGACTCCCAAAGTGGAGAGTTCCCTTTGGGAGACTAACCTGGATCCCTCTTGGTTTTATAACCTGCCCAGTTTTTATCATTTTAAATGGATTTTTGTGTGATTCCTGCAGCCGGCTAAGGTGCCAGTTTGGCTGGGTATGGATGGAATTCCTTTGCTGCCAGCAGGGTGTCGCGGTTGCCTCTCTAGGCTTACCAGGTAGTGAAGGTTGTTCTGGCTTGGTCCTGTGAGGAGTTCCCTCTGCCTGGGCGGGACAGCCTTCCTCTGGGCGGAGCTGGCTTTCACAGGTCCAAATCCTCGCCCTGGATAAGAATGATGCAGCCTGCTGCTTTTGTGTCCCGAGTTACCTGTCAGCTGCTATGGCAGGGTCTATGCCAGTATCAAATACGGCATTGTTGTCTGGTGGAGAGGGGAGGTCTGCCTTCCCTGAGCCGTTCTGTGGGAAGGAGTGGGGATACTCATGGTTTCCCTTGGCTTTTTGGCCTGGCCTGATATGGGCCAGTGGCCAGCAGGATGTCGAATTCTGCTCCTGATCGTCCAGTCTGGGCGGGAGGTGGTGAAGAGTTGCAGATCTCTGTCTCCAGCGCGTTTGTTCTAGCTTTGTCTGGCCAGGCCCACAGCAGCTGCCTGGGGCCTTGGTAAGCGCTTGTGCTCAAATCTGTCTTCTAGTGCAAACTGCCTGAATTTTTCTCAGTAGGCAGAATCTCTGTACTATCACAGCTCACTTGGTGTGATTTTCCTGTAGTGAATCATTCCCTGAACCGTGAAAACTGTTTTCTTGGAGAGAGCTTACGTATAGCCCCGCTATATCTCCGCCATCTTCCTCCTGTCTCCCCTGTTGGGGTTTTAATAAGAATTATATTCAATCTATAGACAATCAAGATGTTTATTAATTTAACTTCCCCAACCATGAAAATATTGTTTCTCCATTTAATTGGGTCTCTTTTCATTTTTATCAGCAATTAATAAAACTTTTCACATGAAAAACCCATGGATGTTTTATTATGAATATAATCTCAAAGTAATTCATTATCTTTGGAGTTATTGCAAATGTTACACTTCTTTCCATTTCCTCATGTTCATTATTATCATTGAGAATTACAATTGATTGATGGATGGATGGATGGATGGATGTCATACTCACTCGTTGGTTCTATATTGAGTTGAAATTATCCTTCCCATTTCAAATTTTGGAGAGTTTAATCCATTATTATATGTCAAACTTTGTCAAATGCTTTCTACATCAGTTGATACAATCTTGTTTTCTTTATCCTGTTGAAACTGCAGGTTACATATAACAATCAAAATTTGGTAGATTTCTAATCTTCAAAGAGACTACCAAGATCCTTGCACATTTAGAATAAATTTCACTTAGTCATGTTGTGTGTTTGTGTGTTTATTTTTATACATTTATGAGTACTTTCTTGAAGATTGACTCTCCTGTATTTTGCTTTCCTTTATAGGCTGTTCATCTGCTTTTGTTATCAGACTAATAAAGGCCTGAGTGTATGAATTATTATATCTTATGTTCTGGATGAAATAGGATCAAAGTTGATATCATTTAACCAGTGAAAACATTTTAAGCCTTTTAAATTATGAATTATACTTATTTAATGATACATAATTAGATAATTTCATCTATACTAATTTTTTTATAATTTTAAAGAAGCTGATCTGCTTCTTCTAAATTATCAAATTAAAGCATATAAACCTTTTCTACTTATTCCAGACATATACATATATCCCAGACATATACTGCTTCTTCTAAATTATCAAATTTAGGAGTATAAACCTTTTCTACTTATCCCAGACATATACTAGTTATTGCAAATGGAAGGGAAAAAACAAAATATTTAAATAGGGATACAGTTGACCCACTGTAACAGTGAGACATACAAGACACACAATGTTGAAAATGAACTTTACAATTTAGAGGGGGTGGGGCATGATGTGGAGGTGGGAGGGAAGGGACAGTAGGGGAAAAACAAAGGAGGAGTCAACAATGCTTGATAAGAAATGCACTCATTACCTTGCTCACGTAACTGTAACCCCTCTGTACACCCCCCTTCTACCCCCCCCTCCTCCGCCCTAAATTGTAAAGTTCGTTTTTTGACATAGCGTCTTGTACATCTCATTGTTGCAATGGGTCAATCTATAGCCCTATTTAAACAATTTGTTTTTTCCCTTCCCCTCCCCAAATTATATCAACATCAAAAACAATGAAAACAGGGGTTATACGGTGGGAGAGAGACATACAAAGCAATAAAAAAAATCACATGGCACATTATAATACATTAGAAACAATCGCAAGGAAGAAAACAAAAACGTAATTTTGACCAATGTTATCTTTTTTTTTTTTTGGTCAGTCGTGGGGCCTGAACTCTGGGCCTGGGCTTTGTCTCTTAGCTCTTCAGCTCCAGGCTAGCACTCTACCACTGAGCCAACTTTCTAGCCCAATGTTATTTATTTTTAAAGTAATCATCTTTTGCTTCATTGGTGTTCTCTGTTGTTTTCTTATTTTTAGCTTCAGTAATTTTTGCTCTTTGTTTCTGTTACTTGCTGATATGTCTATTTGTTCTTTATGTATAGCTTTATATATATTGTTTGAGACTTTTTCATTTCTGATATAAGCAATTAATATATTGTTTTCCACAATGCTGCCATCATTATTCCCACAAGTTTTTCTGTATTTCCTTTTCTTTTTCTTTCTGAAACCTTGCATTTTCATTGTTTGTAAGACTTTTCTCTTATGTTGATGGGTTTATTATTAATGTAATTTTAATTTCCACAGGCTAAGATATTTCATAGTTTTCTTTTGGTTACTAATTACTACTACCTTAGAATCCATGATCAAAGTACATGATATTAATTCATTAAAATGTTTGACATTTATTTTATGACTCCAAATGTGATCTATTTTGTGAATGTCCATTGGTGCTTGAAAAAGGGTATATTCGGCTGTTGGAATCAGTGTTTCATACATGTCAATTATATTCTGTTAGTGCAGGCACCAGCATTTCTGTGGCTTTCCTAATTTTATGGATAGCAGTTCTATCAGTTGCAGAGAGAGAAATTTTGAAATTCCTAACTACAACTGTGGATTCATCTATCTCTTCTTTCAAGCTCTCTATTTTTGTTTCATATCTTTTCAGGCTGTGTTTAATGTGTGCACCACTAGAATCATTCTATCTTCCTGTTGGATTGGTTCATTTATTATTGTGTAGCATTGTTTTGCCTTTATAAGATTTCATTGTTTAAAATTTTTTTGGAATCAGGCCTACTTGACCATTCTTAAAATCAATGCTTAATTAATACATATTTTCATGACTTGCTCTCTTCCATTCTGTCACTGAGTTACTTGAAAATAGTGAAGAGTTTCATGTTTCATATCCACCTCTGCCAGTGTGTCTTTGCCAATGGTCTTATGCACTGAGGCCATTTATTTGAGGTGCATACTCAGTTGTATGATTAGGTCAACTACTGTGTTATTTTTTCCTACTTGACTCTTCAGTTTCTTCATTCCTGTTTCATTTTCTTGTGGGTTACTCACACATTTAGTAGAATTCTGTCTTGATTTATTTTTAGTGGTTTTGAAAGTATCTACGAGCAGTGGATAGTATAAACTTGGTGGTTGTTTCTCTATATTAATACATATGCAGAAATCTGAACACACTCAAGTGAAGTGTAGAAACCCTCATTTCTGTTTAGGTCTTTTGAATTTCTCATTTCTAAATATTTGAGTGTGTTCAATTTATTGAATTGGTGTCTTCATTTATTTTTCTGTGTATAATTTATTGAACTAGTGTCTTTCACCAAACTTGGGAGATAACTATTATGTCTTCAGAAGTAATAACAGCCTTACTCTTTCTCTTCCTTGTTGAACTACAGATATACAAATGTCAGATTGTTTGTCATTGTTTCACAGCTGTTTCTGACTCTGTTCATAATTGTTTGATCTTTTTCACCTTATTATTCAACTTTCTTTATTCACATTTTTTAATACAATGCTTGTATCACATAGTTAAATAAACCAACAAATAAAGCCAGCAAATCTTTATCTTTGGATAAAATTGACTAAATAATTGAATTCACATATCACTTTTATTTATAATTTATTTTAGCATCTCTGAATTATAGAATTAAGACAGAAAAATAACATGATGTTGCTACATTAAAGCAAAATAGAATTTATTTATTAATTTTTCTCCCTACTTTCAAAACATAGAATATGATTGCTACCATTTCACTGTTCCTTGCTTCTTTCCTTCCTTCCTTCCTTCCTCCCTCCCTCCTCTCTCTCTACCTCCCTCTCTTTCTCTCTCTCTGCCTCTATCCCTAGTTCCCCCTCTCTCCCTCCCTCCCTACCCCCCTCCTCTCTTCTTTCTTTCATCCTGGTCCCTGGGCTTTAACTATAGCTGGGTATTGACCCTAAAATATTTTTACTCGTGGATAGTACCTTACCACTTTAGCCACAGGTCTACTTTCAGCTTTTTGGTGATTAACTGGTGAGTCTCACAGACTTTCCTACTCGAACTGGCTTTGAACTCTGATCCTTAGATCTCACCCTCTTGAGTAGTGAGAATTACAGTTGTGTGCCGCAAGTGCCTGGGTCCATAGTTTTTGTTTTTGTGGGGTTTTATCTGTGTTTTTGGACACAAGTCCAAATTCAGCTTAAATGGAGCCATAAAGGAAAAGTTCCCTTCTTATTATTTTTAGAATCCACACACAACCAAAATAACTCGTGTTCTTTCATTGTTGCAGTCTTAAGAGCACAAGTATACAAGCCAGTGCTGTCCGTGGTGAAGTGGTGGCTGTGTCCGCATGCACACAGTGTTTCTCGGTATGCAGAGACAGCTGATGAACACTTTTTGGCACATGCTGAGTGAAAGCCTGAGAAAAGCACCATTATAATTTATTTCTATCTAAATGACTCCAATTTGAGGAAGGATGCTGAATTGCACTGATTTCCTTAAAAAAAAAAAAACTAGCTCATTTTGATGAATGCCAGTTTTTCTCCCAATGCAGGATATAAGAGTAACAGAAAATAAATATGTACACACACACACACACACACACACACACACACACACACACACACACGTCTCTAATCTTTTATTTTGAATCAATTGCCTTTTATTCTTCTCATTTGGTTGATAATTAATATTAGCTTTACAATGAATGTTACTTGCATAATTTGAACATTCAACAAAATTAATATTCTCTTTCTTAGAAACAAAAATGAACCAAAGAACCTTTTAACAGCTGTTTGAAGCATATTTTGTAATCAGATGGGGTATTTGTTCCTACAAACAATGAAATAGTGAATTATTTTTTAAGACAGCAGCTCTGTCCATATTTTACATTCTGATCATTTCTATTGGAAGAAACAGTCTACATTATCAACTGATTTCCCAATGAATTAATCTTCATATAAAACTCTCCTAAATATTCCTTTTTTTCCAGTCTCTTTCCCTATAATTACTACATCTGAAACCTGAAATTTAAAATAACTATAAATAAAACTGACAGATGTCATTGGGCATAAAAGCTTACAAGAAAATAGCCTCTTAGACTCAATGTTTACCAACCTGGGATTTAAATGAAAATATTAAATTGAATTTCTTCAGCACAAGAGTAAGTGTGGGGAACACTATTTAACAGCCACTTATTGAAGAAAGGCAACAAGCGATATGAAAGATATACTGTGAGAAAGAATATGAAATTTTCATGGAATATTCTGCAATTGAAACATAAGACATATAACTGTCAAATAGTCTCTGACCCCATTAATGAGAATAACTATAATAAAATTATTATATACAGTACAAAGTTTTCATCTTAATAGAATTTATCCATGTATGAGATTACTGGGATTAGGTTGACAAAGTATCTGAGAAATTACAATGCAGGGACCTTGTGAAGTATTTACCAAATGTATCCTTGTAACTAGGAAAGTGTGGCAATAAGTGTTCATGCAATTTTATTTGTCATTCATCCTACAGTTGTATCTTGTCATAGATCCTCAATAAATACCACATTCATTTAGGAAGTCAAACAGAACATGCAAAATCTGCAACATCTATTTAGCATGAAGACAGGAATACTACTGACCCCATACTGGGATACCAAAATTTTCTAAAGTAACTCCTCTCTGCTGCCCACTTTTCTGATCTTATTTTGTTGATGGATGAAGTCACACAGCTTAAGGGATGTAAGATCCTAGGAGAACTGAAACCTTGATAATTTCTGTAAAGATGACCGTGACTTCCAGTTACCCACTTGCCTATATCTTATTTGCATATGCGTGTGTTTCTTCATTTATGTGTCTATGTGTTTTGTTTTCTTTTTCTTTTCTTTTTGATTTTTTTTTTCCTTTTGGTGCCAGTTTGCTGTCCCTGAGCTTCTTTTGCTCAAGACTAATACTCTACCACTTGAGCCACATCTCCACTTCCAGCATTTTTGTAGTTTATTGGAGATTAGAGTCTCATAGACTTTCCTTCCCAGGTTGGCTTCAAACCATGATCCTCAGATCTCAGCCTGCTGGGTAGCTAAGATTACAGGTGTGAACTATCAGTGCCTGGCCTGTATGCTTTTTTTTGAGTGAGATAATACAACATTTTATACAATGTAAAGTAAATATCTGCGTCCTTGCTTGTAATAGCAAGATGCTGGTTGACTCAGAGTCACAGCATGTGACATGTTAGCATTGATTTAATCAGAAACATATTGTAGTAATGATAGAAAAATATATTATGCATACTGTTATTGATATTTACACTTATATAATTAAGAGTATTTTATTATTTACATACATATTAGAAGTTCAGAAACAATTCTTCTTAGGAAACTTATATTGACTGTGTCTCTTCCCACTCAAATATCAAATTTCTGTGTTCATTTAAGGGTGTGGAGGTGGGTGTGTATGTGTGTGCCTGTGTACTTGATACAATGAATAGGATCTTTTTTTATTAATAAGTTTTTTAATTGTGAAAATACTGTACAGAGGGGTTACAATTACATGAGCAAGGTAATGAGTACATTTCTTATCAAGCATTGTTGCCTCCTCCTTTGTTTTTCCCTTACCATCCCTGCCCTCCCATCTCCACAACTACACCTCCCCTTCCTCGCCAAAGTTGTAAAGTTCATTTTTCGACACAGCATCTTTTACATTTTCATTGTTGCAATGGGTCCACCTGTATCCTTATTTAAACAATTTGTTTTCTTCCTCTCCCCAAATTATACCAACATCAAATACCGTGAAAACAGGGGTTATAGCTTGGGGGAAGGACATTTTTTTAATTTAAATTTTATTGTAAAGGTGATGAACAGAGGAGTTACAGTTACAAAACTCAGGTAATGAGTACATCATTTTCTTATGAACAGTGTCCCCCCTCCCTCATTTTCTCAGAGGTTTTCCCCTCCCAACCCCCTGCCCACCCCCAGTCATGTTGTATAGTTCTTTCCACCATAGTGCTTAGTGAGTACCACTGCTAAACTGGTTCACCTTTGTTCCAGGGTTCTGTGCTTCCCCTCCCCAAATCAGATAAACTTATACACAAGACAAAAGGTAGAGATATCAAAAACAATGACAAGGGGAAAAAAGAGAAATAACTGCAAATAGTACAATAAAAAACTCTTGTTTCCATTTCTTGGAGTTCATTTCGATAAACATCATTTTATATGATCATATGCACATAACTACTGAGCCATTGTGATCTTCTCCTAGGAATATAATTAATAATATAATTCACTAATAATATAATTCACTGTGTGATTGTTTAGAGTGCCATTTAATTAACATATCCAAGTATAATTATGTCTTTTACTATCCATTGGATTTCCTTGTAGATTTATAGACACTTTCTAGTTATTACAAATAAGGGAAAACATGCAGCCTATGTTGAGTCTGGATTACTTGACCTAATGTAATTTTTTCCAAGTCTTTCCATTTCCTGACAAATAAGGCAATGTCATTCTTTCTGATAGAAGCATATAATTCCATTGTGTATATAAACCACATTTCCTTGATTCATTCATCCACTGAGGGGCATCTGGGTTGATTCCATAAAGTGAGCAATGTAATCTAGTTGTTCCATTTTTACCAATGAGAATATTAAGGTTGTGGTAGTTTGTTTTGTTGTTGTTTTACCGTTTTGGGAGTTGAACCCAGAGCCTTGATTTGGTATACAAGCCCTCTTCCACTTGAATTACATTAATGGCCCTTTTTATTTTATTTTATTTTTGATATAAAGTTTCCACAACTTTGCCCTAGTTGGCCTCAAACTTTTGGTCATGTTACCTCTGCCTCTTGTTTAGATGGGATTGTAGGTATGATGACAACAGTGTTCTAACCCATTGGAACACAAAGTGCTGAGAAGTCTTTGTGAACTCAATAGGAATATTTTCAATGGACAAAAGAAAGAAAAATGAAAACCAAGTATATCACAAATAATAGTAAAAAAAGAATTACCAAAGTTTATTGATTTTTTTTAATGAAACAGATGTTGGATCCATTGGGGAAAGAAATAAAGGGACATACTATTAAATAACATATTTATGATTTTCTGTTTTAGGTTTGGAATGACACATCTGTACTTTCATTTAAAATGGATAAAATAAATATAGCATAAAATTTCTGAAAGGTTTGAAATCCACATATATGTAATGTAATTGCTTAGTAGCAACTGCCCAAGGCTATGTTTAGAGACATTCTTTTTTTGGGGGGGCGGGGCCGGTCATGGGGCCTGCATTCTGGGCCTGGGCGCTGTCCCTCAGCTCTTCAGCTCAAGGCTAGCTCTCTACCACTTGAGCCACAGTGCCACTTCTGGCTTTTTTCTTTTTGCTTATGTGGTGCTGAGGAATCGAACCCAGGGCCTCATGCATGCAAGGCAAGCGCTCTACCACCGAGCCACCTTCCCAGCCCCAGTTTAGAGACATTCTAAGGACACACAAAACATTGATGATTGGATTCTATGATTGATAGGTAATATATCCTCTGGTTCAGTGAATATGGCCATGATTCATATAATTCAAAGTACTCAGAGTACAAGCTAACATTAAGAGATAGCCTGAAATACACTACACTTTGAATACCTCACCATATAAAGTGAGAAATACTTTATTTAGTCCTAGGAGATCTATTTTTATTTTTCTTTGAAGAATGCAGTAGATTGTTTTAGAAAAATTTAAGATTTTCTTTCCAAATCAGAATAAAACCAACAAAATGCAGTTGTGGTCTCCTTATACTGGTTGGATGAGAAATGAAGAAGGATTGGAGTAGCTGGTATCTAATAATTTCCTGTAATCTCGGGGGGCTGCCAACTAAGGACAATGTGCAAGAACAATTCTGAGTGTTCTAAGAACAGCTAACCATGACAATTCCCCTGCAGATTGTTCTTGGGATATCTATGCTTAAAGTTATATTTCAAGTGAAAAGAACATTGTGATTTTTAACCAGGAAAGCCTGAAGATGTAGCTCTGAGAATAGCTCTGAAACATGGCCACTCTTCCAGTTTATGAGTAATAAGAACACTGAAATTGTTGCAGGGGAAACACAAATAATTTCCACAGCATTTATCATAAAATGGCCCCAGATAGAGGAGCAGGGAAAAGATAATAAATTCTTGACAATCCAAGACATGCAAGAGCAAAGAACTCAACTCCAAACATCATAGAATATACTGTAAGCAAATGCTACAATAAATATACCATAGTAATAAAATAATTCTAAAAAAACATTGTGTGAAATTCAATGTCGCTTGCAAATACACTGTAAAGAAGTTCTTGGGGGGATGGATTCTGAGAGCATGAGTTGTGGACCACAGGTTTTGTTCAAGGTCTTCTAGAACTGTTATATCTCTGGAGAAGGCACAGTTGTACTGTTGTTCCAAAGGAGGTATGAGATGCCCTTCTTCCAAACAAGAGTCCTACAGTTTAATTAGTCTAGCTATGGCAATACCTTACACCCCTGTGGAATTTCCATTCCTCAATCCTAACTGCAGAGCTCCTTTTTTTCCCCAGGAGTGTGATGTATCCATGTAGGCTCTCAGTGCAGAAAAGAAGATCATTTATCATTTTATAGGAATCATTGTAAAGCATTAATGTAAGAATTTCAGCTCGGGAAAGAAATTGAGAACAAAAAGAAGAAGGTAATATGAAGATATATAAGCAAAGACCCATAGGGACTCAGTGAAGACTCAGAATAAGCAAACACCTTCACTTAACTTTTTACTAAGAAACTGGAAAAGTCCCGTGAGTCTTTACATCAACCCCTTCCAGAAAAGTAGTCTCACAAAATGCCAGCATAGCCTAAGTAGCAGACTTCCTCTACTTTATCACCTGCATCATTTTCTTGCCCAGCACTTTTATTACCATTATAGGAAAAAATCTTATTAAGTCAAGTCAGCCAGACCCAAAGAAAGATGCGCCATGGTTTCCCTCTGTAGTCTGCCAGGAGAGTCCTAGTAGAGGATCGCAATAGCACAATAGCTATGTACGTATGACCGTACAGAATGATGTTAATCAAAATGATCTCCACAATGAGGAAACAAGAGGGTTATTTTTTGTTGCTGTTGGTGTTTTCTTTCTCTCTCTCTCTTTCTCTCTCTCTCTTTCTTTCCTTCCTTCCTTCCTTCTTCCTTCCTTCCTTTCTTTCCTTCTTCTTTCCTTCTTCTTTCTTTCCTTCTTTCTTTCTTTCCTTCTTTCTTTCTGTGTATTGTTTGCAGTTATTTCATTTGTCTCTTGTTTTTTTTTTTCCTCCGCTGGTTCATTCCCACTGGTTGCTGTTTCAGATTGTCTTGTATATAAGTTTATCTGATTTGGGGACAGGAAGGGGAATAATAGAAATAGCAGGTCAAAGGGTGAGCCAATGCCACAGCAATACTCACTGGCATCACGTTGGAAATGAACTTTACAACTTAAGGGTGAAGGGAGTGAGGGGGAAGAAAAGCAGGAGGAAATGAGGGAGGAGGTAACACTGTTCAAAAAGAAATGTACTCACTTACTTATGTAACTGTAACCCCTCTGTACATAACCTTTACACTAAAATAAAATTTATAAAAAGAAAGTATGGTCATAGTACTCACTTTTGAAGATGGATTTTCTGTGTTCTTTAGTAAAGCAGCTTGTCTGTAAGAACATCTTTTCTTGTTCACACATGTCTGTTATATTATAGGCACTTCATAAAATATTTTTAATAAACTAATGAGCAAATCAACATTCTATGAAGAAAGAAATTTAGTCAAATAAAATTGAGAAATTCTGCTTTGAACAAATATGGCCTGTAAACAAATACTTTTCTTAATAATCATATATATTACATCTAGGTTGCCAAAAGCAGCACAACTCTTGATGAGTGCAGAGATAGTTCTAATAATGAGGCTATGTTTCACATAGATTACTATATTCGTTTTTCATCCCTGTGACAAAACTCTAAGGGGAGAATAAGAAGAGAAGATTTATTTTGGCCTAAGTCTTCACATGTCTCAGTTTATGGTCAGCTGGTTCTATAACTTTTGGGCCTATCAGGAGGCAGAACATGGCAGTGAGCTGGTAATGAAATAAAATTGACACCTTGTGGTAGTCATGAAGATGAAAGAAAGAGAAAAAGTGAGAGAGCAAGAGAAATAGTAGATAGAGATAGACAATAGTATAACAAATCAGAGACAGAGAAGGGCCAGGGTTCCAATACCTAACACATTCAAATGCATCTCCCAGTGACTTAACTTCTTTCATGATGCCCTTACTTCTTAAAAGCTCCACCACCTCCAACTATCTGGGTCAGCTCATACCACAACTTTAACACATGTTTATAATGTAATACTTTTTATTGTATTAAAGGAAATTTAATCCAATTAAGGAAGTATGTCAGGCTTCAATAGAGACAGACATGAGGAAAACAAAGCAAAGAAGGAAATAAGAAGGAAATGAAAGGAAAACAGTTTTGCAGTAAAGAGAGATTGCACTACACTATACAACTTAACTGACAATACTGTTCATCTGGTGTTAAACAGGTATTTGCATGACCAACTTCTGCTATTTTTCTCTGAGGAAGATGGAGTATTCAGTCAAAATTGAGTGTGTGTGTGTGTGTGTGTGTGTGTGTGTGTGTAAATTAATGGACACCAAAGGAGATTAAATCATTGCTTTTTCTTGTAATAACTTAATAGATAATTTTTAAGATATAAAATGCAAGAAATTGGAAAGTAAATATGCTATTGACAGAGTTTGACTTGTATTTAAATATCTAGAAGTGGTTGCCTTTGGGAAATGGAATGACTACAAAAGAATGGTAACAGGTCAAATTGTATTTTATTTTTTATAAGTTGATGAAACTATTTGAGTCTTAAGAAAAAGAAATATGGCAACTGCTCACTGGGTTAAAATTCAGTTTTCACTCTGGTCTCACACATACGCAGGTGACCTAGGGATGGGCTGTTGGGGCTCCTTCATCTACATAACCAGCTCAAACCTCTCCTGAGAATTTCAGGAGCACCAACCAGCTTTCTGTGTACCTTGTTCTGGGAGGAGACAAAGGACATGAAACAGAGGTGTCTGCTTCCCCCATCAGTTTCCTGCTCACCCCTTGGCCTTAGAGGAGAGAAATTTTTACAAGGACCTTTGGTAATAAATAGGACTGAAATAATGATCATATCCAAAAAACTCATCAAGCTTCCCAGGAAATAAGAATGTAAATAAAATATTGATTAAAAACTAAAAGGATTTTAATTAGGTTACTTACTTTAATAGTTTAATTTGGCAGAAACAGACAACTTGGAAATGGTTCTTTGTGTAAGCACATTTTAAATCACTAATTAAAATTTCAGATGGCACTCTGAGATTAGCAAAGGGATCTTCAAAGGCAGGCAAGATGTCCATTTATTTTATTTTATTTTTTTCAGCAATTCTAAGATTTTACTTTGAATCCTCCATTTGAAATAATGCTCGGATCTATTGTAATCCTCTTTGACCCATGCACTCCCTGTAATTAATTTTTATTGAGCAGAAAATATTTAATGGGCAAACATATATTTTATTTGTTATCAAAGAATCACCTGTATTTTTGTAGTTAAGAAACAGGAGAAATCAACTCCTAAACACACAAAATTCAAAGCACAGTAAAATATTATTTATTCAGTCTGATTTAGCTAGTGCATAAAGTATTTCAAATGAGATGCACACAGAGGCTCTATTTCAAGTCCCTGTTAGGTAATTACATAATGATACACTAAATGGCATCCTTTAAGGTCAAAGCTAAGTCTCTACTTATGTTTTGGTTAACACAGTGCAGCCAACCAAGAATGCCAGAAAGGAAGGTTGGTTACATGAACAATCCCTGGAGCCTCATGCCTGGGCAGCAATCATGGTTTACCACTTAATAGTCAAGTGCCTTCGCAATTTGCATAGCATTCTTATGCCTTGGTTTCCATATAAATAATATAGGAGTGAAAAAAATTGTATCGACTTTGCAATATTATTATAGAGATTTAGAAAAGAGTAAATTTTAAATGCTAAGTTCTTTCAGTTTAGAACATAGCTAAGTCTCATACATGTTAACTCTATACATAGGCTGTAATTAGAATGGTAGAGTTGTAGAAGATAGAAAATCTGTTTGGTAAATGCAAGAGAAAAAGAAACAATGACCATCATGGACTAGGCTTTAAGAAAGAGCTGGATACAAATTCCAATTATCTTTTCCATTTAATACTTTTCATTGTAAAGCTACTGTACAGAGGAGTTACAGTTACCTGAATAAGGTAATGAGAACATTTCCTATCGAGCCTTGTTACCCCTCCTTTGTTTTTCCCGCACTATCCCTTCCCACTCCATCTCCCCAACTCCTTCCCCTCCCCGAAAGTTGTAAAGTTCGTTTTCAACATAGTGTCTTGTACATCTCATTGTTACAATGGGTCACGTGTGAGTGTTGAACAAATTACATCTCTGTGCTTTATTTTCTTCTTGTATACATGAGGAAAACCATATCTAACTCAGAATGCTTCAGAAGGATCAATAAGGTTAAAGCCCTATACAAGGTTTGACCCATAAGACTCGTTCAATAAATATTAAGTTACCATCCTTTCTTTCCTGCAATAAATACAAAAGTAGAGGAGACATGTGTGGTGGCTGCCCTGCAGAAATTTATAGACATGGTGACTCACAAGGTGGTTGTTTCCATTAATTTGAATTCTCTAGGAAGTACTTCAGTGGAACATTGATTTTATAAAAGCTACCCAAACACCGGAGAGTCTGGAATGCCCTGATACAATCAAAACCTATCACTCATCTGTTGTGGGGAGCCAGCATTTTGACTCATACACAGATTAATCTTACATGTCAAAGATACCGGTATTTACATAAACATCATCTCAGCTTTTGAAGGAGTCGTAGACCAATGAGCGTGACATTCACTCTCCCTTAGATAACTTCATCACAAGTGCTGGGGGCACTATCTACATTTCATGGCTCTGTTTCTGACTTCAGTCCAGACATCTGGCTGATACCATATTAAGATATCAGGTTGACATTCTAATGGGATGCTGATTTACAGATAAATTCTCCAATACCTTTGCTTGGCCCAACAAATTAATGTAAATGAGCCCATGGGTTGCAGGAGGATAACAAACATATTTCCTATCATTGATGCCAATTCATAAGGCAACCAGAGAGGCCTCTGTATTCATCTATTTATTTTTGTTTCTCAAGACAAAAATCTGACTATATCGCCTAGACTCCCTTGAACTCAGTAATTCCCCTGACTTAGCCTTCCAAATACCAGATAATTCTTTGTTTATAACTGCATTTTAATTAGATGAACAGTGATAACAATTGTAAAAAATGAAAATTGAGGAGGAAATCTACATAACAAACTAAAATGCTTCACATGCTCCAACATCCCTTTAGTACCATAAGGAAATTTTTAAAAAATGATTTGAAGATTATATCTAATTTGGTATAGCCCAAGCCTTCTCTTCATCATTCCAAATCATCCATTTCCATTTTAAAGCTCTTGTCTCAGCAGGGTGATGGAAAGAGCCCCCTTCCTGGAGTTTTGCTTATCCTTTCTCCTAAGTTACATTTTATGTAAATTACGACTTGATCCTTTGAAGCATCTAGTGTCTGTGAAAAGATTTATCTTCCATTGGTTTTAAAGCTGCACCATTCAGCCACCTGTTCTGTGTTCCTTATTCTCTGTTAGGAACAACATAGGAAGTTTAAGGACAGTCCATGACCTTATGGATTATACTTTACCATTTGGGAGGCAAACAAAAGGTTTTACAGATAATTAGAATAAAGTATAGGGAAAGATAAAATGGAAGGCTGAACTGTGGGTTCTGGGGAGAGATCAACAAAATGGCACCTTTCATATCCTCACACAGGGCCTGATGAGGTTTCAGATTTCCCTTGCTGGGACAGCATTACACTTCAATTCATTACTTGTATACATAAATCCTTTTCATTACTGCACAAGTGTATACTTTAAAATTCAGTTTCTTCCCTCCCCTCCCCCGCCCCAGTCTTTTCAAAATATCTAATCATCTGAAATTTTATCCTCTGACTTGGTGAAGTAGACTGTGTGGGGAAACCAACTGGTGGCCAGATCTAATGTTAGCAAAGGGAAATCAGTGGCCAGTAGGATTTTTCTTGAACTAAAGCTGTGTTCTATTAGCATTCAGTAAATCCTTAAAACAGATGTAAGTTCTAGTCACCAAGCAACTCTTTATCTATCATTATGGGCTGCTCTTTGATGAAACTGCTATCTTGGAAAATGCATTTGACTTACTTGGGAGATTGCTTGACACAGGAGAATGAATGAAGCTATAATGTCTAGACTTGATGGTTTTCCTTTGAGTAGAAATCAATGTTGAAAGCTTTGTGTACCATCTCAGTTTGGCTTAATCCAAAAATGGTTTGGTTTTATAACCAATAACAAAACAAATTTTTGATTACTGAGAAAAAATTCACCAAACTTAATACGTTTCTTAAGATTCTAACTATTTTTCCAATTATTTTTTTTTCTTTTGAGGTACCAAAAAGCTCAGAATGGTGGAAATTTCACTTAGGCAAAGGAAAAAGGTAATTTTATCTCAAGATGCATTTGATATCAGATGATGAATTGAGGGTTTAGCAATGGTCCCTGAAAAGTGAATTTATCTTAGGGTGCTTCAACAAACATCATTGAGCTTTAAGGTTTGCATCTACGTTCAATCTCTCTTTGGGGCCTCTTCTTTCACAGCACCAATGCCGTTGTAGTGTACTATATACTCACAGTGTCTACTACTCACCAAAAGTTGCCCTTTTGTAGATTCCTGTTTTCACCTTGAATTTCTGACATGGAATTATGAAGTTTTGAATGAAATCTACATATCTTATCACATTGTAAGAGAAAACTCTAACTTGCATTTTTTTTTCCTTGTGGAGTCTCTTCTGTTTAAACATTGGATCCTAGTTTTAAAAATATCATTAAGTACAATTCTGAAAGACATAACACAGGACTAATGTCACTGAATTTACAACCTCCACCTTAATGACACAGTATGGCATGCCTATGTATAGGATAAGGATTTTGAAATGCTATTCACATTGTTACAAATATATTTGCAGAATCACTGAGTTGAGACATAAAAGCATGCATTGGCCAACTTCCTAACCCTAGTGAGACCTTCCTGTGGTATACCAGTTTATTTCATCCTTGGAATGCTAAAATAGTTAGAAAAGCTTCATTCTATTATACTGAAATAGTCTTTTTTGGTTTTTAGTTCCAGTAATCTTGATCCTTCTGGATATATGCCACTAAATGGACAAAAGCGATCATTCAATGCTATGCATACAAACCCATAGTTCCAACATTTTTCTTCACAAATGGAGTTTGTAGGACAACTTCTTGCAGACATATTTAGATTGTTTTCCTTTCGGTCTCTTCCTGAGGCTGGTAAGGAGTTGGTGCTGGTAGGGGTGCATTCTTCCATGTTATTTGGTTACTTTGTTCTGCTATTATTAGTGCTACCTTCTTTTTAGTGTTGAGGTTTGAACTCAAGAGTCTTACACAAGCTAGACAAGTGCTCTCCCACTAAAGCCATACACCCAGCCTTTTTTGCTTTAGTTAATTTCTCAGATGACCTCTCGAGTTTTTCCCTAGGCCAACTTGGGACCGTGATCCTTCTCTCTGTGGCCTCCTGCATAAAACTAGGATGTGGGCCACCATGCCCAGCTTGTTGAACTATCACTAATCTTTTTTTTTTTTTGCCCAGGCTGACCTCATCATTATCCTGAACTTAACCTCCTGAGTAGCTGGGATAACGAATATAAGCCACTGTGCATAGGCTACTTTTGATGGGGTGCCTCTTTGAGAGAATCCTCACAAGCCAGTCTCAAAAACACTAAAGTGGGCCTGTTTAAGTTGACCTGAGCACATGAGAGCAGGTACCAGGATGGAGTTTTTACTCTGACCCCAAGCATGCTACGTGGCATGTGACACATGATCTCTTAATAATTGGTCCAGGGAGCAGCCGCGTGACACTATGTGGATTAAATACCATTCCCTTTAAATGCATCTCCTTTTCTTGGTAAAATGTAAATCTTAAGAGCAGTTTGAATGTTTTACCTTTTCCCCAAAGGATTATAGTAAGCCAGCCTGGTTCATAGATCTATTATCTGTGATTGTAGTTCTGACTACAATCAAAGGAAACTTTCCACATGCACTTAATAGCCCAGATGGTGTGAAGCAGCACTCAGTAAGTCCCACATGATTGTCCGTTGTGCTCAAGTCTAGGGTCATTATCAGTCTTTTATTTATTCCTTAATGACAATATCCTTAGAGCTATCGATTCATGGATAGCAAGGGTCTGCTAGATTTTGCTTCACCCTGAAATGGTTATGTCTCCCTTTGGAAACCACTAGACCCAGTATTTTCAGGAACATTATGTTACTGCTTTCAGACTGAAAATATCCCATTAAACAATAAAACCCAAGCAAGAAGACTTCACATCAATGCTGGCCCAAGGATTTCCAGTCTGATCTTCTCAGTGAAGTGTTTGGATAGGTGAATGGCAGTTTGAATGATACTGTGCTAACAGAGTTGGGGCCTCAACTTATCCTTTCCCTTTGTGAATCATTCTGCAAGACAGACTTCGTCAGAGTCCTTGCCAGTTTACTTAGATCATGTCAAAACTGTGTACTGAAATTTCCTGGAGCTGCCTAGTGTCAATTCTCTTCCCTTATTGAAAATTCCTCCTTACTATTCTATTCATAAGTTGGACCTAGAAGGGATGATTAACCCAGGTTAGACTAATTAGTTATTCTGGTTTCTTGGAATATGAATCTTGAAGGGATAGAAATATGAAAATGACCATAGATTGCCTGCAATCTGAGATACAGGTTGATCAGATATCATATCCTTACATGTCATTCTGCTTCTCCATAAACTTTTGATTTTATAAACTCCATGGAAGCCAGGATTGATTTCTTGTGCTTGAAAGAGATCAGGGTTTCCAAGCCTTAAATATGTCATTTCTCTCCCAATTTTGTGTTGTCTCAAAACCCAGTGTTTGTATCTCCTACACCTTCATCCAAGTCACATTGCTAAATCAGGAGTGGTAGGTCTGTATAAAGCTGTTAGATTTTTATATACTAAGTATAAATAACTAAACATTTTAAATGATAATAGCTTGTATTGAATGTGTGTTACATGTTAGGATCTATGAGCTTTGTAGTCTTTCATTGTACATTACATGTTTGGGATTCTTTTCTTTTTGAAAAACAAAGTGTATTCTGGAAAAGTCTGTAATTTATGGAAAAGTTGCACTCTTAGCAGTGAGAGTTCCGTATACCCCACCGCCCACTTCCTGTGATGTTATTGTTTCCATGATGTGTCTACATTAATTGGGACTAAGAAAACAGCTTTGGTGGCAGAGCTGTGGATTTCTTTGGAAAACTTGCCTTTTTCTCTTCACCAGTGTCTCCTTTCTGTCCCAAGACCTAACCCTTACTTTTTTATCAATCCATTTTTTTCTCATAGTAACCTCACATTTCATTCTCTCAGTGAGTCAAGCATCACTGCTACCCCATTTTATAGATGAGGAAACAACCAGAGATGTCAAATAACTGACCAAAGTCACACAGAAGGTAAAACTAGCATCCAAACCCAGTAGCCTCTGTTTCCCATGTATACACACAGTGGAACACAATGTTACCTGATTTGCCATAACTCTTAAATGGTTACTTTGGATACTCTGTTACTCGTAGGCTTCTGAAGGTCTATGAGATTACTGCAGCCCTTTGTACAGGTAAGCCATCTCAAATAATTCCTCCTAGGCTCTGTTGAGGTTACTGTCGATTCTCAGCATGTTTTAGAGTACAGCATCAATATGCATTGACAATTGAGTTACTTACCCATCCTTACCTGTCTAGCATAAGTCTCTCTTGACTCTAATGTGTCTATGAATCACAGGATGTCTATTTCTCATACAGATGCTGCAGGTTGGAGAGGGAGTCTAGGAATCTGTACATACTTAAGGTCCAAGGCTCTCTGTATACACTGCTAGGTTGAGGAGACTACTTCAGGTAGTGAGGCTCCTCTTAGCCATGGCTGAGTAGCTTTCCTTGCTCATTACCCTGGAAAACAGTTTGCTTAAGTAGAGACAAGGGAGGAGCTCCACACTTTTCTGCCAGAGACTATTTAACCTACTTCAAACACTAGTTTTATTTAAATGCAGATGGTCAGCTTTCTAAACCTCAGATTTTTTCCCCCAGTCTGTCCCTGAGCCTCTTTGTACTGAAAGCTAGCACTCTATCAGTTCAGCCCCAGCACCATTTCTGGCCTTTTCTGATTGGTTTCTTGGAGATAAGAGTTTCATGGGCTTTTCTGTCCAGGTTGGCTTTGAACCACAAGCCTCAGATCTCAGCTTCCTGAGTAGCTAGAATTATAGGTATGAGCTATCAACACTTGGCTCTTAGATTTATTCTTTACTTATAGAAACTTATTCTTTACTTATAGTAGTAGAGCATCTGTTTATTAATTCTGTTGTTTTGTTTTCTGTCATTTTATAATAATCCAGTAACAAGTCTTTTCTGGTCTTCATTATCTAAATTCATCCAAAGGCATATTAATTATTGAGTGTTTTCAACCATCTTCAATTTGCTCTAAATTGTTAATTTGTGCCATACATACTTTGGATATTAAAAGTTTCTTACGGATTCATATTTTGTTTTATATTACTATTAAAATTATCTTTAAGTAGTTGTAAAAAGGGCTTTCATCTCAACATCTCAGTTTTATGAGTACATTGCAGCCTTTTTGTTTTTGATCCCTGACTTATGATACATGTAGCTTTGCTCCTCTAGGTGCTCCTGCCATGATGTACTTCTTTGCCACTGGCCCCAAACAAGAACCAAAACACTCTTCCATCTCCATAAGTTAACCTCTCAGATATCTTGTGACAGTGAGTGAAAGCTGACTAATGCATCTTCCTATCTGCAATACCCAGCGAGTTTCTCACTCACTTTTGTCATCTGCTGCCACACAGTCTTCCTTCCATCTTCCAAGTGTGGGGCTTTAAAATCAAAGCACAAAGTTTTTCTCAGCCTGGCATATTGATTTCTTCTATATATCACCTCTCACTCAGGCTTCTTCCAGATTTCTTCCCCATTAGAAATGTTTACAATGGTAGTAATGTCTGGTCCTTTACTATTCCTTTATTTCTAGCTTGCCTATTTGAAGAAATTGCATCCTCCCTTCACTCAGGAATTCTAGCCAATTGAGAAACAGATTTTGTATAATTTCTTGGAATATTTTGGAATCTGCTTTCATGCAACCTGAGTTTGAATATGATATACTGACTGTATTGCAAATTGTCAACCTTAGAGGAGGTCACCTCTTTCTTGTAAGTTTCCTAGTCTTCAGAGCATACTCGCCTGCCCTTTCTTGATAAGTTAGAATAAAGTCCAGACTAGTAGCTCCCACCCTGACTTCATTTTCTTTCTGGAAGATAAAAGTGCTCTTTTTTTCTTTAGGCTAAGTATTTGCATACTTTACTTTTTTCTGCTTTATTTAAATGCAAGACATGGGTTAAAAAAAAAAAAAAAAACACCTCAAGCTATCCTCTGTACAGCTGATGTGAGCATGGATGGGAAAAAGCAAACATGCTGGAAAAGCATTTACTCTGGAGACTGAGCCCAGGGATGATGTCAGTGCTCTGGAGGACAGTGCTCTCAACAGACTTAGTGGCTCTTTCGGAACAGTCACATCACTACCTTCCATAGGGAGACATGGCCAGTCTGCTACCTGACACAGTTCTACCACACGATCAATACATATTTGGATCAAACTGCAACCTGATTTTGAGATCCAGCTATATGCTGTGCATAAACAACTGCCCACAAAGACAAGAGCTGTATGAACAGTAAAGGGCTCCAAACTAGAACGACAAAACATGGAAACCCATGTTTCGACTAAGAGCAAATATCATCAACTGACTTCCCTGCTCACACGAACCTGCAGATATGTCTAGTGAAGGGGGCTGTGGGCCAGCAGATGTCTTGATTTTGAGCAGGCACTAAGATTTGTTTATCTGGAGAAGTGGACGAAGGAAAAAGACAGTTGGGAAGAGAGCATCGGTCGTGAAAGCACTCATGTGGTGGTTTTACTCTTTAATTTCCTCTTAACTGCTGATGTGCTGGTGATCCATCAACTAGCCGGTGACACACTGCTGTGAGGAGTGAGAACATGCTCCAAGTTTATAGCAAGATAGAGAAGGGAAGAAAGAAATGTGTTACAGGGTCAAAGGACAGGAAGCAGATGGGAGGGAGAAGCAATCTGCAAATGCATATCTCTGTGGGAAGATAACTAGAGGTTTCCAGCGACCCTAGTTCTGTATCTTTTGACATAACCTGCTATCTACCAATTTCAGTGGAGCTGACGCATTTCTGTCACTGTTTCCTCAGTGCATTATGCATAAGGAGTTAAATAACCCGATTTCTTCTCAATGCACTAACCAATGTATCCTAAAGCATCTTCATACTTTTATCATTTTGTCAATTTATTATACATGTTAAATGTATTCTGAAGTGATCTAGCTGCAAGTAGGTACACCTAACTCATAGAACTGGTTTTGACTATTTCGTGTTGCATTAATAATTCTGAGGTAGTGTAGCTTAAAGAAACAAGTATTTATTTGCTCAAGATTCTGAGTGACAGGAACATAGGAAGGGCTCAGAAAGACACATTTGTGATGACATGGCCTATCAACAAGATATATCCATTTATCTGCATTCATTGGTTCTCTTTTTTCTTTTTCTTTTTCTTTTTGTCAGTCATGGGGCCTGGACTCTGGGCCTAAGCACTGTCCCAGGCCTCCCCTGTGACTGACTTCAGCTAAAGGCTAGTGCTCTACCACTGGAGCCACAGCACCACTTCTGGCTTTTTCTGCTTATGTGGTGCCGAGGAATTGAACCCAGAGCCTCATGCATGCAAGACAAGCACTCTACCACTGAGCCACCTTCCCAGCCCCATTCATTGGTTCTTAAGCCAGACTAGCCAGTTCATAAAGGTTTCATTTATATTTGATTATTTGTGCTTCATCCCAAGACCTCTCATTCTCCATACAGTTATGCTGGGTTTACTTGCTAAGTGAGTCTAAGCAGTAAGACTTCGTTCTACCTATCTATTGATGATGACAATCATTTATGTTATGTGTGATGGAGTTATTTCATATGGTTGCTATCAAATGAAATGTCCTTATCCTAGATCTTGATGATCTGGATGTTCCCTAACTTGGACCTGCTACTGGTAGTTGAGGCTGGCTATGGATGAGATAGCAGTTATAACTGTGAACTTGAACATCTAATCATAGCCTCTCCTGTGACTGACTTCACAGGAATGGGAGGGCACAGTCCAAGAACAGTGTTCCAAAAGCTCCAGACAAGAAGTTGGTACAATTCTGATGACCTAGACTCAGAGATACACAAACTGTTTTAGTCAGTCTTTATGGGTCAAAAGCAAGTCAGAGGACCTGCCCAAATCTCAGCAAGTGAAATTTTCAAAGGGGTGGACAGTAAAAGGCTTGGCCTGTAGCACCAAGGGGCAGTATTTTAAGCTGGGCATGGTAGTATGTGCCTGCTATTTAAATATTCCTCAGACTGAAGCAGGAGAATCAAGTGTTTGAGGCCAGCCTGGAATAAACAGCAAGACCTTGTCACAGAAGGAGGAGGAGGAGGAGAAGAAACATTCCAAAAAACAGGTAAAAACTGCCAGTTTCTCAATGTGTGGTCTCCAACGTTATCTAACATCATTTCTGTTGCGTCCAACCGAACTGTCCAACAGCCCAAAGTCAAGGGAGGGGATGTGGATCTCACTACACATGGCAAGAGAGGCAAATCTTAAATTTCCCATACCCTGCTAAAATGATTCAATATTAGAGTTTGAAATCTTGCAGACATTTTTCATATATCTTTAATTGAAGTAAAAACTAAGATGAGACAAAATGTATAACTTTTTACATTAAAATGCTAATGTTGCCTAGGCCCCAAACCTTTTTACAGTCCAATGGTCACAAGAAAGTTTTTCAGTTTGGGGATTTGGTGACAACTTTCTACTTTATGGATGAGCACATTTCTGCTGCTTATCCAATTTTAAGTGAATTTTTCAGGTTTTGATTTTGAGGAGTTTGGGACCTAAAAACACATAAAATCATTTTGAGTGATTTTGAGCAGACCCAAGGTACATAAAACTTAATTTGGCTTTCATTTTATTGATCAAATGCCTCAACTCATTAGGTGAGCAATATATATCCTAGGAACAAAGTGACCATGGGTATGAAACTTAACGATTATAAACTAATCTCTGTCCTTACATACATAACATTTCAGTTTTGATGGTTTGAAAACCAAAGATTTTTCTATTTATATTCTTTCATAAGATCGTGTATTATTTTTAAATTAAGCAACAATATCCCTTTCGAACATAAAACCTTATAGAATCTGAAAACTTTATCCCGATTAGAGATGTTTTATTCTTCCATAAAGGATCAGAATATGCATTAAAAAACACTTTCTCCATGAAATTGATGAAATGAGTATAAAGGTCCAGATGACAAACAATCTTAAAGTTGCATTGATTAAACATGTTCATCGAACATTTAAGAAATGCTGGCTGTTACGACTTACAAATAAGATTAGGTAAATATTCTCTATTTTGTTGTAATGAGATTACAATTTATATTTTTAGTATTGAATGGAATGAATGGCTTTTAATGTTGACTAAAAAGTACTACCGTTGTCATGTGTTAAATGATTGTAAACACATGGCTCTGATTCTTAGCTCTATGGTCCTATTCTGTTGTTAATCTCTGTCTTCTTTCATTTTCAATTACTACAGCATTAAAATATGTTTCTGTTTGAATTCTTGCTATCGTGACATTTAATAAAGAAGGCGCCACTCTTTTGGTTACAATTTTGTGTTCAGGTCAGTGCATCTGGGCCCAAACCTGCGCTCCATCATTTCTTCTTGACATTATCCCAGACCAGTTGCTTAAACTCTGGAAATTCAAGTTTAATCACACAATAATAGATGTGATACTAATATCTATAGTAGTAACATAACAATGTGTCTGTCCTGATCAAGGGATATTGGATTATTTTAACAAGTAAACTAAAACTTTCCCGGGCTTAATACACTCGAAGGCTAATTCTGAAGTCCAGTGGGTTATCTATTTGGGTTAGTGCCTTCTACAGGGATATTAATGCTTTACTGTTGAGGGAAAGGAGAAAGAGTGATTTTTGTATAAGAGGATTTATGAACCACATTTTGCAATGATTCTTGTCAGTCCCATTTACTTCTCATTGGTTAAACCATAGTCACATGGTCACACCTAATTACATAGGAACCTGGGAAATATGGTCTAGTTGAATTCCCAGGACAGATGGAAAAGATTTGGTGAACTACTAACAAACTTGGTAATAACATATTCAATTTCTGTTGAACGTCCTGATGCAAGAATATTTAATAAATATTAAATATTGTAGTTATTAATATGATCAGATATGCTCTGGCCATAAGTCCTAAACCATTAAGTAAATATAAATAATGACATGTGTCACTGTTATCTGGGGTGATGATAAACTGCAAGAATCTATGACCAAACCCAGGAAGAGTAAAGAAGTTTGATAGAAGTAATATTTAAAAGCATATTAGATAAAGAGTAGAATTAACGTGCTGAAAGTAAGGGGAAAAGAGTTTCCATCTCAGAGAATATGGCAAAAGGTCTAGAAATGAGAGATGATACAGCTTTAAAGAATTCAGATCAGTTATGTTGGTGTATGGAGGTAGACAATTCTATAAGGAGAAATGGGAGTGGAAAGAAATACAGACTTGAGGTTGCCAAAGATTTTAGAAAATACGTGGAGTTGTCTGAGATCACTGAGAATTCAGTGGAGATCATTTGAGAGTGAAGGAGGAGAACCCTGAAGAGGGACAGATGACAACCAGAGACACTTTATGAGTGGGAAATAGTTCAGAATGAATCAGAACTGATCAAATCAACCAACGACAGATGATAAATGATAGGACATCATTTTGCATTCTTGGGTAAGGTGTAGTTAAAATAACTTCTTGACCAGAAGTAAATATCTTAGCTGTAGGATGAATGAATAAAACTAAGCACATTAGCTACAAAGCTGTTTGAGGAGTCTGAATGCATTGTTTTAAAGCCTAGACTATTATAAAGGAAGATAAAAGGAAAGAAAAAAGACCATTTCAAATAAAAATAATTATGAGACCAAATTCCTTCATTAAAATTCAAATCCCATTATGTTGAACTGTGTAATTAAAATCTTAATCTAAAGAAATAAGTCAACTGTGGATTCCATAATCAATTTCTCAAAAACAAACTCACTCCATAATAATTTCTTCAGAATCTATCATGTACCTGGCAATGTACAAGTTCTTACAATTTTTTTAAAAAATTAATAAAACTATATCCTCAAAGTGACCAAAGTTCAGTGGAGGAATCAAGTGAATATGTAATTAGAAGCTAGCTTTGCAAGTGCTAGGGGAACGTTGCCTAATAGCAACAGAGAGTATGGTTTGTTCTTCAATGTTATGTTACTGCTGCATAGCACAGGGACCATGTGAGCATTTCATAAGGCATGAAAAAGAGAGAGGAAAGGTCATTCCAAGAAGAAGGAGGTTCTCTGATGTGAAGAAGGGAAGTTTAAGGCTCAAATATTTGTGGAGTCTTAGAAAGGGTATTATCGTTTCTCTGAAACTCTTGTTATTAGCCAGTGACTCTATTAGGCCAATGATCTTAAATGATATGAGCTACACCGAGACAGAAGGCTTTTAGTCTCTATGCAGTGCCTACCTTTCAGTCTTCCTTGAGGACTTCTTGTACAGCAGACAGTAGAAGCTCCATAACTGGGATCTGTAGGTGATAAATACATGAAACTTGGCCTCGTGAGGGGCATAATGCTCAACAGGTGCTAACCTCTGTGTTGAAGGAGAGCAGAGACAGAAGAATCTACTTACCTCAGTGGACAAAGGACAAGGAAATTGCTACTGAGAAGTGACCACATTCCCTTCTCATGCCAAAAAAAGTTCTCAAAATCTTGAAGTAGTAGAAATTTGGAGTTGGATAGCCAGCCTTTTTTCTGTTGTCTGTCTCTCACTCTTCTGTCTGCATGCATTTGTGACAGTTGTCCTGTTTGGCTGTATTTCAGGTCCTGAGTATGTGAGGTGCATATGGGCTCTGGACAGAGTATGGCCATCTCACTTCCTGTTGCCAAGACTCCAGGATCTTCTTAATCTCAAAGATCTGAGTTTGAAGACATGGCTACCAGGACACTTGAGGTGGTCCCATTTGGAAAGGAAGTAAGCAGACTTCTGGGGGAAGGAAAGACAACTGATCACCAGATTCTCTTCACTAGTGTTTCCAGGTCTCCTTCATTGATCTGCCAGTGTGAGCGAGCATCATTTTTTTTTACTTGTTCTGGCTGTTAGAATGTAAGCAGAATAACATGTGTCCCTTTTGTGTGGCAATCAAGCAAGTTTCTATTTTTTTTAATGATCTGTAGTATTTTAGAGTAGGCCTTCTGGACCAGGGGGAGAGCTAGTCAACACAGAGACATCTTCTAACATTGGTGGAGATGCAGCCTGAGTGAGAGGTATTTGTTATATGTCTCTGCAAAGAGGCAGGGGTCAGGGAGTAGCTATAACTCAACATACTCAACAACCACTCAACCTTTTAGTATATAGTATATTTTGTTATACATGTATATAGACATATATTAAGTAAATTGCCACAATGGGGCAGTGGTTGGGGAGTGGCTATAACTCAACCACTCATTCTTGAAATATACATAATATTTGTACATTTAGTGTATACTATCTCTAGAATATTTACATATATGTATGCTTGAGTGTGTAGATATATACTAAAGTACACCTTAAGATACAAGCATCAGTCATTAGCAGTTACATGGATGGAAAGGGGGTGGGGTAGGGAGGTAACTCAGAAAGAATACTGGGCTTTTGGATATCAACTACTAGATCAAATTATTCCTAGACTGGTTCTTAAATGTAGACCTTTCATATAATTCAATATGATATTTATATGTGTAATCAATTGTTTATAGACAGTAATATTTTTTGAAATCTCAAAAATATTAATAAGCCTAAATTTGATATTTGAGATATTTAGATATCTTTATCATATAAAAGAATATCTTAGAGGTAAGAAGAATATTGCAGTTGTTTCCCAATCAAGAAAATTAATAAGCTGATTGCTAGCTAGTGGCTCATGCCTGTAATCCTCAAGAGACCAGCTTGGGTTAGAAAGTATGTGAGATTTCTATTTCCAAATGGCCACCAAAAAGCTAGAAATTGGGATGTGGATCAATTGGTAGGGTACCAGCCTTGAGCAAAAAAGTTAAAGTTCAACGCCTAAGTTGAGGCAAAGAAAGAAAGAAAGAAAGAGAGAGAGAGAGAGAGAGAGAGAGAGAGAAAGAAAGAGAAAGAAAGAAAAAGAAAGAAAGAAAGAGAGAGAGATAGAAAGAAAGAGAGAGAAAGAAAGGAAGGAAGGAAATAAGGAAGGAAGGAAGTGAGGGAGGGAGGGAGGGAGTGAGGGAGGGAGGAAGGAAGGGAGGAAAAGAGGGAAGGAGGGAGGAAGGGAGGGAGGAAGGAAGGAAGGGAGGGAGGGAGGGAGGGAAAGAGGAAGGGGGAAGGAGGGAGAGAGAGAAAGAGAGAAGGAATGAAAGAGAAAGAAAGAAAGAAAGAAAGAAAGAAAGAAAGAAAGAAAGAAAGAAAGAAAGAAAGAAAGAAGAAAGAAAGAAAGAGGGAGAGAAGGAAAGAAGGAAAGAAATTAAACATTAGTGTTTTAAATCTATGACTGATCGGTTTAAACAGAGTTAAATATATGTACAGAAGGAAAATATCCACTTTATCTGCCATATTATATGATTTTTCAAATTCTTTGGGAAGCCTTAGTTATGTGCTTACTGATATTGATTTAAAACATAATTTGGGCTGAATGACAAACCAAAACACTAGTTTGATGCTCTTATGTGTTACAGATTTGATGTCTTGTCAGTCTGGAAATGCTCCAAATTTCTGAAAGCAAGCTACATACCTGAGAACTGGCGTTTATCTATGAGAGTGGAAAGGGAGTTTGTTCAGTTTTAAGAGAAAATACCTTGATCAGTGCCCTAGAGAACTGCTATTTAAATTGAGTGCTTTATTATGAAATCATGGGTATTTAGCAGAATTATACCCAGATAGCTTTTTTAATGTCTTGTTCCTTCTAGGCAGAATTTCTTTCTCCATGGGAAAATTTAAAATGGGATATGGACAAATTAAAGAAATAATGAAGAATCTCTTACCAGCTGGTGATTTTCTTAGGGAGGGGGGTAGGGAAAATGAGGAGTCTTTGGTTTGTTATATTAGAAAATGGGTCAAGGCACAGGTGGAATCTATGTTTCTTTTCACTTTCTTTAAATCCAGGACTCCCTGGGAGGTTTAAGAAATTTGTTTTTATGTCTCAACTTTGCTGGATTTTATTTTTTGTGAAAATACTGAAGAAAAATGCTTACTTATGACCTTGCCCAAAAATTTCACTCTCATAATGTCATATGTGTTTATTTGTTGTATTGTGAATTCACTTTATAAACACCTCCCCCATTTACCTAGAAATGGGTGTGTGTGATTCACACACTCATAAGCAACAGAACAATGATGACAATATGGGGTCCCGCAGAGAGTCTCCAATGGCAGTGACCCAGATGCAATACAATGCAGAAGGAGACTGGAAATACATATAAGTGTGTGTGCATGTGTGCACCTGTGCATGCATTGAGTAAACACATGCATGAGTGTATGAGTTTGTGGAATGGGAAAGTTATTATTTTAAGCCGAGAGATTGACAGGAAGAGACAGAGGAGGGAGAGAAAGGGAAGTTAATACTGTTTAACTGTCAAGAGCCAACCTCTTACCTCTTCTAAGGGGATGTGTTGTGATATTCAAAGCTATATATATATATACATCATAGTATATATTCATTTTTGTAAAAGGCATATATATAGTTGGTGTAACGTAAATGTTCAAAAAACATTTTCAATTTACCAAACTGATTATTCCAGCACAGTTTGCCTAAGCTAATATAGAAAAGTGACCATGGAATGTCTCTCTCCCATTGTCCCCAGACATAAATTAGAAACATTATATGTACAAGGCAACTTGGTGCAAATCTTGATCATTTACTGAGTTCATTAACTATGATCCTCAAGGCTTTGTACAGCAACTAGGACAGGAAGCCCAATTCAAGTATGGAGTGCTAGCTTAACAGGTAAGAAGGAGGCAGAGAGTTTGTGTATAGAAGAGGAAGATGGTCTTAGGCTGGCATGGTGGGGAAGAGCTTGTGAACATTGCTACCATCACAACAAAACATCGGGTACATTCATCCTTAAACTAGGAGTAAGTTTCAGACAATGACCAGGACATACAGAAAGGCTACCAAGGTCTGTATATATTGTACTAGGAATCATAGAAGATTCTAGAATGCTGACAATTGAGGGAATGGCAAGTCGGCCTGAATTCAGGGATGTTTGCTATTGAATTGTTATAGGAAAGATGTTTCCACTGCCAGGGAACAAATTGAACCAATATAAAGTAGAATGACAAGAATCTAGGGAGGACTGATTGCCTTTCAGCTGAAAAAAGAAAAGGAAGGAGGTTACTTTACACATAGTACCTAGTATTGACTCCTGAAATTTATTTAAAAACAGTAATTTTATTTCTTTGCTTTGCTTCTTGGTGATTTTGTTTGCTTCATGTTTTTCATTGAGTCAGGCTTCTAAACTTTCAGAATGTTGACAGATATAATCATCATCATGACCACCACACTAAAGCTACCAGCACAGCCATGTTCATTGCTACATTGTTTACCATAGCAAAGATACATAATCAAACCAAATGCCCCTCAGGGGAGGAATGGATCAAGAAATTTGGTATATATTGTATAAACAATGGAATTCTACTTCTCCATTAGAAAGAATCATATTGTATCATTCATAAGGAAATGAAAGACTAGGAAAAAATTATATTAAACAAAGTAAACCAGACCTAGAGAAACACAGGCTGAATGTTTTCCCTCATTCATGGTAATATAATGTACCTTTAAATCTATAAGTAAACACACTGGATGGATATATATATGTATATGCACATGTATATATGTGTGTATATATATGTAATGGGACATGATAAATTATACAGGTGTCTAGATATTCACACAGGGAGACCAAAGGATTAATTGTTGTGTCTATATGACATGTAAAATATTTTTCCAAATGAATTCCAAAAAGTAGAAAAAGAGATTTTTGTTGTTGTTGCTGTGTCTATCTTTTCTTTTGTCTTATTTGTCTTTGGAAGGGTAAGTGTGGTACACAGGAAAAGTGGAACAAAGGCTGAACAAACGCAGCAATGGTACTCACTAGACACTGTTGAAAATGAACTATATGCCGGGCGCTGGTGGCTCACGCCTGTAATCCTAGCTACTCAGGAGGCTGAGGTCTGAGGATCGCGGTTCAAAGCCAGCCCGGGCAGGAAAGACCGTGAGACTCCTATCTCCAATAAACCACTAGAAAACTGGAAGTGGCGCTGTAGCTCAAGTGGTAGAGTGCTCGCCTTGAGCTGAAGAGATGAGGGACAGCACCCAGGCCCAGAGTTCAAGCCCCACGACTGACAAAAAAAAAAATAAAAAGAAAATGAACTATACAATGTGTGGGTGGGGATGAGGAGGAAAACTAAGAGAGTACAAGGGAAGAGGTAACATTGTTTAAAATCAAATGTACTCATCTGATTTATGTAACTGAAACCATTCTGTACCTCACCTCTACAATAACAATAAAATATAGTTTTTAAAAAGAAAACCGTGGCCCAAAAGAAATACAAAAAAGAAAAAAAATCATTATCATAGTAGAAGAATGCAAAGCCATTTCATACACCTATCCCTAGATCCATTCAAGCACTTGTCTTGATTTTTTTCTGACATCTTGCTGTGCCCTTCTCTGGCTAGTGAAGGGTGGGAAATCTATCAAGTTCAAATTTATCATTTGTTTATCATTGGTTTCAAATCAAGGATCATTAAACACCAGTGCCTACGAGGTGACCAAAGCTATGGGTAAGAGAATATCCCTGTGATAGATAACTCCTAGATACGATGTTTTTGCCTTGATGGGCATTTCAGAGAATGGATGCCTTCCTTAGTGGAATAAATGTTAGATGTTTTGGAGAGGTTTTTATTTAAAAATCTCACCATCAGACCATCTGGCTTTTCCATACATGTGTGGGACCAGCCATGGCAACAGAGACACACCCTAGGCTTTGTCCTGAAGTGTCTGTCCTATTTGATCCTCTAAACTGCTCTGGACATGAACTTCTTAGGGGACAAATGGCCAGGGTATGGTTAGGGGCCTTGAATACTGCCATTCAGGGTTACCCAGTGGGGTCACACTGGGTGTGTACAGACTATTCTCAACAGCCATGAGATCATGGCATTAAAGTCATTCTTGAGAACAAAATGTTAACTTTTACCTGACAGGAGAGAAAGCAGGAAATGTTCTTAAAGAATGTATAAATTAAGCTGCCCACCAGTAGCTCAGGCCTGTAATCCTAGCTACTCAGGAGGCTGAGATATGAGTATCGTGGTTCAAAGCCAGCCCAGGCAGAAAAGTCCATGAGACTTTTTTTTTATTGTGAAAATACTGTACAGAGAGGTTACAATTACATGGGCAAAGTAATGTGTGCATTTCTTATCAAGCATTGTTGTCTCCTCCTTTGTTTCCCCTTCCAGTCCCTTCCCATCTCCCCTTTTCAAGATAACATCTTGTACATCTCATTGCTGCAATCCCTATTTGTTGTATCCCTATTTAAACAATTTGTTTTTTCCCTTCCCCTCCACAAATTATACCAACATCAAATACAGGGAAAACAGGCGTTATACCATGGGGGAGGGACATACAAAGCAACAAAGAAGTACCTTATAAATATGTTAGACACAATAGCAAGAAAGAAAAAACATTTGAGTCCTTAACTTGGAGTTCATTTGGCTTAACATCAACTTATCTGACCTTTTCTGCTTGTCTCAGACATATACTAGTTATTGCAAATAAGGGAAACCATGGGACCTACGTTTCTTTGGGCTTGGCTTACTTCACTTAATATAATTTTTTCCAAGTCTTTCCATTGCCTAACAAATGGGGCAATGTCATTCTTTCTGATGGAAGCATAGAATTCCATTGTGTATATATACCACATTTTCTTGATCCATTCATCTACTGAGGGGCATCTGGGTTGGTTCCAGATCTTAGCTATGGTAAATAATGCTGCAATAAACATAGTTGTGCTGGTAGCTTTAGTATGGTCTTGTTTGTGATCATTTGGGTAAATGCCCAAAAGTGGGATTGCTGGGTCATAGGGGAGTTCTATGTGGAGTCTTTTGAGAAACCTCCATACTGCTTTCCAAAGTAGTTGAACACGTTTACACTCCCACCAACAATGCAGTAGGGTTCCTTTCTGTCCACATCCCCTCCAGCATCTGTTGTTATTAGAGTTCTTGATTATAGCCATTCTAACTGGGGTGAGGTGGCATATCTCCAATAAAGCACTGGAAAACCAGACGTGGAGCTGTGACTGAAGTGGTAGAGTGCTAGCCTTGAGCTGAAGAGCTCAGGGACAGTACCTAGGCCCAGAGTTCAAGCTCCATGACTGACAAAAAAGTATAAAATAATATTTTAATACTCCTTCTATGTTTCATCTTATGGGGATAAAGTCCACCTTTCTTGGCATGGCCTATACAGCATGACCTATAAAGTATTTCTCATTTATTTACCCAGCGGCATTCTCCATAGGCTTCCTCAGGCCACTGTTTGCCATTCTTCCCCATATGACTGTCTCTAGAGATAAAACTCATGGCGTCTTTGCTTTATGGGCTCTACTGTCTCTGATGTAAGTTGTCCCTTTAACTGAACTGTGTCTGTCTTCATCCATAACCCTATGACATTACTTACAATCTCTGTTGCAGACATCCGTTTCTGTAAATGTCTGACCTGCTACCTTGTGTTCTCTTGGTGGGAAGGGATTATGTTTTATTCATTTTTGAATAAAACCTTCCACATTGTTGCCTGCCCCAGAGAAGGAACTCAATAAATGTTTGCAGAACGAATGACTAAATATATAAATCACACAAAAAAGCATAGACTAGTCTTGATGATGGGAAACATTTACCTTGACACGCAGGGTAACACAGACACAGGACATGAATGAGAAAGCAATAGAATAACTCAGTCATAAAAGAAGCCACGGTGCACCAAAACCTGTGAAATATTAGAACCCTTCATTAAAAAAAACACCTTACTATAAATCACAGCTTGCATCTTGAATAAGAAACTACAATTGCTAAAAGATGGGTATTAGTTATTGAGCAATCAGAATTATAAAATAACCTTTCCCCCGCAAGTTGGGAGATGCCTAAGTAGATGGAATTCGTTGAGTTCTGAATAAAATTGGCATTTCCTTACTTTCTGACATCAAGGTGCTGAAATATGCTGTCAGGTAGTAACATGTTTGTTGATGGTAACTTGGCGTGGCAGGGTAGAAATGCCAGTGTGAGTTTTATGATTACATTTTCATTACAAAACACAGATCTCTATCTCAGGCAGTTTATTGCTTAGAGTTATTACTCATATGCTAGCCTGAGCCTTGAGTTTTGTTAGCCCTGTTCAATTTTAAGAGTGGAGCTGTGCTTCAAAATCCATTTGGTAAACAGTTTAGCCCATGCCCACAACCCCAAGGTGATGAGTGAACATGAGTTAGTCAAACCAGATGTTGGGCACTGTAGAATTAAAAAGCCATTGAAGTGTTACACCATTTTTTATATAGTTTTTCGTTTTTCTTCAGTGAGTGTCAATGAAGGACATATACTCCAATAAAAATCATTACTTTGCTATTCTTTATTTTTCAATGTATCAGTCCTGCCCTTGGCTAATACATTATCAAAATATGTAAACCAATTGTATCAAAAGCTTTGGTCAAACATGTAACTACTTTTAAAATTTCATATAATTTATTTTTGTTTTGGTAGTAATGGGGTTTGAACTCAGGGCCTCATGTTTGCTAAGCTGACAGGATATCAGTGAGCCACATTCTCCAGCCAAGTCCTGTAGATTTTGAGTAAGAACTATGGCTAAAAATATATTCTGGCCATCCTGAATTGGTTAATGAAAATATTTTGATAAAATACTTTGAAAATACCTTGATAAAATGATGAAATTGAAGCTATGTGCCAGCAGCTCACACCTGTAATCCTAGCTACTCAGGAGGCTGAGACCTGAAGATCACCATTTTTTAAACCAGCCTAGGCAGGAAAGTCGGTAAGATTCTTATCTCCAATTAGCCACCAGAAATCTGAAATTGGTACTGTGGCTCAAATTGGTAGAGTACTAGCCTTGAGTGAAAAAGCTCAGGGAGAGAGTCTAGGCCCCATTACCCACCAAAACACCACCATGAAAGTAAATAATATTCCTTCCCTATTCTGCTTCCAAAAAGACAACTATACAAAATGACTCTTTAATCACATTTGTTATGCATAACAGGAGATTTTTAAACACTGTTAGCAGGCTTATTAGGACAGTGAATAACTTCCTTGGAGTCACCAACAAATCTCTCATTCCTTCAAGGTGACTTGTCTTATCGACCATTAGAACTCAGGGCCAACCTCTTGGTAAGTTGGCACACCCACGAAGCCATGCCTGCAGTCCTGGTTTTCACTGGTTGCTTTCTTCTGATCACACTGAGCTGGGCTCTGCTTTCTTTTAGGTTTCTGGTTTTCACTGACATCCAAGTTCAAGGCATCACATTCGTCTTACCTTTGGGGAGACAGATTCAGAGGTTGGTTTGGCACTGCCATCCTTTCAAACTCATCCTCCCACACAAGTTGACTTTCCCTGATCCTTACACTGTGTCTTGCTGAAAGGGTTCATCTCTCCTTCTCTAGTTACACTGTCTGCCTGAATGCTCGTTTGACCTCTTTCATCTAATCAATCAACATTAGTTCTTTCAAAATAGAAGGGTTCAGACCATTGTGTAACAATTTTTAGTACAAATTATTTCCTCTAATCAACAAAATGTAATTCAGCAATGAAAGATAACCTCTAGTATGTTTTCAGTTTCATTCTTTATCAATACTGGAGTTGTAACCAGGGCATCCCCATTTTTTACTTGACTTTCTTGCTTCTGGCTGGCACTGTACCACTTGGACCATGCCTTCAGTTCGGCATTTTGCTGGTTATTTACAGATGGGTCTCACAGACTCTTCTACCTGGGCTGGCTTCTGTGGCCTTTTTCAAAAAACATTTTATATTGATGAAAGTGATCTAATTTACAGTACAAAATACAAACAAATTCCTTCTCTTATACCAGGATTGAGTTGTAAGCTGCAATTAAAGTCCACGTCACCAGAGTATTCCCATGAGTCTGTTAACGCCTCTCAGCCACTGCTGATGGCAGCAGATTGTCATAAATAAACCTGTAAGCACAAATATGAAAATGA
Source organism: Dipodomys spectabilis (assembly GCF_019054845.1). Classification (NCBI taxonomy): domain Eukaryota; kingdom Metazoa; phylum Chordata; class Mammalia; order Rodentia; family Heteromyidae; genus Dipodomys; species Dipodomys spectabilis. The sequence goes on from NW_024870728.1 coordinate 10,331,660, forward strand.
TGAGGTTGTAGTAGGTGATCTCCAAGGTCTCTCCTACCATCAATTTTTAAAATTGGTGAGCCCAAAATTACTAATACAAATGTGAACATACCTGATTTATTCCTGGGGACAATCTACTTATTTAAAAGATGGGTCCATTTTCATTAATTTGGCTCAGAAGTACAATAGGAAATGAAAAACAAATATTGGCCCAACACTAGTAATAACATGAATTCAGTGGCATTTCGTTCTTTTACAAAGGTGCATTTAACCCACAAGACCATTTTAAATTAGTTCTATGCCCAGAATTTTTTTCACATCATTGGAAAATTTGTACAAAATTTAATATCACTACATCTTTCTTGGTTTTCTGACTTTATCAAAGATGCTAACCTCCCTCCCCCCAACCCGGCTCCGCCCTTTAGTACTAGTATGTCCAGAGAGTGGAAGAGAGAGAACAAAATTAATCTAAGCCCAAAGCTCCAAGAAGGAAGGAGTAATCCCGGCTCCTATTTTTATATCAACAGCTCATTTAGTGATCTACCAAGAAAAGTTCAGTAAAGGAAAATAAATAATTCAGCAGCTGTCAGGTTGTAAAAAAAAAAAATCAAGACTCCTAAGAGAGAGCAATGGTAAGATGTTTTAGATAGAGACATCATTAAGAAGAGTTCAGGAAGAAATACTACTCAGGAATACTCTTCTAGATGTAGGGAAAGGATATACAAGTACCCTGAGGTCTGCATGTATTCAGCATGAGTCAAAGAAAAACCTTTCACGTGGCTGGTGTAGGAAGACAGACACAAAGAGTCTGCAAAGGTACTATTATAGGATTAGTGGTTAAAAGGGTTGGTACTTTAGTTAGGATTTTGATTAGGAAACACAAAGTGTAAAATATCTCTCTCTGTAGATAGACATACATACATACAGACAGACAGACAGACAGACAGACAAACAGACAGACAGACAGACAGACAGACAGACAGATAGATAGATAGATAGATAGATAGATAGATAGATAGATAGATAGATAGATAGATAGATAGATAGATAGATAGATAGATAGATAGATGTATATAAATATATGTGTGTATGCAGAAATGCCAAGTACAATTTAGGTATCTTGGCACTGGCTTAATTCAGGAACTCTGCTTCTCCAAATTAAATTTTACTTTTTCCCTTGTTTGTGAACTTAGGCTTGACCCATTTCATAATTTCCTAATTCAAATTTTTCATCAACTCATACTACATTTTCTAAGTGTTGTATTTTAATGCCTTGCCTCTCAAGTATCTCTTTTCTTCACTCAAGGCTCTGAACTTCTTTTCAAAGATGATACATTGAGGTCCGACTCTGAATGTAGATACTCTCTGAGTAAGAGCCTACTGAATGCCTGATTAAGTTAGTAGATATTCTATAGTCAGAAAAATTTATGAGTTATTATATGCCCTATTCCTTCTCAACATGTCCATTGCACATGTACAAATGACAGGCGCTGAAAAGTTCTTCAGTTTATATAAAAACAACTCCCCAAAGGTGGATTGTTTCTTAAACATCTCTCTAACTCTAGAATTTTCAATTGTTTTCCCTAAAATTAATTAACAGTATATGGTATAAGTGTGTTTCATTCCAAATTAGTAGTATCTTCAACCTATTATCTGTATTTTCTTTCAGTGTTTCTGTTATTTATCCTTCAACTTTTATAATTGGGCTAGGCAATGGGAAGAAGGAATATATATATATCATATATATGATATTATAATATATGACATGATTTATTATATATGATATGAGATTATGATATTATTATACTATATATTATATGTATAGTAGTTCAAAGATCCTCCATTTCAATGGAGGGGATAGGTACACAAATAAATAATTAAAGTTTGATGAAATCATGCAGTGATAGAGATATTCTCCCAAAAGTTCAGGGAAAAGGATACTTAATAATATAAGCTATCATTTCCTTTTGAAGTTAAACAAGAAAAAAAAGATAGGATGTATATTCTAAAACAAATGATAAAGGTTTCTCTACAATTCTATTATATGTCACGTTGTTTTAAACATTTTTTTTCCAGTTCTGGGACTTGAACTCTGGGCCTGGGCACCATTCCTGGGTTCCTTTTGCTCAAAGCTAGCACTCTACCCCTTGAGCTATAGTGCCACTTCCAGCTTTTTCTGTGCTTAATTAGAGATAAGAGTATCACGGACTTTCTTGCCTAGGCTGAATTTGAAACATGGTCCTCAGATCTCAGCCTCCTGAGAAGCTAAGATTACAGGTGTGAGCCACTGGTGCCTGGCTGTATTAAATGTTTTAACCATGTATGGAGTGAGTTTAAATTGGATGCCAATAACTCACACTTTTAAAATTAGCTAATCAGGAGACTGAAATCCTGAGGATCCTGGTTTGAATTCAGCTCAGTAAGGAAAGTCTATGAGATCCCATCTCCATGAAACTACCAAAAAGGCAAAGCTGAAGACATGGTTCAAGTTGTAAGGCTCCAGGTAAGCAAGCACAAGGCCCCAAATTTAAACCTCAGTATTGCCAAGGAAGAGGGGGGAAGAAGAAAAAAAATTAATGTTAGTATATTTTAGGACTTTGACTTTCATGGTAAAATCTGATGGAAAAAATAGCAACATTCCCTTGTAGAGATTCCAAGAAGACATTTTAAAACTCATTTCGATGCAGCAGATTCTGGAAGCACCCTGCCAAAAAGATCATCTACTCTTGGCCACTTTTCTGGAACTCAGCATTCCTTGCAAATTCTGAGGAGCCATTTAATCTAGAATAGAACGACCTCATTACAGAATACTTTTAAACCATTTTCTTGAACTGTGAATGCTAGTTATCTGCCCTGCTAACATGTTTTAGTTTATGTTAAATGAAGTGTTGTGTCTGAATTTTGTCTTTTTACGTCATAGAGAAGAGCTAGTGGGAAAAATGGAAGTCAGAATGTAGGAAAAGTTGAAAAGAAGCTTTGCTAAGAAGACAGATTATCTTTCTAATATAAACCTAATTCATTTTTAGTAATTGTGGGATGTGTGAATTGTCTCCTGCCTTATAAATACACACATCTATTGCCTTCTGCCACAATGTGCTCATTCCTCGAAATATCTTGAAAAGAGAGGGTTGTAACAGAAACACAATGTCTTTTCTCAGAAAATAATAGAAAATGAAGATAATATTCTAGAGAGATAGTAAATAGCTCATACCTGTTGCTTAAATCTCAAAGTACAAATGTGAAGGTGAGAGCATTCATCTTAGTCATATTGTAGCATAAGAACACAGTAATGGCGGGTGCCAGTGATTCTTGCCTGTAATCCTAGCAACTCAAGATCTGAGGATTGCAGTTTGAAGCCAGCTGGGGCAGAAAAGTCCCTGTAAGACTCTTATGTCCAGTTAACCAGTCAAAACAAAAACAAACAAAAATCAAACGGGAAGTTCTGTGGCTCAAAGTGGCTCAAAGTGGTAGAGCACTAGCCTTGAACAAAACAGGTCAAGGACAGCACTCAGGCCCTGAGTTTAAGCCCCAAGACTGACCAAAACCAAACCAAACCAAACAAAAAAAACATGGTGATTGTTAACATCTTTAATATATCAGAGTTTGCATATATTCAGGAGTTTATGGCCTTTGAAAATACTAATACTTTGGTAAATCTCTGACAATACAACCTACTAAGATGTTTCAATTTCTGCTGTGTCTACTCATAGTCTACAGAAGCAACTGCAATGGGGATTTTCAGTTCCTGAATGCATACTTTAAACGTTTGAACTTTAAAGACTCCACATAGAGCTCCCCTATTACCCAGCAATCCCACTTTTGGGCATTTACCCAAATGTTTACAAACAAGACCACAGAAAGCTACCAGCACAACTATGTTTATTGCAGCATTATTTACTATAGCTAAGATATGGAACCAACCCAGATGCCCCTCAGTAGATGAATGGATCAAGAAAATGTGATATATATACACACAATGGAATTCTATGCCTCCATCAGAAAGAATGACATTGCCCCATTTGTTAGGAAATGGAAAGACTTGGAAAAAATTATATTAAGTGAAGTAAGCCAAGCCCAAAGAAACATAGGTCCCATGGTTTCCCTTATTTGCAATATCTAGTATATGTACGAGTCAAGCAGAAAAGGTCAGATAAGGTGATGTTAGGAAAATGAACCCCAAGATATGTATTTAAATGTTTTTTTCTTTCATGCATTTGTTTCTAATGCATTTATAAGATTATTTCTTTGTTGCTTTGTATGTCCCTCCCCCACAGTTTAACCCCTGCTTTCACTGTATTTGATGTCAGTATAATTTGTGGAGGGGATGGGGAAAAACAAGTCGTTTAAATAAGGATACAGATGGACAGTTGTCATGTCGAAAACGAACTTTACAACTTTGGGGGGGGGGGAGGATTGGGTGGGAAGGGGCGGGGGGAGGCTGAGAAGGGATGGGAAGGGGAAACAAAGGAGGAGGCTACAATGCTTGATAAGAAATGTACTCATTATCTTGCCCATGTAATTGCAACCCCTCTGTACAGTATTTTCACAATAAAAAATAAATAAAAATTAAAAAAAAATAAAGTAATACTAAACTTACTGGGCAAATTTTTATTAAAAATAAATTTGAACCGGGCACTGGCGGCTCACGCTTGTAATCCTAGCTACTTGATCTGAGTATCAAGATTGAAAGCTAGCCCAGGCAGGAAAGTCTGTAAGATTTTTATCTCCAATAAACCACTAGAAAACCGGAAGTGGCACTTGTAGTTCAAGCAGTAGAGCGATCGCCTTAAGCTGAAGAGTGCAGGGACAGCACCTGAGCTCAGAGTTCAAGCCCCACAACTGACCAAAACAAACAAATAAATAAATAAAATAAATAAATTTGGAGATGATATACTTAAGCAATATACCAATTCTTCATTTAGCTTTATCACAAATACATGAATGAGTGGAAATAAAGAACCTGGCAGTTTTTCTTTCAGATAACGATGAAATGAAGTACTTATTTTTCACAAGAGAATATCCCAGTCTTTTGGAGTAGTTCTCCACTTCAGCAGTGGGATGTTGGACCCGGGTAATCCCTCGTGTGGAAGAGTGGCTTGGGCACTGGGACAGGCCATCTCTATTGTAAGATATTTAGCAAAATCCATGGCCTCTGTCTACTAGAGGCCAGGGCCAATACACTCTTTTCTTATTGGTTTTGACAACCAAAATGTCTGTAGACAGCGTTCCAATATCCCCAGGCCAGGAAAATTGATCCTGGTTGGGAATTACCAATCTCAAACATAGGCTGTTTGAATCTGTGGTGCAAGGTAGAGAAATACAGCAGGATAACTTATGGTTCTTCCATGTAAGAAATGTAGGACAAGAAGGCATTGTACTATGGGCCTCTAGCAAAAGCCACACCCAGAGTTCAAAGTTACATATACTCCTGGATCTGAGGGCATCTGCAATGGTGTGGATACACAGTGTTTCTTCCAGATCAGAGTGGTGGTCATGGTGAAGTAGAGAATAGAAAACTTGTCTGGACAAAGGGCAAGGATAGCCATACTAAGTGGCATTCATTTGCATCCACCTTTTGAGCTAACTTGGGCCAAGAGTGGGTGGTTCATACCAATGGCCATTATCAGGGCCATTGGCATCCCTGGGGAAGCCACTCGTGCTATCAAAGACAGATAAGCAAATCCCAGGAAGCAGTCATGAGGTCAGTACCCACTTGGCCTTCTTCATGACAGCTCTCATCCTCTCTGACTGGGATCTCACCAACCTCTTGGCTTATCTCCTTTCCTAGACTGGCTCCAGCCCAGACTTTCTCCTCACAGCTGTCAGAATGTTCTTTCTAAAGCACAACCCTAAAATGATCTCTGCCCGGCTTCACATGCTTTGATGTTGCGTCTGAGATAAAGTTCAGGCTCCTTAGCATGGCCTCCCTGCTGACTTCATCTTCTGACACCCCTTCTCCAAACTCAGGAATGAATATGTCCTTTCTCGTCTCTGTATTCCAGCCTGAGCAGCCTTTTCCCATCCTTGTCACATCAACGCATGTGTCCGGTTTGTGTTTTATACTGGGGTGGGGGAGAAGTTATAAAAAGAAATCCTTTTTTTGGTTTTTCTTCTTTTTTTGTTTCCTCTCTCCCCACTTGTCATAAGCACTGATTTTTAACAATTTTACAGCTTACCATCTTTCTGTTATGTTTTATAACACCTCTACCCCTCGCACTCAGTATTTCCTACATATTTCTGACGTGCCCTTTATAACCTCCCCTAGTCCTCATTCTTCTCCCTTATTAAATGTCTGCAGTCCTGACACTGATGTTCTTCTCTTTCCACTGTCAAATGCCTTGGGTAATCACTGCCACCTCGGTGGTTGTCCTATCAGCCTCAGCCCATTCCTAAAATTAAATGTTCTGAAAGTTTTCCTGGATGTCTCCCTCACAGACCTCATCTGCCAAGATCTTAGCTCAGGCTGGTTAGCTTTTCCCACACAACTAGTCTCCTTGAAATGAAACAAACAAGCAAACAAACAAAAACACATTCGAATCAGAAACCTGGACTTGTCCCTTGACCATCACCCCACCCCCACCCCTTGATGGCTTCTGTCTTTCGTATTCAATTAGGGGTCAAATCCAGTTGATTCCTATCTAGGATCAAGATGTCTTTTAGGTCCATGCTGAAACTGATTTTATTCTGACTCCATTATATGGGATGCATCCAAGAGCAAGTTCCTGCCAGTATGCTCTTCTTCTTGTCTTATTTGAAGCTATTTTTCCCCTTGCTGTTGACAAAGCAGTTTTGGTTATGCCTCTTTCCTGCTGAAAATCTTTCCAGGGCTTCCTCATGGGATACAGCTCAAGTTCATTACCACGGTTCCCCAGAGAAATGGGAACATCATGACATCTGGCCTACAGCCACATACAAATACTATCACAGCAACAATGGCTATAGTCATTCCCATGAAATCAAGTACTTTTTTATGAATTTCACATTCATATAACTCTTTCCAGATTCTGGAATGTGCAGCATCTTCTCATGCCCATGTTGACCATCCTGCTAAGATGGCCTTTCTTTACTCACTGCCCCCCCCCAATTTTTTTTGTCTTCAGTGTCCTTCTCTCCTTTGCTCTCCTGGTAGACATATACTTTTCCTTTAAGAATATATTCAAATAGAAACTCCCTCCTAAGCTCTCTCTAATTTTTTCCATTAGATCAAACTGCCCTCTCTTCTTACGCAACTTACTATATTGTTCAAATGCAATGCCACCATATTTGCATTTTTAAATTCAATTACTTCATGTACTTTCCACTTAGTACATTGATAATAGTGAATTGATAGGCAAAAATTCAGGAAAACTATCTTATTTATTTCCAGTATCCACTGTGGCACCCAGGGCATAGCAATTAAAAAAAATAATAGAGAAATAGAGACATCATTAGATAGTTTTAAACATCATTATCACTCTATATTTTCTGATTTTCCAAAACTTCTTAATATTCATAGATAAAAAAATGAAAAGGAAATTCTCTTAAGGAAGGTGATAGAATGACTTTGATTTAAAATAACTAAGTGGAAATGTATAGTTGAATGCAGACAGCATGCAACCAGTAAGACTGGATAGACAATGAATCTGACGGCATTGAGCACCAAAGCAGAAATGTACCACGAAAAGGTAAATAAATGAAGACCCCCACTAGGATCCGGGACTTGCTTATTTCTTTAGAAATAAGAAGTGACAGCCACTTTTCACTTTGCTATCGCTTCATAGTTATTGTCAAAATACTGCACATCTTGATTTCTTAAAGACAGAATTAAGTGAGAAATAACAAGATTGATTATCTTTGGCATGGCTTTTTTCTAATTATAAATTAATTGGACAGTATGGTTTTTTTTATGATTTTTCCAATCATACTCTCTCAACACACCTTCCTCCTTTTAAAACTATTTTCTGTGGGTTTCATTATGCTACGTCCATACATAAATATAATGAACCTCAATCATATTCACCTTCATCATGTTCTCATTTTCTAACCCTCCTCTTGCTGGTTCTTCCTACTTAGTAGTGCTCCCCCCTTTAAAATCACATATTATTAATTTGCTATTTATTAGTAATAGTATTGGTTTAAATTCCACATATGAATGAAAATATAAGCTTATTTTACCTAACATGATGATATTCGGTTCCACTTATTTTTCTGGAAAAGAACATAATTTTGTTCTTCTTCTTGAACAACTAATACTTCATGTGTATATGTGGCCCACTTTCTTTATGCATTCAATGAGTTTATACATTCAATGATTCTATCGTTTGGCGATTGTGAAGAGTTCTACAATAAGCATGAGTGTGAAGCTGTCTCTATTAAATAGGATACATTCATTTGCATGTATGCCTAATAGTTGTATAGAAGGATCATATGTTAATTCTATTCCTCATTATCCATTTTTATTTCCAGAATAGTTTTTGTAATTTACTAATAATTTAGAAGTCTCCCTTCCTCCCCTCACCCTTACCAACTTTTGTTATCATTTGTTCTCTTGATGATAGCTATTTGCTGGGGTGACATGAAATCTCAGTGCTGTTTAATTTGCATTTCCTTTGTAGAAAAGAATGCATTCACATGCTTTGAGAACTTTAAAGAGACCAAAATCATATTTTTTAAAGATGCAATCATAGCTCAGAGACACTGCAAAGTCAAAGTCAAAAAATTTATAAGTTAAAATTTCAATTTCTATTTACAACGTAGGGACCACCAGGAAATTTGCTTACCTGAATTATTATTTCTTGGGTATGGCTGGAAAAGGATCAATGGCTGTAATCAAGACAGAAGACTTTGTTTCAACCCAGTCAATGGTTAGAGTTGATGATTGGGGAAGTCTGATCATACTTCTACCAACTAAATTTCCATCTCTTAGTATCTTTGGCACCTCAGGAGCTGACTGTTGGAATGACTAAACATTTATGTGACTGCATAATGACTTGACAGGCAGACATTGCCATCTTTTAGACAGTAAAGTTCCGGTAGATCATCAACCACTGAAGATTGTGAACGAGTAGAATTTTAGAATTTCCATTTTAGGAAAGGCTGAAAGTCAAAGGGGTTTTCAACAACCCCAACACCAACCTGGAGATGAGAAATACCAACATAGCTCCTTTTATGTCTGGTTTCTATGATCTAAGCCACACACACATGCACATGGAGCGCTGGCAGGCTTTAACTAACAGCATGGCAACTGAGACAGGCAACATCTCCACACAGAAGGTGGGGAAAAGATAGAAGAAACACAAGAACAAGGTCCAACTTTACTTGAGGCCAAAACTTGCAAGACTTTGGCAGGATGAAGGCTGCTTTGTGAGAACATGGGAGTCAAGGCCTCCCACCCCTTCTGTACCATCTGCCTCGAACTTGCGAAGGGAGCATCCATGACATGGATCCCCGAAACACTGCCGTATTTTGACTCTCGATATCTGCTCTGTAATGGTATGGGGAAAATATTGCCAAAGAACGTAACTATTTGTATATTATTTTTGCAAAAAGCCAGCTGGGAGAAATGAGTTTGTGTCAGGAATGCCATTTGTATAAATTGTAAGACTGACAATAAACCATCATACCAAGCCACCCATTCACTAGAAAAAGGTTAAATGGGTAGTTAAATAGGGGCTAAAAGTATACACAGGATCAGATCTCATCATGCATTGGTTAATAAAAAGCAATCTAACCTAATTGATGATTACTTATTGCTTCTCTCAAACATGGGCCATGAACAGAAGCTGCTAAGTGATTGTTGTCTAGCTACAGCTTGCAGTAAAACTTCTCATAGGATTCAACTGCAATCTCAGGTACTAAAGTGCCCTTGTGTTTTGTTATTTTTTGTTTTCTTTGGGGGGAGGTTGCATATTTCCTAACGTCTTACTGAAATTGATTTAATCCTTGGACACTTTAAGGTGACTATTGCATCTGCTGCTAAACAGAAAAAATAATGTAGTCTATTAGTACTTAGGACCAGGAAATTCTGACTTCAGGGTTTGAAATAATAAGGCCACTGCTATCACAAGGTTAGTATTTATATGTACTGAATGTTCTAACAAAATGTTTGTAACCTTCACATTTTAGTTGTCAGAGAAATACACCTGTGTTTCATTACTTGAACCTCCTTGAAAACCTCACAGAGAGCCTTGAAATCAGGTCTGAGAGGCAGCTGGAGAGCTGGTTTGGTCTTTCTTGCAGATATCTCAGTGTCTGTCTATGAGAGGAGGTGCAAATAACAACAAACTCACTCCCAGCCCTTCAAGACTGCAGAGATGACTAACTCCGGATGCATGCCCTGAACGGTGGCAAACTCACTTCTGAAAATCTGGTTCCTTAAAGTCGACAACAGGTTGGAACTCTCCCTCTTCCTTGCCGAGATTTCTCAGTAGTGAGATGCGTTATTTTCAGAAGAATTTCTCTTTCTAGAGAACTTAGGTGGGTAGCAGAGCGCAGAATACCTTATGCCATGCCAGTAAACTTAACTGAACTCCACCAACAAAGGAACTGTTGTGTAAGTGGTAAAATTAAGGTGTTTATCCCAGCTGGAACACCCACCCTGGTTTTTGCCAGGACATACCTGGTCAGAAGCACGCAACCCATGGAGTAGGAGAAGTGAGATGGCATAAGAGGATCCATTATTAGTAGACACACTCTATGCCCTGACCAGGTCATGAATAGCTACCATGTCCATATACAAATGCAATGACTTTTGCATTCTACCAGTATCTCACATCTTGGTAAGGGTAGGAAAAGAAGAGATAACACTGGGATAATGGCATTAAACAAGCTTATTTGAACACACAAACACTCCTTGTAAGAATTAGCCATCACACGGATGGTTGTTTGAGTGGCTTTGTTTAAACACTGTTCAAAATGTTGGCAGACAGGAACAACAATTCCAACCTTAGCTCCTCTCCTAGAAGCTGGATACCTTTCCCAGACATTGAGCTACTAATGGGAAATTAAAAGCAATAAAACAACAGCTGGAATCCCATAACTGGCAAGGTTTATATTGTACTCGAAGCTATTCACACTTAAAGAATTTCTTTCCAATCAGCAGGTGTGTTTCTTGCTCTCTAGAGTTCAGGTTGATGTACTCTCTCCTGCTGAAGTGGTTTTCTCTTTGTGTTGCTGAACAAAGCTGATCTCACTGTAGGCTCCACACATGGCTCTGCCTCCAGAGATTTTTTTTTTTTTTGCAAATACTTTATTGTGATTAGGTGATTACATAATTTCACAGTATTGTGGGATAGTGATGCTTAGTTAAAGGCACAAGCACTTCTAACTTTCATGGGGTAAATTGTCTATTGTGGTCCATAAAGTTTATGCATTCTATGTGCTTTGATAATAGTTATTTCTTCCACATTGGCTGATAGGTACATTCCTTTCCTTTTGCATAGTGTCAGCCTCCAGAGATTTGAAGAGATTTCTTTCTCTTTACTCCTGGATGGCAGGTTTGGCTGAAGGGAAACTTTGTATATCTCCTGCATACAGCATGTGTATTTGATGCTCTTAAATAGCGCTATTTTTCTATCTTGACCATTATCACAGGGCATGATTTTTTCCCCCAACTTCATGAGTAACTGATGTTCAGAAAACTCTCAGGAATCACTATAACTGTCTCTTACAGAAGTACTCGTGTTAAGTCAGAGCCTATACTTCAAAAACAGTGAGTTACTACAGTCTAGAGGAAAAACCAATCCACATAAAATGGTAGTAAAAATAAAATAATAACAATAGGTACTGTGCTAAGTAATCTACTTGGGTTGTTTTAATCTTTCATAAAAAATCATTAGAGATGTTTACTGTTGTAAATCTTACAGAGAAAAAACTGAGTCTTACTAGGATTTAATAATTTTGAGGTCTGGATATTAGGTAATGAAGCAAAGATTTAAAACCAGGCAGTCAGAGGCTAGAATGAGAAATTTAAATAGATTTTCACACAGAAGTAAACTCCTATGAACGTGCTCAGGAGCAGACCCAATGTCATTGTTATTTGTGGGTCTCTCTACTCTAATAACAGGCTTTGTGGACAGGAAGGGGAAAAAGCAGTTATAGCCACCATTGGGGATGTGAGTGGAAATGAGTTGTGTGATTGGATTTCATCTGTGAAATGTGTCATATCTGAAAAAAAAGTTAAAATCTTTGCCTAATGGGAGAACCGGGTGGGTAAACAGATGGTCACAACACCATCTGCTTTGAGAGGAGCATGTGCAGAAATCTTAAGGCAGCCAAAACAAGGGTTACCCATTGGAAAGGTAGCTTAAAGAGGCAAATGTGTTGTATGTTAACGTAAGAAGGGTCCACCAAGCAGAGAGTGGGTGGGAAGACAAGAAACAGAAATACAAGATAAAAAAATATATTGTGGTAATGAGTGGGAGGTCTTCAACCTACCCATGACATTCAGAGATGAGGAGGGCAATACATTTGTCCGTGCTTAGTGAATTAGATCTTAACCTACATGATATTGGGAACCATTTGAAGATTTAAAGCTTAGGGGTGATGTGACCCCTAGTTGCATTTCTGCCAACTTACCCATAAAAATGTGGGATGTGAATGGCTAGTGATACAAAGATCACGAGATAAGCTGTGGTTTAGTTTAGTGTGGAGAAACTTGTGCAGGTGAGAGCAAATACTGGCAGGAAGATCTAGGATAGATTTATTTAAAAACAGAAGCTTGGAATGTGGAGTTGGGAGTTGGCCATTTTGGCATGAGGAGTAGAAGAGACCAGTATAGATGGGATGGGTTAGGGACTAGGAGAAAGAGAATTATGGAAGGGCTGACTGATAGAGATGAATTGTACACATTAGTGGACATGTTAAACTGAAGCCCCTTGGTACAACTATTGGAAAGTAATAATAAAATAAAAACAAGGTAAGATATTAGCTGTTGTGTGAACAACTTTGTGAGCAATGGAATCATTTGGATAAGAATTGAGTGAGAACAAGAAGATTATGGGTAGAGAAATGTATTCAATTCTTGATTGCTTTTTTCTGTAGTTGTTTACTGAGATAGGTTGTTACTGTGGGGCCCAGGCTAGCCTTGAGCTTCTGATCCTCTTTCCTCTGCCTCTCAAGTATTGAGGTTATAGGTATGTGACACAAAACCTAGATTTAAGAGACAATTAAGTGTCCATATAGAGAATCTGACCTGTACAATAATGGGTCTGGGTAAAACAAAGTTGGGTGTTTGCTATGGAATTAGTCATGAACTCTTTGGAATGGATATGTTCTCAGAGAACTTGTGAAGGAATAATAGAATTGGTTCAAATGCTTCTAAAATAGCTACCAATGGAAGAATTGGTATTTGAAGAATGAAAGCCAGTGAAGGAGCGTGAAACTAGTCGTTTGAGAGCAGTACTGGGGTTTAAATTGCGGTCCTTGTGCTTCCCACTGAGACATGTCTTATTCCTTTTTTGCTTTAGTTTACTTTTCAGGTAGGGTCCTGTGCTTTTACCCAGGGCTGGCTTTGGGCTCCATCTTCTACCTGGACATAACCCATATCTGGGATTACAGATGTAAACCATCATGCTATGGGCTTATTTACTGAAATGGGATCAGTAACAATCTCTCTAGGCTGACCTTGGACCTTGATCTACCCTATCACTACTTCCCAGTAGCTGGGATTATATGTGTGCATTATTACTATGCTCAGAAAGAGAACAAAAATGTAAACAGATTTGAAAATAGTAACCTCTGTCAAATACCCCAGAAAGGCCAATTCATAAGAATAGAACAATTCTACTAAAGTTTGGCCAAAAGGAAGCTGTAGATGAACCTGAGGAAAATGGAGTCATTAGATCTATCAGGATAAAAAGAAAGCAGATGGCCATTGGTCACTAAAAGAAAGGGAAGGAAAAGAGATGGTCAAGGGAGTTTATTTCTCACACACTGAGGGCACTGTTACATACCTACATTTCCACAAAGTTTTGTATTTAAATGTTATTTAGCCATCATGGGTTAAATAAAATATTGTTTAAGTTCTATTTAAATAGTAACATCTTCCTAAAATATTTTTATTGCAATAATTTTTATTCATTTTTAGATAATATTCTTATAAATTAGCAAACTTAATACCAGCGCACCTTAATTCTATGAATTCTGTCTATCTGTGTATCTCTCACCCTCTTGATATTTAACTTTCCCTCATACTCATTATTTTGTGTTTAATACCATTGTAATGTGTCTGGTTCAAATATGTTTTTGAAATGTCATTGACATGTTGACAGTTTTTCATTTTTGTCCTAGGTTTTAGTCCAACCACTCACAATTTACCTCAACCCCTTATAATGGTACTATTTTACAATATTATGGTATATATAATCAGCTTATTTAGCATGGTTAGGAAAAACTAATATACACTGAAAATAAAGTTAATTTAAATCAGATGCTTGTGGCTCACGCCTGTAATCCTAGCTACTCAGGAGGCTGAGATCTGAAGATTGCCATTCCAAGCGAGCCCAGACAGAAAAAGTCCATGAGACTCTTACCTCCAATAAACTACTCAAAAAAGCTGAAAGTGGTGCTGTGGCTCAAGTGGTAGAGTGCCGGCCTTGAGCAAAAGAAGCTCAGAGGCAGAGCCTAGACACTGAGTTCAAGCCCTAGGACCTGCAAAACAAATAAAAAGAAAAAAAGAAAAGAAAAACAGATAATTTACACGTTGTCATGCTAAATCACACAGAGCAATTTGCTCAGGTACTTTATCAAAGCAACAGAAAACCGAAAAATAGCTATTAAATATTATTCTTATTGAAGTACACAAGTGCTCATATGATATCTCATGTGTCACTAGATCTGATTTTCATTCAATTTCTCCTGAAATTTCTGATCCTCAGTGGCCAAGGCCAGCCCATGCCAGACTTGCTGCATCTGGCATTTAATAGAATATTCCCACAGTAAAGCTACCTCAAGACTTCATCTCAGAGTTCCAGTCTTAATATAGAGGTACACAGATGCTATCATGCACATGGATAAAAAATTTACTGTTATTAATTCTTTTCCTAATTGCCAGCTCATTAATTCTCAGAGGATAGCTTCTGTTACCAGACATCCTTAAATCCGTGTAAATGTGTTCTATCTAGTGCTGCTGCTTTAGGATGGGTTTCTTTTATGTCTATGCATTTAGGTTAGGGCTAAACATGATCTGACTTTATCAGTGTAGATAAGATGACTTTAATGTCCTTTTTTTCTTTGGCTATTTCCTTCAAAGGGACCCCATGACAAGTTTTTTCACCAGCCATTTATTTAACATTCTTTCGGGGTACCAAGTAAGAAAAGTCTCCCTTCCTTAACAGAATATACCTTCTAAATGAAGATAAATGCAAATATATCAATAATTGCAGAATAATTGGAAATGTGTAAATGCTACTGTTCGGCCTTCATCAGGTGAAACACAAGCTTGGAAAACCAGACTTGTTTTGAAGCGGACATTCAGAGAAATCTGCTAGAACAGTTAGTACCCAAGTCTTAAAGGGTGACATGGAATCTTCTAGAAGATAGAGAAGGATGGCTCACAGTGGAAGAAAAGATTCTGTGCAGACATCGATATTTACAAAGCAGGGCGTTGGGTCTCAGAGTATATGGGATAAGTACGACTTCCTTATTTCACTTTGCATAATTTCAGATATTTGAATTTTGCATTATGGGAACTTAAATTTATATAAACTATAAATTTTATAATAAGCTATATATATATATATATATATATACTATAAAATAAATGATATAAACTGTAAATTTTATAGTTGTCCAAGGAATAATAAAATGCATGGTATCACTGAGGAAAATTTGTCACTATGGGAGTCACAGTTACCTGCCAGAGAGGAATTTGGCTGAGTAAAGCAACAGACAAGGTCCATCTAATGTAATGAGAACTTACATGGGGACAAAGGCATCTTTCATTTGAAAGCTCCTAGAAGACAATGAAAGTATTTTCTTGCTGTTGTTGTTGTCATTTTGTGTGTGTATATGTGTGTGTGTCTGTGTGTCTATGTGTCTGTGTCTGTCTGTGTGTGACAATATTAGGCACTGTCTCTTAATTTTTTCTGTTCATTGTTAGCTCTCTACTACTTGAGGCAGAGCTCCACTTCAAGCTTTTTCATTGTAAATTGGATATAAGAGTCTCATGGGCTAACTTCCAACAATGATCCTCAAATCTCAACCTTCTGAGTAGCTGAGATTACAGCTGTGACCCACCAGCCATGTGGTTTACTGTTAGTTTTAAGGGGGGAAAATCACTTTAGGAGAAGTATGGAAATGGTGGAGTCAGGGTTGATTCTGGAAGTTGAGGAAACAAAGACAAAATTCACAGACTGCTGAGGCTTAAGTTACACTGTTGTAAAGGAAAGTAGCTAGAAGGGAGCAAATAAGAAGGATAAAAATAGTCGTCACCATGAAAGGTATAAGAAGGATAGAACAAGCTCACCAAACTTATGAAAAGAGCTTACTTTTGATGGCATAAATGTGTATGACTTAAGGAATATCCAAAGGGGTGCCCTAGGTTGCTATTTGGGAATAAGATTGTGGTATCTAGGAGAGAGAAACAAATGGTTTCACTAACTATCTGTATAAGACCCTCACCATCCATTAGAAAGAGTTCCTAGGAAATCAAGCCACAGGCCCAAATTAAGATTCTTAGTAAAAGCTTCTAAAACTTAATCACATTTTATTATGTATCATCATTAACATTATTGCTTCAGCTAATAGAATGTGTGGAAATTAGTTACACAGTGAGCCATCTCCCCTCTGGAAAAAAAAATCTAAAATACTGTCATCTTTCTGTATCAATCAAATAAGTTATTTCTGTATCATGTAACAAAGATACTTGGCAGGTTTAATTATTTACATGGTAAGTTACTGTTTGAGCACTGAATAAATGACCACTAACAACATCCTTACCCAGAAATTTCTAAGCCAAGGTAAAGATATGTTTCTGAAAAGCAGATAGGCTGTTATTAAACAAATATATATATATATATATATATATATATATATATATATATATATATATATGGTAAATATTACAAGTATTTACACACAGAACTGGAATAGCTATAATTGCATTTGGTAGAACGGATATTAAAGTAGTAAAGTCAAACAGGAAGTCACATACCATCTGCTCTCAATTGTAAGAAACAGTTGAGATCTGTGCCATAGGATCCAAAGCCTGGCTAACAACAAACAGTCCCTGTTTTGCAGAATGTCATCTTAAGGAATGTATGACTCTGAAAATGGTGGAAATTGAGCAATGGTCACATTGCCTATTTCAGCTAAGATGAATGTAAGGGCCACCAAAACACATTTTATAGTGTGTGCATATTCATTCCTTACCCATGAATCCCATGTTGGCTCGTTACATGACTAACATGTCTAGGAGGAAGGCTTATTATTGAGACAAGGGAAGATTAAGGGTGAACTTGCCAACTATTATTAACATTCATTTACTTATTCAGCAATTTGGGGGCGTTTAATCTATGTCAGCCTCAGCAGCGACAACAGTGGGTGGTGAATCAGCCTCAACTCTGGGTGATCTCACATAGACACGTACCCCACACTTACTAGGTCTGGCTATACTTGGTTCTTAGAATCAAGTGACTTCAGAGAGATATCCCAATTTAACCGACAATAAAATTGGCCCAGAACTGTAAAGAAAACCAAGTGCTTTGAAGTTAATAGCACTCACCGTGAGGACTCGCTGGATTTCAAGTACACGAGGTGTTGGGGATAAAACTGCATTTTATAGTCAAAGTTGATCTCATGAAACAAAGGTATTAAAACAATGAAAAGCTTCATTCATACAATGTCCAAACTGGAAAACAATCCAAATACCCATCGATACAATAGGTGAATGAAGTTGCATATATTCATAAAGTGGATTACTATGAGTTAATAAAAATGAGCAAATTATGATCTAATGTAGGAATGCAGAGGGGAAAGTATAGGAGTGTGTATTATGCAGTTCCAGTCTCACCAAGTTAAAAAGCAAGCAATACTAATAGGTGGTGATAGAACTCAGAAAATCAGCTATCTAGGGTCATGATGCTGCTTTGGAGGAAGACGTGGAGATCCTTCTGATATACTAGGAATGCACTCTGCTTGATCGAGGTGCTAGTTACAGCCATATAAATACATCAGATTCGTTGACTTGTGTGTTTAAGATTGATGCCTCTTTTATATATGTATATCAGGGTTAAAATAATAAACAATGATCCAGGAAAGAACTTGGTGAGCTGATGAAGTCGATGTTAGGCAGTATCTTTAAAGTGGTTTCAGAAATAAAGAAACTGGTTCCAGGGTCTTATCAGTGTAGCCTGGAAACTGGTTTCTCATACCCTTTGCCCCTCTCAGTTCTGATCTGCACTATTTCACAGCAGGGCAGCTGTGATAAGGACCAAATGGTCATGTTCCCCTCAGCCTACAAGTGATGAGGCAATTAACTCCCCTAAATACTGAATTGACATGTTAACTGGTTCTCCATATTCTATAATATTAAGCCCTTAAACTTTAGTAGAGATATACGAGTCTTGAGTAGGTCTTTTCCAGCCAACTATTTTAGAATCATTGTGTGTTTATGACCTCAGTTCCTTCCTTGTTTTCCTTCCTTCTGCCTTCCTTCCTCTCTTCCCTCTTTGTCTTCCTTCTTTTTCTGTTCCTTCTTCCCTTTCTTTTCCTTCTTTCTTTCCTTCATCCTTTCTTTCCCTCCTTTCTGCCTTCCTTTCTTACATCCTTTCTTCCCTCTTTATACAAATATTTATTGAAGGGCCACACTCCGCCAGGTGCACAGGAATAAAAATGACTGGGATTAAATCTTATCACTTCAGACTACAGAAAAGGCGAAGGCTGTCACGTATCTACAACCACAAAACTAAGCAAGAGAACAAAGAAAATAGACAAAAGCATTATGTAATGCAGAGGAGAGGTATTGACTCAATCTGGGTGGTTCTTTACAGAGGGAAGATACCCAGCCTTGAAACACAAATATCTCTCCCTGGCAGGGAGAGATAGGTAGGTGGTAGATTGCAGCATTCTGGGCAGAAGAGGATTGTCTGAACAAAAGTGTATAATCATCAAAGACTATGGGCTATATAAGAAGCAAAAAATAAAAAGTTCAGGAAGACTGAATCTTCTAGTTCAAGGGTGGAGACAAGGTGTGGTAATGCTTATAGCAGTAAAGGTAAGCAGACAACCATATTATCAAGGGCCTAGTGTGCAATACTAGGGAGTTTGGATGTCATCCTACAGGCAGTGAGAAATCCCATACACACCCAAAGCTACAATCATGCCAACTTCTGCATGGCTCCACAATCACTCTGGCAATTTCACAACCCCCTGTTGCAGTTCATCATGTTTCTTCAGCTCCAAATGCCAGCCCCACCTGGCAAAGTTGCCTTTATTGTTCTGAGTTATACACCTGACAACACAGAATTGCTTTCCTTGAACTTGGCAGGGACATCCCACCCCCGGTTCCCATCAGGAATGGTGTAAGAACATCTAGTTAAATCCGATGTCCCATGGACTGCCACAACATTGTTCAAAATCATTGTCATACTTCACAGGTGCCTTCTTCTGCCGGCCACCAAAGAAATGCTTCTGGGTACCCAAAGTAGTCAAGATCTCTTGGGAGCTGGTTTAGCTTTTATCTTAATTATACTCTGATTCATTTCAGAAAACGTTGTGGTTCTTTGTTTTAGCTCAGAGCCAACTCTGTGATGTCTAGCAAGCCTGCGGATCCGCGTCTCACCCAGTCTTAGATTTTGTTTTAGTTTCTTCCTATTGTTTTTCAACGTGATGATTTCTTCACTTTGATATGGATTCTCTATAACTTTGAGATCTATCTCAAGTCGCTTTTGTTACAACTTGAGCTGCAGATGACTAGATGCATAAAGAGGCATTCTTAGAGATTCGTGATTGCCTTCTCTTTTAAGAATCCTTCCCCAGATCGTCCCAGAGTGGGTTAGTTAGTCAGGGACCACTCCAAACACCCACAGCCCTTTATTCATGGTTTTTTTTTTTTCAGTCCTCTTGTCTTGCAGGGTGAGTAATCTCCTACCTGTTTGTTCATCACCCTTTCTTGAGTTCCATGGAAGGAACAAAAAATTTTAATTTGTTATTTTATGAAAATTAGCAGGCTCTGCAATCCAGGGACACACTTAATGCCTGCTGTAGGAATAAATCATTTAAATAAAGATAGAGTGAAGCTTAGTTTAAAATTTCCTGATTCGATAACAGAAAATGGAGTGAAAGAATGTAAAGGAAACAAACGATTGGAGCTCCTGGGGTAAGTGGCTTGGTATAAACATTTAGACACCAAGATAGTCTCAAATTCAAATAGTGAGCTCAAGATCAGTGTCATTCTAGACGTCGAGTTTAGAAACTGTAAGGAAGAGAGAGGGAGAGAGAGAGTAAGCTAGATATGATGCTGCACACCTATAATCCCAGTACTCAGGAGACTGAATTGAAGAGTTCCTGGTGGATCCGGGCTATATAGCAAGACCTAAAGCAATAAATATAAGACAAACCAAAAATGAGACAGAGAGAGAGAGAGAGAGCAGAGAGAGACAGTGATGGAAACACAAAGACAGGGAAATAAATAGGTTGACACAGAAAGATGAGAGGAAGGAAGGAAAAGAAATGGAAAAGCAGACAAGGGAACAGAAGTGGGGGAGAAGAAGGGAGAGGAAATGAGGTAAGGAGAGGGGATTGATTTCTTTGAAAGTAAGGGATAAGTAGAATTTAGGGCACAACAGTCAGATATAGGAACAGAGACAAGCAAAAGCATTTGTTGTGCCTGGCACTGATAGCTCACACTTGTAATCCTACCTTCTTAGGAGGCTGAGATCTGAGGAACATGGTTCAAAGCTAGCCAGGGCAGAAAAGTCCGTGAGACTCTTACCTCCAATAAATTGGTTGAAAACAGTCAGAAGTGGAGCTGTAGCTCACGTGGTAGAGCACTAGCCTTGAGCAAAAGAAGCTCAGGGACAGTGCCAAGGCACTGAGTTCAAGCCCCAGAACTGGCAAACACACAGATACACAGACACAGACACAGACACACAGACATACACACACACATTTATTGAGCACCTACTGAATTATGGTACTTGAG
This sequence comes from Dipodomys spectabilis, assembly GCF_019054845.1. Lineage (NCBI taxonomy): Eukaryota > Metazoa > Chordata > Mammalia > Rodentia > Heteromyidae > Dipodomys > Dipodomys spectabilis. The sequence goes on from NW_024870728.1 coordinate 10,352,760, forward strand.
GCTGTGCTTAGGTGCTGTAAAAATAGAGTAAAACACCATCCTAGAAGAGATACAAATCTTTAATCCCTTGACTAAGGTCACATTGTGTGAGCTTAAAAAAAAAATAGAGACAGGGTTTGGAAAATCATTTATGAAACATTACGAAAGCAGCTATGGAGTGACTCATTCATTAGCATTCTATGTATTGGTGAGAGATTCACCATTTATTCAGTGTTTTGTGGGCATGCCTCCCTGAGACACAGAATGGCCCTATGAGAGAAGAGGGTGGACAGTTTCTCCCTTGTTGGGAGATTAGGGCACTGAATCTCAAAGTGAACGAAGAGCTTGTCCAAGTGCGTGCCCCTATTTAGTGGTTAGTGGAATCAGAAGGGAGTTTTTGTGACTCACCATCTATAGGACTAGATTCAGGCTATTTTGCTAACTCAACAAGCTTTAAACAACGCCCGATATCAGCTTACCAAAAACAGTGAAACTGTTCTGGGAGTTTCACTGCGTTGGTTCATTTATGGTGGCTTCCTGGAACCTCTGGGATACCGTCCAAGCTCATGAGCACAGCCTCCAAAGCCCTACCCAGCCTGTCTCCACCTGTGCAAGCAGCACCGTTCCCACCATCTTGCCAGCACTTCTGCACCTGCTCTGCTGCCTTTTGGGGACTTTGATCCAAACTTCTCTAGAAGCATAGGGTGGCAGTCAGATTTTGGTTCACTCTTCAATGTTTAAATCCTTAGAAGTTTTTTTCCCTCTGTTTTTATACAACAGTCACCTTTGTGTTAGATATAAAAATGTTTGCATACAGAATGATATTGGGACTTTTTAAGACATGTTTCCCAAAGCTTAGCTTAAGAATAAAATTGTAGCCTTAGAAAAAGCACATCATGTCTGTCCCCTGGATTGTGGGGTTACCATTTGTGAATGTGGGAGTGGAGCTCACAATGAGACACAGGGTAATATATCCCACAATGAGAGAGAGAGAGAGAGAGAGAGAGAGAGAGAGAGAGTGTGTTCATTTTCTTATACTGGAAACTCAATGTGCCTCATTCATCTTCATAAGCTTAGCACAAGCCACAGATGGATTGTATATTAGTTAGCTACCCACCTGACTAGTTGCCTGGCTGGATGAATAGATCAAAGGAAAAGTAATGATACAAAAACTATGGTAGACATAAATGACAAAGAAAAATATCTCTTCTTCTACCAATCATGAAAAATACCTATAATTAACCTTGTGATACCTTTGCTTTTTGCACAATAACATAACCCTTGTTGATACGGATAGTTAAAAAACAATTTTTCCTATGATGAGAAGTTAAAGAGTGCCTCCATATGACTGTCTTTGGGCAATGACTTTAGAAATTTTCTAAGTCTAATTTATCACATTAATTCCTTTCTCAGAAGAACAGACTTCTCCCCTTCAGCAAGCATCAGGTAAGAGATATTTTCACTCTCAAAAAATCCCTAGGGACTATATTTATTGTTTATTGATTGTAGCTTTTCTAAACTCTGCCTCTGCTCAAATTCAAATTTCTTCCATTATTAAACAGACAATAGATGGGTTCCAGCAAAGGTGAGTGTAAAGCAGATTAACATTGACTTTTGTTTTGGAGAAGAGAACAAAGGAGGAAAAGAAACACTGCTCATATAATAATAAATTTAAAACCACTGCTTATTAGCAAAGTGATGAGCCAAGAGTTAATGTGTATAAAGTGAGAATAGAAGGAGAAGGCGAAAAGGATGCTGAGTGTTGGGGTACAAATGAGGTGGTTCTGGAAGGATTTCTCAGGAACATTCCAGATTCCAGGTGACAGTCTCTTTGCGTGTGCATGGAAATCACTGAAGGAGAAATAATCCCTAAATTAGCTACTTCTCTAATTCTCAAATTTTTCTTTATGAACGCATATGTGTAAGCAGCATGGTTAAAGGGGAACGCGTCAGGAACATACCACTGGATGCATTTGCTCAGTGCCACTCTGTCAGCTGCCATTAACAACCTGCAGCCTCAGTGAACAGTGCATGCTCACCCTCTGCCTCTACTTCTGGTTTTCCGCTTCTCTCACTTGTAGTATAAATTTAGGAGACTCTTTAAAAAATTTCCTGAATGGAAAACTCATATTTGTCTCTCCCCCAATCTCTCATGTAATGTATTTCCCTGGTGAAAAAAAGTTAACCCAATTCTAACTACTATCTTCGGTCTTTTCTCCAAATATCATTATAGGAGCTTTCTCTGGAGGGATGAGCTACATCACCAGACACAAAATCTGTACGGAAAGAAGGACTATAGACTGTCAAGTGAGCCCAGGTCCATAACTGAAATACAGGTGTACAAAAGTAGGTTTGAAGGATCATGTAGACCAAATCCTGTGTTTCACATGAAGATAGATAGATAGATAGATAGATAGATAGATAGATAGATAGATAGATAGATAGATAGATAGATAGATAGATAGATAGATAGATAGATAGATAGATAGATGATAGAGTCAAGGAGCTTCAACTCGGCCTGGGCACTGTCCCTGAGCCTTTTTGCTCAAGGCTAGTGCTCTATCAATTTAAGCCATTTCCAATTTTCTGGTGGTTCATTGGAGCTGAGGGTCTCATGACTTTACTGCCCAGGCTGGCTTTGAACCATGATCCCAAATCTCAGCCTCCTGAGTAGCTAGGATTATAGGCCTGAACCACCATCACCTAGTTAATTCCTTCTTTTCTATTCAGTATTCTCCCCTGATAATCTTTTAATAACTACAATCAGTTATTTTCTTTATTACCCTCTGAAACACCATCTTTTAAAATAATTTTTTTGGTTGAACCCTAGAAGAATTTTGAGTTTTCCTCCTTTGGCGCAGTCTTGGAATAAGTCACCTCCTTTCCCACATTTCCATCGTTCTTTCCCAGCCTCCTATCTTGGGTTTCCCAGCAATGGAGGAGTGTCTACCTTTCCTTGCCACATAGGTTGCTCATTTACACACTGCACTTTCCTGCATCCGAATTTCAGTTCCTAAATCCCTGGAACATGAAGCACTTGAAAATTAAATCATCTCTAATTCCATGTGTATGGCAGATTGAGGACTGACTGCCCCATATAATTTATCTTTGTGTCCAATTTAAGAACTCCCATTAAATGCATTATTCTAACATCTGTGCAGAACTCTTTGTTCTACTTCCTTTGAACATCCCAAGATTGCTTGGAAATTTACTCACCCATCTTCTAATGCACAAGGCTAAGTCACTGCCCAGCTGAAGAACATCATGATCTGGGTAGAATAGAGTACATGCCTCAATTACTTTTCTGTTCTTTATTTTAGCAAAATAACACCTAACGAAAAGATGATTTGTGTCTCATTGTGAGCCTTAGCTGTACAATTTGATTTTAACAGCATATATTAATAAAATTGTTCACTATCTGCTGGCTGAGTGGCATAACAAAATCCACTACCTATGCTCATATTTTAAGCATCACTTGGTACTAAGTTAATACCTGAGTGTTGTTGATCCTGAAGAACGTCACATAAATCTGATGAGCAATCCTTTCTTGCTCCTTAGAGAGAGGAAAAGAGAAGGCATATTAATTTAAATTCCTGCAGGACTGGAACAGCGTGCTATAAAATGATCCTGTGTAGTGTCTGAAAACTTATTTTCCTTCGTATCTTTGTTCCTGGAAAATAATTTCCCCCTACCTTTACTCACCTCTCTAAAATTGCTCTTTCAATGTTGGTTGGGGAGAAATGTATCCATTTTCTTCATCAAAACCATTACAGAAGCCTGAGGTATTTAAGAGAACAGTGCTGCAATTCACTCTGAAATGCAACTGAAAAATAAGGTGGATTACTTACAGGTATAGAGAGGTGGATGAAGGGCTAGTATGTGATAAAGTGCATGTAATAAAGTGTTAGTGTAGGATCTAGGGAGAAGATGGGCATATGTACACTGATATTTTTTTCTATACATTTTTTCTGTATGTGTATGAAACTTTTCATGGTGGAATGTTGTATGGAAAAATAACAAGACCAAGAGTTGTCTATCCACTCACCTAGCTCAATTGACACCATCCATTTTCTAGTACAGGATTCACTTTCCACCAGTGTGCAAATGGACATACCTTCATGTTGCAAGGGGTAATTAGGGTGCCAGTTGAGAAGTGTAAGTGGGAACATTTTCTCCTTTGTGCTGTGCTCTTCAAAAGACAAGATGGAACATGCTCTTTGGTCATGATATTTTAGCATTGTAACATGATAAAGCTTCAGTTCAAGTCCTACTGTAGAAGAGTAATTCTTTTCATAATAGCAGCCGAACTCATCCTTGAAATGAAGAGAAACTGGAAAGAAAAAGGAAGTGCATACAGTGTTACATTAGACATCACTACTATTTCCTGGACAATAAACATGTAGGTAGAACAAACAGTTGAAATCAAAATCCATAGGAAATCATATCAGCCATTAAAATGCTAAGAAATAAAAGATAAGAGTGAATGTGAATAGCCCAGTCCACATAGATACATACAGTCTATTAAAAGAGGTCATTACAAAAATTCTCATACTATCTAACAGGATAATGATGTAGTCTTGAATAATGTATCACTTTTAATAAAGACAGAATTATTCTCCTTTCCATGAATTTCATTTGTGAAAGAGCAAGTCCATTCTAATGTGATGTACAAGCCAGTTAGGAAAAGGAAAATAGGACACTTAATTCTAAAGCCAATTATTGGTAATATAAGAGCACACCTTCCTATCTGGTTACCTTTTGGGAAGGGATATCCTTTCTCTGGCTATCTAAAAATGCTTATTGTTATCAAAGACAGTGTCTAGACAAGCAATTGACCTTCTTACCGTGACCTACGGTTGTCATTGCCGTGTCTCTAACTTTACCCTGGGCAGAAACTATATCTAGAGCACATATGTCATGTCACATTTTAAAACATTTGAGAAGAGTGAGACCTATTATTCTTTTGCTATTTTACTGCTAAAATTGTCTGGGGCTAGCTTAATTATATCCTCTAATTATGAAATATTTTCTATTTTTTGCATCCAAATAAATGCCATTAAAAAAAAAAAACTTGGCCAAAGATTTAGAAGCACCCTGCAAGACAAGAAAAAAAAAGAAAAGAAATTCAAACTTGGCCAGTTTCATGGTCATATGTTAAAATGTCATAGACATTTTGTTTGATGGACAAAATTTTGGCCTAATTTTATTTCTCTGATAAACTTGAATGATTCATTATACACAAATGCCAGGGTTGATTTAGGATCTTGACTGTGTAGTTTTAAAAGGGATTTAAATTTCTCTGTACCAGAGAAGTAAGTTAAACATATTTTCGTTGGTGTGTTAAAGAAGCATGTGCTTTAATAGATTAGATATTTATTAAATTATTAAATATTTCTTTAAATTGCTTACTATATTTTTAATTTAGTACCCATATGTTGTACAAAAATTTATTAATACCTTGAATATTTAAATCTCTGATCAAAATATATCAATCATAGGTATTAGCTCTGTCTGAATTGTGTGTTTTCTCTTTCTTCCTCTATTTGAGGTTCCAAGAGAAGTTAAACTCCATGTTCGGAATGAATTTCTTAGGTGCTCTTTTTGTCAATAACTAAATATTCATTCATGAAGAAAATACCAGTAATAATAATGTTAATGCAACACTGGGTTAAATTATCGTAGTACCTTTAGTGACAGCTCAAAGAAGAACAAAAAAAAATGGCAGTTCATTTTTTTAAAACGCAAATTCCTTATCCTAGACCCCAGTTGTTTCTGTGTGTTTTCTATTCCTCTTTTCCCTCTTTCACCGTTGCCTCCCTTTTACATCTTCACCCTCCATTATCTCTCTCTCCCTTTCTACATCACAGCCTCTCAATCATTTTTAAATTATAAGGAAAAATAAGCGAGGATTTTGTCTTCACGATTGAATGATACTTCAGAGAATCCACAAAATGCAGTAATGATGCCACATTTCCTATATAGTTGATGAGATTATCTGGAAAGCCAGAGGTTTGCATCATCTAAACAAGTGCATAAAATGCCTGGCAGGTTGCTGGTGTAGACAAGTACAGTAGAATCTACAATTTCATCACTTACCTTTACATCTAGCCCAATGTTTTCTTTTTTACATAAGGGCAAGGGATGGATAGGGTTAGATTAAATGATTGGGAGGCAAATGATGAACAGGGTGAACTAATCAAGATGTCTAATAGTACTTATAAGCTGACATACTGAATTCCAACCTCTTTTTATACATAACAAAATATTTTTAAAAATCAAGTGTTTAGAGAAGAAATAGTACTCCATAATACTTCTAAAGTATGCTCCTATTTTCCTATGTAAAAAATTAAGAAAAGAAAAAAGAGGCAAGCAGGGAGAACAATTGTCAAAGATCCTGAGAATTATTTGAGTACCTGCTGATGATGTTCAGAGGGCTTTCGATCTGAGTGCCTTGTGGATCCATAGACAGCTTTTGACTATTAAGGACACAAGTGATTTTTTCTTTCTTGCTATTGTTTCTAATGTATTTACAAGGTTCCATGTGATTTCTTTGTTGATTTGTATGTCCCTCCCCCACGGTATAACCCCTGTTTTCACTGTATTTGATGTTGGTATAATTTGGGGAGTGGAAGGGAAAAAACAAATTGTTTAAATAGGGATACAGGTGGACCCATTGCAACAATGAGATGTACAAGATGCTATGTCGAAAAACGAACTTTACAATGGGGGGAGGGGTGGCGGGAGGTGGAATGTAGTTGTAGAGATGGGAGGGAGAAAACAAAGGAAGAGGCAACAATGTTTGATAAGAAATGTACTCATTACCTTGCTCATGTGATTGTAACCCCTCTGTACAGTATTTTCACAATAAAAAAATTATTTTAAAAAAAGCTCATACTAAAGCTACCAGCATACACACACATATAAAAAAAAAGAATAAAGAAGAAAATTGACAGAAGTTCTTATCATCCATTGTGGACCATATGAAGAGAATAACCTAGAAATATGAATGTTTCAAATGGCTACTTTAAACATTTCATTTAATTAACATTTCCATTTGATTCAGCTTTGGCACTATCGTCAATGTTTCTATAGTATCAAGTTGGTCTATAGTTAATAGCTGTGGCAGTCTTGAATATTTGATAAGCTTGCTATTGTTATGCTCATTTTATTTTATTTTTTATATATTTTTATGCTCATTTTAATAGTGGCTATCCTCACTTTTCACAGTGACTACTGAGCAATAGTTTGCATGAGGATGGCAGAATCAGCAGTTACCTGCCCCATCATATCCATGACAATATAATACTGGTGGCTGAGTATACCAGGAGCTAGAAGGGCCTGGTGGTTTCCTTTTCTCTTCTAAATGAGCTATTAGAAGATCATGACCAAAGGCACTGGCAGAGTAAACAAAGACTGAGGAACTGGCTCTAGGAGGTACCATCTGTAGCTTCCAAAACTACCACTCACCAATCTGCTCAGTAATTATGGAGCTGGATAGGGTTTGCTCACAAATGTTCCAGTCCACACACACACACACACACACACAACTAGAATAAAAGGGAAATAATATTGATGCTATTTAGTCAACTTGGCAGTGATTTAAAGTAAATCTTTATTGCAAATTAATAATTTAATATTCTTATCAAGGTGGATTAGTACCTTCAGAGTCCTCGATGCTATGATATCACTTGGGCCAGTTTAAGTTCCCATAAGCTGAAAAAATTACAAAATACTTCAGCCCTATTCTTTTTTGCATTCCCTTGCGTAGCAGCCTAAAGAAACACCAGAATATTCCCAACCTCAGAGGGTAATTTTTAGGGAACTTGGAAGACAACACTTTTCCAGTTTCATCTATCCTTTTATTCCTCCCCATCCATTTTGACTTACTTCTTAGGCAAATTGTTGCTTTAAGAGTAGCTTATGCAGTCTGGAGTTACCTCAGAAAGCTAAATATAGACCTCCCCTATGAGCAGCCATACCACTTTTAGGCACCTACCCTGAGCAACAGGAACCAGGATTCAAGGACACGTGTACCTCTATGTTCACTGCAGCACTATTCACAATAGCCAAGATATGGAAACAATCCAGATGCCCCACTACGGATGAATGGATCCAAAAATTGTGGTACCTATATACGGTAGAACACTGTGCAGTGATTAGAATGGGATCCGTAGGGAAATGGATGGAAATAGAACAAATTATTTTGAGCGAGGTAAGCCAAGATCAGAGGGACAAATGGCACATGGTCTCCCTGATATATGGATGTTAAATCGAAAAATGCAAGAAGATATGACAAAGTAAATAGGACTCAAGAAACAAAGGACATCTACTTAATTTGTCATATAATTTCTAAATGACTCCATGTTCGTGACCTTGTCTATGGTATTTATATAGAGATACATAAATGTGCACATCTGAAGGAAGCTAGGAGGAAGGCACAATATCAGAGGGAAATGGGAAAAATACAACAGAGGGGCCCATCAGCTCCATCCACTGGACATTGATGACAATGAACTAAACAACTCAAGGGCAGCAATGGGAGGGAAGGAAGGAGCGGAAAAGAGGGAACAGCTAACACTAAGTAAAAGAAAAGAAACATACATATCATCCAACATGGAAGAAATAGTTGTACAGTCAAAGCTTGTGGAATTCACAAACTTTATAGACCATGTAATAACAATTTGCCTTGTGAAGGTTAAAATGTGTTTGTGACTTTAACTAAGTATCACTATCCTACAATACTGTGAAAATAATGAGATTTAGGTAATCACTCCATCTCAATAAAAATTATTTAAAACAAAACAAAGAAGAGTAGCTTATGAACTTGCAACTCTGGGGCTAGTCAGGCATGGTTTTTCTAAAGCCAAAGAAAATTTTCAAATGTCTTTTAGACACATTTGTGTGAATACAGGAGAAAATTGATATTGAAGTTTCTTTTGCAGTAATGTTCTAGATACAGTTTTTAAATTTGCTGAAAGATTGGCTCCAGCTCACTAATATCAGTTACAAGGTCATAGGAGGGAAGTTCAGACATTCTCTCAAGTCCTTAGCAACGGAGGCTAATTATGTCTTAATGAACCAAATTTACAGATCCAAGGAAATGGGTACCAGCTCTGGGATGAAGAGAAGTGGTGTCTGAAAGATGGACCTCGTCTGGGAGGCTCATGACAATGCTGCACAGTGATTGGTTGATCCTGCTGATCACATCTCCAATTAGGCACATCAGAGCAAACGGAAACCATTACACTGAAAGGAGAGATATTTCTCTGGGGAGGTATAAGATCAGAAGTACCTACTAAGAGAAAAAAAGGACCTCAAGTTCTTATTCATGCTGAGGCATTTAAGAAAGAGTAAGGGATGGGAGTGGGCAGAAGAACTCAGCCTTAAGCTTTTTCCTGTCCACTGAAGCATTAAATTATTGGTGCTTAGATTGAATTAATATTTTAATTAGTATTGTTTAATACTTCATCCAGTATCCATAAAACAGTGTTTAATAGACAATAAGAACTTGAAAATGCACGATGAATAGTTGAATTGGAAATGAATGACCTCGCCATTGGCTATGTAGCCTTAGATAATTTCTTGTTCTCTCAGTCATCTCACCTGGACTAAAAACCATGGGCTTCCTGGGTCGTGAAGGTACTAACGTTTGCATACTATGCTTTGTAACATTAATCACAAAGAGAGAGCTTGTGATCATGGTGCTATTACAGTATTTTCACTCCTTTCTACTTGGTGCTGATAATGCCTGGAAGATAGGGAGGTAAATCCCAAGCTATGGGTTCCCATTTTGCACTCAGGCTGGTGCTGGAGATGTTACCTCAGCCATGAGCTACTATCTTCCTCCTCTCTTTTCCTCTTTTCTGTTTTCCAGGAAAAATAAAAAGACATCCCATACCTTGCATAGCGAGCATTCACTGCAGGTACTTGCTTCTACTGTGGCCTTTCACCTGAATGTTGCATTGGGAATTATAAGCAGGAAGAGGTGTTGGAGGGACCAAGGGTGAAAGGAGGCTCAGGGATGAGATGGGGAAGGAGAAACATGCACATGCTTTCTCCAAAAATCATGGGCTCCCAAGTACGAAACAGAATAGAAGGAGATTCTCAAGTCCTGTGGTGGCTGCAAAGATGTGGGTCTTTGGATGCAACACTGTGTACTGAAGAATTGGTTACCCAGGCTTTACATTATTTACCTACTATGCAAGATGGAGAATCTGTAGCTCTTGGCTTAAACCAAGTCCTTCTTCCTCTAGGAAATTTCCTGGGATTGAGGGGTGACTTTTCTTTTGTCTGTTTCCTGAACAGGTATTTATTAGAAGTTGACTGCATGCAAAATAGCACTGACCAATTTTTATTACCATTGATTTGAAATGTAATCGACATCTCTGTGCATCGAAAAGCAAGGTGTTCTATTTTTTTAATTATCTTTAAGTAGTTGTACAAAGAAGTGTCATTTTTATATAGCAGTGTATGAACACAACTTGATCTGTGTCAGCCCCTTCAAAATTCTTGTTCCTCTTTGATCCGCCCCTTCCCTTCCATTTCTTAATTTCGTAGAGAATGTGGTCATTTTTAAAAATACCATCTCCTCTGAATACCTAGGTGTGTCAACAACTGCTCTCTGTAAGTGCTACCCAGTCTATTCAGACCTTGTTGTCCATTCACAGCCTCTCTAGCAACAGTGTAATTGCTCTCCACCTGTTCTATCTTCATGGAGGATAAAGCTATAAAATACAATGAAAATAAGTGAAGAATTAGAGAATCCCAACATTGTTAGTACAAATTAAACAGTCCTCTGGTGACAAAAGGAGCAGGGGTGATTGATTCTCTCTTTGGAAGGAGTTACATTGTGGCTTTGATGCTAGGAGTGTAGGAAGCAGTTGAATGCTAGGAGTGTAGGAAGCAGTTAAAAACATGGTTTCAAGTGCAGGCCCTTCTACTGACTATCTAAGACCTAGGCAAGGGACTCAATGTTCATGAGCCTTAGTTTGCTTGCCTGCAGTCTTGGGCTCATATAGCTTCTCACATAATCACTTGGTAGAGTTGCATGTCGATATACGATTGTATATTGTATATTGCATGTCTAATATACAATTGTATATCAGAACTCCAGGATCAATTCTACCTCCTGAGAGGAAAAACAAAAATCCTCAACTCTTCTTACCTTGTCTGTGGCTCTATCGGGTCTCACACAAAACAAAGATGGTGAGAAATAAGGTGGTTGCAAAATCACTATTAATATATTGTAACTATTGAATTAATATATTATATGATAGGGGAAAGATAAAGAAAATTGGGTAATGTAAGCTTCTAGACATCCCAAGATTGTTTCTATTGGTCCTTAAGTGTTTGTTCCCAAATTAAATCTCAATTGAATCTACCCCATATACACTACACTATTTTATATAATTGCTTTGTTTCAGATTATTTTCAGCCTATGTAGACTTCAAGCATCATGTTTGGCACTTACTGGAACCATTTAATTTGGGATAACTATGAAATTATAATTTTGCCCTAAAGAGTTCAAGTGGAAAAGCCTTGGATGACATATATGCAATAAATTAAGATACTATGTGTTAATGGCTATAATAAATGTTTGAACAAACTGTCATTGGAGGCTGAATTAATTGAACCTTTCAAATTCTCAGTTAAAATGAGAATTGGAAGTGTGGATGCATTATCACAAAAGAAAAATAACCTACAACACCAATTTGCAGAAATGTATTTGGAAACAGTAAAAACAGCCTGATTAATGACCATCAAGCTGGTCAATAACATTGAATCAATATGAAATAAAAAAGAATGCTACCGATCAATGAGAGGTAAGACTTGTGATTACGCCTAAATCACCCTTCTTCAAAGTGCTTTACTAACATCCACTAATTAATCTTTATTATACGAAGCTGAGAGTGATAAGTATGATTATCTCCCAAATAATGAATGTTTGAAGCACTAGAGCTTAGAATCACTCACAGAAGACATCTAATGTGAGGCCTGAGCCCTTGTCAGAGCCAGGACAGCTAATCAGTCCAGGATGTACAGTCTTAGAAGGTGCCTCTGGTTAAAAGCATAAACAGTAGAATCTGTGATACATAGCTGGTATAAACAAATCTGTGATACGAATCTAGCCTAGAAAGCCAGCTCCTTTGTCTAATGGTTGGGTGACCTTGGATGAGTTACTTAAAGCCTTTGAGCTTCAAACACCTCATTTTAAAAAGGTGTTGATGCATTTCCGTAAAAGGCTGCTTTAAAGATGGAATAATTTAATGCTTAGAAAAATTAGAAAACAGCAGAAGCTCAATAAATAGAAGACATTGCTATTGTTACTATTGTTAACACTTCTTTGTGCAAACATTGGCCATGAAGTAGATAATTACCCAAGGATGAGGACAGCAAGAAGATACTCAGAGCAGGACTAAGAATTGCTCTTTAGAGGGCCAAGGAAAGTAACATGGCTTGTATATTTCCTGTGTGCCGAGCATTGTGCTAAGTACTATCTTTCAATTTTCAAATAAGTTCTTCTTCCATTTACTCCAAACAACGACCGGCTATGAAGCTACCAGAGCTAGTGCTCAAGCCTGGGCTCTTGGCTTGGGACGTGGCACATTCTGCAGGCCTGGAGAAGCACTGTGGGATGCTGGTCCCTGCAACAATGTGGAAAATGAATGCGATCCATGGAAATGAGACTGTGGGGGAGGTGAAGTGGCCTCAGGAGATCCATCAGTGAGAGTAGGGCATTAGCCATGAGGCTGGAGTACAGGTGACGCTCTGGAGAGGAATCTAAAACAGAAGAATGGGCCCATGTCAAGGGTAGAGAACCAGGAAGAATAAAAGATCCTCAGGCCTGGATTTGGACAAATCCAGGGATGAGAATGGGATAAAAGGGGCTGGGGCAAGGCATTTTCTGATTATCACAGCTGCTAAGATTAAAGGCCAAAGTCAGAGCAGGGCTATTTGAGCAAATAAATTTGACACTACTGAGTAGTTTTTATCTTGTTTTACTTTTAGCCACTGAATCTCTCCGGATATCAACTAGTTGTCTGTCAGCACCGCAGATCCTCTTCATTGTAGGCTCTGATAACAGAATTCCTTTAATTCCATCTCTTTTAGAGAAGGCACCGTGTTCGTTTTCCTTAGAAAAGGGTGCTGGAGGGACATGACAGGCATGTGTCCAGTGATGGTGGAAGAGCTTGGTAGAGCATGTGGAAGGCAGGACGGATGAAGACTTTCGGAAAGCCTCTATATACGTAAAGGCTTGGCCCACCAGATAAAGCCTGTCTAGCCACAGACCCAGAACACAAACCTTCTAGGATCTTACAGTTATTCTATGGTTATTCATAAATAATCAGTGACAGCTGGAAGTTGGTGGTGCATGCCTAGAATTATAGTTAATCAGGAGGCTGAGATCTGAGGATCATGGTTGGAAGCCAGCTCAGGCAGGAGAGGCTATGAAACTCTTACCTTCACTTAACTAGCAAAAAGCCATAAGTGGAGCTGAGGCTCAAATGAATGAAAAAGCTAAGGGATAGCACACAGGTCCTGAGTTTAAGCCACAGGAATAATGCGAGTACACGCATGTCTGTGCACACACCCATTTATATTAATTTCTTCACGTGTGGTGTTTCTTTCCTGATTATATCCATTAATCGACAACTCCATCTCCCATATGAGATCTTACCTTAAACCCAGGATGTTAGAATGACATCCAAACTACAAGGTCTCCATGAACTGGCTCTTGATTTCTCTCCAACTCCCAATTCCTTTCCCTCAGTACTTGAATTCTTTTCTGGCTCAGCCCTCAATGGCTGTCAGACCATCTAGCTGGAAGACTCTTTTCCTGAGTTTCCTGGCATAGGCACCCTACACCTCTTCCTGCGTAGCACTCCACCCACACACAGCAGCTCCCCGTCACTCTTGTAAAACTGGTTTTAGTCTTCCCAGCACAGTGCCCTCATCTTCCTCATTGCTTCCTCCTTTGCTTACATGCACCACCCGACCTCTTCAACCCCCTTCCCTCGGTGCCTGACTCAGGGTAGAGTTCAGACTCATCTCGCCACCTCTGCTGCCTCCGGTAAACAGCCCAGTGCCTGGCACACAGAGGTTTCCATAAGCAGGTGAATAGGACATAAACATAGAGTTCTGATGGAAGCTTCCAGACTTATGCTCCGTCCTCTTTCTTCATTCAACATCCCTATTTTCTAGGTTCACTAGAGGTAGTGAACTAGCCTGGAGCATAGGAGCAGAACTCTGTAATTTCATCTTTCTTTGAAATCACGACGCCCACTGAGGCTGAGAAATGGCAACCAAGGCTGGGGTTGAGGGATGTGGAGAGCATGGAGCAAGAGCCACGGATTTCAGGAACAAGCCCCACAGGCTTTGTGAGAGAGAAGAAATCTTGTTCTCACTGTGGCATTTGGACTGCCCTTAGATAGAAACAAGAGAGTCTATGTGTGTCTATTTATTTTTATTTTCATTAGTTGCTTTGTCCATGGGAGATTTTTTTAAAACTAAAATGCCTCTCAATCTAGAATCACAAGATCCTAGGGCAGAAAGACCTTGGCATCACCCAGGAAGGCCCTCTGCCCTGCTTACCCTTTCGCCATCCACTTCTTCTGGGAACTGCAATAATTACTTATTTCAAACAACATTGGTGCAGAGATTTTCTCCTGCTCTCCAGCCTATGGAGAAGGAGGTGCTGATGGCTGTACTGGGAGTTGGGGTGAAAGGGTCACTTCGATAGCAGAGGTAGTTCTGACCACAAAGCAAGTGTGAACATGAGCTGACTACAGAGGATGCCAGGAGCAGAGAGAGGAAGGGGTGGGGGGAAGTCCAGCCCTTTGGGTAAGCCCTGGAGGGGCTGTTTAGAGGACTTGTTAAATCAGGGGTTTCTCTTGGCCACTTCTGCTACCTTCCAGGCAGGCCCTGAAGTCTGAACCCAGAGGCGAAGTAAAATAACAGAAAAGGCTAACTAGAGTTTCTTTTTTTTTCCTTTTACCTTAAAAAAAAAGTATCTAGAAACAGCAAGAAGATTTCTAAGATTCACTCGTACTCTGTATCTCAGGAGATGTACTTTGTGAAACTTGTCTCTGTAGGACCAGGAGATTAGAGATGACCTTTTTCTTTTCTACAAGAGAATGTCTAAGAGTTATGATCACCAAGACTTTTATTATTTATTAATCAAATAAGTAATTGTTAGTCGATATGTTTGGTGATTTTAATTTCTCAGTCCTTTCTATGGAAATCTCTAGAAGATGAATCACATTATATATAACCACACAGATTTGACCTACAAATCAGATGTTTATTTATAGTACAGAAAATGCAGAGCTTTAAGAAGCTCCATTTGCCAATATTGGTCAAGTATTACACTGGGTAGTTTATAAAGAGATGACTTTAGTTGATGGTAATGACATTATTATTCCTGATTATCTGTATTGATAACCACTGCTACTGTTCATTCATCACCATTACCAAACATTATCCTCTACATTTTACACACAGAAAGCTCACAGAAATCCCAGGAAGCATAGAACATTACTACCACCCTTTCTAGCTGGGAAAATTGACCTTTGGGGAAACGAAGTAATTTGGTAAAGGTCCCACGGTTCCTCTGTGAAAGGAACAGAATATAATGGCCCTGTGTTACCTACAACTCTCTACAACCCATTAATCTTCTTGACATATACCAGCTGTCACATAGTCAGGAAGTGGGAATTCTGGACTGCAGTTCATGCCAAAGGTTCAGAAGTACGTGAAAGATCAATACACTGATATCTGAGAAATTCCATAAGACTAGAGAGTAACATATGAGGAGGGGTAAATGTGAAGTATGGGCCTGAGAAGCAATCAGGAACCAGAACTTGAAGATGTAATATATAGCATGAAAGGTACTTAATTTTTATCCTAAAGGCAATTCAGGTATTTTGCATTCTGTATGTTAGGCAAGGCCATGTGATATTTAGATTATTTTTAGGAAAATTCTCGCATGGAAAGGAATAAGGTGGGTTGCTTAAAAGGTCTAACTGAAGTACAGTAAGGGTCTGGACTAAGCCAATGGCTATGGGAATGGAGAAGCAGGAGATTCAAGTCTTTCTGAAAGGCTAATATGAACTTGAACTTTTAGATGGATTGTATGTAGGAAAAGGGAACAAAAGAATGAAGGTTAGCTTCCAGGTTGTACACATATAGGAACAGCAATGTGATTTAGAAAGGTGCACAGTTGTACAGCTAAGTGGGGAGGTTAGGTTCAGTTTGGAATATTCAAGCTTTAGAGATTTACTTCCTTACAATGAGTAAAGAGAGAAGTATGCTCTGTGTGTGTGTGTGTGTGTGTGTGTGTGTGTGTGTGTGTGTGTGTGTGTGTGTGTGTGTGTGTGTGTGTGTGTGTGTGTGTGTAGTATTCCTAGGGATTAAACCCAAAGCTTTATGCTAGAAAGTCAAGTGGTCCATCACTTCAGCTACGCCTCCAGGTCAAGATTTCTATATTGATATAGCAAATCCTTTGTGTTTCCATGATCAATTGCAATATCAGTATGTATACTTCATATTCACATCTTAAACATCACATGTAATTAAAGAATAATATAAGGATGTAAACTCCTGAAAAGTGGAAAAGATCTGTAACATAAGTAAACCTCTTGTTCCAATTTGAATATAAACAAGTGAAAAGATAATAAAATAATAGTATTAATAATATTAATAATCACACTGTGAAACCTTCAAATATCCACAGCAAGAAAGAAGCTTTTTGTCCTAGTAGGGTGAAGTGTTCTAAAGCACCATACAAGTTGAATTTTTCAAAAAATAATGCAGGTGTCTAGGTCAAATGCAAATAAAGAGGTATGCAAATTGAGCTATACTTGACTACAAAATCAAATGCTTAAAAACATCTAACGAAAGTGAAGTTCTAGTCTCACAGAACTCACCTAGTCCTCATTATACTATTTCCCACTTGTGCCATTGATTCAACGCACTAAATTCATGATGGGTCTCTAGTTAAGTAGATTTAGAAGCTGATTATACTGCATTACATGTGTTCATTTCAACTTTAGCAAGATATGTTTTTTATTTAAAAGGATTACTAAGCTTCTGCAAAAAGTAGAAAGACAGAAAATAAAATCTGAAACAAGATTAGTAAATAGAATGGCTTCATGACATCACGTAAGAATATATTTTCACTTCTCTGATTTAAATAAGAATACATTTCAAGTTCCTTAATTGATTTCCGAGTGACACTTACTGCACACATGATTAGTTCATCCTCTGAGAACTATATTTCTCTTGAAATTACAATTTCAGTTACGGATTTTTTATTTTACTTTTCGAATACGTAAAGAGAGCCAACTACTCTAAAAACAAAAACCTGGAAAGACATTCTTGTAGGTATGGAAGAATTGCTGCTCATCTTGGCAGAGTCAAGATGAACAGAGCTCACCAACGTGGTTCCTAACTGTTGTTTATAACATGAATTAAACTTCCTGACTTCTGAAGTGTCTCTGAAGTAAAAAATAAAAAAAATACATGGTTGGGGAATATCTACTTAAATGACAGTTTTTTGGATCCCACTCTCAATTATGATATCAAATTGGCATTTTTACATAATTCATGTGAATGCATTTATGAATTGACCTTCATAGTGTATTTATGTCTTAGTCATAGGTACCTTAAAATCAGTATTGAGCAAGAAAATAAATTCCATTGGTTTCCAATTGAGCCAGAAGAGAAATAGCCAAACAGGATCATTGACAAAAAGCAAACAAACTTAACACAGAATTTCAAACCATGTATTAATGCCATGACAATTGTATGTGACAAAAGTAGTGTGGCCAATGTACTTGGAGATGCGAACTTTTTTATTAAATTTTTTATTTTTTATTAAATTATTTTATTAAATTCAAATGTTGAATACCATGCTCCTGTATGATTTAGGACAATTACTTTACATACAGGATGAGTTATTTTATTCAAAGAAGATAAAAGAAGTTTGTATTTATTACCTACAGTTTTAAAAATCAATACAAATGATTAGAGCAGCAATATTTCTACATAGTATACTATATTCTAATTTATATTTTCATTTAAAACGACAATTTTAATGATGACAAAATAATTCACAGAATATAAAACTTGTTATGTTCCATATTGCACAGGAAGGAACTTGAGTCTAGACAGAACAAAAATCTTGGCCAGGTTCCCACACTGTTTGAACAGGCAACCCAAGATTTTCCCGCTTTTTATATTGCTCTATTTGCTTCCAGTCACACCGTTTGTTTGCTTTTCTTTTCTCCATTCTCTTTTGTGAACTATTTCATAGTCTTCAATTGACATCTCACTTTTTCTGTATCTTTTCTGACATTTCATTTTTTATTGTACATTACGATTCTGTTTGTTTTTATCATTTTCTTCCAGTCATTCTGCAGATTGCTTTTGGTTTCAGCAGAGACATTGTAAATGTGAAGGAGTTCTTCCTTGTTTTCAACAATACTGTGATTTTGTTTTACAAATATAAGATTCCCATGAAAATGTATCAATACCCATTAGACATTTTACAAAACAATAAGCAATAGGCCACGCACTGGTGGCTCATTCCTGTAAACCCTAGCTACTCAGGAGGCTGCGATCTGAGGATGGAGCTTCAAAGACAGCCTGAGCAGAAAAAGTCCTGGAGACTCTTATCGCCAATAAACTACCAAAAAGCCAGAATTAGTGGCTCAAGTGGTAGAGCACTAGCCTTGAGCAAAAGAGCTGAGAGAAAGCACTCAGACCCTGAGTTCAAGCTTCATCATACACACACACACACACACACACACACACACACACACACACACACACAATGATGGTGACTGTACTTCTCACATGGTTCCTCTTGTAATGGTGCTTACACAGGAGGGTAAATTTCTCTACTGACCACAGGAATCTCATCCCATAGGAATATCACCTCTTTCATCATTCTGTCCTATCTCTTCTAACCCCACCCTTGGCCTCAATTTTCCTGGATCTACTTTCATATATTTAGAGCTGAAAACTTTCAGACTAGGATTAATATTTTTCCCACTTCCCAGAAACTTTGAGTCTAGTTTGTAAGATCTTCCTAAGCACTAGACCCAATGTCTCATGAAATTTCAGGTTTCTACTATGGCTAATGAAAACAGGCATTATTCCTAGGCCTGTTTAAATGCTCAGCCATTTTCCCTAGTATTTCTAGATAGTTCTTTTTCTAGTATCGGATACGTTTTTCACATGCATGTGCATGCCAGTATTGTGAATGCTAGAAGAGGGCCACCTATAATTCTCTGGAGATTTTTTTTTTTTGTGCACCATTCTCTCCTTCAATACTCCATTCGACAATCCTCCAGAACTGTTTAGTTTTCAAGATTCTCACATACGCCTCCCCAGTCACAGACTATATTGGACCCTGCCTCTGTCCCTTCTCTGTACTCTAGGCTAGACATTTTTCTCCTGATTATGAGTTATGGTGTTATGGCATCATAGAATTCAAATAGTTTTACTTTTAAGGGATTGCTGAACTTCATCCATTTTGCAGTTGATTTAGAGAGGAAGGTAAATTTGATCTCCTTTACTTCATTGTGAACTATTAAATCCTGTTCTCCTTGTGCCTGGAGAGTACAACAAGGCCCTAGAGGCATGGACAATGTGGCATATGTCACAAAGCAGCACAAGCTAGAGAAACAAAGGAATCAAAAAGGCTATGATAAAACGGATGGCATTTAATTAACTCATGTAGCTATATGACTAAAGGTCTAAGAAGGGTGGGAAGTAAGGGAGGAATATCTATAAAACCTTAGTCTTAAAGATGTTCACCATCTCTTAATAGAAAGATGAGTATTCAGACATTAAAATGGATTTCACTGTGCAAACCAAGAGTCAATGCTTTCTGATGGCAGAAATTTTAGAGTATGGAATGATGTAAATAGATAGATGGATAAAATATATGCACTATTACCAAAGTTGTAAAGTTTGGTTTTCGACATAACGTCTTGTACATCTCATTGTTGCAATAGGTCCACCTGTATCCTTATTTAAACAATTTGTTTTTTTCCCTTCCCCTCCACAAATTATACCAACATCAAATACAGGGAAAACAGGAGTTATACTGTGGGGAAGGGACATACAAATCAGCAAAGAAATCATCTAAATATGTTAGAAACAATAGCAAAAAAGAAAAACAAATTGAGTCCTTATCTTGGGGCTCATTTAGCCTAACATCAACTTGTCTGACCATTTCTGCTTGTCTCAGACTTATTCTAGTTATTGCAAATAAGGGAAACCATGGGACCTATGTTTCTTTGGGCCTGGCTTACTTCACTTAATATAATTTTTTCCAGGTCTTTCCATTTCCTAATAAATGGGGCAATGCCATTCTTTTTGATGGAGACATAGAATTCCATTGTGTATATATACCACATTTTCTTGGACCATTCATCTACTGAGGGGCATCTGGGTTGGTTCCATATCTTAGCTATGGCAAATAATGCTGCGATAAACATAGTTGTGCTGATAGAAACAAAGGAGGAGGCAACTATGCTTGATAAGAAATGTACTCATTATCTTGTTCATGTAATTGTAACCCCTCTGTACGGTTTTTTCACAATAAAAAACTTATTAATAAAAATATATGTGCCAATATATGAAGTGTTTAGGTAACCATATTACTAATATTTACAAAGATTTAAGCTATTTAAACTTTCTACAGTCCTATTGTATAAATAATAATGTTGCTTCCATTGTACAGATGAGAAATTTCAAACACAGAGGTTGAGACATTAACAAGAGTGCATGACTAAAATGGTAGAGACCAGACTTGAACTTGGGAAATGTAGCTCCAGAGTTCTTTTTATCTTTTTGTCAGTTGTAGAGCTTGAACTTGGGGCCTGAGCACTGTTTCTGAGCTTTATCGCTCAAGACTAGGGCTCTACCACTTTGAGCCACAGTACCACTTCCAGTTTTCTGGTGTTTAATTGGAGATAAGAATCTCATGGACTTTCCCACCTGCAGGGGTAGGGATGTGGGGGAAGAGCTCTGAACTGCAAACCTCACATCTCAGCCTCTTGAGTAGCTAGGATTATAGGCATGAGCCACTGACACCCAGCAAAAGCCTGGATTCTTAAATGCTCACATTCTGTTCACTTTCTTGATAGATAGAGAGAAAAAAAAATCATTTTAATATAGTTTCTACTTCTAAAAAGAGAAGTGAATTTTCCACCTCACATCCTAGAATTTGGCAGCAGGATATTATTATTCTGTTTTTGGTCACTCAGCCTCTACTTCTAATCCCTTTGTGAAATATTTACCTGGAGAAATGGATGTGTTGATCACATTTGAAAGGGGAAATACATTCAGAAACCTCAGAGGCACTAGTTCAAAATGCAGAGGAAAGTGGACAATACGACTCATATTTTCTAGAAGACAAGGTCAAGGTGCCTGAAGATGTCTTTGTGGAGAATATTGAGAAAGACTACAGAACAGTGATTCTACTGTTTTAGAATTCAAAGATTATAACCTTTTTATTTGAATTTTGCCTTTCAGAACATTTTGTAGCAGTATATTTTATGTCAAAAGTGTGAAGATGGCACATGAAATTGCGTGGAAAGCTGCTAAATAATAGAGGAATGAAGAGGTGGGGAAGGAAAGAGACAGCAATAAAGGGGAATGTTCTATTTGACATACACTAAAACAATGAATAACAGCCTCAGCCGTGGGAGGTGAAGGGTGAACAAAAAGGGAGAAAGAGGACGGATATGATAGGAGTGCTTTATTATTCGTATGTATGCAAATAAAACTATAAAACCTGTTGAAATGCTTCTAAGGAGATAGAAGAGGGAAAGGAAAAATGGCAGAGAGGAAAAGTGGATCGTCTACATTGCATGCATATTTTAAAATAGCACAGTGAAACACTCCTTGTACAATTAATATGTGCTAACAAAAAACTGTTGAAATTGTTTACAATTTGAGTAAAAAAAATTTGAGAAGAGACCTTTTAAGAGAACTCATGTGCCACTGGAATCACTGGGCCTTCAAGTTCCTTATTAAAACGAGGACGTTGCTACAGGTACACTGCAATGTCACTTTTCTATTTAAATGATATACTAGACAGAAGCAGACCTTACATCTGGCTTTTCTCACACTGATTAACACTCTCCGTGCTATCAACTACCCAGCTCGGTACAAATAGAATCTTTAAAATTGGCCCTGCTGGTCCTTCTGCAGAAATCTCTAGGAGTAAGCACCCTGGACAGGATCACCACTGCTGCCCAAACAGTGATTTCAGCTCATGAACTCTCTGAGTGACTCTCATTCCAGCCTTATGCCTTTTCTCTTTATCAGCAACTCACTCCCTTGATAATACCATTCAATCAGGTGCCACCAAACATCAGCTTTATACTAAATACCCTCCCATGTTTATCTTCTATCAACTCCTCTTCCTGATTACATATCCTATTGCCTTCTTAAACCTCTACCAGTTAAACTTCCATCTGGTTGCTCAACAAGCATCTTAGATTTTACTTATGCAAAGTTAACCTCTTGAATTTATGTTCTAGTCCACCCTTGTCCACTTCTCCCTCTCAAGGAATGACAATTGAATGTTCTATGTGATCAAGGCAGCGCTTCTCAACTACTTCCTTATTCTCAACTTTTTCCCTTTAAATCATCAGAAAATACCTTCTCACTATCTAGACTGCTACATAAGTCAGGAACATGTCTCCTCTGGTTACTGGAATATAGTTGATTTTTATCTTTTATCCTTTCCAAACCAAAAGAGTAGCAAAGCATCATCCTAATGGCACATTGTGCTCATTTTCTGTACAAAATCTTGCATTAGCTCCCCTCTTAATAGAGAAAATGCAAATATTTTTAAAATGACCGATAAAGTATTTTAAAAAAGGAGTCTAACCCAGATTCAATGGCTCATGCCTGTAATCCTAGCTACTTGGGAGGCTCAGGTTAGAAAAATGCTGTGAGAAAGTCTCAGTGTAGGCATAGTGGTATGTGCCTGTCTCTCAGCTACGTGGCAAGCAGTCCAGGCTAGCACTATCCGAAAGGGAGACCCAAGTAGAAACAAAATCAAAAAGACTGTGCGTGGCCGATCTTGAGTGAAACTGAACTATAATAAAGAGTCAGAGTGTGGAAATAAGTTGGAAGAAAGTAGAATGTTGTGTTTTAATAAAAGACAAGGAGGAGGGGGGAGGAAGCCTGGGGTACCAAGAAAGAATGTAAGGAATTAATTGAGAAACAACTTGATTCTGGGTAGTAGGTGGGAAGTAAAAAGGAAGAACCTCTCATAGTTCATGGAGATGATCTAGTAAGTGAACTATGAGCCATTATAGCATGTTCAGAGGTCAAATGACTGACTTGAGATCTAACAACTAATTAGCAGAGCATGGAGGAAAAAACAAACTTTACTGGATAACTCCTCCATAATAGGTACTTTTGCATGCAGCATTCCTTTTGTGTTTTTCCACCAGTACTTTGAGGTAAGTCGTGTTAGTCTGATATTTCAAATGAGGAAAGAGGCTGAGATGATTGGATGTCTTGCCCCGAATCATACATCTCCAAAGCAGTGGGATCAGGGTAAGTAGAAAAGGAGTTAACACTAAGCTTCATACTCCTGCTCTGGCCACTCTACTGGTCCATGTGCCAATGGGAATCATTTTCTTTTCCAGATACACCCACATCTGGTCCACACCAGGGATGCTTGCTTGGTTTTTTTGTCGGTTGTAGGGCTTGAACTCAGAGTCTAGGCACTGTCCCTGAACCACTTTGTACTCAAGGCGAGCACTCTACTGCTTGAATCACAGAACTACTTCCAGTTTTCTGGTGGTTAATTGGAAATAAGAGTCTCACAGACTCTCCTGACACTGCAATTCTCAGATCTCAGCCCCCAGAGTTGCTAGGATTACAGGTGTGAGACACTGATCCCAGCTTACTCCCTTACTTCTGAAGCTTTATTTTTCGTCTGTTTATTGTTGCTGTAGTTAGACCACCAATAAATACAAGTGAATAAGTGAGAAGAAAGAAGTCTATGCAGCTATAGGTATATTGACAGTAGCTGCTTGTAAACCTCCCGTAACAATGACTCATTACAAAACTGCAGAGCAGGTCAAGGACTGTGACCAGGTCAATGCAAGGTTCCCTTCCAGGACCCTCTATGCTGATCAGCAATGTGAAGTCTGTGGATTCTGAACCAATGGAACATAGGCATGAAAAACCTTTCTAATTTTTGTATTATTAAGATTTTATAAGAGATGTAATGATTCTTTGGCATACTTTGTTTCAATGCTCATTATAGAATCTGCAAGAAAGGATTAAAATAAATCTCAGATGTCAACACAATCTCCGGGACAATTTTTCACCAGACCCAATGATGCCATCCAGGACTGCATTATCTATGAGGCTGAGCATGGCTAATGAGTCCCATCTATTGTGAGAGGACCTGGGCTATGCAAACGATTTTCCTTCTCTTCACAGCCAGGGATTGTACCCACCCACGCTTATAGACTGAATCCAGATTTCATCATTAAGAGCAATGGTAAAAACTGGCCAGACTTTTCTGGCCCAGAAGACTTCATCCTTCACACAATCCTTGGACAAGCCTCTTGTACCATTGTAAGTTTTCTGAAGCAAGAGATTTCTGTCTACTCTCTGCACTCATGGGTCCCAGATGAATAGGACTGAGTCTAGCACACAGAAGCTAGATATACAATTTTCTAGTGGGAACCAGCTCAGAAACTATACCTATACACATACACATATATACAAATATACACACATATTAATATTCTATATATGTATACATAATACAGTAATATATGCTGATATAATTTAAGTATTAAACCCTGCTTATGCAACCACATTTGTCACATATATTCTTGTCCTCCCCCTACCTGAGTGTCACGGGTGACACTGTGTGGTAACTTTGAACAGTAGGATTTTAAATACCATTTCCAGCTCCTGAATTCAGGGACTTGTTTATTCTGCTGCATTCAACCTCCTACTATGGTTGCAAATGTCTCTAAATAGCATTTGAGTTATTTGTTTCCACCTATAATTATTTTCTCAAGAAGAGGTATTTTTTTAATCTTGTGTAGTTTTAAAGGAAAATCAGCACTTGAGAAATCATTCTCTTTTCTTTTCTGAAAAAAGAACCCTACAATATGAGCTTAGAAATGAGTAAAGATGCACATATATCACCAGAACTATAGAAACAGATAGGATTTGAATATGACAGAAGAGTACATATTGAACTAGGGGCATGACTCAAGGGGTAAAGCACTTCCTAGCAAATGTTCAAACCCAAAAAACTCTAGAAAGAAAAGGAGAGAAAGAAGGAGAGAGGGAGAGAAAAGAAAATAAGGAGGGGGGAGGGAACAAAAGGGAGATGAAGGAGAAAAGGAGGGAGGGAAGGAAAGAGGGAGAAAGGGAGGGAGGGAGGGAAGGAAGGAAGGAAAGAGAGAAAGAAAGGAAGGAAAGAGAAAGAAAAGAAGGAAAAAGAGAAATAAAGAAAGGAAGGAAGAGGTGCTGGGAAGGTGGCTCAATGGTAGAGTGCTTGCCTTGCATGCATGAGGCCCTGGGTTTGATTCCTCAGCACCACATAAGCAAAAAAGAAAAAAGCCGGAAGTGGTGCTGTGGCTCAAGAGTGGTAGAGCGCTAGCCTTGAGCTGAAGAGCTGAGAGACGCACCAGGCCCAGAATTCAGGCCCAAGAAAGAAAGAAAGACAGAAGGAAAGAAGGAAGGAAGGAAGGAAGGAAGGAAAGAGAGAAAGAAAGGAAGGAAAGAGAGAAAGAAAGGAAGGAAAGAGAGAAAGAAAGGAAGGAAAGAGAGAAAGAAAGAAAGAGAGAAAGAAACAAAGAAACAAAGAAAGGAAGAAAGAAAGGAAGGAAGGGAGGAAGGAAGGGAGGAAAGAAGGGAGGAAGGAAGGGAGGGAGGGAGGAGGGAGGGAAGGAGGGAGGGAGGAAGGGAGGAAGGAAAGAAGGAAGGAAGGAAGGTAAGGAAGGAAGGAAGGTAAGGAAGGAAGGAAGAAGTAGGGGAGAAACAGAGATTAAGAAGTATAGTTAATCATTGGAGTAAAACTTGGCCTCTTTGGCCCTAAGCTTTTCATAAATAAATTTGGAGGATAGAGTCCAAGATGATACCTAGCATTTTCTTAAAATCTAGGTTTCCTGGATCCTAGAAACTCTTTGTTAGACAAATGTGTGCTGGCATGACTGGCTTTATAAAGACACAGCTGGAAATCGATGATCTGTCTGGTGGCAAAGAACAATGGCTGACCGAGCCAGAGCCCAGCTCTTCCTTGACAAACACACCTCGAGGATTAAGAGCGTTCTTAATGAGTGCACTTGTATGATTCACACCAGCCTGTACTTCAGAATAACAATGAAAATTAAAAGTTGCTTTATCTCTCTAACCACCCAGAGGATGGGGACATTTATAACAGCCTACAAAACACAAGCAGAATAGTTGCCAGCAACCCTTGATGCTGTCTAGTCCAAGTGTTAGCTTTTTTTTTTTTTTGGTTGGTCGTGGGGCCTGAACTCTGGGCCTGGGCACTGTCCCTCAGCTCTTCAGCTCAAGGCTAGCACTCTACCATTTGAACCACAGCACCACTTCTGGCTTTTTCTGCTTATGTGGTGCTAAGGAATCGAACCCAGGGTCTCATGCATGCAAGACAAGCACTCTACCACTGAGCCAACTTCCCAGCTCCCAATTGTTAGCTTTTGCAAGAGTCCTTATCAGAAAATAACTAAGGTCAAGTGATGGCACAGAGTTGACATAGGATTCACATGATAGGAATGGAGAATTTTACCCAAAGGTGAGAATTTATCCATTAACAATTGTTGAGTCAATTCCTCCTTACACTAAGTTGTCTTTGAACCTTGCTAAGACATACATTATCAGTTACAAGATTTAAACCCATAGTAATTATTGTATGAAATTTCAAGTGCTAGATAAGCAGAGAGCTTCAAACCTTAATAGACTATTGGTTTCTATCATCCATGTGGTTCTTCTCTATGAAGTTAGATGACGTATTTACTGATCCAACAAAGCAGAAGCCAGGACTACCAGAATCAAACAATTACCTGTTAATCATCTCTCTGGAAAATGTCTACAGAAACTATAAAAAAAGAGAGTGTTTTAGAGACATGAGCATTTCTTCTTCCATGATAAGACAACTATCCATATTTTGGATTAGGTCATAGGTGTCTTTGTAAGTCATGATCTCAAAGGCAAATACTTTGTTTCAGAGGTTGAATGGGCTATTTCTCTACATGTCTGATTACATGCAGCGCATCTCTAAGCATACTGACAATTTCATTATACTGAGTGCAGTAATCCATATCAACAGCTCATCTCTGTTTTGAATTATAAAATGCAGTGATTTTAAAAGCCAGGTATAAGAAAACTTATCTGCTTTTAGTCCTTCAGGGATTGGACTAGGTCCAAAATTAAGCAAGATGCAGAATAGCTTCTTACATTTAAACACTTCCTAAAATTTCTTTTTGCTAGCATGAGGCCATCTAAGAGATTAAAAACTGTCTTTTCTTCCTCAAAAAAGGAGGGGAATAAAATGACATAATTACATTCTAATTTAAAACTCTAATTGAGTGCTCTTGTATTTGTAAGATGTTTCATTTTCATTTAGGGACAATATTCCTATTAGTCACACAAGCTGTCTAATCGCTTAAGGACAAGGCTTCTTCAAACCATATACCTTTGTGATGAAGCAAATGAGAAAGTGCAATACTGTCTTCTTTTCCTAAGTGCATCTCAATTATGTACTTATGTAAGCAACAATCAAACACTCAGCCTTAAAATTGATACCTTCTTCACTAGAGCAAGTCTAAAGGCAGCTTAGGTTAGACCTGTTACATTTTGTAAAGTAGATGCTACCTGACTTAAATCCACAGACTGACAGAAATAGATGAGCAAACACAAAGCAAACAAACTGAAAATGGTTAAAAGACGAGTATACCTGGTTAGCGAAGTAGAGGATGGAATAACTAACACTGAGTTGCCTGATCTCAAAGCCTTGCTATCTGTAAAACAGTAGTAATAATTGTATCTTCCTTAAGGGCTGGAGTGAAGATTACAGGAGATAATTATATGAGATAATGTATAAAAGTGATTTGAACTATTCAGTGTAATCAATAGATAAATGTTCAATACCATTATCATCAGCATCATGCAAGCATAAAATATACTACAATAAGTTTTCCTTACTACATTTTTCTATCCATAGTTAGATGCATAAAGGCAGAAGGAGAAAGAAATTAGTATTATGACAAAACAATATCATTTGTTCCAGGTTCTTTCCATAAAATCTATCTAATAATCATCAGAATATTCATACAGGTTATGTCCACCCAGAAAAGGAGACTGAGGCTGAGGGAGAAAGAGGACTGTTGAAAGTCATCTTAGTAGAAACAAGTAAACAAAACCTGGTGCCCACATCTCTTCACCCCGCCCCCCATACCTTCCTTTTTATTAAAATGTCCTATGTGCACTTTCTCCACCTGCTGTTCCGTTCCCTCTTCCCAGGCAGTCTCAATTCTGCTTTCAGGATCTTTGAAGAGAATCTTGATTCCACATATTAGAAAAAAAATGTGATATTTGTCTTTCTGAATCTGGCGTATTTCATTTAACATTATGATCTCCAGTTCCACCCAGTGGCATCCTTTCATTGTGATATGTATATGTACTGCTTTTTTAAACATTTTATTGTCAAGGTGATGTACAGAGGGGTTGCAGTTGCATAAGTAGTGATCACATTTCTTGTCTAACTTGTTACCCCTTCCCTTATTTTTCACCCTTTTTCCTGCCCTAATACCCCCCCCAAGTTGTATAAATCATTTCCAACGTATTTTCTGTGAGTAATGCTTCTTTATCCTTTCATTGCTTGATTGATGAAGACCTAGGTTAATTCCAACTAGGTAATTATGAATAAAACTGCAATAAACATAGGTATATAGGTATCACCATTTTGATAAGAGAAGGTAATAATAAGGTAATAAGATGCATATTTTTAAAGAAAACATTGAATAATGCTGGATATACAGACCAATAAAACTTACCTCATATGTGACAAAAAGCATTTGATGAATACCTGGGCAAATAATTGGGTACATCAAATGGTACCATTTTTTTTAAAGTCCATGTGCATCAACATAAACACATAAGCATGCCTTCCTCTGGAATAATTGTTTGGGGATACTCTGTCTTGTACAACCTGAGCATACTAGTTGATTGATTTAATCATCTGGGAAGCTTCTTGTGAATTATTACCATAATGTCTTATTTCCTGAATGAAGAAATTTACTGGCTCAGACCAGTGAGTGGTAGACATGGCATTAAAATCAAAGTCTATTTGACAGCAATGTCTATATTATTTATTATCTTGTGCCAGGGTACCTCCAGGAGAAAGAAAAGTTTGTTTGAATAGAAGTCATCATTAAAATACACAGCAGAATCAGATGCTGGTGGTTCATGCCTGTAATCCTTGCTACTCAGGAGGCTGAGAACTAAGGATTGTTATTCAAAGCCAGCCAAGGCAAGAAAGTCCCCCTGAAACTCTTACCTCCAATTAACCACCAGAAAACTGGAAAATAGTGCTGTGGCTCAAGTGGTAGAGTGCTCACCTTGAGCTGAAGAACTCAACGACAACACTCAGGCCTAGAGTTCAAGCCCTATGACTAACAACAACAACAACAAAAATAGCAAAATTTATTTTTAGAATCTCTTAAATTATGTAAAATTTTACTTTCTCTTTGGCAAGTGATTTGTTGCTTGTGCAAAGTAGAGAAAGAGATGGGAATTAGCATTCTTTGAACTGGGTAGAAAGGAGAGTAGTGCAAAGGAAGGCATCCACTTGGCTGATTTTCTATGTGTCTTAGTAACAATGCATCTCACCCAGCGCAAAGTCTTACTGGATTTCAGCAGACTGTAGGATCCATGCTGCTCGTTTAAAGCTCCTTTGCTGTGGCAGCTTCCTTCCCCATACAGGAAGGTTGCTTTGCTGGTGATATGAATACCCACTCCAGCAAGATAAGCTTTCCAATACCACATATTCAACTATAGAATGTGAAATGCAGCCTGGTTCTTGGCTCTATGATTTCATGCAGCTCATAAATGGTTGTCTGAAAACACTGAAATTACAAGGGAGTTCAACAGCTGAACTGAAGAGGAAAGCAGGAAATTCCTTTGGTTGACACGTTTAACAGTGTGAACAGCGTTGTCACATGGGACATCTTCAGGGAGCACTAGCTTGGATTCCATTTCCTAAAGAAAGTACAATCATGACCATCAGTGGTGATTAGTTCTTGAATTAGAATCTTGGGCAATCATGTAGGTTTGGACTCAAGCCAGTTTACAAAGATTTCAACAACCCATGAGCTCTTTAACAGGCAATTTTGAGAGGGGGAAATCAAATGAAAATGTGCAGACTAGAATAAACTTATAAACTATTATCTTTTGTATCAGAATACACTATCAAGTAGAAGTAAAAAGAGGAAAACATGCCAAGATAAGATAAATACCCAGATATGAATTGGTTGTTTCAAGTTCTACTTTCAGTACAGAGCTCCTATGTTTTTTAAATTTAAAGGTTCACATGCTAAAAATCATCATTTTAATTATTAAATGTTTTGCATGAAAATGTTCATTAAGAATTACTATTAGGGCCGGGGAACTGGTAGCTCACACCTGTAATCCTAGCTACTCAGGAGGCTGAGACCTGAGGATCAAAGACAGCCCTGACAGGAAAGTCCCTGAGACCCTTATCTCCAATAAAC
This sequence comes from Dipodomys spectabilis, assembly GCF_019054845.1. Taxonomy (NCBI): domain Eukaryota; kingdom Metazoa; phylum Chordata; class Mammalia; order Rodentia; family Heteromyidae; genus Dipodomys; species Dipodomys spectabilis. The sequence goes on from NW_024870728.1 coordinate 10,383,542, forward strand.
CACCAGAAAAGCAGAAGTGGCGCTGTGGCTGAAGTGGTAGAGCGCTTGCCTTGAGCTGAAGAGCACAGGGACAGCGTCCAAGCCCAGAGTTCAAGTCCCACGACCGACCAAAAAAAAAAAAAGAATTACTATTATGGTTCTAAAAGTAAACGTTGTTAGGAAAAGCCAAGCTAATATTTAAAAGCATGTCTGGAAGAGTGGCACATACCTATAATCCCAGAATTTAGGAGGATAAAACAGGAGAATCATGAGTTTGAGGTCCATAGTGAGTTCTAGAAAAGACTCTGTTGTAAGGCAAGAAGCTGTCTCAAATACAAAACAGAACAACAACCATCACAACAAGGCAATAACAAACAACCATCTTAATCAGCAACAAAACCTACTCATAGCCATCATTTATTTTAACATGAGTATCAGTGACAAATTAGGTCCTATTTGGAAAAGTACAGTGTGTAGTTCCTCCTTGCTGTAAAAGGAATTCATGGTGGACACCCAGAAGGACAGTCAATGCTCAAAACAGCAGGCAGTGACATCTATGCACACAGGGACAGAATCACACAGAAAATGAAATACAATCAAAGATCCAGTTAAAGACAGATAATAGATATACAGCATAATGTACAAGAAAAAGATAAACAGTTACATTTTACAGTTGTGTTTGTTCATTTGTTTTGGGTTCTGGAGATGGAATCTAGGACCTTAAATACCTCTATTACTAAACTCCAGTAGTTACGCTCCCAGTCCCATTAGTGGGTTTTGATTATACTATGTAACATAGGAATCAATGACTTGATTGAACCCGACATTGGCCCATTAATATCTATTACTGCTTATGGCTTTCAGTTGAGTGTTGTGTTATACATACAACCTTATACATATGATTTGATTTGATTTCAGTTTCAAAACCGTATTGTATTAGCTTATTGATTAATATTTTGTACAAAGACGTCTTTGCTCAAGTAAAATAAGAAAGAAATGGTTTCACATGAATCAGCTATCTGAATAAGACAAATTCAGATCTGAAAGTGTCTGGGTCCAAATTTCAAATTCCAAATGGAATTTCTAGAAAACAATGGAAAAGCTGCTTAAATATGTACACATCACATGTAGGTACAGTGAGAGAATACAAATGTTCTTCGATGTATACAAGTAAGAAACATAATGATCTGGAGGGACACACACATCTGGTCTCTCCAAAGGAACACCATTCAGCCATAACAGCAGTAGTCAGAGTTTGATCACCTCTGACTCAGCCCGTGTATCTGGTAGGCCATTGCTCTTGGTCTGGTGCTCATCCCTATTGTTTGGTTGCCAGAAACAGGTAGTCTACCAACCTGCTGCAAGAGATGAAATTATCTCTTGAAATGGAAGGTGTCTATGGTGATGCCCTGCTTACACGCTTTGCATAAATCTTCTTCACTGGCAGAAGTATGACCTTGAAGAAGGTAATAATCGCTCAGCTTCCTTTGAATCATGTGTTTCCTGTAAAATTCAAGCAATACCCTCCCACCCCCAACAGTTGTGTTATTTAAAACACAGAGATATCTCCAGCAGTCTCCATGGCTGTCCTGGGGAAATAGTTTGTGATTCGGTTGTTGAACTGAATGTGGAAGCCAAAGCTTACAATCTGTGGCTGGCTGTTTTCCATCTGTATTTCATTAATTTTAAAGAATCATCTCTGAAGCGATTAAAAATATGGATTCCCAGGTTTTGACTGTTTTCCCCAAGGTTCTGATTTGTTGAATCTTGGGCAAAGAGCCAGGAATCTGCACTTTTTAAAAGTCCTTATGATGCAACTCAGCGGCAATTCTGCCTCTGAAATCATACAGAATTTGTTTTCCTCATTTGTAGTTATAAAAACCGAGACTCAGATGAGGAAAGAGAATTGCCAACGATAATCCAGGAAAAGTTGCTGCAAACCAGAATTGAGAGCTGGGTCGTCTGATTCCCAGTTGTTCCTTTCCTGTCAGGCTATCTACTGTCATGGCATAGGGATTTCATGCAGCTACTTCAAGGGGCTGCTATAGCTCTTGCTTCGTTCTATAAAGAATTCTCCCTGGCAAATGCACCATTATAAGAAAGCAAAATTTCATGGAAAAGTCAAATGCTGTACAATGTAAAGAACTCAGTTCACAAAAGACACTTTTCAGGGCTGGAAATGTGGCTTAATGGTAGAGTGCTTGACTAGCATGCTTGAAGTCCTGGGTTCAATTCCTCAGTACCACATAAACAGAAAAGCTGGAAGTGGTGCTGTGGCTCACGTGGTAGAGTGCTAGTCTTGAGCAAAAGAAGCTCAGAAACAGTTCCCAGGCCCTGAGTTCAAGCCCCAGGATTGGCAAAAAGAAAAGTAAGTAAAATAAAAAGACACTTTTCAGTTTCATCTGTTTCTTGAAGCACAGAGTCAACTATCCACTCTGTTTTGTTCACTCTGTGGAATAAGGATAGTTGAATAATTCTCATTGAATAGTTTGATAGCTTTATAAAAATATGGACAATCTGGGGCCAGCCAGGGCTATATATGAAGACCAAGTCTAAAAAAAAATAAATAGATAAACAAAGTGGTCTTGCCTAGCAAGGTCAAGGCCCTGAGTTCAAATCTTGAGGCAGCTTGAGAGAGATAAAGAAAGACAGAGATAGAGAGACAGAAACACACAGAGACAAAAGAAACAGAGATAAAAATATAGACTTAAGAAATTTCCCTGTCCTCATCTTTTAAAGCACCCTGAGATATGCTTCTTATAAATAACAATGTACATATGAATTTGTTACAATATTAGAATCAAAGACAAAATGGAAAAATTAGATCATGGTTTAGCATCCTCAGGAGAACAGTGTATGTATGTTGTATAGATGCCTTACAAGTTGATGTTTATAGCTTGGACAGCTGAAATATATTTACCCTTAATATTAAATGTACACATGGAAATGAATATGCTCCTCTAGGTAAGCTAGTCTTTCTGTGGCTCACTCTGGGGGCAAAAGAAAACACAAACACAATATCTGACATCTTTGATAGATTCAATAATTCATTCTGGATGAAACTAGTTTTATGTACTCAAATAGAAACTCCTTAAATAGTCCTCTGCTTGACTTAACTAATTTTATGTAGCTTCATTTACTTCTATGGAATAGCTTAAGTATCAGGGGAATTGAGTTCATGGTCTGTTTCACAATAAGAAAATGTGCTTAGTAGAAAAAAAAAGGCTTTAAAGACATTTCCAGCACTGGATTATTAAATTATTGCTTTTCTAACAAATAGATCAACTTATTCAAGTAAGACTTAATTATTCATTCATCCATTCAACGACTATATATTGAACTAATACATGGTCTGGTAACTGCTAGACACTGGGACATAACAATGAACAAAAAACAGATTTGCCTTGCTAAGTGGGTATTCAGGAGTTTCCAAGGGGAGTTTGAACATTAATAATATAAAGCCCATTATACTGGAAGAATGTAGGCTACACTGTGGTCTGTAAAGTCAGAAAAAGCCACCAAAAGATCAACAACTCTGCTGAGATTGAGGGGTGAATAATTTCTAACTGAGGCAAGGAGGAATTTCTATGTACAACAGTAGCAACATCAAGACCAAGAAACACTAAGAATGATTCTATCTACCTATGTAACTTTGTTTGTAAACAAAGTCCTTTGACTGCATGCTAGTTTAGTAGACAAGCTACTTGATAAGCAATGGAAGATATTAACAATTGCCTTAGTGTCTGTGGTCTAAGTCTCCACATGTGCAAAGTAAGGTTAGTAAAGTCTTGTAAGAGACTAATTGGGATCAAGCATATGCTGGGGTATATAAGCTCCAGAACACCTTGTAATGGTGAATGATAGAGGAGTGTGAGATGAATACTTTTACTGCATGTACTTCTTTCTAGAAAAAAACAAAGTGAGCTTTCATTAAGATAATGATCAACTCTGTTACTTTGTACTATGCTAGCTGGGACACCAGTTCTTTGAGCCTTAATCCTAAAGTGTGGAGGCGCCAGTCCAAAATGATATGGATAATTTACCTGTTACCCAAATCCAGAGGTCAAACATGTAGCCACTTGCTATGTCAGATATATGGCCAGATAATCTCTTCTTCAAGGCCTTCAAAGGCATCTGCCTCAATACAAACCCTGGCTCCCATATCAAGTGGCCACCATCTACCAACCATGATATATTTAGAGAGATATAGATATAGACAGATATAGATCTGATATATAATTTATATCATACTATATAACATATTATATAATATACTTAAATACATAGTTTATATAGTTTTAAGCCTAAAACCACTCCTCATTATTTCTATGGAACACACATTCCATCTCATTCTTCAAATCTTGACCCAAACAACAGCTCTGTTAATCTTTCTGGCATTCTCACTTCTAGTTAATTGGATGTTCTTCTCATCCCCACAGCATTTTTTTCTGTGCCTCTACTTTTCCCCTCTTTTCCTTATAGCTCATAGTTTTAATAGACACAAGACAGAAGCTTGGACTGATTTTTTCTTTTTTGGACTATATTTGGACTATCTCCTCCTCCCCATGATTAATGTTCAGATTCCCCTTGGAAGCTCCTGAATATCCACTTAGCAAAGCAAATTTGTTTTTTGTTCATTTTTATGTCCCAATGTCTAGCAGTTACCAAACCATGTACTAGTTCAATATATAGTTGTTGAATGGATGAATGAATAATTAAGTCTTACTTGAATAAGTTGATCCATTTGTTAGAAAAGCAATAATTTAATAATCCAGGGCTGGATATGTCTTTAACTAATGTAAGTATGTCATTACACATATTTGCAATCCAATACATAGCCAGGAAAATTCCAAGGTGAAGAAAATAAAGATGGTTCCAAGCAGGGTTTAGTGACTGACACATATAAGCACAGTTTCATAGAGGAGTGAGGTAGGGAGGATTAGCATTTGAGGCCAGCTCAGGCCTCGAAAAAGTTAGTGAGATCCTGTCTCTAAGAGCAATCTGGGTTTGGTGATGTTTGTGTCTGTAATTCCAGCTATGTGGCTAGCACAGGTAGGAGATTAGACAAAGGCTAGAAAGGGAGTAAGAGGGTGAGATCCTATCAGAAAAAATAAAATAAAGTATAAAGAATTGGAGCTGTAGCTTAAGTAATAACGTTTTTGTCTTCCAAACACAAATCCTGAGTTCAAAATTTAAGGACTGCCTGGCAAGACAACAAGATAAAGAGGCAGGGCATGGGAGGAGCAGCAGAGACAGAGAAGACAGGAAGAGAGATCTATGGAAATTTGCGTGTTTCTAGAATGAAAGTATGGAACTGGAGAAATGGCATCTATGAGGCAAAGTAAAGTAAATGGAGGTGAAGCTGAAAAATGAAATCCACCCTCTTGCAGTCGTGCATTCTGCGTCGACAGCTTCAACCAACCAATGAGCAACATTATTTGAAAATATAATTGTGTCTATTCTTGCTATCATTACCTAAGCAAGGGAATGTAACAACTATTTATGTAGCATTTGCATCAGATTAGGTACTGCAAGTAATCCAAAGATGATTTAAAGTATCTATGAGAATGTATGAAAGCAACAATATTTCGACTAGAGTTTTCTAGTCTGTAAAGAAGTCCTGAAGCCAGTAGCCCAAATATAGGGAAACATGAATAGGAAAACACTGATGAACTGTCATTCCACCCTCTAGAATCTCAGAAAGCTTTGAGAATCAGAAACACGACATACAATGTACAGAAGGAACACAGCATGAGAACAACTGTGGGTCTGTATAGTTAACTACTTACAAAGCTTGTGTAAAACTCGTTTGAAAGCTTTAGTATTGCTTCCAAATAAAGAATTAAATTGTAAAGCTAACCCAGTGGAAAGACCTTAATTTCTTAACATTTAAAGATCCTACAGCACCATGAAAACGTCTCAACCCAATCAAACTTTGATATGGTATGTATCCTCTCAGACTAAATGCCCAAACTATGCAGAAAAGCTACTAAATATTTTTTATTGCTACTTTACTAAAAATAGGTAACTAAGGTTCACTTGAAAATATGAAAAAGAGAAAGAAAAAAGAAAGAAAATGTGAAAGAAGCTAGAATAAAAGTACAACTGTCCTTAAAAACTGTCCTTAGAAACACTGAAGGAGAGAGAGAGAAGTCTTCCTTATTCTTGGAAATTAGATCAATATGTTTGCTCTCATTGGTACTTGCTCTCGTTGAACTTTCTTTGGAGGAACCAGCCAAAGCCTTTAGTAAAAATAGAAATAAAAAAAACAGAATAGAAATAATGTGTTTGTTGATTTAGATTACTCCTAATAGTATGCAAAGATTTTTCCCTTGTCTCCATATCTTAGCCAACATTTGTTATCTTTTAGATACCAATTCTAATGTGTATGAGTTGATTGATGTCCCTTTATAATTTTTTTGACATTTCCCTGATGATTACTGATTTTGAACATTTTTTTCATGTATTTGTTAACAATTTGTATACCTTCTCTTGGGAAATGGCCATTCTTCTGTCCATTTAACATAGGGTTAATTCTTTATTCCTTATAAAATTGGATATCAGATTCTTTACCCAATGTATGATTTGTAAATATTTTCTCTCAATCTCTGATTGTTTCTTCACTTTGATTTGATTGTTCTTCAGAAGCTTCTAGTTTTATGAAATCCTACTTGTCAATGTATTTATTGAGAGAATGAGTGGAAAGTAAAATTGTTGGTAGAATATATTATTTATAAATAAGAAATAAAAGAGTCATTGTAAACTAGGAACATTATATGCTTAAGTACAAAATATGAACAAATATATGCCAAAAATATTCACTAAGCACTTTTCTCTTGTGCCATGAACACAATAAAATTCTTTTTTTATTGAAATATCACCTATGTATAAATCTTACTATCTAAATTGACACATAAAATTAACCTTTTAAGTAAGAACTTTTCCATATCTTGTATATAAAACCCCCCATTTCTCTATTATTTAGATTTTTTTTACCAAATTATGATTTTCATCATGGTCATTTTTCATATCTGATAAGGCCATCATAACCAATATTAAACTTTTTCCAAGTGATCTTTGATATTGACACTTACTGATTTTTAAATGGTATTTAGAGCATTTTGCTCTCTGAAACATTGCTGCAAAATAGTACTAAGAACTAAGTTGCACCCACTAATACAGTGGTGAGCTTTATAATGTCTTATATTTTCATTTAAGTACAGGCAGTTGTAAAGCTCCCTGTAGTCCAAGATCTCCAGAAAAACACAGAACCAATTATGTGTACATTCATGGGTATATGTGTGCACGTGTGTGTGTGTGTGTGTGTGTGTGTGTGTGTGTGTGTGTGTGTATGGAGAGAGAGAGAGACTTATTAAAAGTAATTGGTGTTGTGCGAGTATCAAAGCTTGAAAAAAGATTACTATTGATTGTACTTACTTTACCAGACATAAAGACCAACTATAAAACTACTGTAATGGAAAATATTTTGTTTTGATTTAGTATTTGAATAATGGACAAGCGGAGAAGAATGGACATTCCGTGTGGAGGAGAAATCCATTCATCATGCTCACATAGACACTTTTAGATTTTATCACATTCTACAAACAAATAAACACAACCTAGAGCATGGAAACCAAACCTGGCATCCACTTGATGTTAACGTATAAGGAAGGAATGCAGGATTGATTACTCAACAAATTACACTAACAAAATAGTGGTATATATTTGGTATGTGTTTTGTTTGTTTTGTTTGGGTGTGTTGTTATGTTTGGTGTTTTATTAAGTTGGAGGTACATCTCAGAACTCATCTCCAATAAAAATCTAGTAGTCCAGAAACCCTTCACTCCTGGTAAACCCATATGGTTTAAAGAGTAAAGTTGTCACTAAAGGGGACTGCACTATTCCATGAAGAAAAGACTCAATGTGCTCAAAAAAGTCTCCTGTTTTCACTTATTTGATGTTAGTATAATTTGGGAAGGGGAAGGGAAAAAACAAAATGTTTAAATAGAGATATAGGTTGACCCATTGTTACAATGCGATATACAAGATACAATGTTGAAAAATGAACTTTACAATTTAGGGGGGGGGAGTAGGGAGAGGGCAGGGGAAGGGGAGAGTATAGTTGTGGAGGTGGGAGGGAAGGGATGGAAGGGGAATAACAAAAGAAGAGGCAACAATGCTTGATAAGAAATGTACTCATTACCTTGCCCATGTAACTTAACCCCTTTGTACAGTATTTTCACAATAAAAAAACATTTTAAAAAAGCTAGAAAACTCATACAAAAGAGTATGAAACTCTATAGAAATCATTACTACTCTGTTAAATAAAAATGCAAACATAGAGAAAAATATTGAACCCTGGTCAAAATTTGATTTCAGAAATGTACAGTCAATAGGAAAGAAGAGGAATAGAAACGAGACAATGATAAGCACATTCTGGGAGCCATTCAGCCAGTGTTGTGCACTGAGAGAGGTCATAATCAGCAAGGACAAAGCCTGGGGTAGGAAACAGAAATGCCACCAAGTCCTGAAGCCCTCAACTAGAGATATGCTTTGGGGTTGGAGGTGTGGTGTACTTGGTAGAGCCTAGCCAATGAGCGAAAGAAAGCATCAAGTCCCAATCTGTGACCTGAACAGACAAAAAAAATCAGATTTACCCCAAATCTAGTTCCAATTACACCCTGCTAACTGTAGAGGAGGGCTGGAGATCTAACTGCATCGCTACAAAGATATACAAACTGCCTTTGGGGCTCCTTGGCCCAGGGCTGTCCCTCACTCACACCAAATGAAACAACAATAGACAGCCAAACCATTTGCTAGCTGCCAGAGAAAATCCACACGTGTGAAAGCCAGAGGTAAGTAGCCACAGTACGCAGCCCATGTGGCCACAGGAGAGCTCCCTGAACTCAGAAGAGCCTGCTGAGCATGACTACCTTGGAGTTGTAGTACTGGAGGGTGGGATGCAAATCTTCTCTAAGGGAACAGCATAGACCCAACTGAGGTGGAGCAGAAGCAGTCTGCCTGTAGTGGAGCTTGGTATCTCCATTCTCCTGATCACAGAGAGGTCAAAGAAGAGGAAGTCCATGCCCCACTATTTGAAAATTAGGGAGGCTCCTTCAGTTCCATTGGTGGAGATGCTATGTTTACCCCTTTATTAGACACCAGAAAAGTTTGGAAATCCAGAGGACTTTTGAGTTACAATGAAGAAAACATAATGAGTCAGGGAAGGCAGGATGAGACAAAGTAGGCACAGTTTAGATTTGCCACAGGCAGAATGTAAGGGGAAAGTGGGAGTGACTGAGGTCTTCGATTGCTACTCTCAGGGCATTGTTCAAAGCATCATTTACTCACAAGTATTATTTCCTTGAATCCGCATAGTGGCTTAGAGTGGTTGGTTCTCGTGCAAAGTCATGTGACTGAGATTCTCGACAGCTACCTCCTAGGCAGAGTGGTAAGATAGAGAAAGCAGCAGAACAAGGCTGAGCAAAGCCAGTGCTTCCAGATATGCTGTGTGGATCAACGGCAGCCCAGGGCAGCCTTGACTACAGAGAGGGTCTCCTCTCAGATTCAGCCAGCCTGTGGCTCATGATCTCTCCTGCCTCAGCATGTTTCATGCACAAAGGAAAAGATGACATTTAAATGTATTTTCCAGGGTCAAAAGCATTTTATTTTCACAGTAATAATGGAAAACAGACTAGGTTGATCTACCTATTGTCTCTCAGTTTCTGTGTGTGTATGTGTGCGTGTGTGTATGTGTGTGTGTGTGTGTGTGTGTATTTAAAGATTTCTCCACTGTTTGTTTTTAAATAAATTCAAACCTGACAACCAGCAACTACTTCGATAGGTTGCAAGTTTTATAAAAACTTAATGTGTTGCTAAATTATGCCAAGAATGAGTCCTAGTTTCTTTCTGAGACTGACCAATAGAGTATACTATTTTTCTAGACCTATTGACAAGTTATGCCTATTTGGTTTAATAGCAAATTGACTGAATTATTGTCATTTTTGGTTTTCCCATGACTTGTTTGTTGTCTTAGATAACATAAGAAAGCTTTCAACTGTGTGTCCAGAAGACTATTTCTGTGCGTGCTCAACAAGATGGATCACTCTAGTGTTAACCGAAGTGGTATGCAAATAGTATCTTAAGCAATCAGTCTGGATTGTGTGATCAATCAGGAAAGAGCAGAAAGAGCTTTGTCAAGATGACAGGTTGGCAGAATATCCCACACTGTCCTGCTGTACAGCATTGTGCTTATTGAACACATATTTTCAGACTCATAAAGAGTTGGTCAAGTCCTTACAGACCCTCTGCCCTTCATTTTATAGAAGACCTAAAATGGAAGACCTAGAAGGGAGATAATTTTTTTCCAGAACCCACATAGGAATTCAAGAATGAGAAAAATTCTGATCCTTGCAGAAGATATTTGTAACAGATATATCTGACAGAAGATTTGTATATTTAATATATGAAGAGCATTGGAGAATTGATGTCAAATAAGTTAATTAAGAATAGAGAGAGACTTAATAGTAGGATGATATTATACTACTTATTACAGAAATTTCTGTAGAGATGCTTAGGCAGATTTAGGTTGGTTTTCCTCACATAAGCAAAGGTCACTTAAGGTTGGCATTACCTCCAGAGGAGGTGAGGTAGGGCTTGAGTTCTTGTTCATACAATGAGCTCTTGTTTCATTCATGTATGTCTTCCTTTCCTCAAGTATCCAGGAAAAAAAATGAGAGAATGTAAGTAGTAGGTACAATGTAAGAGACAAGTCTTTGGAATTTTCTGGAAGCCCCAGTGGCTTCCATTTTATTTCTCATTGGCCACAATTGGGTCACAGAGCCACCTCCAAATTCAAGGGAAAACAGCAACCAGAGTTAAATTTCAAATCAAATAAGAAGGTGTTAAAAAAAAATAAGTAAAGAGTGACTAGGAGAGCAACAATCGGCAGTGCCTGCCAAAGGAAAAACAACGGAAGGCAAAAGAAGATTCACAGCTAACACATTTAGAAAAGTTATCTGGTTTCATCAAGAGCCATCCAAATACCCATGAATTAACTGTAAAGAAAGAAACTAATAAGGCAGAATCCTATGCCCTATCAGATTGAAGATGTACTTGGTTTATAAAACTGATGGTAGAAGAGTTCCATACACTGAAATATCAAAGCATCCATGTATGCAGTAACTTTGGAAGCGCAAATTGAAATAAGTAGGAAATTTTCTATGAGCCACTCCTGACGCTTTCAGATGCATTCTTCAGAGAAGCTCTTCTGTTCACTGAGGCATATGGGAGGGAGATACACTCAACAATGAACTGGTGGATTTATGCCATGGCAGAATTGACACATAGGCACCAACATGGATTGGATTTGGGCTTGGACTCCAAGATTCTGACTCCAGGTCATACATCACTGATACATCTCAGTGGTAGCTAAAATACCTAAAAGTATTTTAAAAGACCTCTTCAGCCCCCCTATCAAGTTCCATGAAAATTCCTTCTCACAAGGATTCTGTAGGCATGTACAATTGGCTAAAGATTTTTGTAAGTCTTAGTTTACTCCCTTTTTGCCTTCTCTTCTCCTAATACTTTCATGCTTTTACATTATCACCAGGATTAATGCGCCCAAGTTCCAAAACCTCAAGCCATATTCAAAGCTTTTCTATGCTGTCATTCCCAATCCCAATATATGCATGTGTATAGCTATGTGTGTATGTGCACATGCACGCACGCATGCACGCACGCACACACACACACACACACTTGTATTCTTACATTACCTGGTTTGTAGAGCAACAAGTTCAAGTCTTCAGGAGAATGTCTTATCAGCCAAGCTAGTTCCTTCTGATGAATTCTGGTGCTGGCTGACAATAAGAAAATGTATTTGTCTCCTTATTACCAGTCAACATAACTTTGATTAAAACAGATTCTTCTTCCAGCCCATGTAAGATTACTATCCAATAGATATGCCATTGTGTACTCAGTGGTCTGGGAATACAATAAGCCTTGAAAGTAGAGAAAGTGGAATTCAATCAAGTAATTGTGAAAAGTGAGACGATGCAATGGTGAAAATAATTATACTGTAGTTTTATTGTAAATGATAGTTGTAACAGCATGAAGGCTCTTTCTTACCCTACACCTCTAGAGGTGAGAAAAGGAAGCGTTGGGATGATATAATCTAGTTGAAAGCAATTGCTCTTTTCATAGTGAAGATATTTAAAAGCTATCTTCAGCCTTTAGATGTGTTTACTTAAAACACATATTTTGTAAGCAGAACAGAATGTAACAACCATATGGCTAAAATTTACCCAATCTGTAAATCATAGCTGAACTCAGGCATTTACTTTGTGATAAAGAAATATGGCAATTTATGCAATGATTGGGAAGAATTATGTGTTAAAGAGAAGGGAGCTTCGTGCTTTGATTATGTAGGGAAGGCATGAAATTGAAGTGGCCTAAACTGATTTATAGCCCAACGTTTTATGACTATAGTCAGACCTAGAAAATGGATGCTTGCTTTATTTACACCTAAGCATTTTGAGAAAAGGTGCCATCATCAACTCGAAGAAGATGTACTAGTGATTTGCTGGTTTCAAATCTAGTTCAAACTAACACTACTATAAACTAAAGCTCACCTGGTACATGTCTGTCTACAAACATACATGTTAATGGTGACCAGAACACAGGTAACAAGCAGAAGTAGAAGCAAAGATACACTTTTGTAATGTCAAACACTACCACGATCATCCTAGTAAGGTTTGAACTATAAATGTGGTCAACAAGGAGACTTGTAGAAGGCTGTGAGGCTTGGAGAGTCATATCAACATAAACTCGTGCAAAATTAAATAATATAAAGTTAAATAGTCTCAGTATAATCAATCTTTAAATCACTTTTGTAAATCTGATAACCTACCCAGTCATCTCCTAATGGTTGGGAATCAATTTTGCAAGAATTATGATGTTATTTTTAATGACACATTTGCAATTTATATGTCACCTAATTCTAAAAGTAATAGAAGGTAGCAATCATTTGCAATAATAAGTAAGAAAATGAAGGTACCAATTATTGAGCAATAATAAGTAATCATCTAGACAGCTTAAATTAATTGAAGATACAAAGATGTATGAAATGTTAGAAATTTATAATTTGGTCCATATTGTAGACCAGTTGTGTCCTATAGAATTTTCTAGAATGATGGAACTATTCTGTACATGTACTAATATCTATGATAACTAATAGAGATGTGGCTACTGCATACCAAATGTCTACAAGACATAAATAAACATTGTTTAATTTAAATTTGAGTAGTCTATTGGAGTGAATGGCTGCCATGTTGAACAGCACAGTTTTTAGATTACAGATATTTTCCCCAGCTGAGGACAAAATTGAGCCTGCATTTTAAGGCTCAAAATGTGCTAAGCAATATTGACTAGTCAAAGAGATTGTCTTTGGTAGGCAGAGAAAGCAGACTATTATCTTTTCTAACTATCTTATCCATACATTAAGTTATTCCTTGATACTATGGTTTTAAAGAGGGAACAGTTTTGATATTTGGATTGCCTTTAAAAAATGTAAAGCCTTATTTTCAATGTAGAAATAGGACAAAAATCATAATTCAGAAATGACACCTTCATAGCATAAAATGCATGGTTTAATAATGTATCATGAATGAAACAGAAAATCAAGAGGAAAAGGTAGAAAATATGGATCTTAATACTTTACCTCCTCCTCAACATCCCCAACACACTGGAAGAAAAGCTATATTCAGTATTGCTTATCCATAAATAAAAATCAATTGAGCTATTACAATTTTGGTTTAGATTAATGATAATATCAATTTTAACTCATTATAAAATTGTGAGGAAAGAAAGGGAAGTATAAAAGTATACATGTGCTAAAACATATTTCATAGAAACTAGAATATATAAAACATAAAAGTTACATATGATACACACAATGTTACTGGGAACAAGTTCATAAATATGTAAAAAGTAGTTATTTACTGGTGACAAGACTATGATTGACAATTTCCTTATATTTTACATATTCTAAATTAAATGTGTTAAAATGTCATTAGTAAAGATAAATGAATATAATAACAGCATAATAAATATTTATTTTATCATGCTGCAGTTTTATACAATTCACATGAAAGTTTTATATTATAAGATAAATTATGTGGTAACAGAAACATTTAGTCAACCAAAGATTGAAGAACAAGACTTAGCAGCAATGTCACAAGCATGAATGTGTACATTGCTTAGACTCCACCAGGGGCGCCCTCTTTCTTTCTATGTCATGGGGTCCCTTTGGCTTTCCATTCTGCACAGCACTGGGCTCCATCCATCGCTTCATTACCATGAAACTGATAGATGATAATAATTCCTACCCCATGGGCTATTGGAAGATAGATGAAATGAGTTAAACAAGGTGATATTACTAAGATTTTCATGCATAGAGTCTCAACAAATATCAATCATTCTGACTCATTTCCTTCTAACTTTTCTAAAGAAATGGGAAATTTCCCATGCAAACCTGCAAGGTGTGTTACAAGCACTTGATTTGCCATAAAAAGCAAGGATTCCTACTAATATTATTAAAAGTTACCTCTTTTGGGGCCTGGGAAGGTGGCTCAGTGGTAGGTAGAGTGCTTGCCTTGCATGCATGAAGCCCTGGGTTCGATTCCTCAGCACCACCTAAGCAGAAAAAAAAAAGCCGGAAGTGGCACTGTGGCTCAAGTGGTAGAGCGCTGGCCTTGAGCTGAAGAGCTGAGGGACAGCACCCAGGCCCAGAGTTCTGGCCCACGACCAGAGACCCCCCCCCCCCAAAAAAAAAGTTACCTCTTTTTAAACACTTTACAACCACATATTCAGTGTGGGGTTGTCTTGTGGGGTTTTTTTTCTATGTATTGTTTAATATAAAAATAGTGCTGATGACATTGCGAAAAAGAAACACATATGGCTTATGTACCTGTAATCCCTCCTTATATCACCTTTATAACAATAAAAAGCGTATTTGCCAAAAACGTAGTGTTGAACTCCACTGTATCCCATGGACAGAAGCCATGTCCAGTATCTTGAAAACAAGAAAGCATAGTAGAATTGCTTCATGGCAGGTATGTATGTGGAGTCAATCACTTTTCTGATGAAGACTAAAGGGCTCACTGCTTATGTTATTTGCTACACTTGTGAACCCAAAGATTATACCAACATAAAAAAATAAAAACTAAATTCAAAAATCCAAACAACACTGAGATTCCATGTCAGTGGAATGGCTATCATCAAGAATGGTATTGCTTATACAAGCAATAAGAGATACTGGGGTGGATGGGAGGCAAAAGGAATTCAAATGCACTAATATAACCACTCTGGGAAGCAGTATGGTGGTTCCTCAACACACTAGTCCCAAAACAACCTTATGACCCAGAATTTCCACCCTTTGGAATTTATCTAAAAGAGTACAAATGAGGGTACAGTAGAGCCACCTGCACAACCATTTTCATTGCAACACTATCCACCATGCCATGGTGGATAGTCAGCCCAAACACACCTAAATGGACATATAGATCAAGAAAATATATACACAATGATAGTTTGCTCATCCATTAGAAAGAATAGTATTGCATCATTTTCAAACATACAAATAAATGGAAGGAAGGGAGGAAGGGAGGAAGGGAGGAAGGAAGGATGGAAGGAAGGAGGAAGGGAGGAAGGGAGGAAGGGAGGAAGGGAGGAAGGAAGGAGGGAAGGAAGGGAGGAAGGGAGGAAAGGAGGAAGGGAGGAAGGAATTGGAAAAAGTTAAGTGAACTAAGTCAAACCCAGAGAGAAACAGGATATATGTGTTCTCTCACATGTGAAAGATAAGATGTAAATCTATAATATATATAATACATAATAATATATTATATATCCATAATATATTATATGATATATAATAATGTAATATATTATATAATTATATATAATATATTACATTATATAATATATATGATATATAATAATATGTAAATCTATAAATATACAAGGTAGCTGAACTAAATAATGTAATTCCTTAGAAAGATTAACTCACAGTCCAACAAAATAAACATGAAGAATGAAATGACAGGGTTGGACTGAGAAGAGCGATGTGGACAAATTAAGACAGGAAAGGGAGAAAATACAGTCATAAAACTCAATGCATGTTCTACAAATAAGAAAACTGAAGGAAGGCGTGGGTTCAGCGTGATGGAAGGGATGACATTGATCAAGATTCATTGTGTTCATATACTACCTTGTTGAATGGCAACTTCTTGGTACAAGTACTTAATGATTTAAATTAAATGAATAAACAAAGCCTTATATCCTAAAGGAAAATGCAGGTCTCAAAAACGCTAAATTTCACTTGTGCTGATTTCCCTTTTCTCTATAAAATGCATAGGAATTTTATCTAATTCCTTTTGTCTACAGCCAAGTTGATTTTTGATATAAATTCTGGCAAACAAGAAGTGAGAATAATAAAGAAGCAATAGATAATAAATTAAAAGGCAATCTACACTGAGCTGTTACTCTGAGCAATATAATCCATGCTTTCTTCGTGAAAACTTGAAATCAAGGGTTACTGAGTTAATGGTGAAAGACAGTGCGAAATGTTGTGCTTATCAGAAGACTTGAGGCATACATCCTGTTAAAGATGTATAGAAGCTGGGCACCAGTTGTTCAAGCCTGTAACCCTATCGACTCAGGAGGCTGAGATCTTAGGATTAGTTTGAAGCCAGACAAGATAGGAAACTCTATGAGATTCTTAACTCTAATTAACCACCAAAAAAATCTGGAAGTTGAGCTAAAGAGGTTAAGGATAATACCCAAGCAGTGAACTCAAGTCCCAGTACTGGTGCAAAACTAAGAAAAAAAATGTGTGGACTTTCTCTTCTCATCACTTGTGACCAGCTGTACTATACATGCTACTTTTTCATAGCAAGAGTAATTTCACTACGGAGCTCTATATATGCTAAGTAATAACCCATTTGATTTTCTATGATTTTATTTTGAATATGTTGATGGATATATCAGAAGCAATCACAAAGTGGATAGGGAATGAAATGTAATTATTTTCAATTTTTAATAACTAAATCATTTAAAACTAAAATCTGACTAAAATAAATATGCAATGAAACAGACAATACTCTTCATAAGATTTAATGTTGTGAAAATATACTGTTTTCAAATATTAATGACCACTCACAAATGAGATGCTAGCTAGCATCACCAACTTAACTTGTGGCTATGCTAAGCAAAGCATACTATCAAATTAGTATGGAAACAGAATCTGCCTAGTAGCCTCGTGATCATGAATGAAGCTATTAAGCAAAGGAATCTAATACTCTTTTAAAATACTCCTGATAAAGTCTGGCATAGCCTTGTGGCTTGCCTTCATCTATAAAACCAGAACAAAGCTGGTGACATCTATTGCAGATGGGTGTAGTAAGAGTCAGGTAATTATTTAATCACTTAACTCCTTCCCTATATGGTGGACTGGTGATGTTTCAGTGAACTTAATACCTGAAAGGGGACAGCAGTGCTAGCTGACACCCTGCAGAGAAAATGTTAATGAGAAGTGAACCTGGTTAACAGAGTTATTGCAGCTTAACCTAGCCTACCTTGATGAGCTATACTTTTCACTTCACATGCAGTTATCTTTTTAATGCACAGAGACAACTATTAATTTACAGAGCTGCTTGACTATTAGGGACATGTAATTGAACATTTACTCAAGACAAACTTTCATCTGTGAGCCCAGGGCTGAGCCTAGAAGAGATGATGGCACAAAGGACAAATTCTTGGGTATCATGAATTCGTATTCTCTTGAGAGGAACGTGATAGGTAAAGAATACAGTCACCTAAAAAATGATCGGATAAGTGAAGAAGAGGTCCTTTGTTTCCTTATCTTTGGGGTTCTTTCCAGTATGTCTATCATTTTATATACAAATGAGGCGGTGTTGGGTACGACGGTTTAGTGCTTTACTCTTGAGACTATCCTTTTTTAGTCTCACTGTGTATGGGTAACTTGAGTGCTGTATTACTTTGTCATAGCTCCTTGCATCTTAATTTTAACATCTGCATATCATCTCAGAGAAGGTAGAAGCAGAGCACAGAATCAGTGGAAAGTAGGTGAAAAAATGCAGCAGAGGTGCCCATCAGCTGCACTGGACATGGATGAAAGTGAACTAAACAACTCAAGGGCAGTGATGGGAGGGAGGGAATGAGAGAGAAAGAGGGAACATCTAATACTAAGCAAAAGGAAAGAAATGCACATACCACCCGATTTGTAAAAAACATAATTTTATTGTCAAAGGCCATAGAGTTCATAAGAAATGTAGATTAAGATAATGGTGACCATCATTGCGAAGATTAAAAGATGTTCCGTGACTTTAAAATAAATAAATCAATTTTTAAAAAGAAAAGATGAACGATCTATCAGTAAATGCCTTTAAATAACCATGCACCAAAGCCCAGTACAGTGTCCCATACCTATAAAATTAGCAACCTTGGGAAGGTGAGATTAAGAGAATCACAGTTCAAAGCCAGCTTAGAGAGAAAACCTGTGAGTCGCCGTCTCAACATACGGTTGGACACAGTGGCACATGCCTCTCATCCTATGCTATGTGGGAGGCTGTGCTGGGAATATTCTGATTCCAGGCCAGTCTGCAAAGCTCTTGAGACTCACTCCCACCGAACGAGCCTGGACTCAGCGGTGCATGCACACGAACAAAAATGAAATGCACACAAGAACAGTCTGTCTACAGATTACCTCCTCTTTGGAGGTGACAGCAGAATTGCCCATCGCTCTCCACTCAACACAGTTCTGTGCTTTCTCAAGCGAGTGTCTCCAGGCATTTTTCGATTCCTTCCACAAGTCAGTGCCAAAGGCTTCTTCTCCACCACATAGCCAGGAATAGTCACAGAAACAACCCCACTTGCGGGTATCATTTTTCTATATTAGTCTTTCATCGCTGTGACAAAAGATCTGAGATAAGGAACAAAGGCTTTGCTCGTGGTTGCAAAAGTTTCCATTGAGGAAGAGCCGACTCCATTGCCATGGGCCTTAGCTAAGTCAGAACCTGGTGACTGCAGGAGGCCGTGGCATAGGAAGCTGTGGTATAGGGGCTGTGTACCACTTGGCAGGCAGAGAACAGAGAGAAGAGTCTGGGGCAGGTCAGACTCTTCAAAGTCACACCCTCAGAGACCCACTTGCTCCTATTAGGCCCCACGTGGACAGTTCCTGCCATCTTCTAGTAATGTAGTCAAGCATAAATCCTTCCACTGGGACATTGATCCATCAATTAGAGAAGATCTTTCTTGGTTCGATCACTTCCCAAAAGCCTGATCAAGCTGAGTGCTGTAGCTCATGCCTGTAATCCTAGTTACTCAGGATGCTGAGATCTGAAGACTATGGTTGGAATCCAGCCTGGGTAGAAAAGTCCATGAGATTAAAAAAAATTATTGTAAAGGTGATGTACAGAGGGGTTACAGTTACTTAAGTCAGGTAATGAATACATTTTCTCCCAGATTTTTTCCCTCCTGATCCCTTCCCTGCCAAGTTGTATGATTCATTTCCCATGCAGTGTCTAGAGAGTATCACTACTGAATTAGTCCCATCGTTTCTGTGCTTCCCTTCCCCTCCCCAAATCAGATACACTTACATGTCTGATCTCTAATAAACTACTCAGGAAGGAGCTGGTAGTGGCACTGTGGTTCAAGGGGTTCAGTGTTAGCCTTGAGCAGTGCCCAGGCCCTGAGTTCAGGCCCCAGGACTGGAAAAAATAAACAAAGAAACAAAACGAAAAATGGAAAACAAATCAAGTCTGTAACACAAGAGCCTTCAGGGAACATTTCAAGTTCCATCTATAACACAAGACGACAGTGAGTTTCCAAGAGTCTGTTGTATGCAAATAGCAAAGAAAATTGTATTTGTCTCTGAGAAGAAATTAACACAGTCCTTTCTCTCTAAGCAAAATATATGGTTTTCAGACATTCTCCAAAATAAGAAATATATTTAAAATATTAAACCCAACTGGAAAAGGTTGCAAGTAATCTCTTTTCTTTGGCATGGGGGAAATGAAATGTTGAAAATTATGAGAGTGAATGCACATAGGCAAAATGGGTCTTAGAAAAAGCAGCTTGACTTTAAAAGTAGTGATTCTCTACCAGCAAGGTATCAGGAAATCAATGAGGCAGGTGGAGCTGAGGTACAATGAGTGACAGGAGAGTATTTGCTCCTTTAAGGGTAATGGCTACTCAACTCCAGATGATTGAGGGTTACATGTGGCCAGATGTTCTCAGATTTTTTTAAAGAAGCCAGATGCCCAAGTTTATATAGTAAATATTCCAAATCCAACAATATAGAAGAGAAAAATCAAAGAAATTCTAAATCCTAGGCAGTACAAATTGCACAATTATGGACCAGATTAGAACTGCAGGTGACCAATTTGTTACTTCTGCAGAAGGTCACAAAGTACATGAGGAAATTCAGGCTGAAATGAGTTGGATGGGTGAAACAGATTTACTATTCCTCTAAGAAGTAACACTTTAAAATTTTACAATTACATGCCATGGTTTTGTGTCTTTCTCTCTCTCTCACACCCCTCCTTCCTCTACATCTTCCTCTATCTCTATTCTCTCTACTTTTCCTTACATTGTCTGATTGTACCTACACCATTGTAATTGTCAAATCTGTCAGTCTTTCCTCTCTTTCTTTGTATCTTTTCTATGTACCTGTGCATGTGCATATATGTGTTTATATTTGTGTGTCTATGTGTGTATCCCAGGATAGACTCAAACTCACCATCTTCTTGCCTTGGCCTCCCAGGTTCAGGGATTACAGGCATGTGCCTCACCATGCCTGCCTACATGCTCTTTCTCAACCTTCATTCCTTGGAGTTCTAAGTCTCAGCTCCATAAACTGAGCGTATACATGGGCAAAAAGAGTTCATGTGCAATGAGAAGTTTTCCTGTCCCCACAACTCATCACCGGAAGGCAAAGGCTTATAATCAGTCAGTCATATAAATCAAGATTTCACCTTTAAGAGGGAAAGAGGATGGACTTAGGTCCACACTGAGGTATAAGGTCTTTGCTCAAGAGCATCTTAGAAGCTAGAAGAGAAGGTAGGAAGCCTGAATTTTAATGCATATAAGGACAGACATTATATATTTCTATTATATTTCATAAATGTTAAACCACATTCATTTGCTATTTTATCTCATTTTATCTTCAAATATGCATCAACTAAATGTGGGATTTTAATATCCTCTTTACAGAAATACCTTCAACATGACTCAGGAAACTCACAAACAGAAATTACATAACTTAGGACTGAGGATGTACACCTAGCATGCACAAGATCTCAGGCTCAATTTTCAGTACAACAAAACAAAACCTAATTTCATATCTTGGTCATTTTCTTAGTATTTGGAATGTAGTCTTACATACGAATATACTGTTGCATGAAGACTATGATGTATTATATTATTATTTCCCAAAGAAAATATTTGTATTTGAAACTCTAGCATCCATTGTTACTATATATTAGGATAAATCTTCTAATGAGATAATTAAAGCTAAATAAGATTGTAAGAGTTGGACCCTAAGCCAAGATCACTGGTGTCATTATAAGAAGAGAGAAGTATCACAGTTGCATAACAAAGAAGAAAGACCATACAAGGTCACAGCTAAAAGGCTACAAGCCAAGGGGAGAGGTGCAAGGAAAATCCAGCCACGCCAACACCTCTTCCATGTCTTTCAAAGCACCAGAGTTAGGGAAGGATACATTTATGTTATTTAAGCCACCTAGTCTGTAACATTTGGTTATGGAAACCCTAGCAGACACATACAAAAATATTAAATGTTATCTTGATAGTTTTATGTTTTCTTAGTTGTTGAGTTCAATCTCTTTTTGGGACATGACTGTTTATTATAACAGCTTAATTTAATAGAGCTGATTTACAGCATCTCAAATGCAGTATTAGGATGATCTAAAATGGTATAATAACAGAGCAGTATTGTATTTTGTGATCTATGTCTTTTGTTGATACAGATGATCTTTAACCAACCTTCTGTCCTCATTCAGAAGGAAAGCCTAAATTATTAGGTCTGTACAGACAAGAATTAATTATATTCTATGGAAATTCAACAATAAATCCTGTTAGAGCTTCATAAAATTAGAAATTGTAAAATATATTTTATTAAGGTACTTTTCTGGCAAGTTTTTATCATCATAGTTCTTCTGTGAAAGCATTAAAATCCTAATGAGTTCTCCACGCAGTCCCTAATGCACTCATCAAAATAGAATGAACAATCAAGTTCTCAAAATCCTGAACGCAGAGGCAAAGCAAGTTCACAGAGGAAGTCATTGTGAAAGGGAGTCATTTGCAGAAGAATTAAAGCATCTATGGAAAATCTGAAATAAAAAAGAGAACAAAATTCACAGATGTCACTTAAAGTTGGCTCATAGTGAAAGACAATCCTGAAGTTATATCAGAATGAGTAATAGGAAAAGGATAAGAAATTTCCATAGTTTGCTTCTCTCACAAGAAAATGTATATATATTTTCCATAAAAGCACATATTAGCATATTTCTGATTCTGGCTTAGACAAAGGAGTGGGTATTACATTTAACTTTCACTATAAATACTTATGTATAAGACTGAGCAAAACATATGAGTTAATTCAGTTCATACATTTGAAACATAGAGAAGCAAGTCTGTGATCCTGAAGAGAAAGTACATACAGAAGGTTAGTACTACATTTCTGAACTTTATGCCTGGGATTACAGCCAAACCCTGATACTGCAAAGTAGAGGCAAGCAAGCAGCAGTCATACCACTGCTCACAGAGAGCTGACAGCAGTTTCAAGACAATCAAAGCAATTAAAATTTATGCAGTAGGGTAAGATCTGAAATACATTCCAAACAGCCAAAAACAAGTTCTCTTGTTACCTTTGGTCAAATACTAAGTTGAGCTTGCAATATATGTGAATCCACAGGACATACTGAGAGCTGGGAGCAGACTGGAGGTTTTAAAGCTTACGTGGTATGGTGAAATAGATTTCTGCCAGTCTACAGTGAAGTAACTGTATTAAGACAATCATTCAGACAACACAGCAGAAAACCCATCCTCAGGACTATAAACTATACCCTAGTATTGGAGAGCTAAAGAACCAATCTAACAAAGCATAAAATTGGGTCTTCCTTTAAAAAAGAAAATGAAAAAAGCTGGGAACTGGTGGCTCACACCTATAATCCTAGCTATTCAACAGGCTGAGATCTGAGGATCACGGTTCAAAGCCAGCCAGGGCAGAAAAGTCCATGAGACTCTTACCTCCAACAAACCACTAGAAAACCGGAAGTGGCGCTGTGGCTCAAGTGGTTTGAGCGCTAGCCTTGAGCTGAAGAGCTGAGGGACAGCACCCAGGCCCAGAGTTCAAGCCCCACAAATGACAACAAGAAAAAAAAATGTGATTCACTGCCATCAGTTAGTTCTAGTAGATAACAAAATAAAAGCATACGAAAGTACGAATCTGTATTCACCATTGGAACAAGGATGTACGTATGTGTTTGTGTATGTCCGTGTTTTAGAATACATTTTATTATTAGTTAGTATGACAAGGCAGTGTCCACCACAGGAAATAGTTCTTCCCATGCTTACACATCTCAAGGAAAGGCAGATACCATTTCAAGGGGGCGGGACCATAGGGTAAGACAACAGGGTCCATCATGAGTGAACAGCAGCAGGAGAAAAACCTGAGCAAGGGCCTTACTATGGCTTTGTGAGGCCTAACACACAAGGCAGGGTCAGCAGGTTTAAGATTGTCTAGTTCAAATACTGCAATGGGTTGTAGAGAACAGAGACTAAGCCTATTTCCTGGAGCATGGCTCAGGAATGTTTAGGGTAGATGAACAGTGGCACATCTTTGAGCCCAACAGTGGACATCTTTGAAAGTGTGGCCTCTGATTGATTGATTTGCATATGAAAATGATGTACATAGGCAAGCAGTTTAATATCTTCAGGAACTTTTAGCCCTGAGAGAAATATTGCCTCTAGGGTCAGCAAAGCTCTTAAAACAGAAGATTAATTTTAAAAACATGATTAATCTGCTGTGTTCAAGGAGTTAAAGGTAATAAATACCACAATGTGTGAGCAAAAAACAAATTGCAGCCATGAAATGGAGAATACAAAAAAATCCTGCATGACTTATCTACTGAAAAATACAACAATTAAAATTAAAAGGTCAGTAAATGGAGTTATGATCTTATTAAAATTTCTCATAAAGTACCAGTACAGTACTCCTGAAGAAAGAGCAATAGAAAGCATCAACAATCAAGCTAGAAAGAAAATACTGAAATAAACAGAAAAAAAAACAAAGCAACTGGGGTTACAGGTCCATATTAAATAGTTCATCTTGTTTATTATTAGAATAGTAGAATGAAAGAGCCGTATATGAAGAAATAATATCCAAAACACCTATAAATCTGAGAAGTTCAACAAAACTTGAGCAGGAAAGATGGAAAGAAATGACATCCTGGTGTCATCGTTAAATCCTGTGGACGTCAAAGACAGCAAAAGCATAATCTTAAAACAAGCAAAAGAAAAAACAATATAAATAAGAGAAAGTAATACAACACAGACATTCTGAACATTACAGAATACAGTCACATGTAAAACAACAGCAAACTATTAGATAAAATAAGGATAAAATTCTATATTCACAAAAATATAATGAAGGGAAACTAAAGACTTATCCAAGTAAACAAAACATGAGCAAACTATTTATATAAGGAGAATATATGTTCATATTTCTTCCTGAAGACAGGGACAGGACATGGTGCTCATCACCTAAACTACATGCTGCGCTACAGAACCTGAGAAATAAAGAAAGAACAACGTAAAAATAGTGGAAAAGAATGAATGAAACTATCCTTCACAAACAACATCATGATTGATATAGAAAATAATGAAAGAAAAAAACATTAAAATACATATCTAAGGGTTCATTTTCCTGACATCACATTATCTGACCTTTTCCGCTTGACTCATACATATACTAGATATTGCAAATAAGGGAAACCATGGGACCTATGTTTCTTTGGGCCTGGCTTACTTCACTTAATATAATTTTTTCCAAGTTTTTCCATTTCCTAACAAATGGGGCAATGTCATTCTTTCTGATGGAGGCATAGAATTCCATTGTGTGTATATACCACATTTTCTTGATCCATTCATCTACTGAGGGGCATCTGGGTTGGTTCCATATCTTAGCTGTGGTAAATAATGTTTCTAACGCATTTATAAGATTATCTCTTTGTTGCTTTGTATGTCCCTCCCCCACAGTATAACCCCTGCTTTCACTATATTTGATGTCAGTATAACTTGTGGAGGAGATGGGGAAAAACCAGTTGTTTAAGGATACAGGTGGACCTGTTGCAACAATGAGAAGTACAAGTTGTCATGTCCAAAACGAGCTTTACAATGTCGGTGGGGGGGGGGGGGGAGGGAGGGGAAGGAGAAGGATTGGGATTGGGGGGAAGGGGGGAGGCTGGGAAGGGATGGGAAGGGTAAACAAAGGAGGAGGCTGCAATGCTTGGTAAGAAATGTATGCATTATCCTGCCCATGTAATTGTAACCCCTCTGTACAGTACGCTCACAAATAAAATAAAATTAAATTTAAAAAAAAGGAAAATAATGAATAACTTTGAAACTTATCTAGCTATCAAGTGAATTTGGATAGATCAGAGGACACAAGGCCAATTTAATAAATCTACATATTAGTATCTAGCAACTCAAAAATAATCTCTAAAATAATGTGATTGACTAGAGGACATAAAACAAAATTATGTTGGGCAGAATGCAAGCTTATGCAAATATGTTAACTGAAATATGGTAAATTCAACTGAGAACTTAAATACTATAATTTCTCAGAAAGGCAAAGTCAAAGTTCAGCAAAATAAACACTAGGAAAGGGGTACTTGAAAGCGGTGGTATGGAGTCAAGGGGAATGAGGTAGAAAGTGAAAAGGAGAAGAGGGTAAAAATGAAGTCAAGAATTCAATGTATATCTATCCTACAAAATTAAGTAACATGTGAGAAGAGGTGTGTAGGAGAGGAATGAGTGAGACTCTTTTTTATTTATTTATTTATTATTGTGAACATACTGTACAGAGGGGTTACAATTACATGGGCAAGATAATGAGTACATTTCTTGTCAAGCATTGTAGCCTCCTCCTATGAGTGAGACTCTTGAAAGGGATCATCACATTGATCAAGATGAATTGATTCATAAGTTGCCCTGTTAAATGGTAACTTTTGTACATTTACTTAAAGATAATTTTTAAAGAAATTAGAAAAAATGTATGGGTAAATTAATACAAAAGTATGGAGACGTGTACCCTGAAACCATAAAACATTTCCTGGAGAAATTATGAACCTAAATGAAAAGGAAACACATCATATATAACATGGTATTGTTAAGAGGTCATTGGAGACAAATTGTTCTCAAGGCTGAACACATTTCTAGTCAAAATAACAAGTCATTTCAATGAAATTCACTCATTGATTTTAAAGCATAAACATTCTGAAGTTTTAAAAATAAAGAAAGTAAGTTAGTTATGATGGTGGTTTTACCACTAATATCATCTGCTTTGGAGATAGAGATTAGGGAAGGTTAAGAGTTAAGCCCAACCCAGGCCAAAAATTCATAAGTCCTCACATCACCCAATAAAGCTGGATGTGTTGGTGAATGTTTGTCATGTCCCTATATCAAAAGTGTAAACAGGAGGACCATGTTCAAGTCTGACCAGGCTTTATACTGTAGACCCTATTCAAAACAAGAACTAAAGCAAAAAGAGCTGGGACAAGGCTCAAGCGGCCAAGTGCCTACTCTAGCAAACACAAGATTCCTACGTTCAATTCCCAAAATAGACAAAAACGAAAACAAGAAGAACATAAAATAGTCAAAACCTTTTGTTATCTGATTTACAGACTGCTTATAGATCTATAGAAACTTAGAAAACTAAAATTTGAGATAAATACAAATTAATTAAGCAAGCAGAATAGAAGGTAAGTTCATAATTACATTGAGATAATTAAATTGAAGTAATTAATAGACCTAATATTTAAACAAAAATAAACTTCTAAAGAAAACACAGGAAATGTCTGTTTATATGACAAAGAATTTAATTCAATAACAAGCAGCCCCAAAATGTTCAAAGATTTAAACAGACATTTACAAAGAAACACATACAAATGGCCAAAAGGCAAATGGAACTAAAAAAGAGCACGTGGAGACCTGACTTGCATCAAAATGGCTAAATGTAAAAGAATGCTAATTATTTGCAAAACCATGGATCACTAGAAATCCTATAGTTTGTTGAGAATGCAAAGTGACATTACTGGACAACTATTTGGTAATATTTTTTAAATAAACTTAAGTTTAAACCTATTTTATAATTAAGCAATTTCTGCTCCTAGATATTTATCTAGTAATAATGAAAACGTATTCTCACCAAAAGCTTGTTGAACAATGTCCCTTGAAGACTGATTCTAAATAATATAAACAAAATATATCTTGACATCAATCAGAATTGAGAGCAAACTTGGCTGTATTCATACAATTCAGGAAGGTCAATCACATGCCAGAGACCTGGCTTATGCATGTGATGTCACAAGAAGTAACTATTCACTAACTATGGTAATATCCACCTATAACTTCACACTTCTAACACTTACATTGATCTTTGAATTGAATGGCAGCCCTTGGCTCTATCATGAGAAATTTTCTCGAAGAACTCATAAGGTGATTATGAATTAAACCTTCTGATAAGTATGTGCAATTATATGTGAAAAAATGAGCCAAAGTATTTATATCTTGGAAACTGACAAAAACTACCATTTTGAATTTTGTTTGTGGGCAGGTGTTAGATATTTATCAGCAGATCACAGAACACAACTCAAAAATAAAAAGAACTGTATTTGATGTTGTTATAATTTGTGGAGGGGAAGGGAAAAAACAAATCGTTTAAATAAGGATACAGGCGGACCCATTGCAACAATGAGATTACAAGTCGTTATGTCGAAAACGAACTTTATAACTTTGGGGGGGGGGGGGAAGAGGGTTGGGTGCGGGGTGGGGGAGATGGGATGGGAAGGGGAAACAAAGGAGGAGGCTACAATGCTTGATAAGAAAGGTACTCATTATCTTGCCCATGTAAATGTAATCCCGCTGTACAGTATTTTCACAATAAAAAAAAAAAAAAAGAACTGGGGCTGGGAAGGTGGCTCAGTGGTACAGTACTTGCCTTGCATGCATGAGGCCCTGGGTTCGATTCCTTAGAACCACATAAGCAGGAAAAGCAGGATGTGGTGCTGTGGCTCAAGTGGTAGAGTGCTAGCCTTGAGCTGAAGAGCTCAGGGATAGCACCCAGGCCCAGAATTCAGGCCCCACAACTGACAAAAAATAAAATTAAAAATAAAAAGAACTGCTAGTATCTAAAAGCATGGCTGAATCTTTGAAGATTATGTTAAGCCAAAGAAGCCTTATGCAAATGTCTAGGTCCATACTTTATGTTGAACTAATAGAGAGAGTCTAAAACAAGAAAAAAAAACAAATCTCTGTGTGTAAGAATCTACGCTGGTTGTCTACAGAGATGGTTCAGGAACTTTCTGGGATAATGGAAATGAAGTATTTTTGATTTAAGCAAAAATTTCATATACGATCCATCTGTCAAAATCCATTGAACAGTATACCTTTTATCTGTGTACTTTATTAGATGTAAGCTGCATCTCAATATAAATGCGATGCTAACAAGAGCATATGTTGGCTCTATTAATACAACACAAGATTATTAAATAGCTAACTGACTGAACAAAGGCAGTAATTTACACACAAAATAGTGCTCAGCTCCACTTTCACGTGCTGTAATTTTACCTCTCACTAATATCACTAGGCTGCCATACAGGAAATAGAAAGTCACCTTCTCATAGATTTTCTTTACTATATCAACAAACTTATGGACAGTGTATCTGCTGAAAAGTGTAACTTTTTAACCAATATATTAACTTATGTTTGGAAAGTGGTCCTTCTTTCCCTCTTTTTCTGAGTGTCATCTTTAGGCTAGCCACAACTTGACACATTATACATCATACACATGATCATTAAACTCTAAAGTCACATTCCATAAGGATGTAGACCCATGAAGAAAATTCTCCGCATTTTATTTGTCAATTTTCTGGAGAACCTTCTCTGAAATTCAAATGGAAAGCAAGTTTCCTTTCTCCTGTCTCAAGGCACACTGTTTATATCTCAACATAGCATTTATTTTATTCTACTAGGTTTTATGGGTACTTTATAGCTTATTTTATATCTCCATCAAATTAGTTTTACCTTAAGGGCAAGAACCAGCCCTGTTCATCCTTGTTTCTCCAAGCATACCTATAATATGCGGGTTTATACAGGATTCGGGGGCCACTAAATATTCGATAAATTGTCTTGGGTCTTTTCCAGGATAACTTTATATGACATGGGTCTTTTCCAGGATAACTTTATATGACATGAGCCACATTCCTACGTAACAGAGCCTTTAGTCGTCAATTTATATGGGCTCACCTCTTGTAGGCATATCAAATATGTCATAAACTTCCATTCTTTCCCAACTGCATCTACTGAACTTTTACCCATCCTGAGTATCAACAGTAACAACAAAAAAAAACACTCTCAGCAGGCAGGAGAAAGAAAGGAGAGAAAAAATTAATGGCTTGATAAGAAAGGCCCATGTGCCAGACAATATGCTCTTTGCCATTTTCTCATTTAATATACCCAATAAGCCCATTGCTGGTTTCATCTGAACATTGAGTAAACTGGTTTTCAGATATATAATCTCTTGCTTTCAACTGTGAAGCTGGCATGTCACAAAACCAGTTCTCATGCTAAACCCATATGAATGAATAAACCTTACAGAAAGGTACAAATAAAAATCAACTTGTGTGTGCTAAAATAAAATAGGATGATTCTACATATATAATAAAAATACCTTCTTTTTGCGGGGGGCCTTGGTTGTGGGGCTTGAACTCTGGGCCTGGACTCTGGGTGCCCAGCTCCATAAGGCTTCTATCTCCTAATCCTTGCTACACAGGAGGCTGAGATTGAAAGACAGTCATTTGAAGCCAGCCCAGACAGAAAAGTCTCCATGAGACTCTTATTTCCAATTAGCCACTCAAAACCCAGAAGTGGCATTATGGCTCAAGTGGTAGAGCGCTAATCTTGGGTACAAAGAGGCTCAGGGAAAGTGCCCAAGCCCTGAGTTCAAGTCACAAATGACAAAAAAGGAAAAAAGAGGAAAAAAAGAAAAAGTCTCACAGGCTTTCCTTCCTCAGCTGGCTTCAACCTACAAACCCCAGGATCTCAGCCTCCTGGGATGATAGCTGGGATTCTAGAGGTGAGTCACCAGCACCCAGCTTGCATTTTTTTATTCTCATCATGTTTTGGTTGTACAGTTGATACCTTAAATTACATTATGAAAAATCCTCACATCTAACTAAAAGAGAAAAGAAGTTGCAGCTACAAAGCGAATGCTGAAAGTCCCTATCTCACATCCTATTCATGCAAGTAGATAAAATAAATAAATAAAATAGCCACAGTAAAATACAGACAAAAGAGTAGGTTATGAAACACATCAGCATGCAATCATTATATTCGTTTGTCCTTAGAAATTTTGGAGTAACAGGACTTAGTAGATTGACAAGTCTTTTCTAGATTCTTATGCATCATTAGTTACTTAAAGCCATCATCAAAGTATGTTAGGAAAAAAAAGAATCAACAAGATTTCGTTTAACCACCAAATCACAAATAATAGGAAAAAAACAATAATGTGAGCATTAAAAAATAAACAGAAAGGAGAGATTTACGCAGAGTAAAAGATGAGCCCTTTCAAAAAAGAATAAATTTTCATAAGGAAATTGAACAAAATGTCTAAAGATAATATTTTTATATGACAGTGATGATTCTAGATAAATGTAATCTAAGTGATATATTTTATCAGACATTTGCTTCTAATGCTAGAAAGTAGAACGTGTTTTGCTTTTATACAATAGAAGTATAGACTGTTTATTTTTAGGGATATATCAAGCCATCTGGAAATTCTGAAATGTTGAATGAAAATTATTATTAAACCACACTTGATTCTGTTGATAATTTCCCTTATTTTTACAGTTTAAAACAGAAGTGTTTTCTGTTTATGTTTCTTGGCTTGATAATTTCTATTGTATGTGTATTCTGTACATCCAGTAGGAAATGATCTTCATACCTGAACTAAATTCTTAGCATCACTAAAATTTCTCCTAATATGTGTCCAATGCCTGTCTATGTCTCAGAAATGGCATCATTCTTCCATTCAAGTTGGTGATGTTCTGCTTCCTTAATCTTTTAGAAATCTACCTCTTTATTTGGAAATAAAAAGCACTGTGTTTTGTTTGTCATTTAGCTCATTTCAATTTCCATCAACATATGTTTAGGTTTTTGCTGAAAACATTCTGTTTGCTATATCAGAACTGCAGAGGGATTCAAGAGAAAACCTCAACTGGGTTATTGTCCTCAAATTCAAGCTCTTGTTCTTGGCCAGCTCTGTGTAGAATTTTACACTACGTCCTGAATAACTTTATAGTTGGACAGTTCTAATTATCTATTCCCATGTCTCTTTCTCTTGTCGCATGATGGTATCTCTAAGGGAAGGGAAATGTACAGACTGAAATGCTGTTCATATACTAAAAACACAAAATAAAATCTTCGCCAATTATTTTAGCACCATGCCTCTAAGTGGACTGCCAGGTGGGCTCCCAGTGGGCATACTTGATAGAGAAGAAGGGTAGCAGTTGTCAGGTGCAGTTATAACATTACATTCGTATTTTAAACTTGACTTCCAGGGGCGTTTGAGATACATCTCACTTAAACCAAGGGCTTTTCCTCCCATTTCAGCCTGTGCATAGAGAGTACAGCTGAATTAGGACATCTTGGTTTTTTGGAAAAGAAGTATCCCTTTTTTTTCTGCACCTCAGGTAAGAGAAGAAAGAGATAAAGGAAAAAAAGGGAGAGGAAGAACAAGGAGAGAGGAAGAGAGAAGAGAAAAGAGAGAGGGAAGAAGAGAGAGGGAAGAAAAGGGAAAGGAAAAGGGAGAAAAAAGGAAAGGAATGAAGGAAGGAGAAATAGTTTGTCATTTGACTAAACTATTTCAAACTCCTGCATTATCGTTTTTTCTTGTAACATCACTAAGGGTGCTTTGACCACTGCAAATATTCTTCTATGTTTTATTTTTCCCTACATCGATGGAATTGTATTGCAGAGGTCTTATGCCTCTCAAAGATTTCTTGACTTCTTCAGTCAAAAACTGAGACTTAAAAATAAACTAAGCTAGGCTGGGCGCCGGTGGCTCATGCTGTAATCCTAGCTACTCAGAAAGCTGAGATCTGAGGACCACGGTTCAAAGCCAGCCTGAGCAGGAAAGTCTGTGAGAATTTTATCTCCAATAAACCACTAGAAAACCAGAAGTAGCACTGTGGGTCAAGCAGTAGAGCACTCACCTTGAGCTGAAGAGCTGAGGGATAGTGCCCAAGCCAAGAGTTCAAATCCCATGACCAACAAAACAAAACAAAACAAAAACTAAGCCAGGTGTGGCACTAACCATCCCAGCACTGGGAAGGCTGACAAGAAGTCATGAACTTGAACCCAGTCTGGATCACATAGTGTGTTCCAGACCTTCCTTAGCTACATACTCAGGAATTCAATTTTTTTTTGAAAATTAAAAATAATAAAATCAATAAATAAGCTAAATCACGTGCTTCTCAATCAATTTTCTCCATTGGGTTGCCTTTATTAATAAGTTTAAGTGTACACCAGTGGCTCAAACTGATAATCTTAGTTATCTGGGAAGATGAAATATAAGGAATGAGGTTGGAAGCCAGCTAAGGCAGGAAAAGTCTGTGAGACTCTTATTGCCAAGAAACTACTCAGAAGAAGCTGGAAGTGGCACATGACTCAAGTGGTAGAGTGCTAGCCTTGAGCAAAAGGAGCTCAGAGATGGAGTCCAGGCCCAGGGTTCAATCACCAGGATCGGAAAAAAAAATGTTTAATACATAAATTTTTTCTTTTTTTTTTCTTTTTTTATTGTGAAAATACTGTACAGAGGGGTTACAATTACATGGGCAAGATAATGAGTACATTTCTTCTCAAGCATTGTAGCCTCCTCCTTTGTTTCCCCTTCCCATCCCTTCCCATCCTCCCCCCTCCCTGCCCCTTACCAATCCTCCTTGTTCCCCCCCCTCCTTTCTTCCCCCCCCCCCCCCACCAAACCAGCACCAAAGTTGTAAAGTTCGTTTTCAACATAACGACTTATACATCTCATTGTTGCAATGGGTCCACCCCAGCTCCTCTGGGACACAGCAAAGGCAGTACTCAGGGGCAAGTTTATAGCTCTGAGTTCCTACATCAACAAATTGGAGAGATCTGAAACCAACAATTTAATGAGACATAAAATTTTTTTTAATCACAAACAAACCTATCAATGCTAGCTTCTTGTAAACAGCAGAAGCGTTATTTTGAAAGTTACCTGTAGAGTTGCCAGATTTAGCAAGTACAAATACACCATACACACTTAAGTTTGAATCATTTTAAAACTGACACTGGACATGCATGCACTCATTTCCACTGGAATTAAGGTCTAGCTTCAGGAAATAGGAGATTTAAAAAGTAGCTAACAAGGATTTCTTGACCAGAGGGAACATTTTTTAAAAATATCTTAAGTATCTGCTGTCTCTAATACCAGCAAAGAAAAGGCGGCTAAGTCAACAAGTAGAGTTTAGAAAAGGTTACATCCTTTACTGAATCTGTGTCTTCCTTTGGTGAGACATCAAGGGTTCCCTCTATTTCAAAGTTGACTTATCAATTTAAAAGAACATAAGCTACTAGAGAGAGGTCCATAAGGTAGATTTCTCTAGTTCTTCATCCTGAGTCATAATCTTCAATAACTAGAAAGACATAAGGGTGACACAGGTGAGAATCCATGCCACAGAGAGAGTGAACGCACAAGACACAATCAATAGTTAACCATCTTATATAAACTTGCACAATTATTCAAGTGACCCCAGCACCTACGAGAAGAGCCAGGAGCTAAATAGGTATCACTCACCATCGATGACTGGCAAACGTGAAGACAATGCATGTAATGTGTATCTAGAGATATAAAGAGACGTGCCATTGTACTTGAAGTTATTGTGTTGTTGCTTGATCCATTTCATTGAGCTCTTTGATAAAGCTTAACCAAAGCCAGAAATAGAGGCAGAAAAACTAAGTCAAAGTCTTCATGGAAAGGCGGCATTTCCGTAAATGTGGTAAGGTAAGCAAGGAGTGTGAAAGGATCAATCCTGTGTTGTGTCTGTAACAAATGTGATCTTCCAATATTCCAGTTCTGTCTCCTGCCAAACTCATGCTCTTTCTTCAAAGACTGTGTTGCACATTATACAGTCACCCACGCATTCATTTGCGTATTCGTTCATCAATAGTGTGTAAGACAGTCTAATTTTCTACTAAAAATTGACTATTCCCAGCACCGTCCACATGTGCATACAATGCAACCCCTGGCTTTTGGCCTTCCATTTCCTGACAACAGCCACTGATTGAAATCATCAGATTAAATATCACAGATACTGTTATCAATATTTTATGATTGTACCATGACTAATTAGTTATTTTTTCTTAGTGGAACCATTTGGACAGAGGCTGAGCAATATTTTCCAAAAGATGATTTCAAAATTTCCAGCTTCACATTCTTAAACAATACATCCATTTTTTGCACTTAAGTGTGGCCATGAATTGCTATATGAGATATTAACTCCACTTACCTTAAAGGAAGATGCAGACAATTTTACCAATTGCTAATTTATTCTGTAACATGAGACTATGCATTTTATCAATTATAATGAGAAAACTAAATTTGGAGATTGTAATATACTGTAGCAGTAGATTTCTTCACAGTAGAGCAAAGAGACGATTACTTTTCTCTTCTCCTTTCTTTCATTTGTCCCTTTTCTTTCTTTTTTTTTTTTGTCAGTTGTGGGTCTTGAACTCTGGGCTTGGGCACTGTCCCACAGCTCTTCAGCTCAAGGCCAGTGCTCTACCACTGGAGCCACAGCACTACTTCTGGTTTTCTGGTGGTTAATTTGGAGACAAGAGTCTCACAGGCTTTCCTGTGTGGGCTGGCTTTGAACTCACAAATCATCTCATAACAGCTGCCAAAATGGACTTGCAGGCAGGAGGGCTGCATGGAAAACCAAGTGCAGAAGGTCTGCCCGGCTCAGCCTGGAGCAGCAGGGTAGAGTGCTCGCTAGTATGGATGGTGCTACCTATAATAGAGACAGAGTTGTTTTGATGAGGGTGGCATTATGGAACGTCCCAGCCATAGCCAATGGGAAGTAGAGCAAGGTTGTTCTTTTGGTAAGTCAATCAGCTATCTTTATTTTAGAGGTGATCAAATACGTTCAGGAATAATAAAGATGCATAAATTTATTCATAATAAACATGAACGTACCTCTTTGGTTCCAGGACTCACTGACAGAGACATAAAACTAGTTTTAGAAAGAAGAATGTCACTTGCCATTGGAGATGCGCTTTGGGATCAGCTTTATCTAGAAATGATGCCTCTACAAACTATTAGTTCTAAAGCTTGAGGAATGTTATTGTATTTCTTTCCAGTGAGAATTGTCTAAGACCAGGTGACCAATGCAACGACATAGCCCACTTGAAGTTGTTAACTCACATGCTCAGAAATGGCTAAACTGCTGAGATGTTACTCCATTAAACACCTCCTGTACACATGGTTCGGTCTCCGACTGTGTGTGTCATACCACATTATATTTACCTGCTTCCTTCTCCATCACATATTCTGAAACCATAACAGAAACCAAAGTAATTACACTGGAAAATATTTATAGTAACAATTATCATTTTCCTTAAAACGAGCAACGAAAGATTAACCAATGGCAATAACTGAGTTCCCTTAAAAGAGCTCATGCTCATTGAGGATGTTGAAGTTTGATTGTTGCTCAAGCTATAGCATTGAAGCAAGGGAATCAGAGGCAAAGTTTGCAAGATGGATGGTGAGCAGAGGAAGATACAGCCCTGAATAAATGAGTCATCTGGATGGAGAACTGTCCTAATGAAGAAAGAATGGTACTGGAGGCTTTTCACTGAGCAAAGGACATGCCAGGATCAAGGGAGCATGGGCTAAAGCATGTAGCACCCTGAGGAGTCGTTCCCCTACAAGATTTCTTGTACTTAGGAGACCACAACTGGGTTACTTCTTACAAAGTTAAACCAAACTTAAAATAAATTCCAGTCCCTGATGTTTTGCACAAAGGCAGAAGAATGAAGACCTTGATGGCCCAAGAGGGAGCAGGAAGATTTTGTACAGCCCTCCACACCAAGACAGGTGCAGATTGGCTACATCTGGGCTTTCTGATCATTCCTGATTGAGTCCCCTTTTCTCTGTTGCAATCCTTGGTTCAAGCCACAAATGGAGGATGCATCTCTTCTACTGAGGGTACATGGGCATCTGATGAATAGTTCAACCACAGCACCTCCTCTTTCTGTCCCGATTCCCCTGGTAGGTTTGAGATAGGTCAGAGAGAATGACACTTCGTACATGCAGGGCAGTCTCCTGCCCTGTGTGTAATTCCAGGCGTTCATCCTGCCCCCTGTGCTATGTAAACTTTCTTTAAGTGTAGTGTAGGTTGTCACTGTTGAAAATAAATTGTTCGTACATGGAGAATGCAGAAACTTCCCATGTAAATTTCTCCATAGCTTCAAGTGTTGAAACTAAAGCTTGGTTTATCAAAAACACAGCTGCTTTCCTTGGGGTTTCACAAGGCTCCAAACAGTGCTTCTTTCCTTTATGAACTCGTGAGAACACCCTAAGGAAAACAGCTGCGTGATTTCAGAGAAGAAGAAACCTTAGACGAGTGTGAAGTATTGTAATTTAAATAAGAGTGCTATTTACAGGCCTTTTCAGTTTAAAATCATTTCATTATTTTATTTTATTTTGTTCTCTAAATAAGTTATCCGGGAAAATAAGAGAGCAATTATACTAGGGACTGCAGGCTTTAGAGCAGACAAATTAAAGATTTTAATTGAGAATATCAAATGTTGTAGTACATGATTAATAGAGATGTGATAGCAGTGTTTACATATGTAGGATATTTACAATATTCACTTTGTTCTCTTTCTGCATGTAGCCAACACCAATGGAAAATGACAGGTTCTATTCATTTTCTTTTTTTTCTTTACATTACTGTTTATAAGATGTAAAACTCTATAAAAAATGATAAGCATATTCCTGCTCACAGAACAAGTAATACAACAATAAAAGCCTCCATATTCAGAAACTTTAAAGAATCTTTATCTCAACTTGAGTCCTCCATTGGACACAACTTACTTGGACAAACAAGAAAGTTTATTTCTAATTATTCATGCCTAAGAATTGAGTACCTATGCCTCAAACTAACCACCTAAGTATCCATATTTAATAAAAGTACACAGGAAAAATGTCGTTTCAGGATGTTGCTAATTACACACTTGGGCAGAAGCATCTATCCTCTGAATTTTGGTAATTCATTTAAATTTTTATTCAATAAATATGTGGGATTATGAATAATATAAACCCAATTCAAACATATCTTCTATGTAACATAATTGCTTGAAGATATAGTTTAGGATATTTTGAATAGAGATATAAAAAGGCATTATTAAATGTCTCCCCAAATAATTCTGTCCCCTTTCTCTCCCCGTACCTCTCTCCTATGGTTGTGTTGGGCAAGCCAGGAATCTACCTGTGTCTGTCTATGGCTAGAGGGGGAAGTGAGAAGGAAAGATCCTCTCTAAACCATAAAAAAGTGGGAAAGAAAGAGGAGGAAAGGGCCCTAGAGAAAATGAATTGTAGCCGGCTCCAGTGGCTCACACCTGTAATCCTAGGTACTCAGGAGGCTGAGATCTGAGGATCACAGTACAAATCCAGCCGGGGCAGCAAAGTCTGTAAGACTCTTATTTCCAATAAACCACTCAGAAAACCGGAAGTGACACTGTGGCTCAAGTGGTAAACTAGTTTTGAGCTGAAGAGCTGAGGGACAGGGCCCAGGTCCCTAGTTCAAGCCCCACCATCGACAAAAATAAATGAATTAAATTAAAAAAGAATTATCTGTTGATGTTGACAATGATGTGGTGATAAAATAGAACAACAGTAATACTGTCTAGGATTAAAGAATCAAGGAGGTAGAGAGTGAAACAGACTCACCAAGAAATATGTGTCTGTAGCCCCTCTCCTCTTTTCCTCCTCCCTCCCTCCAGCCCTCCCCCTCCTCCCCGCCCCACAGTAGGTGCAGACCCCTGTTCTGCTACCAATAAGAGCACGTGTTGGAATGTGCTCTCACTGTGAGGAGTCTTGTGATTGGTTCCTTTGCATGAGCAAAGAAGCCATCCTATAATTGGGTCCTTCATTTTGGCACAGAGATGGCTTGGAGTCCTGATTGGGTGGAATTTGGGGGACACATGCCTGGCCACAGTCAGGAAGGCTGCGTTGCACTATGCCTTGAAGCCTGATAGGAAGGAAATGAGTGTTTTTTGTGCACCTCCTCTCTGCCATGTCGGAACTGGCCCCAGACTCCACCTTTTGTCTCTAGCTACCTAGCTGGGGAAGCCTAATTCTATCTCTCAAAAAATAAATAAATAAAATAAAAGAAGGACATTGAAGAGGCAGAAAGAAGAAGTTGGAAGAGGAAAGGAAGAGGAGGAAGACATGAAAATGAGAAATTGCTACTGAAATACTACTGGTTGATGTGTGCAATCAACATTCACATCTCAAGAACAAGTCTGAATGAAACAAGAGGAAAAACAAAAACAAACAAAAATAAAAGGAAAACTCTGTTGGAGGTGACTAAGGTTCCTCATACATTGAGTGAATCCATGGTTTTGCAGCGGAGACTGCCTCATGGATCACCTTTAGTGTGTCCCTGAACAGCACAGTCCTGGCACAAATGCATCACAGTTAATAGGAGCTCAGTAAATTCATCTGGATTTAGTCATACATTTAACTAGAGAGACAAATCTAAAGCACCATAGGGTTCACTGCAAAACGACACCTTGTTTAGAGTGCAAAGTCTCCTCACAACACTTTGCTCTCCTCTAGATCTGTCATGGCCATCCTCCTCCTCCTCTAACATTACCTGGGCAATTGTACTGTTGCTGCTGCAGTAGCAGCACTGACACTACCCTGGCAATATATCTATGTTGTATTCCTTCCACTTTACTTGTAAGGAAACTGGCATGTAGAAAATGAAGTAGACAAGTACATTTTAAAAAGAAATCATCCCCACTCCAGAGAAATAAGATACAAACAAACCATAAAATAAACAAAGAAGAACTTCTTATGGAAATCCTTAGTACGTTTTAGATCTAGTACCTGAAAAAGAAACTGCTTTTATCTTTAACCCTGTTTCTCCCAGCAAAGGGAAAGCCATTCAGCTTACTGAACACTTTTAGCTGCATGATTAGCCATTATGTCTATTTCCTTCTTTCTGTCTCACAATCTACAAAATTATGATCTCCAGAAAACTAGAGAAAGGAAACCCTTTTAGTCGACAGTGAATCAAATTAGTCCAAATTTTAAGACTCTTAGGACTTCTCTGAAAACGTGAGCCAGACTGTACAAAGACTAAACAGAAGCTTATCGAATCTGAATCTAAACGGCAACGCTGAGGTCAGGGAAGGTGGAGCTTAGAAAATCAACATGCAAAGTTCGTTGTCAACATAGTGTTTTGTTCATAACATTGTTACAATGGGTCAACCTGTATCCTTAGTGGTGGGGAGAGAGAGGAGTTGGGGATGTGGGGAGGGAAGAGATGGTAGGGGAAAAACAAAGGAGGGGGTAACAATTCTCCATAGGAAATGTACTCATTACCTTACTCATGTAACTGTAACCCCTCTGTACAGTACCTTTACAATAAATATATATATATTAAAAAAGAAACACATAATAGATGATAACCAGACAAAAAAAAAAGAAAATCAACGTGCACACCTATGCACATAGTGTATATAGTAAACATAACTGAAATGCTAGTAGAGGTGTGGCTCAAGTGGTAGAGTGCTAATCTTGAACAAAAAGGCTCAGGACAGTGCCCAGGTCCCGAATTCGAACCCCAGCACCAGCAAAAAGGAGGAGGAGGAGGAGGAGAAGGAAGAGGAGGAGGAGGAGGAGGAGGAGGAGGGGGAGGAGGAGGAGGGGGAGGAGGAGGGGGAGGAGGGGGAGGGGGAGGAGGAGGGGGAGGAGGGGGAGGGGGAGGAGGAGGGGGAGGAGGGGGAGGGGGAGGGGGAGGAGGAGGGGGAGGAGGAGGGGGAGGAGGAGGGGGAGGAGGAGGAGGAGAGGGAGGAGGGGGAGGAGGGGGAGGGGGAGGGGGAGGAGGAGGAGGAAGTGGAGGAGGGGGAGGAGGGGGAGGAGGGGGAGGAGGAGGGGCGGAGGGGGAGGAGGGGGAGGAGGGGGAGGAGGGGGAGGAGGGGGAGGAGGAGGAGGAGGGTGTGTGCCTTCTCCTTGCTCCTTTCTCTTTCTTCCTCATAATAGTTTAGATCTACATATGTGTTGCCCGAAAATACAATCCAAAGGAGCATTGTAAATCCAACACGGATTTAATACCAACCTAAAATTTCAAGACAGCTATACATTAACCCTTATCCAACTTAAATTATTAATTTGATTTTTTCAAGAGTATGCAATCTTTCTTTTCTCAATTTTTCCACATTTTTCTGTTTTTATTAAGCATACATGTTTTGCACCAAAGTTTCACTGTAACATTTCCCATATACACATATACAATGTACCCACAAACAAATCCATCCTTCCACCATTCCCTCTTATT
The DNA here is from genome assembly GCF_019054845.1 of Dipodomys spectabilis. Classification (NCBI taxonomy): domain Eukaryota; kingdom Metazoa; phylum Chordata; class Mammalia; order Rodentia; family Heteromyidae; genus Dipodomys; species Dipodomys spectabilis. Next base: position 10,424,491 of record NW_024870728.1, read on the forward strand.
TTCCTTTTCCCCCTTCTTAAACCATTTCAACAGGTTTTGTAGTCCTCTTCATACCTATGCATAAAATATCCATCATATAACCATATTCACCTTCCAGTGTTACATTCTAATACAGGCTGTCAGAGACCATGCTACAGATAATTTTCCTTGAACAAAAGCCTGTGATTATATGCATTGGAAGTAGGACTGCTCCTAGGGCCTCCTTTTACTTCAGTGTCTTTAATGTGACATTGTCAACCTTTGAGGGAAAGAGCCCTTTCATCCTTCAATCAGTTCCAGAAGGAGCGAATTTTCTTATCATGAATCTTGGGTATTCGATTACAAAAAGTCACTTGAAAAAATAAACAGTGACCTTTGTACTGTAATTCCTTTGGTTTGAAGCTATTAAGAATTCATTTATGATTAGAACCAATCCACTAACTGGAGGGGGGAAGCCATTAATAAATAGGAAGTAGAATTCATGAACTGTGAAGATTGTATTTGGGTGAATAAGCACAGCTGTGATATGGAGGTATTATTTTGTAATTACATCTAAATTCTTCAAGATTAAACTATTTTCACCACTCCCTCCACCCCCTTGCCACCACTGCCCACCTTTTTTTTTTTCCTCTCAATTCCCATTTCCCAGCTTGCATATCAAGTTTAAGGGCTAGTACACTGGCAGCACCAGTCCCACCATCCTCCCCTCATAGGGGAAGGACGTTGGGATGCCCACGCTGGACATATAGAGGAAAAGAGGAGTAGTCCAATGCTTCTGTGACACTGGGCCTGGCATGGAAAGAAGCCAGCCATTCTGTCAAAGCTAAACGAGAGAAATCAATGTAGTGCTTTAAATAAAAGGAGTAGAGTTCAGATCAGAACCAGGAAAGCCTCTATTTATGGTGCATGAGCAAGACCCCCTACCCCCTGACCACACTCAGGACGGTTGTGATCGTCTGACTTTAATAACTTCAGTGGTGTAAAATTTAGTTAATTGGGTTGGACAAGGGCTTTGCCTAGGGTCTTGTAAACCAAGTTTTCTTCCCCCATGATATGATGAAGATTAAAGCATAATATTTCCATTACACCAGACAGACTATCACCAACCCTCATCCTTGACCCAAATATAACCCCAAATTTAACAAGCCCTCAAGCAGTGCTCGATACCAGGAATGCATTGATAAGAAAAACTCAGATGTGCTGAACAATTCCAGTACTCCAGGGAGGCAATTTCCACTAAGACTCAAGATGACCCTCTGAGATGACAATGAGTCAGAAGGGAGAACTTGAGGCTGAGAAGCTGAGGTAGCTTAGAAGCACTGAGCCTGTATCAAATAGTCTGGCATCAGCCAAGAGATAATGACACACCAGTCTAGCACAATATATTTGTTCACTTTTATTTACTCAGTGCCTATAAGAGGTCTGCAACGTGCTGATCACTCTTCTAAGTGCTTGTGCACTTAACTTGTTTAGTTCATACCCTGTGGTGACAATACTGAGACAGAGAGAAGTTAAGCAGCTTTGCCTAGATCAGAGTTGAAGAGTAGCTGGGTCTTGAGATCCTTAAGATCTAGAAAAGGAATAATTACATGCATGAAGGAAAAGGCCTCACAGACATAGAACTCTACCCCATGATGACAGCCACAACTTCCAACAGAAGAAAAAACACACAGAATGAAGTGCATCCTCCAAGTAAAACAGACTGGAGATACCCGGTGGATGAGGGCACAATTCCTGGCATTTGGGTGGGAGACTATTTTAGCAGGTTGTAATTGTTTTGAAGGGAATAAAATAACGGTTTTTGAGAACTCACTATGAGACATTCTCCTGGTGTTTTTTCTCACTTCCAAGTTCGAAACTGGGGTCATCTCATGCTAGAGAGGTTTAGAGAGGACCTCACCGTATATTCTGCTGCCCCTGAGTGGTGCTAGACTGAAGACCACACCTCCTGTATAGTCCTGCTCTTACATTGGGCTTTAATCCCCTACATAGTTTTTTTTTCTTCATCTTTAATTACTTTAATATAAAAAACAGAGATGTTCCACACTTGACACAATATTTTTAAAAAGTTTTCAATACTCTTAAGTATTAATGAAAATAAATTTATTGACTAGCAACAATGACCACAAAATTAGTATTACCAAATCATTCCTAATGCCTGTTGCACAGACAATAATATTTCAAAGGTAAGTTGGAGAAACAGGGAATGGAACATGAACATTTTGAAACTACACGTTTCACTCATTTCTCTGCTAAATCTTGTGCTATCTAGCAGATGTATCCCAAATTATTGTAAAGACACTCACCTACGGTTCTCTATCAAGGGAGGAGTCACACAGCATTATATTTCCATAAATTTTTTAAAGAATTAATAAGCAACAGAAAGGGGTGGCATTGATCAAGATGCACTGTACTTATGAACTTATATGTTGAATTGAAATCTCTTTGCAGAACTACTTAAAGATAATAAAAATAAAATAAGCACAACAATGAATTTTTCTAGGTCAAAGAAAGCCAGCTAAAGAACAAACAAAACTAGTAATAGAGTTAGGGATGCTGACCAGAGTAAGAAAATCAGTATAATCAAGAAAGATATGTAATTATTTAACATAATTTCATAAGGTTAGATCAATGCGACTCACTGAATAAGTAACTCAACAACATTTTGAGACAAGTAGGAACATGGTCCACAGTCCTGTTCCTATTTCCTGTGTAATTCTCTTAATCTGTAAGCACTGAGTCTAATTAACACTAACATACATATTACAATGATATAAAATTCAAATCATTATTAGTAGATATATTCTTCTTTGAAGTGCACAATTTTAGAAAACTTTACCAGGCTGTGTATTTTTGAAAGGTATGGTCAGTGTGTACAGTACAGGCTAAACAGACACCTCCAATGTAATTGTTTTAATAAATAAAAGCCCATTAAGGAAAAAGAAGGTAAGCAGCATATCCTATATTAATGGTAGAAGATCTCTTTCTGAGGAAGGACTAATTGTAAGAGAAGGAGTCATACCATTCTGATTACCTTATTTGCTTTTACATTTTGTTAGTAACTTCCATGCTCCTAGATATCCAGTCAATTGTCACTAGTTTTGGCTACACTCATACTCTGCTATCTTATCCTGCCTAGTCTGACTGATAATCCTATGTGGGATGGATCTGACATAGTAACACTGACACTACTAGGTAAGACAAGATATACAACCTTAGTTCTACATAGCCAGCACTGAGTTCTGACTTCACAGTCTTCTTCCTGTTTTGGCCAAGTTTCCTATAGTTTCTAGGGTGAACCTTAAACACTACCCCATGTCACCTTCTGATTTATTACTTAAGTATCTTTATTGCAAAGGTGGTGAATAGGGGAGTTACAGTTACATAAATAAGGTAATGAGTACATTTCTTTTTAAACACCATTACCCCCTCTCTCAATTTTTCTCACTCACTCCTCCCTACTCCCCTGCCCCCACAAAGTTGTATACTTCAGTTCCAACATAGTGTCTAGTGAGGATCATTGTTGCGTTTTAGTTCATCCTTGGTCCTGGTGTTTCCGTGATATCCTTTCCTTTCCACAGATCAGATAAATTTATATATAAGACAAAGGGTACAGAAAACTAAAACAGGAGAAAAATAGAAATAACTGCATACAGGACCTAATAAGAACCTCTTGTTCCCAATTCTTGGAGTTTATGTTGATACGCTTCCTTATATATGGTCCTGTGCAGTTAGTAATTGGGTTATTGTGATCTCCTGTTAAGACTGTCATAGATATATTCTAGTTATTACAAATGAGGGAAACCATGCAACTTGCTTTTCTTTGGACCTGGCTTTCTTTGCTTAATATAATTTTTTCCAGGTCTTTCCATTTCCTTATAAATAGGGCAATGTCATTCTTTCTGATGGAACCATAGAACTTCATTGTGTATATAAACCACATCTTCTTGATCCATTCATCTAGCAACCTTTTCAAGATAGCCAATAATCTCTGTAACAAGTGTATATTTTGTTGTTTATCACTACTGCCTGTGAACAGAATATAGCTTTATATGTATATTTGGAGTGGGGGGCACCTTCAGGGCCCTGTGAAGTAGTTTTGTCTCTTACATGATATACAAAGGATTAAAGTATAGAATTTTCATTCCACAGATTTAAAATAGATGTAATTTGGCAGAATGAAAAAAGAAAGAATAAAAATAAAATAGCCCAAGATTTTTCAAGTTGTTCTAAAAACTAAGAAGGAAAAAGAGAAAGCAAAGACTAGCTTAACCAATTTTAAAGAGCAATAGAAAGAGGGCATAGAAGTGCACCATCAGATTCCAGAAATGATAAGACTATTAACAATGAGATAAATATAAATTTTAATGGCAGAGAAGAGGCCTAGGCCCAGCCACACACATACAGGGAACTCAATAAATGACACTTTACACAATGGGAGAGCCTAAGCAAAAATAAAATAACCAAATTGGTTATGTAGATCATAACTCAGAAACCAATTTCATATCGTGTTATACAAGTAAAACCCACAATTAAATAAGGTCCTTACTGTAAAAAGGGAAGTTTTACAATTTTTAGAAGAAAACATAAGATTATCATGTTCACATCTTGAAGACATATTTAAGAAAATAAAATCTTAACAAAATAAAAGTGCAAACCTTAAAGAAGGAACTTGCACATATGACAATATTAAATTAAAAGACGCTCTGAATCATGTGAAAAACAAAAGAAACAGACAAATCAGAAAGCAATGTGCAATACACATACATAATAAATAATGAATTATCCTGTATTAGAATGCTTAATATTTAGTTAATATATATTAGAAGAATTGATTTAACAAATTAGTAAAGACAACTATTTATATTTTATTGTTATTATTAAAGTGTTGTAGAGATGGGTTACCATTTCATAAGTCAGGTATTGAATATATTTCCTTTTAGGACAATGTTACCCCTTCCTTCACTTTTCCCGTTTCTCTTTACTGTCCCTACCCACAAGTTGTATAGTTCATTTGTCACATAATGTATGCTGAATGCCATGACAGATTTGTTCATGCTTCCTCCCTCACTTTCTGTGACCCCACATTGCTCCCATAAAAAGAGAAAAAAATTCCCAAAGTAAAAACACAACCAACACCACCACCACCACCACCAACAACAACAAAACCCACGTTTTCATTTCCTGGAATTTGTTTTGACAGAACTTCTTAGGAAATTAGGACAAGGAAAATGGTCAGAATGTCACAGAAGAAGAAATTTGGATGGTTCCTAAGAATAAGTAAATGGATACAACTCTATTAAGGAAATAAAAACTAAAACAAAAAGAAAGCATTTCATACTCTTTAGGATGGCAAAAAAATTAAAGTCTAAAAGTTACAGGTACTACAGATATGGTGAAAATGAGAAGTTTAAAGCAATCATCAATGGAAATACAAATTGAAATCGCCATTTTTAGAACAATTACTGCCTGCAAGTGACGTGGAGGTGTGTATACCCAAGCACCCTTTGGTTTTCTTCCCAAGATACTTAGCTTCAAGAAGAGGCTAGGGACCACATACATGGCTATCAATAGAATAGAGAAACAGTACTATATTCACGCTTGAACTAATACAAAAAGAAGATATAAATGAGCCAAAGCTACATGCATAAACAGGAATAAATCCTGAAAATACACGGAGTGAAGGAAATGTAAATTACTGTGTGTTGTATTCTATTTATTTAGGTTAAAAATCTTCTAAATAATACAATATAGTACTTTGGATATGTTTCTGGATATAATAAAATATTTGGATATAATAAAATAAAAAAGGTACATGGAAAGGGACATGATAACCAAGAGAGGGTCTACTTTTGCAGAAAAAAAAAGTTCAAAATTTGGAAATAGTGAATAGTTAAAATATCTTTTCATTTTCTTTTTACTGGTATTGGGCTTGAGCTCAGGACCTCATGCTCTCCTTTTTCACTCAAGTTGCTGCTTTATCACCTGAACCACATCTGGACTTTAGACTTTTTGCTGGTTTGTTGGAGATAAAGAAAATCGTTTGGCATCATCTGCCAGGTCTGGATTCAAAGCTGAATCCTCAGATCTCAGCCTCCTGAGTAACTGATTACACGGATGAGCCACCAGTCTTTAAATCTATAATGCTATATTTTGTAGATAGATGTGAAGATGGAAATGGTAGTATCGCTTAGCTCTGCGAGATTGATATCAGAAAATTATTATCTGGAGAGGCCGTCTTGGTTTGGACCATTAGCTCTACCTATTCTGTCTACATTATCTAGATAAATCATTACATACCGCAATGGCCAAAGTTCCCTTTTCTTCAACAATATATATTTCAAAGGGTTGTACTAAAGGTTAAATTAAAATATATACAATATAAAATATTTTAGTACATTATTAGAATACCTGGCACAGAATAGACATCAATAAAATGCTATTATTTTTATTCCTTCAATAAATATCTACACATGTATTGCCAACCTTGTAAAAATAAATTACTTGGAATCAAATTATAAGATTTCATCAATAACTTTAACTTCATATGCAATAGAATTGAATGGCACTCTTTGACCACTTATAGATATGATTCCAAAGTGCCCTAAGGTAGCTCTCATATGAAAATTCCCGTGTGTGTGTGTGTGTGTGTGTGTGTGTGTGTGCGTGCGTGCGTGCGCATGCGTGTATGTGTGCACACGTGCATAAGTGTGTGTGTGTGTGCCAGTCCTGGAGGTTGAACTCAGAACCTGCACACAGTCCTTAAGCTTTTGAGCCACAGCTACATTTCTGGCGGGTTTTCTTTGATAGTTAATTGAAGGTAAGAGTCTTATAGGCTTTCTGCCACTTCTGGCTTGGACCATGACCTGAGATTTCAGCCTTGTGAGTAGCTCGGATTATAGACATGAGCCCCCAGTGCCTTACTAAGGAATGTATATGCCAGAGGATACATGCTTATTTTTTCCAATAACCAGTAGAACTTTTATACCAAGACTTTACATTACTTGTGTGTGTGTGTGTGTGTGTGTGTGTGTGTGTGTGTTTTCATATTATGGCTTAAACTCGGCCTGGGTGTTGTCCCTCAGCAATTTTTTTAAAGGCTGGTGCTCTACAACTTTAGCCACAGTTTCACTTATTCAAAATTCTTTAAAAAATGTCTTAAAGCAGTGAGAAATGGAGAACTTGCTTTGATCATGAAAATGTTCTCTGTATTATTCAATATTGTTGTGATTTGCCACGAGTGAGCTATTAAACACTTGGAATGTGGCAAATGTAATTGAAAAATGGAATTTTCATCTAACTTAACATTAAATAATTTAAGTGGTTGCATATGGCTATTGGCTACTGTATTGAAAAAATCAGGTTAAAGCTCATCAAATGTCTAGGCACGGTGATAATCCATAGGCAGGGATCATCAAATATCAAAGGTCATCAAATGTCTAGGCATGGGCCAAGAATCCCACCATTCAAGGGCAGATGCAGGAAAATCAAGTGCTCAAGGACAACCTGGCAAACTTATCTAAAAAAACTGTAGAATAAAACTCAAGGTACCAAGGATATTTTTTTGACAAATCCATATTGAGTACCAAGTCTATGAGCAGCAGTATATGGAAATCATATAAGAGAAACCTTGTGTGCTTTGTAATCTCAAGTGTACAATCTATGAAAGGAAAACAAACACACTTGAAACCTTGAAGTGACAGGAAGCAGCAGGGACTGAGCTAATGTGAAAGTAACCTAAGGGTACATGGCAAATATCTATTTGTTACATCATACTGGACAGATCTAATGAAGGAGGGCTCCTGGGCTGTGGCAGGCTATAATCAGGATTTAAGAGATGTATATTCTACAGAAATGGACAGCAGAAAGGGGACATTTATGACACCCTGATCAGCCTAAACAGAGCAAAAGCTGTAGTGGACTTAGCTGCCAGAAATGTGCCTGGCATGGGAGATGCACCTATGCAAGAAATGGGGCTTCAAATGACCTTGTCTCACCTGCCCTCAACTTCAGCCTTGATTCTCACCATCTCCTACTTCTCACCTTCCCTCTCACATGGATGAGCTGCATTTAGTTCATCAACATGCCCCACCTATTTGCTGCTTTTCTGCTATGATTGCCCGCTGGTAACTCCTACTCATCCCTAAGACTCAGCTCAAGCATGGCTGTCCCTGAGTTGACCCTTTCTAGCCTCCTGGGTTATAGTTGATCCTTCCTCTGTGTTCTCAATGGACCAGAGGCACATATATATCTATCACTGATCTGATGATACGTTCACACTGAAGCCAGTCTTTGGTATTTGATCCAGAGCTCCTTGAATGAACCCCATGGCGTCCATCTTGGTATGCTCAGTCTTATTACACTCTTCATAAATCAAGGAGTGACTTTGCCATATAGCTAACAAAGTTTCTCCAAAGATTCCTTCACATAGTTATGGTCTGATCTTTGTGGCATTTAAGAATCTGTTAATGATATTTAAAATGGATATTTGGCCAAAAATAAAGCACCATCGTTTGAGACCAGAGATGGCAAGATAGCAAGTTTATTCTGAAAAAAAAAAAAATTAACATGCTCTTCTATTTTTACTTTTTATATGACCATATGTAGCATAACCTTTTCCAGATGATCTACATTGGAAAATGGAAAATGGTTTGCTCTCTCACTTCCATCAGGTCTTTTTCAAAGCTGTTCTTCAGGCCAAGCACAGATCTGTATCACTTATTAATATCCTCTCATTGTTATATATTCCTCCATCACATGTGTCACCACCTCAAATACTTCAGTTGTTCATATTGGCTTATTATCTGTCAGTCTCTCTCTAGGATAGAAGTAACAGTCTCATTTATTACTTTTACAGCTCCTAGGATGTTAGGAATGCCTATGACACACCATTTGCATGCATAGATGAGGGAGAGGATCAATCTGCTAAAATCAAGAGAGAGACAGACAGACAGACAGACAGACAGAGAGACAGAGAGAGAGACAGAGAGACACAGAGAGAGAGAGAGAGGTGAGGTAGCAACTTGCCATTCCTGCGATTAAAAGTAAGGATTTGCAGTAGGACCAGAGCTCTGAAGCCCATCTTTGTGGAGAAATATTTATCTGAAAATTAAAACAACTTTGCACATAAACAAGTAAACCTAAAGGGACTCAGACCTCAAGGTGTGCTACAAAGTGTGTCGAGGATGTATCTTCTATCCAGGGCACCAGACCAGAGGTTTATTTTCTAGAATAGAATGTGTTATGGACCAAAATCAAGTTCATTCAGCATGTTTTCAGGATAAAGCAATGAGTGTATCATGAAGGCCCAAATCTCCTCTCTTTAGACTTTGACTCAAATATGGAGACATGTTTTAGATTAATAGATGGAAAGGTAGAAACCAAAGAACTCTAGAACAGATTATACTATTTCTAGGTTATTTTCTCTGTATCATTTTGGTTACAGATATGTGAGAGAGATGGTAACATCAAAGATAATCAGTAAACCAATCAATCATTAGAGAATGCCATTATTCAACTTCATGGAGCCATTTCTGGTTTGTAGACTATCTGGGAAGGACTGAGCATCTCCTTCCAGCACATAGAGGATGGCTTTAAAGCAGCTAAATTGAGAAACACTAGGCCTCTGCAGTAACAGGAGGAGAGAAAGCCTACATCAGTACTGTACCAGGAGAAACAGGGCAAAAGAGTTGAGACTCAATGCTGACAGCAAGGATCTAGGTGCAAAGGAAGTCTACTGACCTCAGTGGAATATAATGAATAGCACAGGTCCTATAGACTACGGATGCCTGCAGGGACCAGGTAGACAAGAACATGGCTCAGAAACCAGTGACAGCAGAAAGTTCAGCCTAAATAACATTCATCACTTGGCTGCTTCAAAAATCACATATGTCATTTTGGAGGGCTGTTGGAGAACACACCATGGAAGTTGGAAGACTTAGTGTTTTTACTCAGAGGGCGGAGAAACCTAAAGAAATACTTGCCATGATTGTACCAAACTCTAGGAATCACATGAGCATTGAGTCATCATGAAAAAAAAAAAAAAAAAAAAACAGATACTTGGAAATGAGACTGAGAAACTGCTGAGCAGATCCAGATACCAGTTGTCAGAGACCACAGTCAGAGTCCCACAGAGGTTAGGTGTACGCTAGTGTGAGCAAATGTCAGAGACTTTTCACAATATCGGGTTCTCCTGGGCCTCCAGCACACACATCCCCTAGGGAGACCAAGTTGTGAAGTAGTTCTTCCACTTCATGCTAGGAATGTAGAAAAAAAAAATCTTGAGGTGATTTCTTCGGGGATTTTAGATTATCACACTATAATTTACATGTATATTCCATTATCTAATTTACCAGCAGCTTTCTCCCTCTATGATTTCATTTCGTCGTTACAGAACAGTTGTGGTTATTACCAACCCCATTTGAGAGATAAAGCTTAACCACAAGCTCTTAAATTTCAGCACCCTGTGTCTGGATCCCAGACGGCACAGATTCCCCCCAGATAACATGCCGATGGTTCTCATTTCAGAATTCGGGGAGTTCTGCAAACCTCCCCACAAAGAATTCTTCTCCAGTGACAGATTTGGGAACCTCATACTTCTGCTGAGTCGGGTCAAATGAGCAGGTATCAGCATGGTCCACCCCCAGCAGGCAAATGAATGGCAGCGCTCACTGCCACTTAATGGGGAGACACATGCTGCCACTGTTAACGCCTTCTGGTTTGAATTTTTAATTCCATCCCATAAAAGAGTGCCGTAAATCATCCTGCGCTCCATTTAGAGTTGCATTTTCCAAAACCATCTCTGAAGTAATTAAGGAGAAACTGTACCGGCCTCTAAATCAGTTCCCCAAGATATTCGAAAGCAATGAAAATTCCGTAGCTCACTTCCCTTTCCGTCTATCTCCTGCCTCCATCCATTCTGGTTGTGACAAACCATCGTCCCCAAGCCTTCATTCACAAAATATTTATGAGCCATTGGTGAACCTTTAGCCACTGAGAAATATAATGCTGCATGACAAAAAATGAGTTATAGGAAAGTGTACAAAGTCTCACTTTAATATAATCCATCCGGCCCCAGGTCTACCGATTAATAACCCAAAACCTGACTCCAATATGAGATCCAGGACCAAATGCAATAATCCAAAGTCTTGTGAGTGTACCCAGAGACCTGATAGCCTAACCTAATTCGCCTATTGCCAACATTTTCAAAATCAAATAAATACATAAATAACAAGTAAATCCAAAAGAGATTTCCCTTGACTCCAGGGAGCACATTTATAGCATATACAAAGCAAAGCAAGTTGAATGTTTCCCAAACATGCAGGTGCTAAATACTCATGTTTGGCAGGAATCATTATTTGCTGTATTCCCTGGATCTTCTATTTTGCTGAATTTAATTTGTTTTCGATACTTACAAGGAGTAAAGATACAAAAGTAAACCAAAACAGTTGCAAAACTGTGACAGTAAATGAGAGATTTACCACTGTGCTTTTTATGAATATATTTTAGGCAGCATAGAATTTTTTTTTAAGTAGCAAGACAATATCCATCTCTGTTATTTACTTCCCACTCTGTGCTTGATAGAAAAACAGGAACCAGAAATAATGGAGCAAGGGATACCACTGCTATGAATCATACATGCACAGAAATCATAACTTCTCTAGGAAGTAAGAAATCTGTTGACTTCTTCTTAGCCCTTAGTCATCAAAGAAAGTTGTGGATTGATGACAAACTCAAGCATTGCTTGAAAAAGGTCTCTGGAGGAGCTGGGGATTTCTGGAGTCTTGATACTAGTTAGGCGTATCAGGTAGGATGGAATGGATCTATTTTCCTGAAGCAACAAATTTCAAATATGGCTGCACCCTGGGAAGAACTGTGGACATTTGAAAGCTACTTGTGTCAGAAAACAACCCAAGACTGATTAAGTCAGAATCTCTGCAGCTGGGGCCCTGGGTCTGTTTATTGTAAAATGCTCCCCAGATAAGGCCAAATTTTGCATGTGCATAGAATCACAAGCTCCATGTTGATTTCTGTTGGTTTGATTGTGATTGATGATGATTGCCTGCTCATGGACTTGGGAACTACTCATGGTTTCAATAAGAAGTTGCAAATTTGAGGCTTTATTTAGAATAAAGACATAGTTTGAATTGCATTGTGCTTAAAATTTAACTGATACGTTGAAAAGCAAAAGCAAAAATGGAATATTTCTCATTAAGATACAGATTTCTCACTATTTCTCATATGCAGCAATGGGACGCGTTGATTGGTTCTCATTGATATTTGTCATTCTGTTAGTCGGTCCCTCCATCTTGCCCAGTCTTCCTCAGGAGGCTTGCAGATCAGATCCTTTTCTCATTAACATAACCACCGTGGCTTCTATAAGCACCAGGATAGATGGAAAAAATTACAAGGAAAGCATTTCTAAGACTCACTTTCATAAATAAAGAAATGGAAACTTAGAAAATGTGAACTGCTTTTTAGTTCTATTATTTCTTAAGCTCTGTCATACTTTCTCCAGCCCTGTTTACCTAAGCCAAACTTCGGTTAGAATTTGTTTTTGCCGATTGGCCTATTAATATTTAATGTTGTTTCTCTTTGAATTTTAAAGTAGTAATTAAATTGAACTGTTCAGAAAGAGCATATTAATTCCAATTTTTAAAATATGAAAGAGAATAAATCTTGCTCTAAACAAGAGCACAGCAAAATGTACACATTAATTCTGTAGGGTAAGCCCGGGTATCTTTTATTAAATATTTATTTCAATAATTAGAAATAAATTGAGACAACAAGAAGCAAAAAAAACCCACAAAATATATCCTGAGAAGAAATTTTCTGTACTCTAACGATCTTAGCACATTGGCTACTTCTTCTCAATAATAAATAAAAATTTACTTCTAACATGTTTGTGTTCCTGTACTATATTGTCACGCAGGATGAGGGCCCTGCTTATTATCTTGGATAATAGTATCTAGCATATAGAACTTTACAGATAATTTGTACCAAAGGAATAGTTGTAGATCCCAATTAAAATATCCAAAGAAAGTAAAGAAATCAATATTCACCGTTAAACTATGGCTACTGAAGGCGCTCAACAAAAAATTCACTAGAAACTTAAAAACTAGCTCAAATTCCCATGAGCATCAGGACTCTGCTGTGCATAATCTTGTCCATGGCCTCTGGAGAAGCAGACCCAATCATCTGCATGCTCCATTGCCACTTAATCTTTGCTTTCATGATGCAAGGACAGGTAAACCATTGAGTAGCACTGCAATGAAGAGGAAGCTCCATGGGTTATTACAACAACCTTAGTTATGACTGGCTCCACTTTACAGATGTAGATGCTGCTCTATATTTATGCACGTGGTTAGCAACAGCGCTTCCCAAACTTCTATACTACTTGGGTTCCACATTAAAAAATGCAGATTTTTTTACTTTGTAAATCCATGATCCTGAGAGACTCCTTTGCTAATATAGCCCCTGGACCTTTGAAGCTACTAGCTGAGTTTCATCACTAACATAGAAGGATGCAGCCAGAAACGAAGAATCTTAAAAGCCTATTAGGCTAGAGGCCATATTACCTGAAGTTTTCCTAATACCATGAATTATGAAATAATTACACAAACTACCATTAGATAGCATTATTCTAGACAATTTAATTATCTTCTTTTCCCTTCACTCACCTAGCTTCCTTTACTGATGTTTCTGGAGGAAGGAGGGAGAAATAGTTTTGATAGTCTAGACCCTTAATGAACCGTTGTTCATTTGGACAACTGAAAATATCTATAGTATCTCCTCTGTGGTAGACATTGAGCCAGATCCTAGGATATAGTCATAAACTGAAGAGACTACTCTGTAAACCAACCAATGGTAATCAAAAGTTAAAGAACTAAGATAGGAACAAGGAATTTGCTCAAAGAATGCATTGAACAAAAAGCTAATCATGACCAGAGGAACTTAGATCTCATTTCCAAGGACAGAAAACCAGCTGAGATGTAAGAGGAAGAGAAAAGTGACAAGAGATTGGCTAATTTTATGTGGCAACTTCACTGGCCCATGGGATGTCCATATATTCAATTCAATAGTAGTCTAAGTATGTCTGTAGGGATGTATAAATATGAATTCACATTTTTATCACAAGTCTGGATAAAGCAGACTGCTGTCTTTATCATGAGTTGTCTTCATTCACTCCACCAAAGAACTTTATAAAACAAAGCTGATCCAGGAGAAAGAGTAAGAGGAATGCCCAACTTTCTGCTTGAAGTGGAACATTGATCATTTTCTTCCTTTAGACTCCAAAGGAGTCATGGGCCCTTCTTGGATCTCATCTCCTAGCTTTCAGACTGAAATGTATACTATTGCTTCTCCTAATTCTCAGTTCTTTCAATTCACGATCTGCCTTGGATTCATCTGGATTTCCAGTTTTCATACAGCAGCACCAGGGATTCTCAGCCACCATAATTGCGTATGATAACTCCTTGTAACAAATCCTTTCTCTCTCTAATGTACTCCTCACCCCTCACACACATATATGCTGGTTTTCCTCTTAGTTCTGTTTTTCTGGAGTACCCTGAGTAACATACCACATCAAGAGTAGGGGATCAGAGAAGGGAGCACATGACATTGGTTCAGGAATAGCCCAGTCATTTTTCTCCAGTCCTGCTGGGTGTAGAATAGTTAAGTGAAGACAGGCAAGAACCTGGAAACACAAGCAAAACAGACCAGGCTGCAGTAGCTGCAGTTAGGGTCAGGACCTATAGCTCGCTCACTCTCTCTATGTACTTCTGCTTCCAATGTAAAGAAAAGATTTAAAAAAAAAAACAGTAGGCTAATGTCAGATCTGAGTTGTTATTATTATTCATTTCACTAATTTTTTTTGTAGGTCATGGGGCTTGAACTCTGGGCCTGGGCGCTGTCCCTCAGCTCTTCAGCTCAAGGCTAGAGCTCTACCACTTGAGGCACAGCACCACTTCTGGCTTTTTCTGCGTATGTGGTGCTGAGGAATCGAACCCAGGGCCTCATGCATGCAAGGTAAGCACTCTACCACTGAGCCACCTTCCCAGCTCTCACTAGTTATTTTTTAATTTCATTATTTTCATTCATTTAATTAATTATTCAGTTGGGTCACAAACAGAAGCACTGATATTTCTTCAAATATTGATTCAACAAACATCCATCCAGAGACTGTTCTCAGCCAGGCACTATGTTAGCTAAAGGGAGACCCCAGTGGACAAAGTCCCCAATGTCAAGGTTCCTGGTAGAGAGAGAAATCTAGACAATAACCAAATAAACAAAAACTAGATGTTAGATGTACCAGATTGAAGTTATTTCTATTAGAAAAAATGAAGTGGTATAGAAAATGCTGGGGTTGAAGTTGTGGGAGATCATGTACCATACTTCTCCCCAGCTTCTCTGATTTGATGGCAATGCTGCTGCCGTTTGGTCAGTAAATGCATCCCTCTCATCCTTACCTTCATGTTCACATGGCTCACTCCCATGTGTCTCTGTAAAATTTTCTCACTTTATAAAAACACAGGTCATATGGAATGGAACCCAGCCTACTTTAGTACAACTTTCTATTAAATAAGTGCACCCACAATGACCTAATCAGGCTACATTCTGAGGTCCTGGAGGTTAGGCCTTTAACATAAGGATTTCAGAAAAACACACTTCAATCCATAGTGGGAGCTGATGTCCATTATGTAATGTAAGCAGCTGATCCTCTCAGGGCAAAAACTAGCCAGAGAATAGGCAAGTGAAGACAGAGTCTACTAAAAGGACAAATGGAAGATTCCCCTCCCCCCCGACCCTAGAATAAAGCTAAGGGGTATCCCAATAGTCCAAGCAAGATCTGGGACTTGAAGAGGAAATTCAATAAGACAGAAAAGGAGGTTATAGGGCAGGAAAGTCAAAAGAAACATCATTACCATTTCTTCCATGTTGCAGTGCTTGGAGACACCTGCAGGCTATCACCTAGACCCTACCATGACAGCCATTCTCGACAGAACATCTGTTGCCTTGAAGTAATTCCCAGCATCTGAAGACACTCATTTTGAAGCATACGAGGTTCTTCAGGTAGACGGTAGACACGGATTGGTGAGACACCTTAAACTGCATGACATCAAAAGCCTGCATGTATTAACGACTTTCTAATCTTTCCAGTGTAATTTGAAGCTCTGTCACAGCATCCACCAAATAAAAATTAAATAGGTATTAAGGACTGTCAACAAGTATATAATCCCAAAGGGTTAATTTTGAACTTTTTTTTTTCAAATGGATACAATGAAGTCATGAAGAACAAAGAGGCATGTTCATGGAGAACTCTTGATGACCTCAGCAGCAAGAATACTCAACCGTTCGTTCTGTCTTCCTAGAGTCATGGAAAGAGGAGAGGAGAGGTTTCTAGAGGGAGAACAGCTTTCCCCATTTTGCTGATTAAAGCTGAGTGACTAACATTGTTCATGGTTAAACAGAATGAATTGCATATTTTTGGTACTGGCCAACTCAAAGCAGGTGGAGAAATTTCCACTAGGCATTATTCTGTGTTCTTCAGAGACCCCAGAGCGAGCAAGGCTAGGCTGTCTGTGGGTAAATGGACTGCATTTTGCCATTGTGAGAGGAGGCATTAGGGCATAAGGCCCAGGGAGCTGAGGGTCACCATCTGGGCAAAGAGCCCAAACTGGAGGGTGTACAACTGATGCGTAAGGCTACAAACAGCCAGCAGGCTGCCCGAGGCCATGACAGACGTCATGGAGCCAGGTCATAGAGAGTGTAGAGACTAGAAGGCCACAGGGCACACACGCTCTGCCGTTGGGCCCACAAGAGGTCAACGAGGGGGTGGACAGACAGGCAGCAAAAGCAGGAAGCCCAAGCCAAGCACAGGCAGGTGTGGAGGTCAAGCACAAGACCCTGGGGAAATATCAGACCTCAGTGAGAGACTGAGGTTCTGGAGGAACAACCTATAAGTGGAAACACATGCTTTTGTCAAGGAGGTGACCAGTCTAGCAGTCTAGTCTTGACCATGCTTTCTAGTCTTTGCTGTGAGGAGTGTCAAATGCCACTTCCACAGGGGCTCTTCTGAGGCCTGCAGGTGGCAACTTGCAAGCCAGCGGCCTTGGTACAGCAGTGTGCACCAGCCATGTCTCGTCTGCACCTGAAGGCAAGCGGAGGCAGGAAGGAGTTGGTGCCACTAATCCAACCTCAGTTTCCTGCCTGCACCATTATCAATGTCATTACCACGGTGATTCGTTTCTTGAGTGCTTCTTACACAGCGTGAGATACTTAGCTCCTTGTAAACTTTTTCTTATCTACTACTCCAAAGGTAAAGTACTCTTACATATCATTTTATAAGATTGTGGATTCCAAGAGTGTGAAAAAAAAAGTTGCTCAAAGTCACTAACTTGGTAAAAGGCAGAGGCAGGATTTCAGCCCATTATTATTATTTTTTTAATTACTGTACTCTAGACTGGCTTCATGGGATTATGACCTGCCCAGTTGGTCACACTGGACATGCCCAGTTTATTAACTCCGCAATCACAGCATTGAAATTCTGAGTAATTTTTTTTCAAAGAGCCACACTTCTTTTTTTCTTTCTTTCTTTCTTTCTTTTTTTTTTTTTGGTCGGTCATGGGGCTTGAAATCTGGGCCTGGGTGCTGTCCCTCAGCTCTTCAACTCAAGGCTAGCCTAGCCTTACCAATTGAGCCACAGCGCCACGTCTGGTTTTCTAGTGGTTTATTGGAGGTAAGAGTCTCATGGACTTTTCTGCCCAGGCTAGCTTTGAACCATGATCCTCAGATCTCAGCCTCCTGAGTAGCTAGGATTATAGGTGTGAGCCACCAATGCCCAGCTCACATTTCATTTTTCACAGGTCTCACAACTTAAGATTCTCTTCTCCTACGTGATCCTTTATGGTCCTCCCACTGTGACCCTCTTCTCACTGACAGAAAATCTTGGAGGGCTAATTTTCCAAGACAATGGCTTAAAGCAATGGATGTTGAGCTTTTCTTTCCCCTTGAGAGAAAGTGTAAGAAGAGACTGATGGGAGAATCAGGCTGGAGACAGAAGGTAAAGATGGATTTGCACAAGCACTTTAGAAAGCAGAAGCCACAGGTATAAGGAAGGTGAGTGACAGCTTAACCAAAACTTCTCCTATTACAGGATATATTGATCTGAGATCCTAACCAAGGTGAGAAATTCTGCATCCATCCAATCACCTGGGTGTTCTGTCTGCTTGACTAGAGAGGAGTCTTAGTCTTTAGATGGGGAAGGGAATGCATATAATAATTTCACCAAAAATTTCTATGGTTTTCTTTACATTTTGTTTAAAAAAAAGTATTTTAACCATAGTGGATCTGCAGGCCTCCGGTATAAAATGCTCAAAATCAGAGCCCTCCGCCTGCCTAAGTTCTCTGCTCTCAAGGAGAAACATTCATTTGATGATCTGAGCTACCTTGGCAGGCAGACAGACTAACAATTTTCTCCCACACCACTGTGTATCAACAGCACTTAGAGGGTGCTGCTCTCTGTGCACAATGCAGTAGCACAAATATGAAGTTATGTGCACATCTTCTAAGAGCAGGGTCAGTGGAGAATTACAAGCTTACGTTCCAGCTTCCTTATCAAGTGTTAGTGTCAGCGGTTCCTGCCTGAATCAAAACATTTATGGCCCAGGAAATAAGTTACCAGAACAAGGCACAGCAACAGAGCCAACCAGACTTCATTAGAATGCTGTGGTTTCCCGAACACGGGCAACTATGTTTCTTCCTTGCTAACCTGAAACAATCAAACACCTCTCTCTGCCTAGACTCATTAAAAGAGGTTGGTGCTCATCCTTCTCGCTCTTCACATATGATTTCCCAAAATACTGAAGGCAGAATTTGAGATTTGATAACTGATGAGTCAGCAAGCCCTTGAAGAAAACTGAAATATTTGTCTCTCATGACTAGGACGCCACTACACTAAGCAAAGACTACATGTACAGAGAAGGCATAAAGCTGCTTCCATTAAAAGCAATCTGACTAATATACTTATTATGGAAAGTTTTCATCATAGGCAATCATTGAGTTAATTTGTGGCATTGACTCATTTGGTTTAGCTATACAGATACTGCTAGAAAAGATACATCTTGGTTAAGAAAGAAAAGGAAGCAAAGGAGGAGAATGCAGTCATAATGTTCAATGCATAACGTATCAAACTAGGAAAATTGAGGGGAAGGGTAGGCTTGGGAAGGATAGGGGAGAACGGTGAAAGAGGGACAGTGATCAAGATGCATTATACTTATAAAGTGACATTCAGCATGTCACTGTGAAATATTCCGTAACCCCTTTGGAATATCACTTAAAGATAATGAAAATAATGGGGGCTGGGAAGGTGGCTCAGTGGTAGAGCGCTTGCCTTGCATGCCTGAGGCCCTGGGTTCGATTCCTCAGCACCACATAAGCAAAAAGAAAAAAGCCGGGAGTGGCGCTGTGGCTCAAGTGGTAGAGCGCTAGCCTTGAGCTGAAGAGCTGAGGAACAGCACCCAGGCCCAGAGTTCAGGCCCCACGACTGGACCCACACCCCCCCCCCCAAAAAGGTAATGAAAAATAAAACAAATAAAAAATCATTAGAGGAAAAAAGAAGCAGCATTTCCTTGTTTGATTCAACAAACCCTGATTTTACTCATTTCCTTCCCATGTTTCTTAGTTATTTAACAGACTTTGTGTTTTAGGGCAGCTTTACACTTACAGAAAACTTGAGATAGTTCAGAGTTCTCATTTCCCCTCTTTATGTCCTGTATAACTGCTACTCTTAGTACAGAACATTTACTGCAATTAATGAAACACTGTTGATTCATTATTATTAACTGAAACAACAATCAGGTTCTAGTCAGGTTTCCTGAGCACCTTTGCCTGATGTACACTTTCTGTTTCAGCATCTCAGCCAAAAAACCATATGACGTTCAGTCATCCTGTGTTGAGCATCTCCTGACTGAAAGTTAGTCATCACCTTTTCTTGTTTTTTATTGCCCTTGACAGTTTTGAGAAGCCCTGGCCAGCATATGATAGGCTATTCCTCTATTGGAATTTGACTAGGGTTTGTACTCATCCTTAGACTAGGGTTATAGCTTTAGGGAAGAAAGACCTCAGAGCAAAAGTGTGTCATTTTTATTGCACCATATCAAGACTGCAATGTCATTCACATGATTCTCACTGCTCATGCCAACCACAACCCCTTGATGAAGTAATCATAATTAGATTCCTTAATTTTCATTCAAGTTTTTGTCCTCCTTCCTCCCTTTTGCATTCTCTACTCTAGAAGTCAGGGTCGATGCAGAGCCCATAATCAAGGAATAAGAGTTTGAAATACCTTTAATTTGGAATATCTCCACAAAATTTTGTGCTTAGGAGCTTTGTGTCTTGTCTCTCACTTGGTAATTTATTTTGTTATTTATCCATATCAATATATGCTCATGGATGTGTTCTTTACAATTGAAATTCTAATATAATGTTACTTAAATCATTGATGGCCAAATTATTCCAGCTTCCAGTCACTGGAAGTGAGGTTGGTTCCTACACTCCCATGACACACTCTCATCAAGTGTAGATGGGAGGCTTCTCTATTTTTCTGGTACCAATACGTGCTCTAGGCTAATCTGTGTTTTCTGTACCATCCTATAATCAGCCATTTTCCAAAGAGCCCTGGTTTATTTTTCTAGAGAAACATATTATAAATGAATATCTGGGTACTGGCTCATTGATATTAGGCCATCTTTCTTTTTGCCTTGCAAGCTAACAGCAAAAACAGTGTATGCTTACATATGAATCTGTGTGCATACACATATCTATAAATATTTCCCTATATAGCCATCTGTAACCATATTAGTCATTTGTGTCTCTTGTTTCCCTACATGAAGAAAGGGGTTTGCATAGGTTCTCCTATCTCTTAAAATTCCTGTAAAACCTTGTGGGAGCCAACAACGCGTGTACAGGAATCATTGCTCTGGAATGGTGTACAGTATAGAGGGGAAGCTAGATCAACAGGCACAGAATGGAAGTACAGCGATCAAACATTCTCAAAGGAAATTACAAATTTTTGAAAAAGTACCCAGGAAGGCAACTTCAATTAATCTGAAAGTTTGGAAGATTCCTAAATTACTCTACCAAGTCATTTAATGATAGGGAAGGACTCACAAGAAGAAGATTGGACGTTATGTTTGTAACAGAGGGAATCATGTACACCAAAGCATGAAAGTTGGGAGCAGGAAAAAAAACGATAGATATGCCTTTTTAAAGAATAGATGTTGGTATAAGGAGTATGCGGAGGCTGCGGTGAACGGAAGCCAGGTCAATGGGATCAGCTGAATGTGTATACCTGAAGCCGAATGGACAGAAAGTCCCCAAGATCTGCATAAGGTGACTGACGTATCTGATGTGAAACTGAGTCAGGCTAAGGCCAAAGCAAGGAGACAAGCACCAGGATTCAAAGCACTGGTGATTCTGGATAAAAGGAACTATAAGTCTAACAATCAAAAACTGTCTTTTTGCTATTAATTGCTAGTAACTCCCAGTATTGGTGTTCATGCCACAGGATGCTGAGGATAATGCTAGTGGATGAAAATAATTATTTATTCTGCACTTACTATATGGCCAGTGTTAATTCACTGAACCCTGGAAGACAGTTACAATTAATGTCCTGTTGGGATGAACAACTCTAACTCAGAAGCTGGGTAATGTGCATGGTGTCATGCAGTTTGGAAATAGCTGATGGTACCTTAGACCACACCTGCCTAATTCTTGATTCTTTCTCAGTTTAATCATCACTTGGAATCAGGATGCATTAGCCTTCCCCAAACCCAAACAAATCATTCCCTAAATAAAGTAGGGTTTAGCAAGTTTGAAGTCATACTTTTTATTTCTTTAGGAAAAAAATGTCTGTCAAATGGCAGTCTATGAACTGTATACAGATTTTTTAAATGACTTTTATAGAGCAATAATAAAGACAGGAGTCTCTTTTCCATTAAAAAGGTTCACCCTGACTAAATGTCTCCATGAAATCTCTGAGCTAAACCATTTCCTTCCTTCATAATGAGGAGAAATGGGCAGATAAATCAGTTAGGAGCCTGTAACCCAGTCTGCAGAGGTGATGTGTCAACCTGGTTTCTCCTTCCTGATTCCCTGAGATTTATGATGGGCCAGCAGATCTGATCATTAATCATGTGTCTTCAGTCGGTTCTGGGGAAAAACAAGTGAAGATTCCAGGATGCACAAATATAGTATCACTACTTTTTATAGTATTAGGGTGAACCAAGAAAATATGGATCCTTTCCTTGGCCTGAACTGATCCTGTGTGGATAACTAGTACATGTGTAGGACAAGCAGAAAAGGCCAAAAGCTATGTACATATGACCAGATAAGATGACGTTAAGCGAAATGAACCCCAAGACAGGGACACAAATATCTTTTTTCTTTCTTGCTATTGTTTCTAACGTATTTATAATGTACCATGTGATTTTTTTTGTTGCTTTGTATTTTCCTCCCCCATGGTATAACCCCTGTTTTCCCTGTATTTGATGTCAGTGCCCTGCCTCTGGTATATACACTTTTCTAATTCGGGGTGGGGAAGGGAAAAAACAAAATGCTTATAAAAAGGATACAGGTTGACCCATTGTAACAATGAGATATACAAGACACTATGTTGAAAATGAACTTTACAACTTGGATGTGGGGGGTAGTTGTGGAGATGGGAGGGAAGGGATGGTAGGGGGAAAACAAAGGAGGAGGCAACAATATTCGATAAGAAATGTACTCATTACCTTGCTCAAGTAACTGTAACCACTCTGTCCAGCATTTTTACAATAAAAAATGTACAAAAAAGAAAAGGGAAAAAATGAAAATATGGAGTAGAAGAGCTGAAAAATCCAACTAACCTCATCAATGGTTTGTGGTACGACAGGATCATTAAATATTTGTTATTTCAGTGTGTGTGTGTGTGTGTGTGTGTGTGTGTGTGTGTGTGTGTGTGTGTACAAATGCCAATACTTGGGCTTGAACTCACGGGTTTGGCATTGTCCCTTAGCTTTTCTGCTTAAGGCTGGCACTCTACCACTTGAGCCATAGCTCCACTTCTAGCTTTAGATGATTAATTGAAGACGAGAATCTGTTGAATTTGTCTGCCCAAGCTGGATTCAAACCATGATGCTCAGTACTCAGCTTCCTGAGTAGCTAGGCTTAAGTCAGGAGTACACAGCTTGATAGTGTCAATTTTTTTTCTTACCTAGAATCATGGGATATCCTTCAGACTCATTCACAAAAACTAACTAGCATTACTCTACACATACGTGAAGTTTTGGGGAATTTACAAGGACTGCATTTGAGCTCAATTACTCTGAACAGCCATACATAGAAGAACATAAAATGCTTGCAGAATGCAGTCTATAAATGTAGAGCCAGGGAATAAATTTTCATTCATTTTGGCTGTTTGAGCATATGTTTCCTTTGTAACAAATAAAATCAAATATTCAATCTCATGGCCCACGGCCTGTGCCCTGTGTCATATAGGGATCCTTATTCAGGAAGAACATTTAAGGCTTTCAAATTTGCCTCTCATTTGTTTATATATATTTTCATTCTTACCCTAGTCCCTTTTATAAAATAATTGAAGATGAAGATGACTCCACCATGACAAACCAGATCTCCTTCCCTTGACAAGTTGGTTCCTAGCTTCCAGAATAAAAATAAAATAAAAATAAAATAATAAATTCTTTCTACATAAAGCAGGCACAGGGTTTTACGTGCTAATCATATACAAATGCTAAATAATTTAAGTGCTCACTTATCTTAAATTCACTTGTTTTTAAGAAGGAAGACTCTACGAACTTCGGGGAATTGATGTTTCTTTCTGAGTGAACAAAGGGCTAGCAATTTAGAGAGCATAAGCAAATTAAATGCTTTCCCATTTAAACACAAAACAAGCCAAGCAAACCTAGTGAAATTTTCAAACATTTCTTTGGCTCCAATGGACAAAACATTTTATTTTTTATTTATGTTTTTAATTTGCATATAATGGGATGGACTGTAAAAGCAAGTTTGGGATCAGGGAGCTGAGTACGTTTGCTGTCAGAAATGTAGACATAAGTTACTTTGTCTCTCCTAACTTGACTGGCTCTGATTTAATAAGACCCTAGACCCATCCTCCCATGCACTCAATTGCCTGCTTTAGAGACAAGGCAATTAGTGATAAGGAAAGGTTGGGAGAATTACTGCATTCCGAACACATCTGGAGAAGGGGAAAGGTCTTACAGCCCAGGATGTAGCCAGAGAGAGGGATGCCCTTCCGAGCGAAAAATAAAAAATGGCTTTGATTTATAGACTTGTGGTAAACTAATTTAGAAAGTTAAGGCATGTCATCCTGAAAAGCTTTGCCTGGCCTTGTGTCTGAAGGTAAGATGGAAGTTTTAAGAAAAGAGATGTCTGGCAGTTTTCTCTGAACTGAGTCAGAAGGTGTTTCATAATTCCATGTCCATCAATCGTGCAACTGAATGGCTTTTACTTTTCTAACACATATAAAAGCACCTAACTCGGAGCTGTGATGTGTCTATCTGTACTGCAGCTAGCAGGAAGCACCGAGTGTCCAGATGAGTCCCTAGGACCCTCTAGATGCTGATGTTTGTATTTCTTAGAAAAGAACTCAGGCCAAGAATCGACTTCAGATAATAAGGTGTAAAAAAATTGATCCAAGATGGTATTGCCTGAAATCTCACTTTTATGCCAACATATTCTGCAATAGAAATGCTCTGTAGAACCGAGTGCATTACAGGACTGGCACAGAGCTTTATTTGGCTCTCTTACAGCTACATATTTGTTTACCATGTTCAGGGCCATACTCAACTAATGAGAGGAAGTGATGTCAATTTTTTTTTCACAGTTGTTATAGAGTGAGTACTTGCGTCCTCTCAAATTCATATGTTGAAAATCCAATCCCCAAAATGATGGTATTAGAAAGTAGGCCTTTGGGAGGAGAAGATCATGAGGAAGGAACTCTAGAAATGGGACTTGTGCTCTTTTAAAAAGACCCCCAGAAAACTTCCTCCTCCCTTCTGCCACAGTGTAAAGACAAATGTCTGGGAGCCAGAAAGTGGTCGCTCCCTGAAATAGAATGTGTCATTTCTTTGAAAGTGGGCTTTCTAGCTACAAAATATAAGAAATAAATGTTGTAACTCACACAGCCTGTGCAGTTTGTTACAACAGTGCTGATGAGCTTACAGGTCAGGGATGAGAAGAAGGTTTCTCCTCACCCTTTCCTATTATACTTGTTTCATGTCATGATCTACATTTAGTTTCTCACTCTTGGTCTTTCTCTCCTTTTTTGGCCTTTCCTTTCCTTTTGTGCTGGTAGAGCCTCAAAGACCTCAAACTCACTAAGCTTTCTGGCTCAAGGCATTTTACCCTTTGAGCCACACCTCAGTCATCTTGTTATTTCTTTATTCCTGTAAGGAAGACCCTACATTGTCCCTGGATCAGAATCTTTAGGTACCCTACTCATAGATGGAGCCATTGGCATTTGAAAATAAACCTCTTCTTCCTACACAGGGGGCTGTTTCTTCATGTCTGCCTTTTGAACCACCCAATCGGATTCCATTCTGGATCCTTTGCTTCAGAGCAGATAGTCTGCCTTCATTCTGACTCTTTCAAGCTAAGTTTAAGCACGGTCACCAGTTGTCATTTGTTCTACACTTTGCTGTAGGACAATTTTTACCAAAGACAAGCCTGCTCAGGCTTCCTGATTCCAAAATGAGTCAGAGATCACACAGAGCTTGGCCACAAATGACACCTAGACAGGCTCAAGCAGAAAGGGAAGTAATACATTGACTAGTAGAATGCAAAATAAGGAGGAAAGCATGCCAGAACTGAAGATGATCTGTGGCCTTGGTGTTTAAGGCTACTTCTTTTCACTGTTCCTTTCTGATTGTTGTGGAGGTCATGATCATTTTCTGTCTCGGTCCATCTCTATTTTGTAGAGAATATAGCAATACACAGGCTCCTGAATTTTATTCTTATGGTTTTACCTACAAAATAGGATGCATTTCTAATCTGCAGACACAAATTCAGAAGCAATTACTGACCAGCTATGGTGTCACCTGTCTGTAGCCTCAACTTCCAAAGAGACAGAGGGAAGATCACTTGAACTAGGATTCCAAGACCAGCCTTAGCAGCATTTCGAGACCTTGCCTCAACGAAACAAAACAACAGAAAAAAAAAACAGGAATCATTGTGAAATTATTCATTAGGGTAATCAGTTTAGTTTGGTTTTATAAGAAGAAAGATTACCTCAGGGGAAAGGGGAAAGGTTGGAAAAACAGACTTTTTGTTGGCCCACTGTAGAGCTCAGATATTAATCTTGATTATTTCTAGAACATTTGGTTGACAAAATAACGACTTTCATTCTTTTCAATTTTGTCTTTTGAATCACTCTCTCACTCTGTTATACATGCTGGTCTCAAATGATGGAGCTCAAATGCTCTTCCTGACTCAGCCTCCTAAGTAGCTAGAACTCAAGGTGTATGTCATCATGTTCAGTATATTTCAATTTATAGATAGGACATCTGGAATCTCTAAATGCTTGTCACACATTAGAAGTTCATACTATCAGTAAAATTACAGTTTCTATTTTTAAAATGGCATATGGAACTTTGATTTTAATAAACCAAGGATTTGTTAAAGAAAATAAAAGTATTTATTCATAAAAAATAGATGTGAAAGGAGAGAAGCTGTACTGGATTGTAATTGTTTCTGTCTTTGGATAGACAGCACTTTTCATCATGGCCAAAGAATGCAATAAGCCTTGATGCCCTTCAATGGGTAAATGGAACAAGAAAATGTGGTCTACATACACAATGCAATTTTACTCATACATTAGAAAGAATGATATTGAACCATTTGAAATGGAAAGACCTGGAAAAATTAGATCAAGTAAGTCAGTCCCATGTGTGGAAGCTAGAATTGGCTTATAAACTTCTAATTAAATACACTGGGTGCTGTGCAAGTGTATGTGAAAGTATTAAGTATAAGATATTCAAGGGCAAACTCAAATAGTGTAATTCTTTCAAGAAGCTAAGTCAAAGTTCAATAAACACCAGGAAGCCAGTATTTGAGAAGGGTGGGGGTGGGAGGTCAAGGGGAAAGGGGTAGATAAATAAAGATAAGAGAGAGATAATACAGTCAAGAATTTAATGTATATCCTACAAAATAAGAAAAGTGAGGGAATGGGTTAGGGGGAGGATGGGTGAGAATGTTGAAAGGGGTGACATTGATCAACATGCATTGCATTCATAAACTGCTTTGTTAAAGGACAACTCCTCTGAACAATGACATAAAGATAACAATAGCAACAGTAGTAGTAGTAATGATGATAATAGTGATAATATAATAATAATAATACTATAAAAATTACAAAAGAAAGAAAAGAACAAAAGCACAACTGAAAAAGCCTTAAGCAAATTGGAGGGGAAGAGGAAGAATGGTATATTAATTTTTGAACATAATAGTGTTATAGAACATAGAGTGTGTGTACGTGCATGTGCGTGCGTGCGTGTGTGTGTGTGTGTGTGTGTGTGTATGTGTGTGTGTGTGTGTAATGTCCTGACATGGTGGCTCCTATTGCAACCAGATGGATGATTAAGACAATAGTTTAACCCAATTTTGGCAATATTTATTAAACACCATTTTATATGTAAAGCATTACACCACTCCACTTTTCATGCTTCTCCATGTACGTATTCTATCATAACCCCTAAATGAACTAACTCCTTTCAAACTTGTCTTGGCATACATAGCACTGAAACATATACTGACATATATTAAGTTTGATTTGTAGTAGCACACGCTGATATCATAATGTTGAGTTATAAAAATTGTCTAAATAAGTATATCTTTTTCCATAATTTTCAGTAACCATCAATTACAATCAGTAAAGGGAGAGGCCTATAGTTCACAGAATAACTGTCATTCAATGATAGAATTGCCCCACATGATATTAATGAAGTAAATCTAACATTGTGAGTCAGTTTAAACTATATTAGGGAGAAAAGTCCATCTTGTAGAAATTTATCTGTGATTCTTCTAAGTGAGGAATTAGATACATGCATGAATGGCACATCTAACTGAAGTAGTTTGGACATGAGCTCTGAATATAACTCTGACCTCATTTGCCTCTAGAACTCGGCTTAAAAATCTAAGCCTAGCTCAAGCTAAAATATCCTTACTTATAGCCTGTTTACATCTCCGATCCTTCCTTCCAAGTCCAACTGAAATTCTATCATCTCATAGATCAAATCCCCAACAATCAGTTGACAAAATGTTTATACGTATTATTTTTGCTCTATCAGGTACATTTTGCATTATTGCATATGTACGTTTGTGGGAATGTATATATTTATAGACACAAAAATTCACCCATGCATACACATAGACATACACACATACAATACACACACACACACACACACACACACACACACACACACACATACACACGAGGTGCTGAGCTTGTAGAAGATGAACACTATAAACACTATAACTTTCATTTATTTCCTCAGTCATTAAATAAATATTTTTGAGTTGCCATATTCACTATGCTCAGCATTATGGAAATGTAAAAGTGAATCAGACTGTATTTTATTCTCCAAGAAGTTACAAGATAGGAAATAAAACACGGGCAGAAAATATAATGTTTCTTTGTTAAAATTTGAGTTAACTTTCTGCCCTCAGTGCTAGAAATATCTCTATAGTACACTTCAATTGTAATGATTTCTTTTGCAAACATTATTTGTGGTACTAGAGATCAAACCCAGCTTTGTGAGACTTATACTCGACCCAAGAGCTATAGGAACCAATAAGCTCTTTATAAAGGTATGAGAAAAGATCTTTATATTGACTGTGTGTGTGTGTGTGTGTGTGTGTGTGTGTGTGTGTGTGTATGTGTATGTGTAAGAAAGAAACCACAGTAATTAAGGTAAAGATGAAATGCTATGAAAGTTCTGAGATGAGGGAGATTGTTTCAACAAAGATGGAAGGACAGAATATTGAGGAAGGAAGAGGAAGGTGAGGAGTAAATGTCATATAACAGGGTGTCCCCTGAAGATGTGCAGGATTTGTATGCATGGTATGAATTTCACCTGAGTAGAGGCATGAATAGGAAAAGCAAGAATGTCAGTCTGTTTGGAATTTCTGATACATAAAGAGAAACAATGCCATTCTGAGGAATCTGAACAGTGTCCCACTAAGAATCTGGATCTTGGTGAGAAAGAGGAGTTTGGTTGTGGTGGTGTGGCAGGATGGCCAGTTAAGAGTGCAAACAAAAATTGGCATGGCCCATCCTGAGATAGCGCTATAGTGGCAGAAGTCCCACCCAGAAACTCAACAAGACTTTGCAGTTTCATTGTATAAGGAGAGCAAAGGAGAGGAAGAAAGAGGCTGTCAAGACCAGGGAGACAGTGGTACCTTTGGGAATATGAGAAGCATAGAATATATTACACAGACTGAGGGAGGAAAACATTATCCCAAGTATCAACATCACGAGCATGTTTCATTCTTTACATTTACCCCAGTCTAACTCCTGACAGTCATACACAAAATAAGCCAACAAAGGCTTATTGAATTATTATGAATCTACAATAGTCATTAAAGCTGAGTAGAAGTAAAACTAGGATGTTTTAAAGGCATTGCCAAAACTAGGGACTGACATCCAGGAAAACAACTATGCAGGTGTCTATGCCAGCAACTACGATGGTAGACTCATCACTGACAAAGCAATTACCATCCACCAGTTAATTATAAAGCACTGAAGTATTTCATAAATTATATTTTACAACCAATCACCAGTGGGATCATACTTTTAATTCTAGCTAATGAGGAGGCTGAGATCTGAGAATTGTGTGGTTTAAACCAGTACAGATAGGGAAGTCTATAAGACTTTTATCTCCAATTAACCACCCAACAGTTGAAAGTGGATCTGTAACTCAAGTGATAGAGTGCTAGCCTTGAGCAAAAAACCTCAGGGACAACACCCAGGCTCTGAGTTCAAGGCCCAAAATTGGCACTATATATAACTGACACTATACACACGTGTGTGTGTGTGTGTGTGTGTGTGTGTGTGTGTGTGTGTGTGTGTGTGTGTGTGTGTGTAGTGGGTTTTCACCATTTAAGATTTTCAAATGTTAGGTAGCAGCAAATCTCACCATCTCAGGTAATGTTTCAAATTCTTCACCAATTCATAATTCCAGTGGCAAGTAATAGCTCCATATAAGGTGTAAGGAAACTTTGGCATAGGATGTTAAATGATCAGAGCAGGTTCACTACAAGGGTGAGTCAGAGAGAGGAGTCACACAGAGGAAGAATACATGGGAGTTCCTTGAACTTCCTTGTTCTCTTAGTCAGCCTCAGAGACCTCAGAAAAGAAAACCTCAGAAGATGGGGACTCCTTTTCTGCTAGTGCTAGACTTGATGGTTTTCTTCCATTTTCACCCAGAGAGGATCTGTCTCAAATTTCCTCCAGAAAAGACAAATAACTATTGAATGATTGAACCAAGATCAAGTGGAAATTAGCATCGATGTACATAGCTTATTATTCTTAATATTCAGCGTAGATTTCTAACCAGTAGCTCATATTGCTTTTCAACCCAAAGGGTTATCAGTGAGCAGAATAGAATCATGACATAGTCTTCATATTAGAAACGTCCTTCAAAATTATAAATATGTATTTTAGTTATTTATAATAAAAGAAAACGTTACACTTCAAAATCTTTGGGGGCAAAGGTGAATACTTGATAAATATAATTAGTGATTTTCCGTCATTTAGAAAAATCGAACTTTCATGGTGAATTTCTCAGAAAGGTAATTTTACTTATTCACACTCAGATTTGTAGGTACAGTATATTATCATGAATCCCCCAATCATCCTTTAGAAACACTACAATATAGGGTTTTATTGTAGCTGTCTTTTGAGGTTGCAAATTGTTAACATCTGTCTCTTAGTATTTTTTTTACAATACTCTAATCTCTGGTTATCCTGATAATAACTGTAATTTTCTAGTCAGCTGCTATATCTCAAGGTAGTTTAAAGGTCATTTTTTGCAATACATAAAGAATCTTGGGAAGAAAGTGGACGTGATTTATTTTTTTAGCAAAGAACTCATATTTAGATTTGGTTTTAAATCCTCTGCCTATTTTCTTCTTCCATTTTGACCATTAATTCTGGTCTGTTTCCTTTTATTTTACTTTTGTTACCTGGTATTAGTTCCAGTAGATAAGAAAAAGGAGTATTATTTACAAAAGCACAATTAAAAGATACATTTATATCTTATTTTTTATAATCAACATGTTAGATAACCTACATGTTATCCCTTTAATGTAAGAGTAAGCTATCCTATTCCATAACGAATTAAATTCCTGGAAACTTTCTTCAACACGATTTAGACAATAACATCTAATTCATGTTAACCAAAAATAATCACAGAACAGCTGCTATAAAAATTATAATACGAGACAGGTTCCGGGAAGATGGCGGAGGAGAAGCTGGAATCTGAACAAGCTCTTGCATAGAAAACAGTTTCAGAGTTCCAGTGAACAGTCCCAAGCCAGAGAATCACACCAAGTGTGCCATCACAGGACAGAGAGTTAGTCAAGAGAGGGGAAGCCAAGCAGACACATCTGAGCAGCTGCCGCTGCGGCGGCAGGGTCGCAGCGGCGACCACCGCCGCGGAGGCATACCTGAGACGCAGTCCGGGACGAAGGAGCCAGACGCAGCGGACGAGCGGATTCTACTCAACACCAGCAAGAACCGACAAGGAGCGGACAACTTCATCCTGCACTTTGCAGACCAGAGACGACCCGAGATCCAAGACTCCGCGTGAGTAGAAGCCCCACTTCCTCACTCCTCTGGGAGCAGAGGAGGGAAGGCCACCCCTCCCCCCCCAGCACCGGTGATCTCCATCTTGGATACTGACAAAGCTCGGAGGAGTGGCTAGCTCCAGCTCAGGCCTTGGAATAGAGCTAGTCATTTGGCAGGTCACAGGAACTTGGCGGCGAGGTGACCTCACAGACTCAGTTCCATCCAGGGAGGGGTCGCCCAGCTCAGGCACCAGCCACTGGAGTGGCTCTCCTCGCTGGGTGGCCAGAGCCAGAGGCTGCCCCTCCCTCTAGCAGCCACCACAATCAATTGAAAAACAGAAACCCTGAGAATGGCTCCAGGCTGGGTGCTGTGAGTTTTTTTTTCACAAAATAGCCCCAGGGAAAAGCTACTGTTCGTTGAAAGGCCTCAACTCTACCCAGAACCTAGCCTCATCACTGCATCCCCCTCTTTTGTGATTCTCAAAGCAGATCACCCTCCCAGTAAACTAACCTGGGAGGGGGATCTCAAAATCTTGGGTAAAGCAGAGCATTTTCCTGCCTGTTCCAACAAACTGACTTAAGAAACCAATCAAGCCACAGGACCTCAAGCTGACCAGAGACTCCAACCAGACTCTGGTTACAGACAAAAGGGAGATACAGGACTCTTCCCACCCCTCCCAAAAAAAAAAAAAAAAAAAAAATCAAAGAACTTTTTTTTTCTTCTTCTTCTTTTCTTTTTTTCTTTTTCTTGTTTTGTTTTTTTTTTCGTTTTTTGTTACCTTATATATATATAAAAAAATTTTTTTTTTGCTTTTCTAAAACTTTTATTAATCTTTAATTTTTGCCTCTTCTGAAAAAATAATTGTTTTCCATTAACTTTTTTTTTTTCTCCTCTTATAATTTTTATTTTAGGAATATGTGAATGTGTGTTTTCTTTTCTTTTCTTGTCTTCTTTCTCTTTTTCTTTCATTCTTAATTATCTTTTTGTTTTTTTTTCTAGCTCTACTGAACTTCTGATCTTTTCTTCTCACTTTCCTATCCTTTCCATCTTTTCCTCTTTGTTCATCTTTATGTGACTTAACTCTTGTCCTGCACATCCTCAGATAAACCCGTAGTTAACCAGTAGACCCTATCCCCCATTGTGTACACACTTAATCCACAAACTTATTACTCAATTCAAAACCTCTGAGACTTAAATTCACTAATAGCAGTACTTTATACCTATACAATATTTTAAGCATTTTTTTAAAGTTTTTCTCATCTCCTCTATGTCCCTCCCTTTCTCTCAACATATTCATATTCCTCTATAAATAGATGGTCTTTTAATCTCTAAAATAACATTAATTTTTACGTTTCTATTTTTTTTCTGGTCTCTTTTCATTCCTCTTTCCCTTTCTTCTTTTTCTCTCTCTCTCTACTTACATCCTACCCAACCTATTTCCTGCATTGTGATTAGGACATAGTTAACTCTCCCTGTGCCTCCCCACACCAATCTATTCCTATTTTTTACCCACATCTCTTCCTAACCCTAATAATTTCTGGCTTTCCAAATTCTTCTCTGCGGTTCGAAGTTCTTTAACATATAGTTGTTTGATGTCGAATAGATGTATCTGTTGAACTAGATTGTATCTGTAGACTATTGACTGTACAAATGCAAACTTTGGTTGATGGTTGCCTTAAGATAGTGTTCTAGCACAAAACTGGTGCTATCTTCATCTCAAATGGGCAGAGTAAGCCGGAAAAACACAAGAAAAATGGCAAATTCGGGTATCTCAATTCCCAATCCTGATAATCAGGGGTTAGAACAGATAATGAATAATCTAGAGGAGAGTTCCCAAACAGCTCTACAAACACTGGTGGCAAACATGATAAATGAAAAGTTTGACAACGTACAAAGGACTCTGTATGAGCGTGATAGGGAGAGAGAGGAGGCATCCCAGAAGTTTATACAGGAATATCATAAGCGTGAGGAAGCTACTCAAAAACTGATACAGGATTTGCGTGAACAACTTGAGAATACTCAAAGAGAAAGGGAGGAATGGCGTGAGCAGGCTGAGAACACTCAAAGAGATCTGCAGGAATCCCACGAACGGGAGGAAGCTAATCAAAGAGTAATACAGGAATTGAGAGACCAGGTAGAGAACACACAAAGATCAGTAAAGGCATTCATGGAATCCATTAACAAAGAGCTGAAGGAAGTCAGGGAGACCACAAAGGGAATGCTGAATGGAACCCAACAGAAGGAATGGGAGCCCAAAGAAACCATAACCAATCAACTAAGTGATTTGAGGACAAACACTGAACACCAAATTAAGGAAGTAAAGAAATTCATACAAGACCTAAAACAGAGCTTCAACAAAGAACTTGAAGCCATCAAAGCTGACCAACTAGAAGGAAAAGAGATAAAAAACAAAGTAGAGAGTCTTGACAGCAGGTTAGACCATGCAGAAGATCGAATCTCAGGGATTGAAGACAGCCTAGATATTATAGAGAAAGAACATACAACCATCCAAGACAAGTCCAAGAAATATGATAGATCTATCCAACACCTGGAAGACACCATCAGAAGGCCTAATCTAAGGATAATGGGTGTAGAGGAACACCTAGAAACAGAAGTTAATGGTCTAGGAAATCTGTTTAACAGGATCCTAGCAGAGAACTTCCCAAACATGCAAAAAGATAGGCCTGTCCAGATACAAGAAGCCTTTAGAACCCCAAATAGACCAGACCAGAATAGGACATCCCACCGTCACATTATAATCCACACAGGATCAACTCAGAATAAGGAAAAGATCCTTAAAGCTGTCAGGGAGAAAAGGGTAATCACTTATAAAGGGAAACCAATTAGAATCACCTCAGATTTCTCAGCAGAGACAATCAAAGCAAGAAGAGCCTGGAATGATGTATGCCATGCCCTAAAAACAAACAACTATCAACCAAGAATACTGTACCCAGCTAAACTCTCCTTCATAACTGAAGGCCAAATAAAAACCTTCCATAGCAAAGAAAAATTGAAACAATACATCTCCACCAAACCAGCCCTACAAAAGATTCTTAAAGATGTCCTACACATAGAAAACCAACAAGACCTCAATAAAGGCCAAGAAACTGCACCCAAACTGAGAATCCAAGAACCATAGGAAGAACCCAGTTTTCGCAGCCCCCAAGAAGGTAGATAACATGGCAGGAACTCCCAAATACCTCTCAGTCCTATCTCTTAATGTTAACGGACTGAACTCTCCAATTAAGCGACATAGACTGTCTAGTTGGATTAAAAAACAAGACCCCTCTATCTGCTGCCTGCAGGAGTCACATCTTGCCCATAAAAACAAACACATTTTCAATGTTAAAGGCTGGAACAAAATCTACCAAGCAAACGGACCGCATAAACAGGCGGGAGTTGCAATCCTAATATCAGATAAAATAGACTTCAAATTAAAATTCATGAAAAGAGATAAAGAAGGTCGCTACATACTAATTAAAGGATCTCTCCTTCAGGAGGATATTACAATTCTAAATATCTATTCGCCAAACAATGGAGCACCCAAATTTATCAAAGAAACACTACTTTCCCTCAAATCCCATATAGATCCAAAGACATTAATCGTTGGGGATTTTAACACACCACTCTCCCCACTAGATAGATCAACTCGGCAAAAACTCAACAGAGAAACCGCAGATCTAAACAGCTGCATAGATCAATTAGACTTAACAGACATTTACCGAACATTTCACCCAGCAGCATCAGAATACACGTTTTTCTCAGCAGCACATGGAACGTTTTCTAAAATAGACCACATTTTAGGCCACAAAGCAAACTTGTCTAAATTCAGAAACATTGAAGTTATACCTTGCATTCTCTCTGACCACAAGGGAATAAAGTTAGAACTCAACACCAAAAGCCACCAAAGAAAGTCCGGTATCACATGGAGGCTGAATAACACACTGCTGAATCATGAGTGGGTCATGGAAGAGATTAGAAAGGAAATTCAAATGTTCATGCTATTCAACAAAAATGAACACACAAAATACCAGCTCCTCTGGGACACAGGAAAGGCAGTACTCAGAGGCAAGTTTATAGCTCTGAGCTCCTACATCAACAAATTGGAGAGATCTGAAACTAACAATTTAATGACACATCTAAACCTCCTTGAAAAAGAGCAGCAAGATAAACCCCAATCCAGTAGACGGAAAGAAATAATCAAAATTAAATCAGAATTAAATGAATTAGAATCCAAAAAAACTATAGAAAGAATCAACAAAACAAAGAGTTGGTTCTTTGAAAAAATTAACAAAATTGACAGACCCTTAGCAAATCTTATCAGAAAAAGAAGAGAACACACCCAAATTAATAAACTCAGAGATGAGAATGGAAACATCACCACGGAAACAAGCAAGATTCAGAACATTATAAGGGAATACTTCTCAAAACTTTATGCTAATAAGTTTGAGAACTTGACAGAAATGGACCTCTTCCTAGCAAATATTGACATGCCAAAACTAAACCAAGATGAGGTAAACTATCTTAACAGGCCCATATCAAGCATTGAAATAGAAACAGCAATAAGAGACCTCCCAGCTAAGAAAAGTCCAGGACCAGATGGTTTTACAGCGGAATTTTACAAGGCCTTCAAAGCAGAGCTCACACCAATTCTCCTCCAACTCTTCAATGAAATTGAAAGAGAAAGCTCACTACCGAACACATTCTATGAAGCCATCATAACCCTCATCCCAAAACCAGGTAGGGACTCATCAAAGAAAGAGAACTATAGACCCATTTCTTTGATGAACATTGATGCGAAACTTCTCAACAAAATTTTGGCCAATCGACTTCAACAATTCATCCAAAAAATCATACACCACGATCAAACAGGATTCATTTCAGGGATGCAAAGCTGGTTCAATATACGCAAATCAATTAATATTATTCATCACATCAACAGGAGCAAGAATAAGAACCACATGGTTATCTCAATAGACGCAGAAAAAGCATTTGACAAGATCCAACACCCCTTTATGATGAAGGTTTTGGAAAAATTAGGAATCCATGGAACATTCCTCAATACAATAAAGGCTGTATATGACAAACCTACAGCCAGCATTATACTCAATGGTGAAAAACTAAAGCCATTTCCTCTTAACTCAGGAACAAGACAAGGATGCCCACTCTCTCCACTTCTTTTCAATCTAGTATTAGAATGCCTAGCTACAGCAATAAGACAAGATGCAGACATAAAGGGGATCCAAATAGGGAAAGAAGAAATAAAACTCTCCCTCTTTGCAGATGACATGATCTTGTATTTAAAGAATCCCATAGACTCCACTCCCAAATTACTCAAGCTGATTCAAAACTTTGGCAAAGTAGCAGGTTATAAAATTAACCCCCAAAAATCAATGGCTTTTCTGTATGCCAACAATGAGAAAAGTGTGGCTGAAATTAGGAAAGCAACTCCATTTGTAATAGCCTCACAAAAAATAAAATACCTAGGAATTAACTTAACTAAAGAAGTGAAGGACCTCTATGATGAAAACTTTAAAATCTTGAAAAAGGAAATCAACACAGAACTTAAAAAATGGCAAAACCTCCCATGCTCCTGGATTGGAAAGATTAACATCGTGAAAATGGCAATACTGCCCAAGGCTATCTACAAATTCAACGCAATACCTATCAAAATTCCACCCTCATTCTTCAAGGAAATAGAAGAGGCAATCCAAAAATTCATATGGAACAATAAAAGACCCCGAATAGCAAAAACGCTCCTCAACGGAAAGAATACTGCTGGAGGAATATCAATACCAAATTTCAAACTCTACTATAAAGCCATAGTAATCAAAACAGCTTGGTATTGGCATAAGAACAGACCTCAGGACCAATGGAATAGAATTGAAAACCCAGAAATGAACCTACAGACCTATAGCCATCTAATCTTCGATAAGGGAGCTAAAACAATAGAATGGAAGACAGACAGCCTCTTCAGTAAATGGTGCTGGCAAAACTGGTTAACTACATGTAGAAAACTAAAGCTAGATCCTTATATATCACCCTGCACCAGAATCAACTCCAAATGGATCAAAGACCTTGAACTCAAAGCAGACACTCTGAAAACATTACAGGATGGAATAGGAGAAACCCTGGGTCTCCTCGGCTCAGGCCGAAATTTTCTGAATAGAGACCCGGAAACACAACAAATCAAAGAAAGGCTGGACAAATGGGATTGTATAAGGTTGCAGAGCTTCTGCAGGGCAAATGACATAGCTAGCAAGATCAATAGAAAGCCCACGGACTGGGAGAAGATCTTTACTAGCCATACAACGGACAAGGGTCTCATATCTAAAATATACTTGGAACTCAAAAAATTAAACCACCCAACAACAAATCCTCAAAGAAACAACTGCCCAATAAGTAAGTGGGCGAAAGACTTAAAGAGAAGCTTCTCTGAAGAAGAAAGAAGGATGGCCAATAGACACATGAAGAAATGTTCAACATCCCTAGCCATAAAAGAAATGCAAATCAAAACAACATTGAGATATCACCTCACTCCAGTTAGAACAGCAAAAATCAAGAACTCTAACAACAACAGATGCTGGAGGGGATGTGGACAGAAAGGAACCTTACTTCATTGTTGGTGGGAATGTAAACTTGTTCAACCACTTTGGAAAGCAGTATGGAGGTTCCTCAAAAGACTCCACATAGAGCTCCCCAACGACCCAACAATCCCACTTTTGGGCATTTACCCAAATGATCACAAACAAGACCACACTAAAGCTACCAGCACAACTATGTTTATTGCAGCATTATTTACCATAGCTAAGACATGGAACCAACCCAGATGCCCCTCAGTAGATGAATGGATCAAGAAGATGTGGTATATATACACAATGGAATTCTATGCCTCCATCAGAAAGAATGACATTGCCCCATTTGCTAGGAAATGGAAAGGCTTGGAAAAAATTATATTAAGTGAAGTAAGCCAGGCCCAAAGAAACATAGGTCCCATGGTTTCCCTTATTTGCAATATCTAGTATAGGTATGAGTCAAGCGGAAAAAGTCAGATAATGTGATGTTAGGAAAACAAAACCTCAAATATGTATTTTAATGTTTTTGTTTCTTTCATGCATGTGTTTCTAATGCATTTATAAGATTATTTCTTTGTTGCTTTGTATGTCCCTCCCCCACAGTGTAACCCCCGCTTTCACTATATTTGATGTCAGTATAACATGTGGAGTAGACGGGGACAAACAAGTCTTTTAAGGATTCAGGTGGACCTGTTGCAACAATGAGAAGTACAAAATGTCATGTCAAAACCAGCTTTACAATGTCGGTGAAGGGGGGGGGGAGGGGGGGTATGATTGGGTGGGAGGGAGGGGGGAGGCTGGGAAGGGAGGTGAAGGGTAAACAAAGGAGGAGGATGCAATGCTTGGTAAGAAATGTATGCATTATCCTGCCCATGTAATTGTAACCCCTCTGTACAGTATGTTCTCAAATAAAATAAAATAAAATTTAAAAAAAAAAAAAAAAAAAAAATTATAATACGAGAGTTTATTTGGATAAATGCATAGATTTTCATTTATTGAATGTGTGGATCACAAAGTATCAATTATAAACTACAGTGATCATATGGCAAGTTATTTATCTTTTCAGCATTCCTAACTTTTGTGTAAAAATAAGTAATAAATAAATACATAAAAGCCCACTATATGTTACCTGGAAATTCATTTATGACCAATCAAATAACTACAATTATTGGTTCAGATATAAATTTAACCCATGCTTGGACACTGAGCCACAAAATTAGGAGTCTGTAACAGCCCTCCAGGAAAGGCTTATGCAGCTTGTTTCTGTAAGAACTGCTAAGTAAGCTATCAAGACAGACTCAGAATGACAAAATTGCCAAATGAGGGAAATTTTGTTGGAAATGTAAAACAGGGAGGAATTATACCAAGAGAGCAGAAGATACAACATTCTGCTACCATTCTTTCATACCCCTCATATAATCCTATCTCTGGTTATAATGAAGTAAGAGCCTTTTACTTGAAAACAATGGCACCCAATTGGTCCATAAGTACAACCAATGCTCTTTTACATCAGTAAGAATATACTTCTACTATAGTAAATAGTATGAAGGAAATTTTAGTAGCATTTTAAAATGAAAAACAAAACCATAAAGGTTAAAAATGACTTTGGCAATACATTATAAAG
Source organism: Dipodomys spectabilis (assembly GCF_019054845.1). Lineage (NCBI taxonomy): Eukaryota > Metazoa > Chordata > Mammalia > Rodentia > Heteromyidae > Dipodomys > Dipodomys spectabilis. Next base: position 10,464,533 of record NW_024870728.1, read on the forward strand.
GTAATTATAGAAACAAAAAAAATCACATAGCACATTTTTAAATACATTAAAAACAATAGCAAGAAAGAAAAAACAGGTTGAGTCCCAATCTTGGGGTTCATTTCACTTAGCATAATTTTATATGGTCATAAGTACATAGTTTTTTATCTTTTCTGCTTGTTCTAGACTTATACTAGTTATTGCAAATAAAAGTTTCTTCCCCCATGGTATAACCCCCGTTTTCACTGTATTTGATGTTGGTGCCCTGCATCTTGTATTAACATTTTCTTTAATTTGGGGAGGGGAAGGGAAATAACAAAATGCTGAAATAAGGATACAGGTTGACACATTCTAGCAATGAGATGTACAAGACACTATGCTGAAAATGAACTTTACAACTTGGGTGGGGGGAGGGAGGAGTTGGGAAAGTGGGGAGGAAAGGGATGGTAGGGGGAAAAACAAAGGAGGTAACAGTGCTTAATAGGAAATGTCCTCATTACCTTACTCATGTAACTGTAACCCCTCTGTACAATATTTCTATAATAAAAATATATTAAAATGTAAAATAAAAAGATAATTATAAAGAAATAGTTCATATATTATCATGAATTAGGAGGTGGTATGAGGCTTTGTCATTAAGTAAATTCTGTTCTCAAAAGTCATACATTGACGTCTTTCTTAATCCCAATTCCTCAGAAAATGATCTATGTGGAATTAAGACCACACTGTTTAACAACTTGAGATGTGGTCATACTGGAATAAGACAGGGGGCTGGGAAGGTGGCTCAGTGGTAAAGCGCTTGCCTTGGAATAAGACAGGATCTAAGATGAAAGGTGCCTTCTGGAACTAAAAGCATGAGGGATTTGAAAACAGACACATACAGTTAAAATGTCGTGTGGAGATGAAGGCAGAGACAGGTGGTGATTCTGCAAGCAAGAGATGTCGGAGATGGCCAAAACACTATCCCAACGAACAGATCCATTGGACATATTCTTCCTCAGTGTCCTTGAAGGCCCAGACCCTGCCAACAACCTGATTTCAGACTTGCATTCTCAAGAACGATGAGAAGATCAATTTCTAATGTTTGTGGTACTTTTCCTAACATCCCTAAGAGTAATACAGGGCTCAGGGATAAAGAAAATAGATCCCATAAGATAGCAAAAAGTCAAAACAAAATAGGAGATTAACAACCAAGATCTAAAAAATAGAACATAAATTTTTCTGTTTGGGTCATTAATAAATTAAAAATGTAGTGGAGATAATGAGCAAAAAATGATGCAGAGCACTAAATCTCAAAAATAAATAAATGTCTAGTTTTACTTAAAATAAGTTTTACATCAAATAAACCCAAGAGAAAGCAAATGGCAAGTACTATATTCGTAAGTAGAATGTCTTCAGGAAAACCTAAGTTCGTTGATATCTAACTTCATTAATGGATACATCTTAAAAGCAAGCATAAAGCATAGAAGAGGGTGTGGTGACTGAGCCTTTGATCAATGAATTATGAAGGGCTAAATTAAGATCATGTCTTTATAATTGTGAGAATAAAATATGACCTAGAAATACAAAGTAAGAAACTTTGCAATTGGCAAAATAATGTATTGTGAGTGTGTAGGCTTGAATGAAAAGGATTTCCTTGTTTGTTTATTTTTATTTTAATGACTTCAAAACTGTGTCTCTGGAGAATTAAAATTGATGAAGATAGAAGAAAAATGTGGCAAAGAGGAAATTCTAAGATCACTTAATACATAGCATACTCTTGGGTGACAATCTTGTAGACATCTCAATCAATGGACAAAATTCACTGACACTGACTTGTATGCTGATAGAGCACACTGAGAAGTGTGTTCTCATCTAAAGCTTTTAACATACATTCAGTTGTGAAGATTACAAACACAAACTGAGTGAACTTTGCAAAGCCACCTGCCTGGGGTTTGCAAAACAATTTCATAAAAGACAAAAGGTATTGGTTGACTCAATTTGATAGAGTTTAATCTAAAGAGACACACACTGAAATTAAATGTGAGTTCCCAATTAGATCTTATATCACAAGGGCAGATCTAAAAGAGATTACTAGGATAAGTCAGGATTTGACCTTATATAAGATTAATGTTATATTAATGTTAAATTTCCTTAAGTTGAACATAGTATCATGGCTGTTAGTTAATTAAGAGATAAATGCAAAATACCATAGATGCCTGGGTATGTTCTCTTAAATGGCTCAGCCCAAACTAGCGTATGTGTAGGAATATAAGTGCATATTTATGTATACACAAAAACACACAACACTCACAAAAGCATGTGTATATATATATATATATATCATACATATGCACACATGTACATACATACGCATATTGGGAGAAGAGGGAGATCAAGCCATATAAGGTATTATCAAGAGTAACTATAGTCCAATTGGTGTTGCTATCCATCCAAGTTTTGTGTTGACATTAAGGAGAAAGGCTGGCATCCTTCCTAGGGAAAGGAAAGTTCAGTGACTTATTCCTTACTGGTCTGCTAAATATACCACTGATATTTCTTAGAAAGTGCTTGTGTCTTTGCAATCATCTAAGCAGGAGGCCTCTGGTTTAGGAATGCTGAAAGGAAAAGACCTAGAATCCATGGATACATAGGACATGATTTCTTTTTTTTTTTTTTTTTAATTTTTTTGGGGTCCGGTCATGGGGCCTGAACTCTGGGCCTGGGCACTGTCCCTCAGCTCTTCAGCTCAAGGCTAGCGCTCTACCACTTGAGCCACAGCGCCACTTCCGGCTTATTTTTCTTTTTGCTTATGTGGTGCTGAGGAATCGAACCCAGGGCCTCAGGCATGCAAGGCAAGTGCTCTACCACTGAGCCACCTTCCCAGCCCAGGACATGATTTCTTAGAAAGTCTCAAATGGAAATGTTTCACAGGAAAATGCCTTCTGCAGTATAAGGCAACCTAATGACTCAGAGATCTCATCTCTGTGTGTGTGTATGTGTGTGTATTTGTCTGTGTGTATGCTTATGTGTGCGTGTGAGAGAGCGAGAGAGAGAAAGTAAACCTTCATTTTCCAGACCTTCTCTATGTCTCATTTGGGTCTTTTGATTGTTTATGTCTTTGATCTAATCATTAAAGGTAACTACCATAAAAAAAAAAAATCTCTGATTTATAAGAGTCTGATTTGGCACACTTATTGTTTGCACTTTGCTACTCCTCAAACTAAAAATTCTTTTCAGACATCACAGGATGCCAGTTTAAAACTTCAGACATGGGATTTGCACTAGAGCTAAAGATTCCTGTTCTAAATGTATATTGCAAAGTATACAAGTGCCCTGGGTTGCATCTGCAATGGGTACATAATGTTAACACTGCGGCATGATTACTGTCACTGCTGATGGACAGGTGAGCGACTCAGGTCCTGTTCCCACGTTGTGCTGACATGGTGGTAGCCGAGGCTATGTCATCATGGCCTTGGGTTGGCTCAGTAAGCTGCTTCCTCAGTGTTTCATGGCTAGCTCTTGATATCTACTCCTCCAGGTGTCCCAGCAATTCAACTAAGCCAATAACTTCCTATATTGAATCTCTTTCCGTTTAAAATACCTAACGGTGTTTCTTGCACCAAACCCCAGGTGGTACAATTAATTATGAAGACAAACAATCACTGAAGACATGTGTCATTGTTGTTTTTTTTAATAAAAGTTTAAATATCTGATCTCTTTTAAAGAAATGTAACAAATGTATTGGGAAAATTTCCTGGACACAAAAAAAATAGTTCAAAGATAATTTGAATCTATTCTACTATTTTTTGGAGCAGCCACTATCACTGCAAACTAATCCAAAGTCTAAAATTGTTAATACCATATGTGCCACTGATTTCTATCTTGCCAATTAAGTAAAGGTTACCGCCTGGGCGCCTCAAAGATTGCCTGTCTCCCTAGGCACCATCTCAGTGATTCAGCTCACAGGGCACTCCTGCTGGCGTCCCCAAATCCCCTCTGCAGGGAAGGAATGGTGGAATGCTCTCTGGAAAACCTCACTCAGAGAATGGCAAAACTACAGCTAGCCACAATTTCCGTGTGCTCATTTTAAAGGCCTCCCTCTTCTGTGTACCCAAAGGAGCAATCAGTAATTCAACAAATATTTACTGAGCACCTATGATGGTACTAGGTCAGATACTTGAGATGCTAGGAAAAGTAAGATTTTGAAGTTATATTCCTATCCTCTGTAAGGTTCTAGTTTGCATTGATGGCTGCATAGCCATATCTGTTTTAAACAGAATAGGATCAGTTCTATGAATTGATGCTATCAGGTTGCAGAGACAGGACTAGCTTAATCTGACTATGAGAAGGGAAATCACTAAATAGCCAAATAGAGAAGGAAGCAATATTTGAGCTCAGTTGTGAAGAATCTATAGTCCAGAGCACAGGAAGGAAATACAGGAAGTATTAAAAGATCTAACAACTAACAATAACAGCAACAAGATATAAGTGGTGGCAGGAATAGTATAAATGGCCAAGTCTGTCCAGAGAACATTTGCTGAGCCTGCACAGAGGTCAAGTAGGAAAGTAGGATAGTTAATATTAAGTATTAAATTGACTGAGTTACAGGGTGCCCATTGATTCTGAGTGTTTCTCATTCTTCAGATTCCTCTCCTTTATGTGAGTATTTAATGTACCTCTACATCTGTGTGTGTGTGTGTGTGTGTGTGAATACTAGGGTTTGAACATAGGACGTTGGCCCTGTCTCATAGCTTTTTGACTCAAGGCTGGCATTCGACCACCTGAGCCACAGATCCACTTCTGCATTTTGATGATTCAGTGGAGATAAGGGTCTTGTGGACTTTCCCACCTGGATTGTCTTTGGACCACAATCCTCAGATCCCAGCCCCTTGAGTACCTAGCATTTCAAGCATGAGCCACTAGCACCCAGCTTCTCCAGTTCCTATAAAGACATTGGTGACAGCACTTGAGGCCTACCCCGATTAGCAAAGATAAACTCCTCATCTCAATGTCCCCAAATTTATTGCATCTGCTAAGTCTTACTTCCCAAATAAGACACAGTTACAGATTCCTGGCATTTGGTATGACAAATTTGATTGGTAATGATCCAGATTACCACAGGAGTCATCAAACTATAAATGATTAGTAAGAAACATCTCCAAGAGTGAAAAAAGAAAGATATAGGATCAGAGATTTAGGAGTTCAAACCCTACTTCATCACTGCAAATGTGAACTTAATCAAAGGCTCAGCACTTTGAACTGCTATTTTCTCTACTGTCAACTGATGGAGCTTGACTACAAATATTTTTCTTTTTAGTGGAAAGTATTAAGTGTGCATTACATCTAAGTAAGTGTATATCTAAATAAGCCATGTAAGTCTTCTTATACAGCTATAGTCTAATATTTAAAACTAAAGATCATTCAATACAAATTATTTGACTGTTCAAATTATTTAAATAGCAACGTTCAAACAAGACGATTAAACCCAAGAAAAGAGTACTCACAATCCTGTCTGAACCATGTCTGTGGTATTGCTTGACAGTCTCCACTCACAGCAAGTACACATTTGATTGTAATAGACGGGCCACCATTTCACAGGTAGAATGTTCAAGTCTGAACTTAATTTTAAATACCATGATTATATTCCATTCTGCTACAGGCTTTTCTTCCAATCTCCCCACTCCCTACTCTGCCCAAACTGCCTCACTGTACACTTGTAGGAGCTATGCTCCATGTGAGGGGTGTCGTCCATGGTTGAAAAATGGCACTTGTTGGGAAAACACAGGGAATCTGCCACAGGGAATGATGCATAGTGACAGCCACAGACTCACTTCCAGTCGTATCACTCTGATCGGTTTCTAGTACATTTATTTTCCAGTCTACCCTCAATCCTATTCCTACCAAGGAGAAAACAGATTAGGAGGCAGGACATAAAATAACTCCTCATAAAGCTTTTATTTTTTGGTAAAACTTGAAAGAATACTTTGGAGAGTTAAAATGTGTTCCATATTCGACTTGCTTACCTTCATTTAGGTGATAATTCCACCACTTCTTCCCTGAGGATGAAATTCCACTCGAGCACATCTGCTTTAAGCAACATTGACATTGTTTTCTCTGGCATAAAATAACTGCTGTGATGAAGATTCAGTGTCAGTCAGCCTTGACTCTATGTAGAAGCACCAAACATAATACAGAGCTGCCCCACTTTTCTGCAATAAATAGCAATCTGAATATAACCGGAAAACGTTGGAGACATTCTTGGAAATCTATTTATTCTGCTGGGTCTCTGAATTTTTCTTAAACATACTCTCTTCCCTTAAATAACCTCATGGTCTATGGTACATGCTAATACTGCACTTTTTGCCCTCTTTACTGTCTCTCTCTCTCTCTCTCTCTCTCTCTCTCTCTCTCTCTCTCTCTCTCTCTCTCTCACACACACACACACACACACACAAACCATCAAATCACACTTCTGTTCAGTTCATATTGAAATTTAGCCATCATCTAATTAAGAGGATAAATCCTCCATCGCCCTCTATTCTCCTTCTTCCCCAATAGGAAGCTGACCAGAAGTCTTCATCCCTGATTCATTTCTGGGGAAGGGAAAGCATATGTTGTAGGTGCTGGCTGAAATCCAGAACACAGAATTCTTGCTGTGGAAGAGGAAGCTGTCCTCTGTGTGGGGAGTCAATGACAATAAGTGTGCTCCAGTTCACACAGGTGTACGTCTAGTGAAGAGAACACGCATGGTAGTACAGTAACACTGACACAGTTAAACTGGTCGTTTAGGTCTGCAATTGTAGACAGCCATCAGTGTGTATGTAGCTACGGGCAACTTACCTAACCTCTCTCTGACTCGGTTCTATCATCCGCTGATGAGAAAGAGGCTAATAGTGCTTTCCCCCAACAGATGTTGAGAGGATAAAATCAAATGGTGCATGTGAAATGCAGGAGAGTGTATTTAGCACTGTAAGTACACAATGTATTTAAGCTGCACTGTGCAGCTTCTGATTTTATGAAATGGCTTATTCAACCATCCTAACAGCCATCATAGTAGGAGATCCACAAGGAAAACTTGCCCTGCGCCCCGATCTATCAGTAAGAACATTCATTTGACATATTTTCTGATTTGGCTCACAGCTGCCCCACTTCACCATGCCGTACCGGTAGAAAAACTTCATAGCCACCCAATGGGCCTATGCTCTAACACAAAAATATTGGAAGGATTATAAGTCTGATTACACAGCAGAGTGGTGCAAGCTGGTTTTCCAACTCAATGTCAAGCGTGAAGAGCCCTGGCTGTCATGGAAGGCCCCAAGAGAGATGAGTGAACCCAACTTCTTCTGAACCACCCAGACTGGCCTGTGGGTGGAAACTAGCTGGCACCAGGGTATTTCCCAGCTTCCCGAAGGACACGCTGACTTTTGTGTTCTCATTTTCAATGTACCTACTACTGTTTATCATTGGAATCTGTGACGCCAATGTAATAGATGGCCGTGTCAGCCTCAGAAAGGATCAATTGATGGAAATTAAAGCTGTGAAAAAAAATCTTACTTTCAAATAACTCCATTGACAACTTCTTACAATTATGGTCTTTATCTACCTCACACTCAGCACAAGAAATGTTCTTACATGTTCAAATGCAATGGTTTTCTTTTCCAAATGAGAAAACAAGCCTAGAAAGTCAAAATGGGTTTTTATCCAGGGGGACTTTTAATCATGCTACTCAGAGTAACTCTTTGAGGACTTGATTATATGACTTGCTATTTCCATTAATTCAATTAGCTACATCATTGATCATGTTAATGGTGCAATCTATGCAAATGGCCCATCGTTACCAAATTATAATCAGGATTTAAATTATATAATGCTTTACAGTTTTGATATGTCATCTGAATGAGTCTCTGCCATAGTTCTCTGATACAAGTATCATTACCCTTATGGATTAGGAGATGAGAAAGCATATTAAGATATTAAGATAAAAGGCATCAAGGTAAAAACATTTGAGATTCAGAAAACAAATCTGTTTTCCAGTTAGTTGCATAGCTAACCGGCAATGGCAGTGGTGGGCCTTGAATCCAAGACTTCCAGTTGCCTCTACTCGACTCTTCCTAAGCAAATTTCCCCAAAACAGCAGATTTTAAACAGGGGGGCTAGAAAGATTTAGGAACTAAACAATTTTTTTTTTGGTCGGTCGTGGGGCTTGAACTCTGGGTCTGGGCACCGTCCCTCAGTTCTTCAGATCAAGGTGAGCACTCTACCACTCGAGCTACAGCACCACTTCTGGTTTTCTGGTGGTTATTGGAGATAGGAGTCTCACAGTCTTTCCTGCCCAGGCTGGCTTTGAACCGTGATCCTCAGATTTCAGCCTCCTGAGTAGCTAGGATTACAGGCATGAGCCACCAGCGCCCGGCAAACTAAACAAATTTTAAGCAAAGTATGATTGAAACTTTGTTCTGTTACATAACATTTTGTAAAATAAAATTTGAAATTTTAAGGAGTTCAACTTTATTTCCCCAAACTAGTTCATGTGGCTAAGGAAACACCTAAATTCTAACCCAACTCCCATTCCTCAAAAAGATAAAGTTTGGATGATCCCAGGAATTCTAGTCTGATGTGTATTGAAAGATGTGTCTTTATTCCAGAAGCCAAAAATACAACTTGTAGAGGAGGAAAGCTACTAGAAGAGCTAATCACTGATAAACATTTCTTAAATTAATGACTATCATTTTATTTTTCTGTTTTTGTTTGTTATTGTTGCTTTGTTTTTATTTTTGTTCTAGTACTGGGGCTTGAATTCCAGGTCCAGCTCTCCTTTGATTCTAATACTCACTGCTGGTACCACTCATCCAGCACGATCTCTATCTCTTTTTTGGCTAGCTAATTGGAAATAAGAGCCTAGCACATTTTTTTTTTTTTTTTGCTTAAGTTGACTCAGAACAGAAAACTTAAGTTCTCAGCCTTCTGGGTAGCTGGGATTATAGGGGTAAGCCACCTACGCCTGTCTGGTATTTAACTTTTAATAGTGATATTATAAAAGAAATGGAACAACAGAGGTTTGATGGAGTAGTGAGGTCCAGTACAGAGTTCAATTTACTCTGTTGCCACCTTTTGATACTATCCTTACCTCTACAACTATAAAAAAAAGTAGCCATATGCCCATATTAGAAACTTATCAGTTAGGAAACTAAAGGTTGTAATGAGTATTAGCCATGAAATAGCACACTGAGAAAAATGCTGAAAGAGCTCCAATTCCTGGAACATCTAATTTAGAATCTTGAATTTTCAAGTACATTAATCAGGCTCTGGAGCTATAGAGACAACATACTTCTACTGTGCAATGAGCATTTTTTTAAGTCTCTTAAGTTCAGAGACACATTAACAAAAGTTCTGTCACTTTAATTTGCATTTCTTTGGTAGTTATGTAGGATGACTATTTTTCATATATAAATACATATATATGAAGACTGTATATATGAAGAATATATATAAAGAATATACGTGAAGAACATTTATGTATTTATGTATCTATAAACATACATATACAGTCACATATTGACATACATATATATACTTCCATTTATTGTAGCATTCTGTGAATTGCCCAAAGCCTATTTTAATGGATAAAATCAATTCAAAACTCTGTCTATATTCACCACTTTTATTGGCCAGGCCCTCTCATTAAATCATTCAGGTGACAGTCATTGAGTACTCAATATCATGATCTTCATTCCACAGCTGATCATTTACAACCTTCTGATTGGTTGTTATCCATGCCAAGCTAGTAATAAAAAATTCTAAATAGCACGCTGGTAGATATACATGCCAAGTTCCAGCTGACACTGTAGCTATAGCGATGAACCAAACCTCTCTTCCCTGCATCTACAATGCATCTGGCCTACAGATATATATTTACAATTTTTAATATTTTTGATGAGTCTACTAAAGGCTTTTTACTTTTGACAACTCACCTAGAGATGCAGAACTTAAATGTGTGCAACAACCAGAAGAAAAGAATATACCCAGCTTTGGACATGTTAATTTCGTTCTAAGGATGTGAATAGGTTGCTCAATCTAGGCAAAGCCCTGCCCAGATTTGCTACACTTTCCATTTCTCCTGTTCTCTACCTACAGGCTGACATGACATGTTTTCTTTCTTTGGAAGCAAGTCTTTCCCAGTGAGTTTTTGGGCAGCATATTATGCCACCCCCAGACCTGCTGGCAGCAGAGGAAGACATAGCATCTCCAATCTGCTCTTTTCTTTCAGGCGTTCTAATTGGAAGTCCTGCCTAGAACACATGGCTAGAGTTGAGAGCCAAGTGTAGAACAAAGGAGAGATTCTCACATATGTTTCATCACAATCTGATCCAGACTTTCAAGCTCAGCAGGGGAAGACAAGTGCACAACATTAAATGGAGTGGGGTCAGCAGGTATTGAATGCAAGGTCCCTAACATATGCTGGACATGGGAGAAGAAAGACTGACTGGAAAGATTTTAGAAAGGAACTAAAACAGAAGTGGGAAACTAGGATAAATTAGGCAGGAAAAACTAGTAGGAAATTCACATTTCTTGACCTTCTTTCCTAGTCCTTCTAGAGTTTAAAATGCCTAAGGGAAGATAAGGTTTTTCTTTACTTGAAAATAGCAACAAAATAAGTCTATTAAGGAGACACATATCTGATATTACAATAAGAAAATTGAGTCCCACATAACTTACTTAACTCTAACACTAACTTACTGTGTTCTTCAGGGTAAACTGTCACCTACAGGGGCCTCTGCTTTCCTACGTATAAAATGGACTGCATCCAATGGACTTTATCAAGGGCTTTTACTTCATCGAGTAACTAAGGATTCCTTTCACTAACTCTAACATTTTTTTAAGATGTCATGTAAAATATTAAGGGAAAATGTTGTTTCCTTATTTTCAAAGAGGCCCCTAGTGATTAGGTCATATTTTCAGAGGAACCCTGGTGCTTAGGAAGCAGCAAATGGATCTAAGGGACACAGTGTTCCTCTGGTCTAAAAGAGGTTTCTATATAGAGTTGTAGGTCTCTATTGGGAAATCAGAATTGTAGCCAAGTAAGTTACCTATTGTTAGGCACAGCCTCAAGCCAATGAAATTTTTTCTCCAATAACAAATCTACCACATGTCCAGAAAGGGGAGATATTTGACACAAAGCCACAGTCTGCAATGCTGAGTGAGAACTGAGCAGGTCTCGCTTCCCCTCTGTGAAGTGCATTCTCTAGGCATTTCATTAACCTCCATCTTTCCCATACTTTCTGGTCACTAAAGAAGTACTGGTCCCAGGGAACAATATATCATGCCATACTGAATCTTCCATGGACAGAACAAGTTGAAAAGGTATGATGCTATTGTTGGTCAAGAAATGTTATTATTTTTATCATTTATCATTAATAAAAGTAAGCTGGGTGCCAGTGGCTCACACCTATAATCCTAGCTACTAAGGAGGCTGAGATCTGAGGATCATGCTTCAAAGCCAGCCCTGGCAGGAAGGTCCATGAGAAACTTATCTCAAATAAACCACCAGAAAACTGGAAGTGGTGCTGTGGCTCAAGTGGTAGAGCGCTGACCTTGAACTGAAGAGCTCAAGGACAATGCCCAGGCCCAGAGTGCAAGCCTCATGACTGACCAAAAAAATAAATAAATAAAAGTAGTTAAGCAAGGACATTTTGAAATCTTGCTTTCCAATTTGGAATACTTTTTATACTTTGTTCTTGTCTAATTGCTGTGGCTATGAATTCTGGGAGTTAACCTTTGATAAAAATGGCAAAAGTAGGCACATTGATCTTGTTCCAGCTTTTAGAGAACTAGATTTAAATTCCTCAGTATAATATGAGTAGTGGATTGTGATATATGGCTTCACTTAGAAATATACTCCTATGTCTAATTTGTTGAGAAATTTTATCCTAAAGAAATATTGAACTTAACCAAATGTTCTTTCTTCATCTTCAAAATGATTACATGGCTTGGTCTTAATTCCATATGTATTGATTTGTATATGTTGAACTATCCTTGCATGTCTTGGGTGAATCACACTCGATTATGGGAATTGACCTTTTTAATGTAATGTTGAGCTTTATTTGCTGGTATACATTGAGGAATTTTATTTCTATACTCACCAAGAATATTTACCTATAATTTTCATTTTTTATACATCTTTTTCTGGTTTGAGTATCAGGGTAAGTCTGGCTTCATAGGGTAAGTCTGATAGGATTCCTTCCATTTTAATTTTTTGGAATATTTTCAGAAGAAATTACATTAGTTCTTCCTTAAGTTTTTGTTAAAGAGTTCACTAGCAAAGCTATCATGTGCTAGGCTTTGATGGGAAGCATTTTATTGTTGATTCAATCTCACTGTTCATAATTTCTCTGTTTTTTTATTATTTAATTTTGGTAGTTTACATATGTTCAGGGATATATCTATTCTGGGTACTCACATAGCCTTTTATGGTCTCTTGTGTTTCTGTGGTATCAGCTGTAATATTTCCATTTTCATGAAAAGTTTCATTTACATTAACTACAAAAAAATAAAATGCCTAGGAATAAATGTGATAATAGAGATGAAAGATATCTGCAATCCAAACTATGACACTGATAAAAAAGTAGAAAATACAAAAATAATGCAGAGATATTTTCTGTCTGTGCATTAGAAAAATTAATATTCTTAAAATCTCCCATGCTATCCAAAGCAGTCTACAGATTTAGTAAAGATTAAGTGCAATCTTCAATAAAACACCAATATAATTCCTCAGATGAATAGATAAATACCCTAAAATTTACATGAAATACTACAAAAGTCTCTTAATAGTGAAAGCAATCTCGAACAAAAACAACAAAGCAGGCAGAAGAAATGACCTGGTATCAGTAATTAATTCTATCTTTAATAACAAAAAATACTTAGGAAGTAGAAGAGCAAACTCCCATCTATCCCCCAACTCCCCCCCCCCAAAAAAAAAACTTCATTTACTTTCAGCCAACTGCTTTTTGCCTTTGATTTTCTGACTTTTGGTTTCTGGAGGTAGGGACCATTACATAGCCCAGCTTCCTATCAAACTCTAGATCCTCTGATCTCAGCCACCTCAGTGTTAAGATAACAGGCGTGTACAGCCATGGGTGGCTCAGGCAACTGACTTTTTGATAACTGTGCAAAAACAAATGGAAGAAAGGACAATCTCTTCAATAAACCATGCTGAGAATATTAAATATCCACATCCAGAAGAATGGGACTCGACCTTCATTTCACCAGTTACAAATACCAACTCAAAATGAATTATTATAGGCTTGAATGTAAGATGCAATGCTAAGAAACTATAAGGGAAACACTTCAAGACATTAGCTTCAACAAAGAACTGAGAGATATAAAATAGAACCACAGGCAAAAGAATTAAAAAAAGACAAACACATGGGGGATTGTGTCTAATAAGCATCTTTTTTCTTTTCTTTCTTCCTTTCCTTCTTTCTTTCTTCCTTTCCTTCTTTCTTTCTTTTTTGGTTGATCGTGGGGCTTGAACTCAGGGTTTGAATGCTGTCCCTAGGCTTTTTCACTCAAGGCTACTGCTCTAGCACTTTGAGCCACAGCGCCACTTCTGGTATTCTGGTGGTTAATTGGAGATAAGCATTTCATGAACTTTCCTGCCGAGGCTGGCTTTGAACCATGATCCTCAGATCTCAGCCTCCTCTGAGTAGCTAGAATTAAAGTTATGAACCACTTAGTGCCTGGCACAAGCTTCTTTTATTTACCCATCAAAGTATACAATTGACATAATGAAGAGGCAGTATGTGGCATGAAGAAAAAAATGTAAAACTATGCTTGTGTCAAGGGATTAGGGAAGGGAAAAAACAAATCGTTTAAACAGGGATACAGGTAGACCCATTGCAACAATGAGATGTACAAGTCGTTATGTCGAAAAAAGAACTTTACAACTTTGGAGGGGTACTGGGAAAGGATGGGAAGGGGAAACAAAGGAGGAGGCAACAATGCTTGATAAGAAATGTACTCATTATCTTGCTTGTGTAATTGTAATCCCTCTGTACGGTATTTTCACAAAAAAAAAAATCTAACAACTAAAAATAATCAATCTAAAAATGGTTAAGTGATCTGAGTAGATAAGTCTCAAAATATGCATGCAAATTACCAAAAGATAAATGAATAGAAAGCTCAATATTGCTAACCATCAAGAATTGCAAATCAAAAATCACAAGGTACCACCTCACTCCAGTAAGAATATCTATTATCAACAAAACAGAACATGTAACAAATGCTAGCAAGGATACAGGAAAAATGGGGACTTAAATTCTCCTGATGATAGTGTGAATTAATAGAGCCATTATAGAAAACAGCTTGGAGATTCTTCTAAAAATTAAAAGCAGAACTACCATATGATACAACAATTCAAAGAAAACAGAATCAGCATATCAAAGAGACATGAGCACCCCTATGTTTATGCATTACTCTTCACAACACTAGCCAAGATATGGAATTATTCTAAATGTCTATCAACAGATGAATGGATGATAAAATGTTGTGTCTATACACAGTGGAATACTATTCAGCCATAAAGAGAACGAAATTCCATAATTTGCAACAATAGGAAGACTTGAAGGAACTTATGTTAAATGAAGTAATTCAAGCCCAGGAACTCAAACACTATGTAATCTCATCAATATGTAGAATATAAAAACTGACCTTAGAATAGTGGTTTCCAGAGACAAACAGTGGGAAAGAATAGGACATGGGAGAAGTTAAATATGGCGTAATGGTGCCATTATTTTGAAGGAATTAGTTCAATAGACTGAATGTAGTTAAAACTAACACGCTATATTATTAGCTAAGGTAGTACTTTTACCATAAATGAAGAAAGTTCAAGGTGATAAATATGCTAATCACTTTAAGTTGATCATTATCCAGTAGATGTATGGATCAAAACATCACATTTTGGCCAGCCATGGTCATCTACATTTCTAACTACTCTGGAAGCAGAGATATGGAAGATCACGGTTCAAGGCCAACATGCAAAAAATGCAAGACCTCATCTGAAAAATAACTGAAGTAAAAGAGGACTGGAGGTGTGTGGCTCAAATGTTAGAGAACTTGCCTAGCAATATGAAACTCTGAGTTAAATGCCAGTACTGGAAAAAAGTTACATTGTACCTCATAAATATGTACAAATATCAACTGAAAATAAAATCGAGTGATTTTAAAAAGGAATAAGCAATCAGACATCTCCCTGGATAATTCACATAGAAAATATTGATACATCAGAGTTGAAACAAATCTACTTACAAATATTTTGTAAGAAGCAAGCTTTCCCATGCATGACCCATCATCACATAATTTGTTACACATTGTTTTGTCATTTAAAGCTCCTGGATCTCATCAATGACCCATCTTTCCACCATGAAGAACACATGGACTTGAACATGGACATATTTGATTTTCTTTTTGCAGAACTGATTGTAGTTACATTTTATTTTTTATGTGAATTCCTTTTATTTATGACATACGATTTGCACTGACTCATCAGTCACAAACTGGAACAACTGATGAACCAGTGGTAAAAATTAGATTCCATCTTGTCAGTCACTCTTTTTCTTTGTGCATTTTGTTGTCAAGGTAATATATAGAGGGGTTACAGTTGCCTAAGTAAGGTAATGAGCACACTTCTTTTTGAATATTGTTGCCCTGTTCCTCATTTTTTTCCCACTTCTCCTCCACCATCCCCTCTCCTCCCCAAGTGATTAAGTTCATTTCTAATGTAGTTTTGTGATTCACCCTTTGTCCCACTGTTTCTTTCCCAAATCAGATAAACTTATATACAAGACATTCTATTTTTAAATAAAAGATTGAGAAAAGGCTGGAGAGAGAAGGAGTAATAGTATATAGTTGAAATTCCTGGAGCCAGTTTTGTGTTTTTGTTTTTGTTTTAGAATGCAGAATTTTGATGGTTTTAGGAGGATAATATAGTACTATAAAAGCTACATAATGTATTTATAAGCACCTTATATTTATATATTTCCCAAAATATATCTGTAAAAACATCTCCATTTTATGAATATCCAGTAATGGTAAAGTTTGTTTGTTTGTTTGTTTACCTAACAAGTATCAGTCACAAACTAAGTTACATTTCTTTTCATCATTAGAGCTCTTTAGACTTCAGAATTGTTGCTACAGTACTGTGGCTCCATGATCATTTCATATTTGTTCAATTCTACTCATGATTAGGATCTTAAACAAGTTCTGGTAAAATTCTCATCACCTAGAAATATCTACTGATTACCAATTACAGAAGATGAGGCAATTGATTAAAACGACATTAAAATTCTCTCATTGTTTCCTGTTTGTAAACAATGTATAAGTTAGAAAACTAAGCACTAGAATGTGATATAAACTCTGAGCTAAACATGATATAAAGTTGGAAAGTTTTGGTTTTAATTTGAATTTTTCAGGGGACGATTAGTTTTACCTGCCTAGTTTCCACTCTTCCATCCTTTCTTTTTATTTTTCCTTTTCTTTCTTATTTCCTTCTCTATTTCCTTCTCTTTTTCCTGTTCTGTCCTCATTTTTTCAGGTTAGTCATTCTTACCTCTATTAACTAGGTTCACTTGCTTTATTAAAAGTTTTCAAGGTCTCTCTCTATTTTTCTCTCTGTGTCTCTCTGTCTCTTTCTCACACACACATTCTCTCTCTCTCACTCTCTCTCTCTCTCTCACACACACACATACACACACACACCATCAGAATTATGCAATTATGGCCAGCACCAGTGCTTCATTCCTGTAATCCTAGCTATTCAGGTATACTGGATCAAAATTTGAGGCCTTTTAGGGGCAAAGAATTCATTAGATTCCATCTCCAAATTAACTAGCATAAAACAGGACTAGAGTCATAGCTCAAATGGTAGAGTGTCAGCCTAGCAAGCACAAGGCCCTGAGATCAAACTCTACTATAACTAAAGGAAGAAATTATTTATGTGATTTTTTTTGTCTTTTTTTCCCCATTGGTCATGGGGCCTGAACTCTGGGCCTAGGCGCTGTCCCTCAGCTCTTCAGCTCAAGGCTAGCACTCTACCACTTGAGCCACAGCGCCACTTCCGGCTTTTTCTGCTTATGTGGTGCTGAGGAATGAAACCCCATGCCCCATGCATGTGAGGCAAGTGCTCTACCACTGAGCTACCTTTTCAGACTCTTTATGTGATATTTTTAATTTTCTTTTTTTTTTTTGTGGGGCTTGAACTCTGGGCCTGGGCGCTGTCCCTCAGCTCTTCAGCTCAAGGCAAGAGCTCTACTGCTTGAGCCACAGTGCACTTCCGGTTTTCTGGTGGTTTATTGGAGATAAGAGTTTCACGGACTTTCCTGCCCGGGCTGGCTTTGAACCGTGATCCTCAGATCTCAGCCTCCTGAGTAGCTAGGATTACAGGCGTGCGCCACCGGGCGCCCAGCCTATGTGATATTTTTAAACAACCATATTTTACTTTTTAATAGACAGGTTCCCTGCAGCAGATACCATGTTTTCTTTTCCATCATTATTTCTAAAGTAGCATGAATCAAGTACTAAGTACGTAGGTAAGTGGATGGATAATTGGATGACTATTTAATGAATGAATGGTTTAGCACAGGGAGGACATTAGGATAATATATAAGTAAAAGTGAGAATAAGATGTTCTCTCATTATACCTCAAAAGCAAATACTGTAGAACAAATATATATGAGATGTGAAATTCTAAAATGTTCCAGCTTCCATATCATGCACCAACATTCAAGTTTCAAAGTGTATTGACAGTAACAATTCGGAAATGCCAACCTTCCACTTGGACAACATTGTTAGGAATTATGAAAAGGAAGGAATCTAAACCTTACAATAAAAAATGGGATTAACACAGGAAGATCCTCTTTAATCTTAGGCACTTGTTTTATGAAAATCATATGAAAAAAATGAACTTGAGAGAATTTTTTTGAAACATGATGGGTAAAGTGGTATCTTAACTAAATTCATTCAACAGCTGTAAAATGTCATCATTATGGTAGAAAGAAAAAGAGAGCAGAGGAAGAGGAGCAGAGGAGAAGGAGTAAAGGAGAGAGAAGGAGAAGAGAGAGCAAAAGAGAGGAGAGGAGAGGAGAGGAGAGGAGGGAGGGGAGGGGAGGGGAGGGAAGGGGAGGGGAGGGGAGGGGAGGGGAAAGGACAGGACAGGAGAGGACAGGAGGAAAGGAAGGCAAGAAGGGAAGGAAGAAAAGAGGGAGGAAAAGATGGAGGGAGAAAAAGAAGAAAAGATAGAAATGAAGGTTGGAAGTCAGTGAAGATGGGAGAGAGAGAGTAAGAAAGATAATCTCTCAAACAGATTTTCTATTCCTTCTGTCCTGGCCAGAATCACAAAAATAATTAATTGCATGCAAATAAGAAAGAAAAACCAAAGAACTTGTAACTAATAGGAGTCATCCTGAGGGTATAAACAAAAAGACGCAGAGGAGAAGAGGGGATGGAATCCATTAAACTCTTCAGCAAAAAAAATGAAAATGAAAACCTTACCTTTTTGAAGTTCATCCATTACTAATTGAAAGGTAAGAAGACTGGTTCTCCTGCTGTAGGAAATAAAGACTTAACAGATGTCTTTACTGAAGACTCTGCAGTTCTTAGGGGAAAGAAGATGGATAGCTCTCCCTAAGCCTCTTTGTCATGTCATAACCAAGCTCTGCTATCTGAATCTGATGCACAATTAAACAATTGGCTAGTGTGTTGTCCTGACAGATTATTTGCCATGCTGGAAATGAAGAGATATTTGTTCTACCATTCACCTCTTTTTCCTGGATATGTTCCTAATGAGCAACATTTCCTGCAGGAATTATTCTTGTGTTTGGGAACATCTCTGTGAAACATAAGAGGAGAAAGTGAAGTTTAAAGCTGAACAATACACATTAAAGGGGAGGGGGAAGGTATGCCAAGAATAAAAGAATGACTAAAACTGGGAGCTTTAAGTGGCTTTGTCTCTCATCTGAAAATAATGTTAGATTCCTCAGATCTCTGGAAAGCCCATTAGAAAATAATGTTTCTATTAATAATATTTGAAGATGTTTGCTCATTTAGGTAGTTAAGGTACTTTACTTTGTGCCTGTATTTTAAACCTTTCATTCAAAGCGACCATCTTTAGAGGAGGCTACTTCTTTGATGTGATGAAGGACTTCATCAACACATACTAATGAGGCTTTAAGTCTGCAAGAAATAGCGCTTGCCTCCCCTCCTCCATCAGCAGAGGTGGATGTCATATGATAATTTCTGCTTCATTCCATGTCAAAACACATGCATGATTATGGAAAAAGCTATTATTATCAAATGAGCTGTGGAACACACTCATCATGATAATAGAGAACTTCCACAAAGTATGTTGTGCATCTATGGGCATACACTAGGGAATCTATATGTATACATACTCATTTGCATAAGAATAACATTCTATGCATATGGATGCTGAAGCACATGCAGTCGTGCCTGTGGATACCATTAGGGGCCATGAATGTATGCACTACTGAGGTGCCCATTGGTGTTTTCATCTCTCTCTCAACCTGTAGAATTCAGACATAACTACCATTCAATTTTTCTTGTCACAACTAAAAGGGAAGAAATCAGAGAAAGGAATATGTAAATACTACAGAGTTGTAAAACTTCGTTGTATCTATGGTTCATCTAGAGCACTCTAGGCCTTCTCAGCGAGTTTGTCAACCTTTACCCATAAGCCCACCCCATTCTCCCAGTAGCCTTTATGAATGTCTCAGACAGACTGTCTCAACTCCTCTATCCTCACCTTCTCCTTGAAGGAAGTGGCTTGGAGTTTTTCACTTACAAAATAAATACTACAAATCTACTGAAAAAAAAATCATTGTGGAGGCAAGACATGATGATTTCCACCTGTGACACAAGGTACTTCTGAGATATGGATAGGAGGATCAGGACTGAAGACAAATCGTAGTGAGAGTCACAAAAACTAATCAGTGCTGTTTTGATTTGTATTTCTTCTATGGCTAGAGAGGTTGAGCATTTCTTCATGTGTCTATTGGCCATTCTTATTTCCTCTTCAGAGAAGATTCTCTTTAAGTCTTTAGCCCACTTATTTATTGGGCAGTTGTTTTCTTTGAGGATTTGTTGGTAGGGGATTTAATTTTTTGAGTTCTAAGTATATTTTAGATATGAGACCCTTGTCTGTTTTATGGATAGTGAAGATCTTCTCCCAATCCGTGGGCTTTTTATTGATCTTGCTAGCTATGACCTTTGCCATGCAGAAGCTCTGTAGTTTCATGCAATCCCATTTGTCCAACCTTTCTTTGATTTGTTGTGATTCTGGGTCTCTATTCAGAAAATTTCAGCCTGTGCCAAGGAGACCTAGGGTTTCTCCTATTCCATCCTGTAATGTTTTCAGGGTATCTGCTTTGACTCCGAGGTCTTTGATCCATTTGGAGTTGATTCTGGTGCAAATGATCATAAACAAGACCATACTAAAACTACCAACACAGCTATGTTTATTTCAGCATTATTTACCATAGCTAAGATATGGAACCAACCCAGAAGCCCCTCAGTAGATGAATGGATCAAGAAAATTTTATATATATATATAGTGGAATTCTAGGCCTCCATCAGAAAGAATGGCATAACCCCACTTGTTAGGAAATGGAAAGACTTGGAAAAAAGTGTATTAAGTGAAGTAAGCCAGGCCCAAAGAAACATAGGTCCCATGGTTTCCCTTATTTGCAATAACTGGTATATGTCTGGGACAAGTAGAGAAGATCAAAATCTATGTACATATGACCAGATAAGATGAAGTTAAGCGAAATGAACCCCAAGATTGGGACACAAGTGTTTTTTTCTTTCTTGTAATTGCTTCTAACACATTTATAAGGTACCATGTGATTTTTTTTTGTGGCTTTGTACGTTTCTCCCTCACGGTATAACCCGTTTTCACTGTGTTTGATGTTGGTATAATTTGGGGAGGGGAAGGGAAAAAACAAAATGTTTAAATAGGGATACAAGTTGACCCATTATACAAGGTACTATGTTGAAAAATGAACTTACAACTTTGGGGGGGGGGAAAGGGGGCAGGAATAGTTGTAGAGGTGGGAGGGAAGGGATGGTAGGGGAAAAACAAAAGAGGAGGCAACAATGCTCCATAGGAAATGTACTCATTACCTTGCTCATGTAACTGTAACCCCTCTGTACAGTATTTTCACAATAAAAAAACTTATAAAAAAAACTAATCAAGCACTTTACAGTTGTAATTCCAGCTGGCCAGGAGGCAGAGGTAGGAAAATCAGAGTCCGAGATTAGTCCATACAAAAGTATAAGACCTTATATGTATATGAAAAACAGCAAACACAAAATAAATAGGGGTGTGGCTCAAGTGGTAGAGTGCTTGCCTAAAAAGTTTAAGGCTTTTCATATACATAGAGACAAATATATTATATGCTATATTACATAGTATATATATTATAACTAATATATACATATATATTATACACATATATACACACACACACACACACATATATATATATACACACACACACACATTTTGGATTTAGATAAAATACAAATTGTTAAATAAGCAATTAAAAGGAATGGGTTCTGGTACTTGCAAGAGGACTAGGCATTTTTAACAACTGGTACAAGTAGTTGTTAACTATTTGTGTTAACAACTAGTACAATTTCTCTAGACCTCTTCTCTGAGTTATCCCCAAAAATAGGGGAAAACTGTTCCTTCAAAGGATTCCTTTTATGAGTTAAATTCTGCTATGTCTTATTTTAAACATTAAAAAATACATAACAACCTTTGTATTCGATTATAAGGTTGTAGTTGTTCTAATATAAAGTGATACTGAAGAATTCACATTAGTCTTTCCCTTAAATACAGTGGATGTTCCAGTAAGATGTGCCTTCCCACTTGGCCTGTTGAGCATGATTAGGGTAGTGATGTTAACGATGATGGTGAGGAATAAAATAGCTAAATGTACTGGACATAATGCACATGGGATTCTAGGCAAAGCAAGTTAAATGGGTTGTCTTATGTGGTCTTTACAACATCTTCATTTTGTAAAATGGAAACAAACTCTGAACTCTTTGGAGGTAGTTCTGATACCACAGAACTAGAGTCTCAAGAGTATTTTATGAATCAATACTTTGTTTTGACACTCTAAAAGGATTCAGGTGCTCCATTTACAAAGCACCTCTCCACTACCTCTGTAAATATGTGTATGTATATGTACAGCCAGGCCATAGGGGCTCACACCTATAATCCTATCTACTCAGGAGGCTGAGACCTGAGGATCTCAATTCAAATCCATCCTAGGTAGAAATGTCCATGAGAATCCATCTGCAATTAACCAACAAAATGCTAGCCTCCTGGTGTGTTTCCAGTGGTAGAATGCCAATGAGTTATAGCCACAGTATTATTGCAAAAATGATTTTTTTAATTAATGAAAGAGTAACTAGTAATATTTGTATTACAGAAAATGATCCACAAATTATTACAGGTAAAATGACCTTCACATCTTCAAGCTAAGTAAACTGGAAAGTTATTCTCTAAAGGATGTAAAAATTAAAAATTCATGTAGGCAGATGAGAAGCAAACTACAAGGATGTATGGTAAGGGAAGAAAAAAGTCAAGGTGAAAGAAGCCAATTGTGCCTTTACAATGGGTATGTCATATTCGACCCATCTGTGTGCCTCCCCTCAGTTGCAGCCCACAGATCTGTCTGACCACTAATGGCACCAAAATGCAAATGCTTTTGGATATGGACCAATGAAAAGAGAGGCAACTATCCCATCTACCTAGGAAATGAAAAGCACCGATGTGCTGTAGGAGAGTTCTGCAGCCACAACCCTGGCTCCCAGCAGAGTCAAGGCCAAAGCTAACACGGGAGAGTGGAAATGAACCACCCTGAGCAAAACACCTTGAGCAAGCCAGCAAGCCTCCTCCAGCAGCGCTGTGGACACTGGAGCCAGAGCCAATGAAAGCAGACTTCCTCCTCCACAGCACTTGCTCATGACCTCCTTCTACATAATTTATGTAATAACTCACCACCCTCCCTAAGCACCCATCATGTCGCCTGGAATGCTGGGATAGAATTCGTAAGGTAAACTAAATAGAGGAAATCACCATAACACCCAGTGCAGCGCTTTGCTCCTAGAAAGCTTGTTCAGTGAATGTGTTAATCACAGATGATCACACTGCTCACCACCAACAATCCAGAGAGGCAAAAATGAACCCAAACTGAAACTACAAACAAAGAAATGAGTGAAAGGGTGTTGAAAAGCCATTGAGTTTTGAGGAAATATGCTTCTAGAGTCACGAGGTTACTGAGCATTTCAGGTTGATTTTCATTCAAAAGGAAATTAGACATTCAGAAACATTAGACATTCTTGGATTTTGTTTGTTTGTTTGTTTGATTTTTGTTGCCACTCTGATCATCTTCAGGGAACAGAAATCTTTCCATCTCAATTCAAAGTTTTGTTTATCAGTATGACTCAAAGGCTATCCTCTGAAAGACTGATTTACCTTGGTCTAACATAAAAAAGAAAGAAAGAAAAGCAAGTCTACAAGACTATAACAGGGCTGACTTGTTCTAGAACAAAATCTTCCATTTTCATGGCTGTTTTCAATTAAGAATCAGTAATTTTACATAAAAATTTTGTAGGTTTTTTTTTTGTCAAGGTCATGGCCCTGGTCACTGTCCCTGAGCTCTTCAGCTCAAGGCTAATACTCTACCATTTGAGCCACAGCTCCACTTCTTGGTTTTCTAGTGGTTTATTAGAGATAAGAGTCTCATGGACTTTGCTGCCAGGGCTGGCTTTGAACTGTGATCCTCAGATCTCAGCGTCCTGAGTAGCTAGGTGTGAGTCACTGGTACCCTGCCTGTACTGTATTTTTTTTATCACCTAAATTCAGGTCATGGTGAACCCTGGTAATACCCCCCAATTTATTGTTTACATTGAAATTCTCCACCCCAACATTTTAACAGCATTACCTGTCATTGTTCATGATTCTATGCTGTCCGTGCATGATATTACTACACGCCCAGATTGAGTCTCACCATGGACACTAAGTATTTCTACTTCCTGTCCCTGAAAATTCCTTGCACCTGTTTTTTAAATGGGTCAGTTTCAGCCACACAAGGTGGTTTTAAATGGTTTCCACAATTTGCAATTTGAATATCTTCACAATAGTCTCTTTAATGGAGACTCTCTACCTAGAATGTCCTTTCTTTATTTCTAAGTATCCAAGTATTGTTGTCCCTCACTTCTGAGTGTTACAAACCACCACCTCTATGAGGTCTTCCATACCTGCTTTCCCAGTATCTGTCCACTCCATATCTGGTAACTAGCTAGCATGACAACTGCTATTATTCCCAGTTTCATCCCTAGATTCAGTTTTATCTCTGTTTCAGTTGAAACAGAGTCTTAAACATTTGCTTGTGTACTTGAGGCCACATCTCTTCCTCTCTGCTTGCTACAGCTCTTTCTACCCATTCTGGGTGCAATCTGATTCTGCTAATGGGCACTGGAAAGTAGCAGATAACCTGCGGCCATTCTCCAGGCCTGTTGCCACTCCATGGTCACATGAATTCATTGTGCCAGACAGAGATTTTCACAGTGAGAACTGTTTCCTTCATTCAATTTCTCTCTTCCTTTTCAGAATCTTCAATACATTTCAGGCCCAGACCAGCATAAAACCTGATTTGACCAACTGATCAATTAAACTCTGAGGAGACAATTCATAACTAAGACCTAAATGTCAGATTAATAAACCTGTGAAGAATCTCTTTTAAATTCCATAAAGGTAATACAGGTTAGATAACTACAGCCCACTTATAATTACAGCATTTGTCAAAAGTATAACTAAAATTTCTTCACCAGAGTCACTCTCTGAAATGCTAAACCTAGGTCACTCCTGAGTAAAACGCTGAATGGGAAGAAGATATTTCTGCTTCTTTCATTATAAAAGAAAGGGAATCTCATTAGATAATCTTAAAGATGACGATAACAAGGATAACAAATTATATCTATGAAACCTCTTTTTAAACAATTCAGATCACTTTCTTCAAGATTTGTTTGAATAATAGCCTTCTAGTGTAACCAAAGAATTTCATATTAAATAAAAAATTGTTTCATCTTAGAGAGAAAACTAGAACATGATATTACATGATAGACTATGAAAGTTTTGGAGGCAGGAGGAGAGAGGTAAATGAGAAGAAAGTTTTAAAAATAATGTAAGCACAAAAGAATAATAATCTTCTTAATAATCCTGGATCATGAACTTCCAGACTGTCTTTTTTCTTCCCTTGGTGCTGGGGATTGGACTCAGTCCTCCTATGTGCCGAAGATGTGCTCTGTCATGGAGATCGGCCATTTCTGCCCACTGTCTAGCCATTTCATCTTGACTCTATTCCATCATCTATGTGACCATCAACACAATAAGAACTCATCTGGGACATGATTACTTTTGTCTGTGTGCGTTAGGACTGTGACTTGAACTCAGGGCCTGGGCACTTGACCCATAGCCTTTTTGCTCAAGGTTAGCACTCTACCACTTGAGTCATAGCTCCACTTTCAGTTTTCACTGGGGATACGAATCTCCCAAACTTTGTCCTTGAACATATGTCCTCAGTTCTCTTCCTAGGATTATAGGTGTGAGACATTGGCATCTGACAGGCATATGACTAGTTCACTCAGAAAATAGTTCTAATCAGTAAAATGTTCTGAAAAGCTCTTAAACTATCACTTCCTCTTACTTAAAAACTCTTCATATGAATTTGTAAGCTGGTATGTAAACATCCTATGTGGAATATGATATAAGTTTTGACCATAATGCCTCCATTTTCCTACTAGATTTTATTTTTTAAGCTCCTTGAAGGTAAGTGTATCCCATTTATCTTACCATCCTTAAGAAACTGTATCTGTAGGTCTTTGGTGTTTAAAGTCACTTGCCTCTTCCATGGTTTATTTTGAGAAGTTTTAGATTGTAATCCTAATTTGATTATCAATGCAGGTGCTGGTGGCTCACACCTCTTGGAAGCTGAGAATGGAAAGATCACAGTTCAAGGCCAGCCCAGGCAAAAAAGTTCACGACATCCTATCTCAACCCTAGCTGAAGGCAGTAGCACAAGCCTAGTCTTTAGCTACATGGGAGGCTGAGATTGGGAATTTCAGTGCCAGGCTAGCCTGAGCAGTAAAGTATTTTTCTGAGACTCAGTCCCCAGGAAAGAGGCACAGAATGACACATACCTGTAATCACAGCAATCGTGAGAAGTTTCAATGTAGAAAGATCTTGGCTCAGGTGCATAACCAGGTGAACAGTGTGAGAAAAGCCACTTATATACGAAAGCATTTCACTTCGTTTCTCTCAATCTTGTGAGAATTGTTTTCCTGAAAAGTTCCTGCTTTGGTCAGGTGGCTTGACTCTTGTTAATTATATTCCAATTATGTCCTCCTCCTCCTCCTCTCACCCCCTGCACTTTAACTAAGACATTCTGTTTAAAGTTCCTTGAATTTTAATTACATCGATTAATTAAGCCACAACCTTTCAGTGCTCAGCCAATGTGAGCAGAGAGGTGGAGCTTGCTGGGTTAGGGATAAAAAGGGAGCAGCCTGCCCTCTCTGAGTGTTTGTTTGCAAAATTTCTGGCTGATGGCACACCTTTCTGCAGAAGTAAACTTGGTCTTGCCTAGTTCTTTTGGAATTGGTGTCCTTATTCAACTCTGTAACACCCCAACATCCCCAGCTATTTCTAACAGTAGTGAAAAAATGTATCATAAAAATAACCAGCAAAAACAAAAACAAGACCAGTGATATGGCTCAGTGGTACCATACATGCACCCTCCATAAAAACAAAGAATCATAAATGCAGTGAAAAATATTACTGATGAGCAAGTAAAACACCAAAAATATACTCTAAAATTATTTTCAAATACTTTCTTAAAGGACAACTTCTTTTAATTTTATTATTATTTCCTCTCTCTGTTCCTGTTGCCAGTAAAAAGTGTTTATTTGGAGATTCTGGCATGAGAGTTGGCGCTACCAGACTGAGCACTGACAGTCTGAATATCCTTACCACCTCCCTATTTCAGTACCTGGGAAGTGTCAATACATATCAATATGCTTTCTTGTTGCTGTGTCAATAAAATGTTATTTACAAATAGGCATCAGGCTTGCTCAGCCCAAAGGTTACAATTTGCTAATTAATCCCTCCTCTGATTGTAGAATACAAATTATATTCCGCAATATTAACTGCCTATAGATTTCACTTACAGAACACCTTGAACATGTAAAAATCACCATTGCACACTTTGAAGGAAAAATTCACATGCAAGTCAAAGCTAGAAAGAATCTTAGGATGCCGTAAAGATATAGTTTATATAGTTTATATGAGATAGTTTATATTGGAAATATTCCCTTTTGATTTTATCTAGACGTTAAGGTTTCTTTGCCTGCCTCTGAGTTTTACATATAAATATTGGCCCATAGAGTGAAGTTTGTGAAAATTAGAGAAAAAACTCAAAGAAAACCAAATGTTTTCTCCATTGACATTAGGCATATCTTTTCAGTTCATTAAAGAGCTAAAAATTAATTAGTTAAAAGAGAATGTCAACATTAGGACATTAGAACCATGTAAAGATGTTAGGAAGGCCATCTTTATTTTGCAATAAATGTTTTTAGCTATAAAAACAATGATTTGCCTTATGTACATGGCAACTAAGATAAAGTATGTATACTTTGCCTTCATATACTTTCATAATATGTTTATATTACTTCTGAAACAACCTGGCTCTTTCATTTTCATTCTTCGGAGAGAGCTGTACGTGAACCTGCAAAGTATTTTCACTCACAGTACAATTCAGAATTGTGATGTTTGTTGTTTGTTGGCAGGTGCATAAAGCATGGTAGAGATGATGCATATTGGAAATCAATGCCCTTAAGAAAATAATTTAGTAATGCATACATCCAGATACACTGCTGGCTACCTCAAATAACACTCAAATGAGAAAGGCCAGAGGGAGCACTCAGGAGGGAGCAGTGGGTTCTGTCCCCTGAAAACAAATTGCATGGGCCTGTTTTCAGATGGTCACCTTCAAAGAGATGAAGGACAAAGGATGCTAGTCCAACATATGACTGGTGTGAGAGGAAAAAGTCCCCCGCTGCAGAGGTTAGAAGCAGAAAACTCTCCCTATACAGCAGGCACATTCACACACACACACACACACACACACACATCCCTGAAACACAAACCACAAATTCCAATGTGAACTTCATTCTTTCAGTATGCCATAAGTACTGGAAGTTAATTTATGGACTCTCCTGAAGTGCAGATGCTCAAGCTGAGTCCTCTGACAGCCTCGCTACTTTAAAAGCATGTTGAATCCCAGGGCTCTTGAGGATGAAGAGGCAGGCAAGAAGCACCTTCTCTAATTGCCTGATGAAGTCTCTCCACTTCTGCCGAGACACCAGCTCACTGGTTCTTGTGTCTAATGAGTAAATCTGCAGGCCTCCCGCTTGCAATGAGTTGTGCGCATTTATTTTATACAAATGGAGAGACGGAGTGAAAGATTTTCTAATTTGGCCTTGTCTTTTACATATTTTTAGACAAAGCAAGGAAAAACAACTCTTAAAAACTAGCTGATGGGAGTCTAATTTTTTTTTCTCTCCTGGTTTGAGCACAGAGGCAAGTATAATAAGGATTGGGCGGGGGGGGGGGGGGGGGCGGGGGTTCTTTGTGAGATTTTTTTATTCTGCCGATTAACATTTATGTAACAAAGAAAACCTAATCTGCATTTTATATCTTTAGGTTATTGACGTATATACTTCTAGGATCTGTCTAACTGGTTGAGACTAGCTTTTATACTTGTGGAGTATTTGCAGCCTAAAATGGACAATGACAGCACAGCCAGCCTCTCCGAGTCCCATCAAACTGCCATAACCAAAGTGATGACTGAGTTGGATTAAATCCAAGCACTCAGCTACCAGTATTAACCCATCAAATGTTGCAGCCTCTCCAATGCTTTAATCATTCGGGTGGGATTAATAGGCAGGCTCTGCTGTGGCCTCAATGCCCAGAAAAAAAAAAATATGCCAGGAGAATGCAGACAATCAGACAGGCTAAGCTTTAATCACACCAGAGGGGGGAAAAAGACAGCTTGGAAATTAACCCAAGAGGATAAACTTGGAAAGGAGATTAAAATAGCCAGGGTGTTTATCAACAGACTGTACAGGATTAGCCAAGCAGATTTCCCAAACATCTAGTGAGGAGCCCTATGGTTGATGCCTGGGTGTCTTTTTTTTTTTTCAAACAAATAAGGATAGGTTTACAAAGGCATATGAAAAGGAAAACAAGTAAGTAGCTGGTAGGGTAACAATCTTACAAATTCTAGAGAGAATAAACACAAAGATAAAGACAGCACTGTTAAGTTCTCCAATAGGATTTCCAACACTACCTGCTCCAAGTCTCCAAGTCTGCACAAGTCCAAATAAGTCATGGAGCTCTTGAGCTATGCTGGACTCTGTGTGTGTGTGTGTGTGTGTGTGTGTGTGTGTGTGTGTGTGTGTGTGTGTGTGTGTGTGTGTGTGTGTGTGTGTGTGTGTTGTGTATTTTTCTTCCTGGCAATGATAAGCATGCTTGATTGTCAGGCCCTGCTGCTCTTAAGGGCAAATCAAAAATTCGATATTAACTTCTTTCGAAGATCCAACCACCAAAGCAATAGAAGAATGCAAATAAATCAATTTTGCATGCTTAAGCCCATCTCCCTTTCACGCAAGCCTGGTGATATGGAGCGATTCTCCTCCCCCACAACCAACTCTGCCTTATCATTTTGAGGTATGAAAAATAGATTGTGTCACAGTAATGAAACACAGGAAAAGGGAGCTTGTTATAAGCTGATTACAGTTTAGATTGAAGGACTGGTTCTCATTAGCTGTTTTAGATTGGACAGCATCCTTGAGCTGTAGTAATTACTGAAAGTAATTTTGGAAAAGGAGGGTAGGGCCTCTGGTGCAAGAAGAGATACGAACAGTTGCACGGGGATTGACAAAAGGAGGGGAAGAAAGATGGCATCCTGCCAGGTTATTACCCCCCAAATACTAGAGCATAGTGAGGTGGCTGGGCCTAGCCACTTTCTAGTTAGCAAGCCAGTCATGAGGAGAGTATTTTCCATTGTGGAATGAATACAAGGTAAGAGGCCTATTTCAAGTTCAAGTGCAAGGATGCCTCCCCGGGTTACACCATCGACACACAGAAGCTCAGTTTTCATCCTGTAATAACTGCAATAAGGTTTCCTTGCCAGTCACACACAGTAACAGGCTTAAAGAGTGTACACTAAATGATAGTCAAAACAAAGTGTTTCATTGAGTAGATTTGAGAATTTGGACATTTCTTTGATCATAATCAGATGGAGTATGTGGCCTTCCTAAACATGGAGGTATTCTGAGAAATCTCTGCCTGGGTTCAGTCCATTGCAAGTTTTCATCCAGCATTTTTTTTCCTCTGCAGAGGACGGAAGTCTCAGGGAACAAATGGTGTTGTTCTGTTGCATTTGGACTGAAAGAACACTGAGAAATTGGGAGGGCTGGTTTCTAGCATGAAATTATCACTGACTGAACACCTAGAGACTGAATAAGTCTTTCAACTTCTCTGTGTGCCTAGGAAACAAAAAGAAACCAAGTTTATATTTTCTAACAGCTCTTGAAATCATTGGCTTCTCAGACTCCAATTATGGTCTCTTCTAGCTACTTTATTAAAAATGAGATACGGAATCTAAAACTGATCTTCTTCCTTTCTAAATCGATGAGCACACTCTACTGAAGACAAAAATGAACATTTCTTACACCTAAAGGCAAGAGTTCTGGGTTGTCCTTCACGTGAAACATAAGAATCATTTACTGAGACTCGTATGTCTCAGAATTTTAGACACAGTACTTAGTTTGATCTTCTAATAACTGCACTGCACGTACCCAGGGTGACACAGCCTGTAACAGGAGGGGCGTGACACAGCACGAGAAGGCTGCCCACCCCACCCAGATGAGCCCCACCCCATGTCCTCCCACCAGATGACAGGAGACAGTCAATAAAAATTACAAGAGAAGAGAGGACAATGGCTGCCTTTTCCTTTTTTGCCTGATTCAAGCAGCACCCAGAAGTTTTCCTTGGTCTAAATGCTCTTAAACGATCCGAAATTGTCTCTGGATTCCCTTCAATGAAGTCTCTCACTTGGGTTTGCAAAGCCACCATCTCCATAAAACTTGGATTCAAATACAAACGTGTTAGCTGGGAGGAATACATTTATTAAGCTATTTGTAAAAATTAACAGTCTTTATAAAAGTAACAGGCTAAATTGATCGGATTAGCCAGCTGCCATTCAGAAAACTACAACAGAGGAGAGCACCAAGTGAACATTTCCCCTTCAGAGAGAAATGCCTGCAAGGGCAGGGCCAAGCACGTGGCCCAGTGAGAGATCCTGGCAGTTGGGCAGCCCCTGAGCGCTAGGAACCTTTGACTGACATCTAGGAAGGGTAGGAGCTACTGGCTATTGGAATATGAAGGAAGACGGGAACAAGGAAGAGGAAAGAATTTCTGGAGAACCAAGAGATTTTATCATTATACATCATTATAATAAACTTTTTAATTGTTTGATTTAAGTAGTTACACAAAGGACTATAGTAGAATTAAATTTTTTTAGTCTGGTTACTTTCAAATTAAAGTAACTGAAAACCAAATTTACATACAAACTTTTGAAACAGCACAGATTTTCTTTTCATTTGTACTCTGTACTGGGTTATTTAGTGGGTAATAAGTTGTTTGGAGAAATTGCTCAGATGTTAAAGAAAGCAAGGAAAGAAGGAAAAGGGGAAGGAAGGAAGGAAGGAAGGAAGGAAGGAAGGAAGGAAGGAAGGAAGGAAGGAAGGAAGGATTTGAGGGAGAGAGGGAGAAAAGGGGGGGGAGGAGAGAGAAGGAAAGGAGGGGGAGGGAGGAAAGAATTAACAGTGGGAGAAAAGAAAGGGAGAGAAGAAAGGAAGAAGAAAGGAAGAAAAAAGGGAAGAAAAGGAAAGTAGACAGAGAAAGCAAGCAAGGAAGGAAGGAAGGAAGGGAGGGAGGGAGGAAGGAAGGGAGGGAGGGAGGGAGGGAGGGAGGGAGGGAGGGAGGGAGGGGAAGGTAGGTAGAAAAGAATGGAAGAGGGAATGGGAACAGAAAAGGAAACATATGAGCTAATCCAGAGTCTGGACAAACCTTTTCATCAGAAAGCCAGATAACAATTTTATAATTTACAATCAGTGCCCTTTGTGGCAACTACTCAAGTTCGTGTGGAGAATGGCCATGGCTCTATTGCAATAAAACTGTATTTACAAGGTAAGGCAATGACTGACCCCTGCTTCCTGGGCAATGCTCCTATGACCTGCCCTTAATGGACATGATACCTACAAGACTGCCCAAAGCTATTGGGTCTCTGTAGGTTACTTAGGCCTTCTCCAAAGGAGGGATGGTTTCGTTAGGCAACCTCAACATGGATCTATTTGAATTCAAAATCTTAGTTATGCATTGCAAATAAAATAGTCACAGACACTTGGAAATGCAGGCCGGAGTTCTAGTTTTACTCCAGAGAGAAGTCTAAATTCAACTATGCAGTCACCACAGAGAGGCAAAAGTAGAAGTTGTAAGTTTGAAGAGTAGCATAGAGCCATCTATTTAACATTAAGAGAATGCTTAATTTGTAGAATTCTCTATAAAATAATGGTCACTCGACATGTGCTGAATGCCTTTTCGGTCCCTCATTTCCTTCAATTAGGAAATACTCAGCAAGCTAAAGGATCAAGGAAAGATGTTCCCATGAGCTGGTTTTTGCTTTCAAATAACTTTAGCGCAGCCTCCAGCCCTACCTCTGTATCACTCATTTCTTGTTTCTGGCTTTTCAGCTTCACAGTTGACCCCTCTCTTTGCCTTCTAGTGACAGGGGGTAGCTTTCTGTGCCATAAAAGAAGTATGATCCTTTGTCTATGGAGACTTTACATATGTTATCTCTTACAGGTAAAGCTCCCCACACATCCTTAGTCTCCAGTTGGTCCTGAGGTTCTTTGGGCCAGGCTTTTCCTGCCTATGGAATATCTCATAGCAACCAAGAGCAGTTCCAGAATGAGACATTACATGTCTATTCATTTCCATGCCTCCTGCGACTGGAAGTCGCAGCAAGGGAAAGATCATATTTGTTTTCTCTAATCGTGCATTTGATACAGACTCTTACACCAAGTAGAAAAAAAAACCCACAAAAATAATCTGAGTTAAATAAATAAAACGTATTACCAACTGTAACTCTTAATCTTCAACATCACTGCAACAATTCTCTCCTCCAAATTCTGAGCTAAACATAAAATACATTTTAAACTGTGCCCTACCTGTGATTAATTTTAGTCACTGCTCTTTTTTTTCCCTAAACACCTACACCTGAAATTAAAGGACTAAAAAAAGAAAAAAAGCATTTTAGACTTTGCCTGATGAGCAGATGGACTCAATTCTTTCCATCCATGGACTGTACAAAGCAACAGATTGTGTGTCTTTTCACAAACCCTCAAAGTAAAAATTTCATAGCATCATGAATTGCAAGATGAGATCTGTTATTTTTTTTCTGCCCTGAGGAGGTTTTGTGCTGATCTGATGCCAGCTCTTGGCCTCTGTTTCTCCATCATGGCCTTTTGCAAACTTAAAAAAAATTCTTTATGGTCTTTTTAATTACCTATGGCTCAGATGACTATTATTTATATTTTATGACTGAGTTAACTTGCTCAAAACATGCCCTGAACAACTTCTGAGTGTCTGATTTCAAACTTGTTTGACTAGGCTATAGCTGCTGACAGAGGAGGGGACGCTATGCAGTTATTTACCTCTACTTCCTGTCAGGACCATACCTGCTTATCCATGAGATTCATCACACACCAAGCACTTCCGTGCCCTTTGGCATTTGCAGGAGGTGGACACATTTGTCCTTTGCTTTTGCCTCTTGCAAACCTCATCAACTAGTAAGAAGGAGATGTGAGTTGAGGATACCCACCCAAGTGATTCTGGACAGACAAAGGAGGAGACATACTTCCCCCAGCAGGGAAGGAGAAACTTGGTGAAAGAAATGGAAAGCTTGGTTTCAGGGAGGAGTCTTGCTCAGTGCATGATTCAGACACCTCTCTATAAATGTGTGAAGTCAAGAGACAACAGGGACTAGAATACTTGCCAATAAATAAAATGTAGCCTATTTATTTGCTGGAACAGTATTCAGATGTTAAAAGCAATGAATTGAATTTGTACAAAGCAACATGGATAAATGTCAAAAACAAACCACTGACACCAGGTGCTGGTGGCTCACGCCTGCCATCCTAGCTACTCAGGAGGCTGAGATCTGAGGATCACGGTCCAAAGCCAGCCTAGGGGGGAAAGTCTGTGAGACTCTTATCTCCAATTAATCACCAGGAAACCGGAAGTGGTACTCAAGTGGTTGAGCGCTAGCCTTAAGCTGAAGAGCTTAGGGCCAGCACCCAGGCCCAGAGTTCAAGACCCACAACTCACACACACACACACACACACACACACACACACACATGAATATAAACATAATTTTCAGTCAACATATAGTATAATTTCATAATACCCTTTAAGTAAGTAAGAGATCACATGTATATACATACTAGAAAATCACATATTTTTCTATGTATGCATATACACATGGGTGAAACATGAAAATTATTTTTATGCATATAACTTTAATGTTTTATGAACATTTAGAACTATTCTAAAGGAAAAGTGGATGAGTGCTTTGGAGAATTAAGTTTTCCCAGGAGCTTGGGAATGAGTCAACTGACTAAATTTCAGCTTTTGTTTAGGATATACATATGCAAATATATACATCTATAAAGAGTATATTTATATACTATAAGTAGTATATTTAATTACATAGTAAAGTTATTTTTAAATCTAAAAGAGCATATTCTAAATTGGATTTGAGCTGATTATAGTCTATTCATGTAGAAATGATTAACAAATATATTTTTTTAAGAAAATGGAATAGAACAGTAATAGTAGCTAACAGGTAAATCTTTATAAGAAGCCAGGCACTTTTCCCCAAACATTTTCAAAAAGGAATTAACTTCCTTCCTCCCTAAACTGCTAGACTTCATATCAGTAATGCCAAAACATCATCTTCAATTCTGCAAGTCTGTAGCTGAACTGAATCCATACAGGTACATGGCACCAGCTACTGATGTCTACAGAGGCAAGACATAGCATGAAGAGTTTTCCCTTTACTTGCCTCTCTACACTATCATATTCATCACCAGTAAAGTTCTCTAGTAATTCCTATTCTGAGGCCAACCCATGAAAGCCTCTTTGGTTAGCAAAAAGGAATGATGAGGAGAGGGTGGGAGGGGTCACATTGTCCATAAAGAAATAGACTGTTTATCTGACTTATGTAACTGTGACCCCTCTGTACATCACCCTCATCATAACAATAAAACAATTAAAAATAAGTTTGATGGAGAATCTTTGTTTCAAAATGCACTTAAAACACCAATACCATTTAAAGAAGTCAAGAAAGATTCACTGGGGCTGGGAATGTGGCTTAGTGGTAGAGTGCTTGCCTAGCATGCATGAAGCCCTGGGGTTCAATTCTTCAGTACCACATAAACAGAAAAGTCTGGAAATAGTGCTGTGGCTCAAATGGCAGCAGTCTAGCTTTGAGCTCAAGAAGGTTAGGGACAGTGCCCAGGTCCTGAGTTCAACCCACAGGACTGGCAAAAAAAAAAAAAGGAAAAAGAAAAAGAAAAAAGAAAGAAAGATTCATTGTATGTCTTAGGAGAAGTCTATACTGTAACCAGATTCCTTCTCTTACTGCCATCAGTGGTTTGATGGCTAGCTGGCCAGAAATGAAGAAGTGAGTCTATAATCAATTGCACATGAAAGTCTCCATGCCGCCTCACCTTGTAAATCCTTTGGTTTTTATTCTTCCAACTAACCACTGACATAATTAATAACTGATCTCCAAAACAGATTGCACAGGGGAGCAGACATTTAATTTTCTCCCCCACTCTTTTGTTAATTCTGAGTCTCCCTTTCATGCTCTTCTGTGAGCTGTGGAACTAAGGAAAGCCAATAGTGAGAAGTCCTCTTGCAAAAAACTGACAGAGGTAGGTTGGGGAATAATGAAAATCAAACTTGGCTTTAAAAAAAAGATGGCTTTTCGGTATATTGAAAAGAGAATTGAATCCACCACAGACCAAGAAATCCCCTCATCAAATCCAATCTTGATTTTTACCTATGAACTGATTAGTCCCACCTGTCACTCAGCCATTTTATCTCCCAGGTTCAGTGTAGGAGCAATTTTGCCGTGGTTTGTCAATTTGCTGTCAGTCCACCGAGACCAGAATATCATTCAATGTGTTAAGAATGAAAAAGAGAGAAAGAGAGAAAGAAGCCACTTAAACACATTTCACATTGCTATTAGCATGTATTTTAATCATGACTTAAAAGCCTCAACTTTTGGAAAAGAAAGTACAGGTCATATCAACAATGTAAAAATAATTGCGAACTCCCAGTGAGCTGGCACTTAGTGAGCGATGTTTGCATTTTATAAACTCAAACAGGATAAAGCTTGACTTGAAAATACAGATACATGTGAGAGTTCCAAGCCAAGTACCCATGTACCTCAAGTACCTCAAGTACCCATGAAATTAAATAAATTTGCAAAGATTCTGAATGAGCAAATAAATCACTATATTCTCCATTCATATTCGCTTTGTACATTTCAACATACTCCTTTATGTTTCACATTTTACCATAGTATTTTCTTGGTGTTTGTTCTGTTGATAATGGTTATCTTCATTTGTGAACATAGCTAAAGAAGGTGGACAAGTCCAATGCCTTCCTATATTAAAGACAGTAAGTATGTAAAAGTGCTGGGTATGTAAAATAGATTTTCCCAATGAAACCACTGATTCTACTCTTAGTCTCAGAAATCAGCAAAGAACCTAATGATCTTCTAATAATCCTTTGTGAAAGAAATCTAATTGACACTTTTCTTTCTTCCCTTTTCTGGCCCCAGTAGAGCATTTCTAAATGGTCGTCTTATTGAAAATAAAATATTATAAAGAGAGAACTATTTATAGAATAATCCATTAGGTGAAAAAGTTATACCCATAACATTTTCTTTGCATTATATAAGTCTTTATCAAGCCAGACTTCCTCAATGTATTTTAAGATACAGTACGTATTTCACACATGAATCTCTTTATAACACACTGTCTAATTCTGTTTATTAATGCAATTCAAATATTGTTATTTGGCATTAACTTATTTTTTTTACTGGTACTAGGGTTTGAACTCAAGGCTTCACACTTGCTAAGCTGATCCATTACTATTTGACCCATGCCTTCAAATCTGCTTTTTTAATGATTATTTTGGAAAGGGAGTCTAGTGGGCTTTTTCTTCATGTAGTAGCTTTAAAAGCAATCATCTGTATCTCAGCCTCCTGAGTAGCTAAGATTATGGGCTTAAGTCATGGGCACCCAGCTTGCAGTAAGCTATTTAATTGAATATCCACACTTGAATACAGAAAAGTCTATCTTATTTAAATGAATTTTTCTCCCTAGAAATGTCACTTGTAAGAAGAGACACACCTTATTTTTCTCTTCAAGACTAATAAAATGATTTGGTATTAATCACCAACTTGCATGTGCCAACAACTCTGTGCCAACAACCCTGTATCTATGGTACATGCTAAAGCCAACAACATCTATTTTACAGATGAGAAACTGAGCATAAAAAGGAAGAGATCTTGGGAAAATGGCTTAGTGGTAGAGTGCTTGTCTAGCATGCATGAAGCCTTGGGTTCAATTCTTCATTACCATATAAACAGAAAAAGCCAGAAGTGGTGCCATGGCTCAAGTGGTAGAGTACTAGCCTTGAGCAAAAAAAGTTTAGGGACAGTGCTCAGGCCCAGAGCTCAAGCCCCAGGACTAATAAAAAATAAAAAAAAATTTAAAGGAAAAATTCTTTGGCTATATATATGAAGAAACTTGACTAATATGGACATTGCAAATGCACTTCACTTGTCTTCATGTAGGATCAATGAGAAATATAAACACAGGCGCCTGTGCAGTGGGTCAAGGCATTATCTGAGGGCCTATAATCTCCAGCACAAGGTGCAGTCTGGAATAGGGTATGCAGGCTGCAATAGGCCTTCTGGGTCATCTCCAAGTGCTGTATGGAACCAAGTGCTTATGGACTCACTGGGAGGGAAGTTTGAAAGAATGTAGGCATGCTCAGATTACCACAAGTTATGGGTTTGCACCCAACTTTGGGGGTCTTAAAAACACATCAAAACCACAGAAAATAGCTGACTACTCAGCACAAGGAAACAAAAGCAAAAACAAGTGTTTCCTCAAAGAAAAGACCAATCACACTACTGCAAAAAAAGAAAAAGAAAAATCTCCACCAGGAATGGAACTATTGTTGTGAATGACCAATGAAACGCCTCTGTTTCCTCTCTTCTGCCTTCAAAATCTTACATGACTGCTGATTCTAAACTGAAATTCTGAGGGCAGGATTTCTATGAAAAATAGTTCACAGGCTTCCAACCCTCACAGTTACAGACGACGTAGAAAAGCAAAAATGGTATTGTGGTGGCAATAGTCAGGACAAGGTCCCAAGGACCAACAAAGTCAAGGAAGATCCACTGATGACCTTTATATTTCTTTTTGCAGAGAGTAAAATCTACTTATATTTCTTTATCACAAATGGGGTCATCTATATCCTTCAGCTACACAAAGCTGTTTGAATTTAGCTTTTCTGTCCTCTATGGTGGGTGTTAGTAGAATCTCTTTGAATGCTCTTAAGATTCAGGTGGCTGGTTGACAACATAGGCACATGGCGTCTCTTTTAAAGTATTGATGCAATTTTACAATTACAAACAAAAGGCAAAGTCAGGAATCCCCATAGAAAATTGGGCAACTACAAAAATATAGAATGCTGATATACATCCATAAGGGGCACAAAGCATGGGAAAGCAATCTCAGAGCCATAAATAATGTAAAAAAATGTGAATTTAAACTAAGATTTGTTACATCCTATAGCAAGTGTAGGACAATCTAACAAAATTTACTTAAATTAACTATAAATTTTACCATTGATCTAACAGCTCTGCTCCCAGTATCCAGTCCGATCATGAAGTAGGCTTACAAGTGGGAAGCTGTAAATATGGTTATATAGCATTGCCATGAAATTGGAGACAATTGAGAGGTAAGTGTGGTAGATGAACACCAGGATGAACTAAGAAACTTTTAAGAAACTAAGAAACTAAGAAACTAAGATCCAGCAAGCAGAATGTAAAATTTAAAAAAAAAATTAGGAAGCAGAATGAAATCTATATCCAAAACCTACTTGTAAGAATTAAAGTTAATCTAAGCAAAATATGACACACATTTGATGACAAATGTGTTAGAATGATTGCATATTAAAATGAGTGCCTGTGGTGAGGAAATTAGAAAAGAAAATCAACGTAAAGAATAAATAAAACAGAAGTATGAACGGTGAGTGATGTGATCCATTTGGTCCTCAGAAAATTAACTTAAAATGGAAAAAGCTCCAAAAGTCCATATAGCAGAAATATAAATCTACTGTGTTATTAATTGCAAACACCTATGTCCACATAGATATGTGTCACCCTTAAGTGACTTAGGAACATCCTAAAGTACTTAAGAGTGGGCTATGATTTATTTATGTATAAATCTATCATGGTTAATACAACTACTTTCAAAGATGAACCTCAACCACAATGGCCAGTAATTGTTGGAAGATAGTTGCAATCCACTAATGGAGTGACTCCAAGGTGCTATGGAAGACAGATGAACACAACGAAATACAAAAGGTCAGGACCATATCACCAATAGCAATGTTCTCCTTCTCATTGGAAAAAAAACAGTGATTTGTCTTCACAAGCTATGAGTGAAATATTCAAAACTCTAAGGGGAAGCTACCTACAGAATGGATTTTTCTGTAGAACTTGTTACTTTTTCAAGAGCATATTAAGAAATAATCAGATAATATCTGCATGGGGTTCTCAGTCTTTTCTTGAGTATGAGATGTCCTCTGTGTTACAAAGTCAGTTGGCACAGTAAAGCTTCTTCTCATCCATTTGGGGGAAATAATTACAAGACACATGCATCAGGCTGTACATCTCACTATTTCTCCTCAGTCAATGGAATGGACTCATAGGAAAGAGTAGAAATATTTTGTTGAGTATTCTCTTTCGCTCCGTGCGTGGAAGGCAGCTCTGAGTAAGCTAGTATGGCGCCAGTGCTCTCCTGGAGACTCTTCATCATGCTTGTCTTGTCACCAAGAGGGGAGTAGTTACCCACTACCTGATAGAAGGACAGCAGGCGTTTCCAAGAACTTCCTAGCAAGCCCTTGAGATGAAGCGCAGAGGTGATTTTTGAATGAATCACCTCACTACCTTGAATGTCTCCTTCTTCTGAAATCTCTACATATTTGCAAGCGTAGAGTTGTTTGGAAAACAAATATGGTATTTAGGAATGGATGAGGTAGGAGCCGACTGGTATTTTGAATTACAGAAGCCCCTAATTCTACGCGACAATCAACCTTTGATTCCCCCATACTGCACCCTTTGCTGGGCTAGCAAGAAAAGAGAAAAGGGGGACAGAATCCACTACACTGCAATGGTTATATGTTGCATACTCTGTACCTTCCCTTCCAATAGAGAAACCAGCATCCTAGACCATTATCTTCATAATCCACTAAAGACACATTACATATATTATTATATAAGCGAACACAGACACATACATTAGATGTGTACATATATATTTCTGTACCGTTAGGTATCTGCTTTTAGTTATTAAATATCTCAATAAGCATTACTTGGAAGTTATAGTCATACACCCAGATATAAAATGACATGCATTCTAGGACTGAGCCAACATCATCTTGAGAGTGTTTTTCACTATTTTTGATGTTTGCCTATGTCCCACATAATGAATTTGGAAGCTAGCTTCTGTTCAAGATGAGCCTCCGCTAAACTATTAATACACATGAAAATGGGCTCAGACTCCAATAGCCTGGGTTAAAATCAAAAGGCTGTACAATAGTAGGCAAGTTATTGAACAGCCTGAACCACTCTGGGCCTGGGTTTTCTCATCTATAAGAATGAGTAGCACAATGTTGACAGTTGAGCTTGTAAACAGTACAATATTAGTGGCTGCCACTGACATCATCAATACTAATACTGTCACTCTTAACTGCTGCTGTCACATATTGTTACTCAGCAAAATCTAGCAAAACATAGCTTACTGCAAATATTCTTCTGAGAACTTTAATCTTCTTTCTCGGTAGGCATGCTGCTCTTCTATTCCAGTTTGTCCTAGATAGCCATCTTTACAAATTCATAATTAGATATATTAAATTCAGAAAAATAGTTCTTTACATATTCCAGCCCAAACATTGAGTTGGAAGATATCACTGTCATTTAAGAGAATCACAAAGTGTAAAACTGCCCTTGTGGTCTTCATTTTCCCTTTGATGTACAACAATAAAAAATGAGCTGACACTTCTAAAATATGAAGATACCACATTGTTGTCACTCTGCATCCTGGAACATTGGCGCTCCTTCTTACTGCTCACGCTGTGGAAGCCTTTGAAGTTCGAAAATACTATAGCCTGATCCTCATGCACTGATAATTAAGACAT
Organism: Dipodomys spectabilis; assembly: GCF_019054845.1. Lineage (NCBI taxonomy): Eukaryota > Metazoa > Chordata > Mammalia > Rodentia > Heteromyidae > Dipodomys > Dipodomys spectabilis. Next base: position 10,506,267 of record NW_024870728.1, read on the forward strand.
AGTGTGACAAATCAAAAGAGACACGCCTAGTATCTATATCCCTACCCAAGTTGGGGGAAGGGGGAAGAAGAGGAAGAAGAAGAGAAAAGTCAGCTAAGAGTTGTGATCATAAATCAATTGACTCTGCCTTTCAGTAGGAAAAGACCAGTAACTTTCACATCACAACTCAATCCAGTCTTGCATCTTCAAATCAGTTTTTCTCTCTTCTTATTATGGTGCATGATCTTTGAATTGATTTCTCTCAAGACTAATTTTTTTTTCTAAGAAAGAGAAAGTAATGCCATCTTAAAAAAATCTTATCGTTTATCTTCTTGTGGGGGGAAATGGGTATACTTTTAAGGCATTTTTCTTTGTCAAAAGCAGTTGTTGTATCATAAATTTAAAACATTTTGTGCTTCTGAGACTCTGTTCAATTCTGAGCTGGGGACATGTGGGATATAAAGGTTTATTAGTATAAATGGGTAAATAATGAATGTTGAGTCTCTGGAACCTTGTGTTCCAGCTTGTTGGCTCCAATAACATGTCATAATATACTTTAAGAAATTCAACTAGGCAATCCCGTCACAAAGATAAATAGATATAAACGCTAATTGGAAAGGCATAGAAAACATATTGCCATGTTTGTTTCTTTACAATAAATAATTTGGGCCTATGAATTCAACTATGATTTATTTGCAAGTATATCATAATCATTGAAGTCAGTGGCAGACATTTTGAGAAATTCACTATTGAGTATTTTTAGAATTAAAAAATCTGTTAACTCCAGAGCTCTTGACTGAACATTAGTGTAAGTAATATTTCCCTGCTGTTCTCCTTCTGGACTCCGACCTTTCTCTTCCTACTGCAAGATCATTGAAGTGGAGCAATTCACCATAAATCGCATCATGTTGCAAAAACTCTTGGAGTGATATCTAAAGCCAAAGAACAAAAAACCCACCTGACAATTTACAGCAAATCCCACTTCCTATTAAAAAAAAAAATCAAGTATGTCAAGATGACAGCGTTCAAACTTCACATTACTCAGATTATGGGTCTATGAACCAATCATTTAAATCAGAGAGCAAAACAGATTGTTTAAAACAATAAATACAAAGCCTGCATTTGAAAATATCCCATGATTCCAATTATCTCAGATTCAACTGTCTTCATAATTCTTTAAGATAAAGCTAGCATTAACAAAAGGGAGCCCTTAGAAGACACAATGCCCTGCCATTGTCACTCTTACAATGCTGTTTTAACCAAGAAACATGTTGGGAAGGTGGATGTGGGTGGAGTCTGTGGAAGAAAGGGAAGCAATGTAGGAATTACTGAGCTCCCAGGAGTTAAGTGCAGACAATAGCCATGATTTAATATGTGGTCTTACTAGTTTGTGTGTCAAGCAATACTTGACCATGTTTAATCATGAAAGGGAGATGATTGAAGAATTCCAGATCCAAAATGGCTTCCAGACATTCTTCATATTTTGGTAAAGGACGGAATGTTGCATGTGGCTCTTGGTACACTTCAACCCAGAAAGACAGACAGTAGAGGGTAGGTAAGAATCTCTTTAGAAACAAAGGCTTCTGGGTACTTTGAAGACTGGGCCCTGTGAGGCAGTTGCATTTTTTATTATTGCTATTTATGGCTTAGCATTATAAATACACACACACACACACACACACACACACTTGAAGTTCCTAGCAACCCTTCAAGGGTGACACTGCTGTTATTTAATCCATTATCCATGACCTGAGGAGAAGATAAGTTGATAACAGACCTCTGATGGAATGAGCAACAAGTAGCAGAACCTGAATTAGATCTGAGTTCCTCATGTATTCAGTCTCATATTTGCAGACAAATGACACCACCTTTGGAAAATGCATCATCAATGGGAGAAAAGTATGAGAAGATAGACTAGTTTTGTAAAAGCAAAGTAGATAAATTAGGGAAGGAAAACGGTACAATTCACTTAATCTCTGCTTACATAGCACTTGGTATATTCCAGGTTATCAGTACATTATAAAAATTGACTCAATGGGGCTGGGAAGGTGGCTCAGTGGTAGAGCGCTTGCCTTGCATGCCTGAGGCCCTGCGTTCGATTCCTCAGCACCACATAAGCAAAAAGGAAAAAGCCGGAAGTGGCGCTGTGGCTCAAGTGGTAGAGCACTAGCCTTGAGCTGAAGAGCTGAGGGACAGTGCTCAGGCCCAGAGTTCAGGCCCCACAACTGGACCAAAAAAAAACATAATAATAAAATTAAAAAATGAAAATTGACTCATCAACACTTACAACAAGCCTATGAAGTACTACTAATTATAGCCTTAAAAATGAAATCCAAAGTTACTAAATAATTTGCACAAAGATTGGGCCATCTAGCTCAAGTTGGACTGGAGCTTGTAACCTGAGTGCTTTGACTCCTCTTTTAATGGTTTAGTTGTTGAAAGGATTCAAGGAAGCTATAAGTAAAGTGCTCAGTACAGTCCTTGGAAAGTAGTGTTTAGAAGAAGCTAAGTACATCATGAGTAGTAGGAAGAATGTCATTGACAGACTTGCCTGATCTTAATCAAGAATACACGTGATAGTGCCACACAGTAAGATGAAAGCTGAGCCAAGTAGAGTGAGATTTTAAAGACATAGTTGATAAATTTCCTCTACACGGGAAGTCATCTGTATGGCTCAGCTTCTATGAGCGTCTCTTCTATACAGACTGCAGCAGCTGTGGAGTTTGACACAGCTCATACCAAGATAAAGTGCCTAAGTATCTTTCCTTCTTAGTTCTTCATTCTGTTTTTCTTTCATCCAAATCTAGAACTAGTTTTCCTAGTATCTTTTGCAGTATTTGTTCCAGGGTCATCCAAGATAGGAAAATCTGAAGATGCTCAAGCTTCTTATATAAAATGACATAAGACTTGCATAAAACCTATGTACATTCTCTCATATACTTTAAATGGTCTCTAGATTACTTAGAACTAATACCATGTAAGAATGATGTAGGCCATTGTTATACTGAGTCGTAGGGAATGATGACAAAAGAATAAGACTGAATGTATTTAGTACAAAAGTAAATGTTTTCAAATATTTTCAATCTAGGAATGGTTAAACCATTCCTAGTCTGACAGGCTGGTGGTAATTTCACACCTCAAACATTACTGTCAGGCTCTGAACTCATAGAGATGAAGAGACAAAGGTCTCATCCTTTAAGCATATTGTTACAGACCGATCAACCAACAATACCCAAGCTTTCTAGACAAAATGAAAAGTGTGTCGAAGGACCACAGTAAACACATGAGAAAAATGTTGCTTTTCCTTTGGAGCAAGTTTTCCTAAGAAAGTAAACTTTAGAAAATAGCTATGACTGTTACTGTGTCAAAGGCAGTTCAAATACATGACACAGGCTCCCCAAAGTGTGTTCTTCCTGGGGAAATAGATACTATGTTATTGCTGGAAAATTAAGTTTGGAGAAGGATCAATGAGAAACAGAAAAGGAGTAGTCGGGCTGTGCCTGTATCCTGTCCTGAAGGCTGTGTGCGGCAGGAGGAGCCTCATAGAGCAGGTTATGAAGGGATAAAGAGATCTATATTTCATAATATAAGTCCCCAGAAATCATGATTGACAATTTTAAGGAGGAATAAATTAGATGCAGAAGTCTATTTCCAGGTAAGAAATGTTTAGAGCTTGACCTAAGACAGTATTAGTTGGTAGGAGAGGGAGAAGCGAAAATGGGTTTTAAGTTGTATAGGAAGACAAATTAAAAGGAATATTAGATCTGAGAATGACTCAGATTCCCGGCCTGATGAGTGTGCGTGGGACCACTAATATACTGTAAGTACAGCAAAGAGAGGAGAGAGAGGAGGCTTGAGGATGAGAGGAAGGTGATCATATGCTTTTTGGACAGATTGAATTTATAGCACATATGAAGCATCCAAATACAGATGGCCAGCAGTGAGCGTAATATATGAGCACATAGCAGGTATTGAAAATACGGTTCTTCTGGTGTATTTATTGTGCTTCAGATGTTAGATGTTTGGGATGTGTTGGAATCCACCGTTCTGGGAGAGTCTCTTCTATCTTTTTTGTGTATGTGGTGATGCCCTCTGTACCTCTGAGCCAGCCATTAGTCTGCATATCATAATACACATCCCGAAAATCCCAACCCCCCTTTCACACACACACACACACACACACACACACACACACACACACACACACACACACACACACACACTAAGGATCTTCAGCCTTAACTCGTCTCTAAATTTCAAACCCAGCTGTCCACTTGGAAGTCTTCCTGTCAAATAACACTTGAGTCTCCCAGCCCCCATATCCCCATCTTCTTCATCCTCAGTAAAGGATATCTACTTCAGCCCTCTCTGTCACAACAGCAGCATCACCATCCATCAGTACAATGTGATTCCTCTTTGTCTCCTATGCTGGAGATTGCAGAGCAACATGAGTTTCTGCTTTAACTTCAGGATGTGGGTGAGAACAACAACTTCCTGCTGCTGCTCCAGGATAATCTTCCACCACTTCTACATCCTCCAGCCCCCCAGTTATTCTTGTCTCTTCCCTACCAAAGCCGTAGTGTCTCTCTTCGTAGTACAAATTGGAGATGTCAGTCACCCATTACTACATCACCAACAACTTCCTGTCCAAAGCCAATGCAATTCAAACTTCAGCTCCCCAAGTGCTTTCTCACCTGACTTCTGTGTAGTTCTCCAACAAGTTTGCTTCTCCAAACTTTCTGTGCTGGTTACTGACCAATTTAGTAATCACTGGCTACGTGTGTCTACTGAGTAGATGAAATTTGGAGCATGAAATTAAGGAACTGAATTTCATATTTTACTTAATTTTCAACTGGTACTTTTTTATTATCTTTAAGTAGTTGTACCAAAGAGTTGCCATTTAATGAAACAATTTATGAATACAATATATACATATATATATATATATATATATATATATATATATATATCAGTATTACCTCTTTCAATAGTCTTACCCACCTCTCAGCAGGTAATTATTTAATTGTCAGAAAATTTAAAAAAGCTCATGGATATATGAACATACCTGATCAGTTGTAAGCTTCATGGAATCAAATATTGACCAATTATTTTTGATAAAAATTAAATTTTAAGTTGAGACATGCTTTAAGTATAAAGATACCTAATTTTGAAAACAAAATACAAGAATGTAACATAGTGCATCTGTAAGTTCCACCTTGATTCATGTTTAAATGGCAAAATATGTCATTAAAGATACATATTTTCTTTTATAGTTTTCCATGTATATTTTTAAATGTAGCTACTAAAGTTTTTAATCATGTATATATATCTTTTACTGTTTCTATTGAACAGTATTGCTCTAAGTCATCAAACTCAGTCCTTCCTAACAATCTTTATACTTATCCTTGCTTTTGTCTGGATTGCTTTTTCAGACCTCTTTCTCTGGTGCATTATTTGTAATTTATATGCAGATCACCGCTTAAATAACTATTCAAAGAACCTTTCCTTGACCACTGTTGCAAGTCACCTCTGTTCTCGCCCCTTACTGCTTTAATTTCTCTACATAGCATTCACTACTACATCTTTTTGCTTATTCTTTGACTCCTCAACTAGAGAGCAAAGTTAATAAGGCAATGATGTTTTCTTGTTCAGAGCTATATTTCTAGGAACTAGAAAAAAAAATATGTTCTAAAACTCAACATTTTCTGCCTGAATTGGATGGGCGGATGGAGAGATGGATGAAATAACATCCAATGATGTTTAACTGTAGCATGGATAAATGATGGGTATGTATTCTATAAACCTTACCCTAATTCAGTCTTTCACTGAAACATTTCTCTCACATAAATCCAGGAGTTTGATAAGCTGACATAAGAATGACACCTTCTTGGGGCCATCTTGAAAAGAATTCAAATGATGGAAGAGCAGGTAGGATTGACACAGACTCCTCTCTACATACCCAAAACCCATGATTTTTCTTCTTTTTTCTTTCTTTCCTCCCTCCCTCACTCCCTCCCTTCATGTTTCCCTCCCTCCCTTCCTTCCCACCTTCCTTCTTTCCTTGCTTCCTTCTTCCCTCCATTCCTTCTTTTCTGCCATCCTTCCTTCCTTTTTTCTTTCCTTCCTTCCTTTCTTTTTTTATGCTGGTCCTGGGGCTTCAACTCAGGGTCTGTGTTCTGTTACTGAGCTTTGGTTCTTAAGGCCAGTACTGCTCTACCACCGGAGCCAAGCTCCACTTCCAGTTGTTTTTTTTTTTGTTTTTTTTTTTTTTGAGGTTAATTGCATAAAATTCTCATGGACATTCCTTCAAGAGCTGCCTTTGAGCTTTGATCTTCAGATCTCAGACTTCTGAGTAGCCAAGATTAAGGATATAAGCCACTGGCACCTGGCCACAATTGTAATTCTTAATACAAATGGATCATCCATATTTAAGATACCATGCATTTTTCATTACCTCTCTTCCAAGGAAGAGATATCAGAAGTGCACACAAGTCTTGAAAAAGGAAATTAATTAATGAAAAATACAAACTCAGAGCCTTCTTTAAATGTCATTTTCTTTGAGATAGCTAAACTACTTTGCACCTGAACTACTTTGTGATGTTGACATGATTTCATGCACAGATTATTTTAATTTTTCAAGAGTCAGTAACAAGTACATCTAAGAAGGTAGACATTAGAGTAACAAAACATAACCTTCTAGGCTGTGATGCAAAAATGTAGAAGTTCTATCATTGAGACTTTGTTTTCAACATAACTATCGTTTCAGGTACTAAGACAGTGTTCTATATCAAATGCAAAATAGTGTGCATATTTAACCTAGAAGCCAGGACATTTAAAATTTTTTCTCTCAAATAGCATCAATTTTTGCCTCCTAAGGAAATACTGAGCTGACAATACCATTAACACAAATGTCAAAAAAAAGAACCCCCTGCTTTCCCTCAGAGTTTAGGAATTTTTCAAACTTGAAAGGAAATAAAGTCATCGGTATGGCAAAGTAAAAGTGAGACATCTTTTTCTCTTTCCTTACAAAATTGCATCGCTCACTGAAGAACAGTTAAAGGGTCTTTGCAGATCCAGACAATAAATCCTCAGTGGTGGCAAAGCATGAGTGTGAATGAAGGTATCCCTCACAAAAAAGGAGAAGATGCCTGCACAATGCTTCCAGTTAGGCTGATATCTACAGCATGAAAGCATTTTGAAGCATTCTTACCTTTCCTCTTGTAGACCTACAGGTACCAAGCCCCTGAGCTTGAGAAATTAGATTGCCCACTCTTTCTTGCCCACATTCTTCTTAGCGCGATGCTACTGAGTTTCTTATTTTCTTCACTTTCATAACCTGCAATGAGTTAGTGCAAGGAGTCCATTGAGTGTGACTAAAGAAGAGGTATATCTTATGTCGTGTTTGAGTGATGTCATTTTGCATATTTCTGAACACTAGAGTCTCACACTTAACACCAAAGACCTGCTACCCACCTTTGGATGCTCTTCTATATTAGAGATAGAAGTGATAGGTATGACAAACTGTGGGTGGGGAGACTATAATTTTATGATTTATCCTAATTTATAGGCCTGTGGAGCTCACAGAATCAGAGATGATTGAAATTGGCTTGCAGAGACTTGTGATAATGATTAGTGACAATGATTCAAGGGACAAATCATATTGGACAGAGGCTGCCAATCTGTGGTGTATCTCTGGATTGTCATGCATCCTCTTGAAAAATGTACATTGTGAACAGTCTCCTCTCAAATGATACAAACATTCAGGAACATCAAGTAAATTCAATCTCAAGGTACTGAGATATTCATGAATTTTCAGCATTCTGTCATGCCTCACATTACAATGCCTTCTTGATAGTCTTTCAAATCAAAAGGCTATTTATTTGGAAATGAAAATTGAAAAGACAAAAATATTCAAAAGTGCTTTTTTACCTCCATCAAGGTTTATTTTCATTTTCCTTATTCTTCTCTAGCTGGAAATTGCTTTAACTCCCATTTTTTGTGATTACTGTGCTCTTGTCCTATGAAATCTTAAGCTGGAATGTGTGCCAATACATGCACTGATATGATAGTGGCTGAATCTGACAATGCTTCCTCCTCACCTGAAAATATTCATAACTGTTTCCTATGCCAGTGATTCATTTCAAACTCGGGTATCAAATCGATTTAACTTTACACCTCTGGCTGTCAAATGCATATGCTGGTCTTCCTCTAAATTTAAAATTCAGTGGGGAATGAAAGAGATAACACCTCTTTTATTACAGTTTGAAGAAACAATAAAAATCATTTTGGATATTGAAATATCCCATGAAGCACTTGGATATATTTCGTTCTGTACTTGGAAAATTGAGGACAATATTTTTAAAGAAATGGATGGTAACTAAATATAGTGAATGCTGTGAAGTACCTCTGATCACCAGGAAGTTTTCAGATGCCCAATTGAACCAGTAAATAAGCACAAGTAAATAAGCACAGAGAAAATTAATTGCCTAGAAAAGAATGTTCTACTTGCTTTGTCATTAGTGACCTAAAACTCGCTCCAAGTGCAATTTATTGGAAATATAAATTTCATAATAGAGATACTGAGACCAAGGAGAAACTTGTCTGTGTTGTTTTCATGGACTTTGGTCAGAGAAGCAGGAACCTTCTACACACAGAGCTAACTAATCAATCTCAAGCCACGAAGGCACACATGAATTTTGGAGTGTATTTCCTTAATGCAGAAATGTCTGCTTCAAGACAGTTCAAATACTACTGCATATACGAATCTCTTAAAATTTCAATAAAATACTGATACTCAATAATAAATACTTAGGTTGATGGGAATGCCAATTATTCCCAAAATAATCATTGAAATATCACACACACCATTCTATATCCAAGTATTGAACTATAACTGTTTTCATTATTATAAACAATTCATATATATATATATATATATATATATATATATATATATATATATATATAATATTGTTGGCTGTGGGGCCTGAACTCTGGGCCTGGGCGCTGTCCCTCAGCTCTTCAGCTCAAGGCTAGTGCTCTACCACTTGAGCCACAGTGCCACTTCAGCCTTTTTCTGCTTATGTGGTGGTACTGGGGAATTGAACCCAGGGCCTCATGCTTGCAAGGCAAGTACTCTACCACTGAGCCACCTTCCCAGCCCAATTCTAATACATCTTTTAAGAATCATTTTAAAAGTCTGTGTGTGTGTGTGTGTGTGTGTGTGTGTGTGTGTGTGTGTGTGTGTGTGTGTGTGTGTGTGTGTGTGTGTGTGTGTGTGTGTGTGTGATGCCTGTCTGGACACAGCCTGAAACTGACTTTCTAACCAGTTACTAGATCAAACCTAGGCTGCTAATTCAAGGGCCAGTATATCTAATAATGGAATTTGGCTGTTCTACAGCTTGACTATATCCCCCATACATCATGCATTGAGTGCAGCATTATTGTTGGGAGATAGGACTTTAAGAAGTGGTTAGGCTATGAAACTGTCTTCATGTATTCTGTCTCTCTCTGTGTCTGTGTTTGTGTCTGTCTGTCTGTCTGTCTGTCTGTCTGTCTGTCTCTCTCTCTCTCTCTCACACACACACACACCTGCTTCCTTCTTTCTGCCTTCAGTCACGGGATGAATCAGCAGGACAGTCCACAAGAGATGCCAACTTCTCAGTCTTGGACTTTCCAGATTTCAAGAAATAAACTTTTGCCATTGAAACTACTGCAAGAAAAAAGTAGGAAAAACACTATAACTTATTGGTATAGGCAGGACTTTCTGAGCAGAACTCCAATGGTTCAGCAAATAAGAGAAAATATTGACAAATGTAATTATATCAAGCAAAAGAAAAAGGACTTCCACACAGTGAAGAATATAGTCATTAAGCTGAAAAGACAGTCTACATAGTGAGAGAAAAATCTTTCCCAACTATATACCTGACAAGAGTATAATAACAAGAATGTACAGGAAATTTAAAAAATTGAATCCCCAAAGATTCAATAACACAATTGATAAATGTGCACATTAACTAAACAGACATTTCTTGAAAGAAGTGCAAATGGCCAACAAATATATAAAGAAGTGTTCCTGAACATAAAGAAAATGTAAATCAAATGACATTAAGATTCTACCTCATGCAAGTAATAATGGCCAGCATCAAGAACACAAACTGGGGATGATGTTGGTTGGGAGGTGGGGGGGTGGGTTTAAGGCAAGAAAACAGATAAACTGCTGGCAGGAATATAAATTAGTACAACCACTATGGAAGTCAGCATGGAGCAGCTTCTTCAAAATACCCTGGTACTGGTGCCTCACACTTGTAATACTAGCTATTCAAGAGGCTGAGATCTGAGGATAGTGGCTCAAAGCCAGTTTGGGGCTCCAGAAAAGCCAAAAGTGGCTAGGCACTGGTGGCTCAGGCCTGTAATACTAGCTACAAAGGAGGCTGAGATCTGAGGATCACAGTTCAAAGCCAGCCTGGGCAGGAAAGTCCATGAGACTCTTACCTCTGATAAACCACCAGAAAATCAGAAGTGGCTCTGTGGCTCAAGTGGTAGAGCACTAGCCTTGTGCTAAAGAGGCAGAGCCCTAGCTTTGAGCAAAAGTGCTCAGGAATAGTGCTCTGGCCCTGAGTTCAAGCCCCAGAACCAGCACAAAATAATTAAAACTAGAATTACCTTGTGATCTAGCAATACCACTCTAGGGCATTAATCCAAAAGAATATAAATCAAAATAAATAATGGCACCTGCATACCTATGTTCATTGAGGCACTAACCATAATAGCCAAGTTATAAAAATAGTCCTGATAGCCTTTACCAAAAAGAATGGATCAAGAAAATGTTTTAGATTCATACATACACACATACATACATACATAGAGATATGTAGATATAATATAGACATAGATATAGATATAGAGAGATTATAGATATAGATAAATAGATATAGATAGATAGATAGATAGATAGATAGATAGATAGATAGATAGATAGATAGATAGATAGACAGATACACAGTAGAGTCAGGTGGAATGAAATTATGAAGTGGATTCATCTGAGAGAAATCACAGAGTAAATTAAACTAACTTCAGATTGACAAAGGGTACATGTTTTCCCTCATATGTGGATGTAGACCTAAAGGTAAACATACCTATAAACACATACAGTATGGAAGTCACACATGTATAGATAAATACAAATGAGAGAAAGAGAGAGAGAGAGATCTTTGTTCTTTAGATGTTACATACTCTACTATTCTTTTATAGAAACACAAAAGACAATTGATTTGTTTTTTTTTTTTTAAATAAAATCTTGAGTAAAATTCTCATTTCTGCCAGGCACTGGTGGCTCACGCCTATAATCCTAGCTAGAAATTGTACAATTATATGAGCAAGGAAATGAGTACATTTTTTTTATCAAGCATTGTTGCCTCCTCCTTTGTTTCCCCTTACCATCCCTGCCCTCCCATCCATCCCCCCACCCCAGGCCAAAGTTGTAAAGTTCGTTTTTCGGCATAACATCTTGTACATCTAATTGTTGCAATGGGTCCACCTGTATCCCTATTTAAACAATTTGTTTTTTCTCTTCCCCTCCACAAATTATACCAACATCAAATACAGTGAAAATAGGGGTTATTCCGTGGGGGAGGGACATACCAAGCAACAAAGAAATCATCTTATAAATATGTTAGAAACAATAACAAGCAATCCCACTTTGGGGCATTTACCTGAATGATTGCAAACAAGATCATACTAAAGCTATCAGCACAACTATGTTTATTGCAGCATTATTTACCATAGCTAAGATATGGAACCAACCCAGATGCCCCTCAGTAGATGAATGGATCAAGAAAATGTGGTATATATACACAATGGAATTCTATGCCTCCATCAGAAAGAATGACATTACCCCATTTGTTAGGAAATGGAAAGACTTGGAAAAAATTATGTTAAGTGAAGTAAGCCAGGCCACAAGAAGCATAGGTTCCATGATTTCCCTTATTTGCAATAACTAGTATATGTCTGAGACAAGCAGAAACAGTCAGACAAGTTGATGTTAGGCGAAATGAACCCCAAGATAAGGACTCAAATTGTTTTTCTTTCTTGCTATTGTCAGTAACATTCTTGAAGGTCACCAGTGTTGAATCTACTGATACTCAACTTCTTGGAACATCCACTGTAATTAATTCTAACTTTTAAACGATCATACTGTCTCTGTCACATAAAGGTATGTCAGCAGATGCCCGCCTCAAGCAAATACTTTTTCAAAAGGCTGTAGAGTTCCATTTCATTTCTCAAGTACCCACTTAGTCATCGAATGTTAATATTTTCCCCAAGCCTTCCAAGAGCCATTATGCCTTTTTTTGCAGATAATAGCACTATCTGCATAGGACTAACAGAACCTGCAGATCAGCTGTTTTTGCACCACAGGCTGCATTTGAAATGTAACTAAGAATTTCAACACATTTACAGATAGATAGGGATGGGGATATATTTAATAGGTTTCTACCCAGGGAATACTAGTTGGAGCATTTGTAGTGCAATCAGTTGTACAACAGGTTAAGGGAGATGGAGGACTACCACATATAAAGATAGTTCTCCATGAAGTGTAACTGACCTAAACTTGCCAAGATTCACTCTAGTTTCTACTGCAGTACTCACAAGCTTTTCTCTCTGACAACCAAACCCAAGAGGTTTGCCAAAATAGAACTCCACCGTAAGGGAGAAGAAGCTAAAGAATTATGCATTAATAACACCTACCCACAGGCAGAACATATTTTCATCTGCACACATCACATCATGTATAGGAGATCTTAGGTTATTAAAGGTGAATGAAGCTAATAGTCTTTGGGATAGCTCTCTTGGGACAGTTATTTGCATAATGAAACCAATACGCACCAGTCCAGCTCAGCACTTCTTTTGGATCAGGTCCTTGTGGTCACGCAAGAAGATTTTTTAATTCACTAACTAAATTATTTTGTGAAGGAGTTGTTTGTTAGCTAATCTCAAAAATGATGTCTACAAATAATTCATGACTATACTTATCAATGAAGAAAAGTCTAATTGGTAAAGATGTATGGTTTAATTAATCTGTCTTTTGAAAAATCTGAAGTTAATGCATAGATAGAGACCACAGTTGATGAAGATTTAGACACTGCTGAGATTATCTGCCTAGTTTAAACTCAAAGCAGGGACCTCTGCTTTTGCTGGATGTTCTCTTGCTCTGGGCAAGTCTATGGGAGAACAGCTTGGAAGATCCTTATCAAGGGAAATATGTATCTCATTTCCATACTTCATCATTGCAGAGATATTTTGTTTAAAATATTTTAAGTCATGGAACACAAACTAGAAAAGTCACAGCATAAATTAAAGTGACAATTTCATCTTGTCGAGAAAGAGCCTGATTATTACATAAAAATTACCAATATTTTGCAGTTAATCTATTGGATGAATTTCTAGGGTTTGCATTTTGAGTAGTTTGGGTTTATAAAAAGTATTCACAGTTTGATATATGTCTCAGCCAAATTAATAATAGTAATAACAATGAATACTGATTGAATATGTACATGCCTGACACTGTACTTCGATAAGTGATTTGCATTGATTAATTCACATATTCCCAGACACTACAATGTTGCATCAGCTAAGAGAGCTTGCTGCAAAAGCTGTGCTGTTCCTAGTGCTTTCCTTTTTCTATGAATGTTATATGGCAATGAATGATATTCATTTCCATCTACAACCATATGTCTCTATAAATACTGAATATGCATCAAGATTGTACTTAGTACCAGGTGATAACTTAAGAGATAAATGTGAGCAGATCAATAAAGAGTTCCCCAAGGCTCTCTGCCTCCCCATAGATTCCCCTGGAATTCTCACACCACGGTCACTATGTAGCTCTCTCATGTCAAATTAGCAAACTTGTAAAGTTTGAATTATTTAAACCCATTACCTATTAAGTTTAATTTAAACTCCCTTTTCCCATCATGAGTAGCTTCATGATCTAGCATACCTTGTCTTCCAACTCAAGATGAGACAAATATAGGGAAAATAAAGAAGTTGGGTAAGCCATGCAGATCTGATCAGATGGAGACAAAGCTGGATTACGCACTGACGAAAAGAGGTGCAGAATAGATGGAAATTAGGACTTTCAGGGAAAGGGTCTCAGAATGGGAAATGGTGACAATAAACACAGTCTGGCTCATGAGTGGAGGGCACCTGGCATCCGTATTGAAATCACTTGATTGGCAGAGATTTTAGTTTATAATTTCTCTCTTTCCTCAAGTGTGGTTAGAGTTAGTGAACCACTTTAAAAAATAGGCATGGAATTTAGTGAAGTAACAAATCCAAAACTTCACAAACACAAGCTTAACCAAATGAGAATGAAGTGGTATCCTGCTGCTGTTGGGTGACGAGGTCACTTTACATGCACGATATGGTCCCTGACCTCATCTGCTTATGAGAAAAATGTCAGATAAACACAAATTAAGACACGCTCTGGGTTGAATATTTCTCTCTCCCCAAATGTATTGCTGAAATCTTTACCCTCCTGTCACAGTTTTAGGGGAGAGGACTTTGTAGAGTAATTATAAAGCCTTTCAGAGGATTACTAAGGGATGTCAAAGATAATTTTTTCTATCAGTCAAGTGTGTATACAATGAGAAAACAGTGATCTGCAAACAAGGAAGCAGGGTCCCACAGACATCAGTAATGTCAATACTCTGATCTTGGATTTTCCAGCCTCCAAACTGTAAAAAATACATGGAAGCCTCTTAAATCCTCCTTTCTGGTATAAATCACCCTCTCTGTTATTCTGGTGAAGCCATGAAGACAAAGACAAGGACTATACAAAATACTTGCTCAGTACTCTTCAAAGCCATCAGGATCATGAAGTTTAAGGAGAACCTTAAATTGCCACACATAGATAGAAGATGATTATGACATAGAATGAGAAAAACTGAGGAGATGGTTGGGGTTGCAAGGGATGGGGGAGAGTAATAGGGGAGAGCGATAGAGATGCATTGTCCTCAGAAACTAACATGTTAAATTGAAACCCCTTTGTACAACTACTTTAAAATAATTCTTTAAAAATAAAAGATTTTGAGGATGCGATACCTCAATCCAGTGTGGTGGCACAGTCATTGGATTTTGGAAAGCAAAACGAGAATCAGTGAAACAGAACTGAAATACAATCAAAGCCTGCAGTTTAGTCAATAGTCAAGTACCAGTGTTCATTTCTCTGTTTTAGCAAAAGTTCCATGGTTAGACAAGATGCTCACTTTCTGGAAAATGGAATGAGAAATATTGGATGCTATCGTGTTACCTCTACTTCTTTTTGATAATTGTATACTTATTCTGAAGAAGAAAGTCAATTTAGAAAGAAACGTGAGTTAAGAGTTTCATCTTCCTAACAATGCCTTAGGACGCAAGCTTTTCTTGATGAGTCTTTTAAAGGAGCTATGTAATTTTCTATGCTATCAAAACAACATTTAAAAAATGCAAATCTTGTATGGTAGAACTTTAAGGATACATTGTGTTTGACCGCACTGGTTGCCTAAAGGCTTTGTAATAAATGTAATGCTACGAAGTCAACAAGGTTGCAAACCAAGGAAAAAGTTTAACAGATGATGTACGATGTATGTATGACAGTCTTCATGTATGTTGGCTCATGTGTAGGTAATATATGCTATACATTGGACAATTAGGTACATTCTCTAGGCATCTATTAAGTCTAGAAAAGGTAGGAGTTGCATAACTTTTAATTTAATGATAAAGGGAATAAAGACAAGAATATGGATAGAATTAAGGTCTAACTCTGGACAGTAGGGAAAGTAGATTGAAATATGAAAACTAATGATACCAATGCTGGCCACTGGTAAGCTCCTCAGACTTCAAAGTTGTTTGTCAGATCTTTTTCTTATCTGCATGAACAACTTTCCTTTATCACTTTGTCTCTTTGCATTTATTCTCCCGTAGAATATAAAAAGAGAACAAAGCCATGTATCTAGTGTGGTGGAGATTCTGACTGTTTATGATACTAAACTTCTTTTACTCTCTTTATATCTTGATTTCCTCCAGTGAAAAGTGAACATTATAAACTCAATCAGTTCAAAAGTCTCTTCCTTCCTGTTTGTAAGTATGTGATATGATCAGCTTGTGGACCACTTTGACACTCAAACACACAATTGGCAACACCCTTGCTCATTGTATAAAATGGCAAATAAGAATAGCTGGAGTCACACTTAAATGTTTGGGTTCTATGTGGATATGGGCTCTGCCAACCCCATAAAGGGCCAATCACTTTCAATCAGCTGAGTATATCACTATCAAGATCATATCGCTACTTTCAAGAAGCTTTGGTGTATTTATTACTGCAGATCTTTGAAAGCATGTCTTAAACCCCGGGTGATGGCACTCAGGAGACTGGGAAAGGAAGACTGCAAGTTTGAGGCCAGCCTGGGCTGACCTTAAAAAGGGGGAAAGGGATGGAAATTCAAATTCCACCTAACGGAGGCATAGATGGAAGGATCATGGTCTATGGTCAGCTCAGGCAAAACTAAAAGACCTCATTTTATATCTCTTTAAAAAAGATATATCATAAAATCTATCTATTTCAACTTGGAATCCATGTTGGAATCTACTTCAACTTTGGAATCCAAATCGCACAATAAAATGGGCCTCTAAAGTGGAAAAAGGATGAAAACAGAGATGGCAATTACCTGGAAGCTTGCATGATAATTTCCTAGCCATAAACTGAACACTGGAAGATGAGCATTCACGGTAAACTCCATGGTCCTCTCTGCTTTGCCATAGGGAAGGAAAGCAAGGAAGGAGAGGTAGTGAAATTATAAGTATTAGATAGCATCTCATTTCAGAAATACCATATTTTAGGATGTGTACAATAGCTCACACTTATTTTAATGTTCTTTGCACATATTACTTTTTATTGATTTATGTAAATCCTTTACAGATTAGTAACATTCATCTTTTTTCTATTTTTTTATTTGCATTTGCCAAAATAATGTAAGAGATCTGCCCTAAGCAACATTAGTTCAAATTATGTAATGTTGATGATTTTCATTAATGGTTTTCCTCAAGGCAATGTAATGAGAAATATGAGTAAGTTCTTCATGATAACCAAGACCATACTATAATTCACATATGTTTGTGAACTACCAGGTACATGTTTTATTTCCTTTATTGAAATACACAAACTTGCTTGTGGGAAAAAGTGAATGATATATTTTGGCTAGAAAATTTACAAACATTATTTTAGCTACTCTATTTGAAGAAAAAAATCATTTTTAACTGCATAATTACTTGCACAATTTTTCTGTCATAAAATATATATTTTTTGTCAGTAATGGGACCTGAACTCTGGGCTTGCACTGTCCCTCAGCTCTTCAGCTCAAGGCTAGTGCTCTACTACTTGAGACACAGCGCCACTTCCAGCTTTTTCTGCTTATGTAGTGCTGAGGAATAGAACCCAGGGCCTCATGCATGCAAGGCAAGCACTCTACCACTGAGCCATCTTCCCAGTCCTTCATAATATATATATATATATATGTATATATACATATATATGTATATATATATTATTACTATTATTATTTGTCAGTCATGGGGCTTGAACTCTGGGCTTGGGCACTGTCCCTAAGCTCTTCAACTCAGGGCAAGCCACAGTGCCACTTCCATAAAATAATTTTTGTATAGCCTTTCACTTCAGAATTTAAACTTAATAATTAATGATGATTATCAGAAATGCTTTGGAGGGCTGGGAAGGTGGCTCAGTGGTAGAGCACTTGCCTTGCATGCCTGAGGCCCTGGGTTCGATTCCTCAGCACAACATAAGCAAAAAGAAAAAAGCCAGAAGTGGCGTTGTGGCTCAAGTGGTAGAGTGCTAGCCTTGAGCTGAAGAGCTGAGGACAGCGCCCAGGTGCAGAGTTCAGGCCCCACGACCGGACCCAAAAAAAAAAAAAAAAAAAGAAAGAAATACTTTGGAATAAAAATCAAGAACAAACTATTAAAAATGGAGAGGTAGGCAAGAGAGAGTAGAGGGAAAGGAAGGACACATAGAAGAGATGATAGCTTTGAAGAGGACAGAGGTGTCTGTAGAGTAACTAGAAACAGAATCTGGAGGCCGGAAAAAATAAAACTCAATGAAAACTGACCATATGAGAACTAGAAAGTAGAATGTTATTCTAGGTTTAAAAAAGGAGAAGGTCAATTTGGGGGACCTAGAAAACATCATGGGTAACTCAACCCTGCTTTCCCACTTGGCATCCAAGAACTCTACATCCCATGAAATCTCTCTACCCCAGGTACATGGAGATGACGGTCATCCTGGAAAGCGCTATAACTAGTCCTGGTGGCATGACTCAAATGAGAGAACCTACCTATCAAGTGAAAGGCCCTGAGTTCAAACCTCTATGCTGCCCAAAGTGGAAGTGACCATAAACAAATATTATATTCTTTTTTATCTGACAATGCTTGTAACATTAAAATATTGGATTTTACTCTCTGTACTTGGTTAGGAGATAACTGGACTTTGTTCTATATTCTCTTACGTTGTACGGTGACAAATATACTGTCCAAAGTACAGAATGTCGTTAGATATACTTTTTACTTGTCATTCTATGTCTAGGAAATAACTTAGACTTATAATCATGTTGTGACTGGATCTAGTTTATAAGATTGAAACGTACATAATGCTTTAATAAATGGAGAGAGGAAGGATGGGCAAACACAGTTACAACAGTCAGTGTACTTATGTGAAAACTGAACCAGGTAAGTTGAAAGGAAGGGTGAGGTTCTGTTAGAGAAGTAGAATGATGGAAGGCGTTTTACTGATCAAGATGCATTGTCATCATACGATGGGACATTAAATGGAAACTCCTTTTCAGAACTACTTGAAGATAATTTTTAAGGCATATAATGCTTTGAAAGCTTAAAAGCAGCATACATCTGAAGAATAATGTGATTTGTTGACATGAAAAATCACTAGAACTACTTTTGAAGTCATAAACATTATTTGAAATATAAAAATTATTATGAGAAAGACAATTGATTTCATATATGAAGATGAAATCTGGGTTTAAACATTGATGTAATAAAAAGTGTTAAGAACAATTGCTTGGGCCAGGTGTCAGAAGCCCATGAATAACTCATGGCAGAGCTATCTCCTAATCCCAACTCTTGGGGGTTTAGGTTTCCACTAACAATCAGTCAATAGAAGTCTTTTCCACCACAACATAAGAGAAGCTGATTAACTAAGGCTTACTGAGAAAAGTGAGACCAGACTGTGAAATGTTCAGAAAATAAGTTATAGAAGTAATTATGAGACCAGAGAAAAAATGTTGTAACTGAAGACAAAGCATGGTCGAGGTATGATAATTATTTTCAAATATTTGAAATTCTATTTCAAAGAAAAAGAACCAGGCATACTCCACAAAGATTTGGAAGACAAAAGTTAGAATAATGGTTTGAAGATTTGCATATGTAAATTTCAGAGTGCAAAAAAGAATTTACCAGCAATTATAGCTCTTTAAAAAAAAATGTGATTCCAGTATTGCCAAGGGTATGAATTATGAAGTCATGGATATTTTCAAATAATTGAAAAGGGAATAGAAATTGAATCATTCTTTCTGGAGAGACAATTTGGCAATCTACTTCAAAGATAAAAATCTTATTTCCAAATATTTCCCTTCCAAACACTTACTTGAGTACTTTAGAAATCCCACAAAAATGTTTATAAGAAAATTAATTGCAGAATTTTGGAGTAGTGAACATTTTGAAATAGCCCAAATAGTTGTCATATATTTGTATAGTACATATATATATATATATATATATATATATATATATATGTAATTCTACTGTTATTTTTGAAATAGGTATGAGAGAAAATCTATTGTAGCAGCAAAAATATTTAAAAGAAATCAATACTTGAAAAGGAGATTTCAGCTGGTATGGTGGTGAACACTTACATCCGAGCACTTGAAAGTTTCAGCAGAAGGATTACAAGTTTGAGGCCAGCCTGGGCTATAAAGTGAGACCCTGTCTCTCAAAGTTGAAACAGGAAAGAAAAGAGAAATGGATCTCAGCCTTTTACATGTAGAAAGAGAAAAGGAATAAAATATGCCATAATACTAATATTACTATTTATAAAAAAATTAATTTTTTCCTTATGTGCTTTACTTTTTCTTCTAATCTGTCTAAAATGAAAATATATACAATTTGTAATCAGAAGCAAATAGAAAACAATAAAATCATAGAACACGTGCTCTTACATTCTCAGTACCTGACTCCCAGTAGGAGGCTACACAATTTTTGTTGAATAAATGAATAAATTAATTAAATGTTATAAATATTTTATGGAGTGAACTCTCTAAAAGAGTTAATAGCTGCTCATTACTGGAAGTGTTTAAGCTGAAGCTGAGTGACTCTCAGCCTGTTTGGAGGGCATTCTTATTTTGATTTAGAGCAGAGACTACTCCTAAACAGAGGCACCTGGGAAAACTAACATATTCCTACACTATACAAAATACAAATATCCAGTCCTATCTCAGGTCTATTGGAAGGGAATCTCAAATAATTGAAAAGAAGCATTAGAAAATCTACAGGAGGCCGGGCACCAGTGGCTCATGCCTGTAATCCTAGCTACTCAGGAGGCTGAGATCTGAGGATCACGGTTCAAAGCCAGCCTGGGCAGGAAAATCCATGACTCATCTCCAATAAACCACTAGAAAACCGGAAGTGGCGCTGTGGCTCAAGTGGTAGAGCACTTGCCTTGAGCTGAAGGGCTGAGGGACAGCGCCCAGGCCCAGAGTTCAAGCCCCACCGACAAAAAAAAAAAAAGAATAAAAAAGAATAAAGAAAAGAAAAGAAAAAGAAAAGAAAATCTACAGGAGTTGTTGGAATTTTCCAAGTTTAACTGAACCAACACTTCCAAAATTATTTTTTATGAAGAATGATTTTTCATGAAGCTAATATTTTTCATGAAGTTATTTTATGTTCTTAAGTACTGCTAAGGAAAGACTACAGAATAGAATAGGGCCTTTGCACTGGCTTCTCCTTGGCCTGAAACACTCTTCTCTCAGGTCTAGGGAGCTAATCCTTTACTTGCCACATTCTGTGCATGCAGAAATGCCTAGAAATTTCAACACTTTCCAAATACATCCCATTTATGTATCTTTATTGTATTTTTTTTGTTTATTTATTTTTGAGCTGAGGTACTAGTGCTTGAAAACAGGGCCTAAAGTTCTTGACTGGCTTTTATGCTCAAAGTGGGTACTTGGTTGCCAAAACTCCATTTCTAGCTTTTTGCTGGTTAATAATGAGATAAAATTCCTGAGGATTGTTCTCACAGGCTGGTTTCAAACCTAAATCCTCAGATCTCAGCCTCCTGAGTAGCTAGGATTGCACGCGTGGGCCGCTGGTATCAGACTCCATCTGTACATTCTTGCTCTACTTTTTACCAGGATACTTATTACTTTCTACAATTAAGGTAAGTACCTTACTTATGACAAATACTTTTGTCTGTCTCTTTCCATTAGATAGTAAACTCCATTAAGATAATAATTCTTTACCCACAATTTTGTTTACTTAAACATCCCAGAATAGTGTTTGGCATATGGGAGGATCTCAGAAACCATAGCAACACAAAATGAAGGTATGAATGTCTGTGATTCTAAGTGTACACTGCATACCTGGATACTGCTTCCTGCCAAAGGATATTGTAGTCTGCCCACCCCCCACACCACACCCTGGGGGCAGACATTTTTTATATGCCAATAGAAATATTTTCAGCTTTCTGAATCAGTAGGCCTCTGTTAACTACACTCTGTCATTGTAGTACAAAGCCAGCCACGAGCAATGCATAAATATGAGAACAGCCATGTTCCCATAAAACTTTAAGACATATTTGGCCCTTTGATCAGTTCATCTAGCCACATTTCTGGAAACCTTATTAAGGCCAGATCCTCTGGAGGAAAATAGAGATGCTTCAGATCATGCCTGTGGCTTGTTTGGCTTCTTTAAGCCTAGACCCAAAATCTCCAGCTCTAAAGGAAGGTCATCTTGGAGGAAATCACTCTTTTTGACTAACACTGGAAGATAGTCTTTCACTTAGACTTTTATATAAACAACCAAGTGTTGTTAATGGCAAAATGGGACATTAATGTTGAGTTCTATGTAAGTACTTAGGCTAACATAGTGGGTCTCCGTAGGAATCTCCAGTTCTTCCTCACTAGCTTTTGTACAAGTCATCCTGGATCATCTCCTCTTCTCCTGACTGCTGTCCAAAGAACCTATTTCTTCTCTCACACCCGGGCTGCTTCTTCCACTGGTGAACCTGTTACTTTGCTGTCAAAATGTCCCAGACCAATGTTAGAGAAAGGATTGTGCCTCCGTGGGTTTTTGCAACCTGCTCTGTTCACTACAGATGTGCAAGCTGGCTCCATCCTATCAAGGAGGCCACCACTCATCATGGAGCTCTGGGGAGTCCGAGAACTTCTAGCAGTCCAGGGTTCCCTATACAGAATGGAGAAGTAGGATGGTAGACACATGACCAGCACAGAGCTTAAATCCCTGCGCCATAAAGAACCCTTCCCTAACTTGCCTGATCTTTACACACTGAACCATTGGACAAAAATGCTGTGCCAGTATAACTCTAGATCCTTCTTGAGCTCTTGTAGGTAGTGGACCTAGGACACTCATTTATTTGTCTCTAAACTCAACATGACACTCAATTGACTAAAAAAAAAAAAAAACAGAAAAGATTCAATCTTGTGGATAATTTCCTTGTAGAACTATGGTAATTCCTTGTTTTCAAATATTATTACATTATTCTTCTTGAGTAACTTGAGTTTGGTTATCATGTCAGATCACTATTTAAAGTGGTCTCTCTATTTATTTCTAATAAGCATGAAGACAACACTGTGAAGTGACCTGTTAGACCAAAAGCTGGTCTGGCGTGTCATATTTATGGACTACAAAAAGACAAGGTCAAACGCTGTAGCCTTTCGGTCAGCCCACGTTTCAGATATTGCCTCCTGTGTTAAGAACAAATCTACCAGTTACGTTTCAAAAAACGATTGTTCTGAAACAAAAAGTAGTGAAAATGGAGACCAGCACACCTCAGAAAAACATGTTCATACTGTTCTGCAAATGTCAACACCATCCACTCAGAATACTCCTCAATCCCTTTAAGGAGTTAGATCAAAAAGGAGGTAGTTTATTTATTTTTGGATGTTAATTTTTTGGAATATGTAGGATTATTCTATGTAAACCATCAACATGCAGTGTTTTCTTCCACAGGTCTGTTAGTTTCCTTGGAGCTGGCCTGTTCCAAAGCATTTCTTGTATCTTCCAGAGCAAACTGTGCCCTCAACCCTGGCTAAGTCTATCTATCCTCCTCCTTACCCCCACAGCGAGCTTTGGCCTGAGCCTCTGCCCAATCTCTGTCTCTAATTCCTTATTCTTTCCTATCCAGAGGGAAAGTAGCTGATCACACTATGTCACTCAGGATACCGCCAACCCTCCAGACATACCCAAACTAGGTCAGGTTCCACTGAGTCCCACTCTTCTGCTTCTTGTCCACTTGGACAAGCCAATGGCACAGACTACTTATCTATTCTGTTTCCCATCTTTTCCACTGGTGACCAAATGGGTAAGGAAGGAGAAGCTAGGAATATAGACCTTGGTTCTGAAGTATAAACCAGGCCGAAAGTGAATGTGTTTTCTATTCACATTTGCTCACCCATTTTTGGTATGCATTTCCTATTCACTTTTGCTATTCCTTTTCTTAAAATTTTATTTTTCTCTGTGAAAGCAAGACTTTAATGGTGGTCTTGCAATATGGATCGTCTGGTAGGCAGACATACTCAGAATAGTTACAAAAGGCAATTTATTCCTTCATGTGCAAAATCATTACCTGGTTCCCCATTGGCTGAATACTATGGGATAAACAACCTCCTTGGGCATTGGCTAAGCTTTATTATTTTCTATTGGGTAATTTTAACCTATTCACCATTTGGACTTTGTTGGTTCCACCCCCCCCCCCATCTCCCTTTATTCTCTCGTGGCAGGAAGGCATTGTTTCTTTGTTTTAGGGTGTCATTAATTTTTTATTATGTCTATTTGTAGAATGTCAGCTTCTGAGCACAATGCATCTTGACCAGTGCCACCCTTTTCTTTGTGTGTGTGTATGTCATCCTCTGATCAATACTGTGTAGAAGACATAAAAAGCAGAAGATGGACCTGGTGGCACAATCCTTTAATGCCAGCCACACAGGAGATAGAAGTAGGAGGATTACAGATTGAGGCCACCCTAGGGCAATAACAAGAGACTTAATCTGAAAAATAAATGAAAAACAACACAAAGTAACAGGGTGATGGTGAATGACGTAAGTGATTGACTACTTTCTAGGAAGCAAAAGGCTGACAATCCAATCCTTAGTAATTGTTCTTCCCCTCAAAAAAGGAATAAGAATCTTTAAGCACAAAAACCTTTCTTAACTTCATGAGTAAGTGAAAGTTTTGTCTGCCTGAATCATTACCTCTTATTTTGTTTGCTAATGAATTATCCATAGCAAAATCCTGCACAGATCCAAGCAAGCCAAATTCCATAGCTCTCTATCACCTTAATCTAATCAAATCCATCCTCTGCCTTATATATACTCCTTTACTTTCTCTTGTAAGAATCAATTCCAATGTCTAGAGCCAAATAGACATTAATTTGCCTAAGAGTTATACCCAAATGTGTAATTATCCCCTGAGATTAGTGAATTGACATGTATGGGCTTCAAACGTATTTCTGTGGTGATAACCTGAGAAATATTCATATCCAGCCCATTTTTTCATTTTGTTTTCTTCAGGTATAACAGATACATAGAAACAAATAGCCTTTTGTGTTCAGTTCATAGTAACATTTTATATTTACTTACAGATGCCTTCAAATATCACTTATAACCCCCCAAGCTGTCAGTTCAGATTCTTGCACACACACAACATTTTTAAGCAGCCATGATGAAATAGATGTTAACATTACTGCTGACACCAAAATCTCCATTTACCCCAGGGCTTGGGTGCTGATTGACTCCTGATTTATTTTAGGCAAATTAGGCAGCATAATGAGTAAAACAAATATTTCAAGGATCAGATTTAAAGGAATGAATATAAAGGAATTCAGGTGCAAGTCTGACTTCCATGGTTATTTCTCCAGTTGTGGTAAAGTCTTGGCAGCTACCAGCATCAATTAAAGCTCTGGAGTTCCAAGAATAACAAATGGATTGCTAAGAATGGATTTACAGAAAATTTGGCCAATCTGGTCCAAAGCTACCAAACTGGCAAATTTACTAGAAGTAGATGGAGCATATATTTCAGAGGACTGTGATGACAAAAACACAAAATCTGTTGGATGAAAATTACTGTCTTTGGGGGTTTGCGGAAGAAAAATAACTTCATTGTCTGTTACTTGTCCAACAGAATATTGTGTTTAATGGTTTAAAAATAGATTCTCTAAAACATTATCTCATAAAGAACTCATGCAATCCAGAAGTTACTAAAGCATATTTGATAAAGAAACAGAGACTCAACACAGTGAAATAATTTCCCCAATGTCACATAGAGAGGGTTTAGTGAGACAATGTAAAAGCAGGTAAAACTGTGAAATAAAAAGGAAAAATGGCCCTTCCTTAGACATTGCCAGATTGTGCCACACTGTTTTTCTTTCTTTCCTTTTGTATTATTAATTTTTTATTGTAAAAATGTTGTACAGAGGGGTTGCACTTACATGAGTAGGGTAATGAGTACATTTCATAGTGAGCATTGTTACCTCCTCCTTTATTTTCCCCCTACCATCACATTCTTGCCCACCTCCCCAACTCCTCTCATTCCCCCACCCCACATTGTAAAGTTCTTTTTCAATACACTGTCCTGTACATCTCGTCGTCACAATGGGTCAGCGTGCATCCTCATTTAAGCATTCTGCAATATCCCTTGCCCCTCCTCAAATTACAAAAATATATATACAAGGTGCAGAGCACCAGCATCAAATCCAGTGAAAACAGGGATTATACCATGGGGGAAGAACATACAATAGAAACAGAAAAATCATATAGTGTATTGTAAGTACATTAAAAACACTAGCAAGAAAGAGAAAAAAACCCTCTTGTGTCCCTGTCTTGGGGTACATTTTGCTTAACATTATCTCATATGGTCATTTGTACATAGCCTTTGATCTACTCTGCTTGTCCTAGACATGTATTAGTCACTGCAAACAAGGGAAACTATGGGACCTATGTTTCTTTGGGCCTGGCTTACTTCACTAAATATGATTTTTTCCAAGTCTTTCCATTTCCTAAAAAAAGAAGCAATTTCATTTTTTCTGATGGAGGCAAAGAATTCCACTGTATATGCCACATTTTCTTGACCCTTCATCTACTGAGGGGCATCTGGGTTGGTTCCATATCTTAGCTATGGTAAATAATGCTGTGATAAACATGGTTGTGCTGGTAGCTTTGATATGATCTTGTTTGTGATCCTTTGGGTAAATGCCCAAAAATGGGATTTCTGGGTCAAAAGGGAGCTCTATGTGGAGTCTTTTTAAGAACCTCCATACTGCTTTCCAGAGTGGTTGAACAAGTTTACATTTCCACCAACAAGGCAGTAGGGTTCCCTTTTAGCCACATCCCCTCCATCATCTGTTGTTGTCAGATTTCTTGATTATAGCCATTCTAGCTGGGGTGAGGTGGAATCTCAGCGTTGTCTTGATTTGCATTTCTTTTATGGCTAGAAAGGTTGAGCATTTCTTCATGTGTCTATTAGCCATTCTTATTTCCTCTTCAGAGAAGTCACTCTTTAAGTCTTTAGCCTATTTGTTAATGGGGCAGTTGTTTCTTTGAGGATTTGTTGTTGGGGGATTTAGTTTTTTGAGTTCTAAGTATATTTTAGATATGAGACCCTTGTCCATTGTATGGCTAGTGAAGATCTTCTCCCAGTCCGTGGGCTTCCTGTTGATCTTGCTGGTATGTCTTTTGCCTTGCAGAAGCTCTGCAGTTTCATGCAGTCCCATTTGTCCAACCTTTCTTTGATTTGTTGTGCTTCTGGGTCTCTATTAAGAAAATTTTGGCCAAGGAGCCCTAGAGTTTCTCCTATTCCTTCCTATAATGTTTTCATGGAGTCTGCTTTTATTTCGAGGTCTTTGATCCATTTGGAGTTGATTCTGGTGCAGGGTGATATATACAGATCTAGTTTTAGTTTTCTACAAGTGTTTAACCAATTTTGCCAGCACCATTTACTGGAAAGGCTGTCTTTCTTCCATTCTATTTCTTTAGCTCCCTTGTCAAAGATTAGGTGGCTATAGGTCTGTGGGTTCATTTCTGGGCCTTCAGTCCTATTCCATTGGTCCTGAGGTCTGTTCTTGTGCCAGTACCAAGCTGTTTTAATTACTATGGCTTCGTAGTAGAGTTTGAAGTTTGGAATTGATATTCCTCCAGTGCTGTTCTTTGTATAAGGATTGTTTTTGCTCTTTGGGGTCTTTTATTGTTCCGTATGAATTTTTGGATTGCTTCTTCTATTTCATTGAAGAATGAGGTTGGAATATTGATAGGTATCACATTGAATTTGTAGATAGCCTTTGGCAGTATTGCCATTCTCACAATGTTAATCCTCCCAATCCAGGAGCATGGGAGGTTTTTCCACTCGCTTAGTTCTCCTTTAATTTCCTTTTTCAGGTTTTTTTTTTAATACATTTTTTTATTCTGAAAATACCATACAGAGGAGTTACAATTACATGGGCAAGGTAATGAGTCCATTTCTTATCAAGCATTGTTGCCTCCTCCTTTGTTTCCCCTTCCTATCCCTTCCCATGTCCTCCACCCTCTCACCAAAGTTATAAAGTTCATTTTTCAACATAACATCTTGTATATCTCATTGGTGCAATGGGTCCACCTGTATCCCTATTTAAACAATTTGTTATTTCCCTTCCTCTCCACAAAGTATACCAACATCAAATACAGTGAAAACAGGGGTTATATCGTGGGGGAGGGACATACAAAGCAACAAAGAAATCATCTTTTAAATATGTTAGAAACAATCCGGTTTTTAAAGTTTTCATCATACAGGTCCTTCACCTTTTTTGTTAACTCCTAAATATTTTATTTTTTGGCTGCATTTTTTTTTTTTTTTTTTTTTTACCAAATTAGACAATCTCAGCCATGATAGCATCTTCCTATTGGGTCCAGACAGGGATGACCAGCTTGTGGCCTGTAGGATTCTGCCAACCAGAGATGAAAGAGGGCATTTTGAGAACAAGATTCTTTAAGATAACAAATGCTGGCACAAAACTCTTCATAGTCAAGTCTGCCTTGAATTCATGGACAGCCAGTTCTGAAATATGTGTAATGTTTTCCTCCTCAGGCTTCTAGGAACTCGGGGATATAGTTTTGACAAAACAGCCTTACACTGAAATTACTGGCTTTGTTGGATTCTGTATCTTGGTCCTTTGCTTACCTCTCTTTCTTTCTAGACACGTGTGTCAGGGCAGGGAAGCAAAACTAATTCTGAAAAATATGTGGACAAAATTTTACACTTACCAGTGCAATTTTAAATGTGAATAGAAAGGCCCACTGTGTTAGTAATGCTCAGAATGCCAAGTTGTTCAAACACCTAGCAGCTAGTTTCCTACACAGTACTTCAAAGGAAGACTTTTAGAAATACAGATGTTCAAGTTGGAAAGGAATTTAAGATTTCCAACTAATCCAAAATTCTTATTTCCCAAGGTGAAGGCCCAGTGACAAGAAGTAACTTTTCATGGGTCATGCAAAGAATTAATGTATATGCCAAACTTAAAGCCAAGTCTCTTGATCCCTGTTGACGGGTTCTGCTAGTATTTCCTATTAAGAAAAATGCCTGGCCACCTATGCAGCATTTAGGCGGAATCATTTGGCTGGCAGCTACAACTATGTCTTATCTGTGATTATGGACAAAGACCAAGAACATTCCCGTGTTTTTAACCTCTGGAGTTTTTCAGGGAAAAATAAATCAATGGAAGCAATGGGACAAAAGAAACCTTACAAATATTTCACCATCTCCATTCCAGCACTGCAGTAGCTGCATTGTCTTAAGGCCAAGATATTTTAAAACTGATCTTATCCTGACATCTAAAAGCACTGGAACTATTAGATATTAGGACAGGAACTATTAGATATTGGAGGCCCCATAAAAACAGAATATAGAAGGCTTTGATGAAGCTGTGAGTGTATGTGAGGGTCAAAACTAGAAGTTCTCATTTTAAAAGTTTGTGGGAAGGTATAAGGCTTCCGCACAAATTTGTTTCTGGGCCTATGTTACTTCTAAAAGTCTGAAAGATCTGAGGGAGCACAGAATTAATGTATTTATTTTATAATCTACCATGTGGGATACAATATAGATGCTCAACCACGTCTTCCTGCATAAAAGTGTAAAACAATATATTTTTCTTTTGGTCTAGGAAGAAACCTTCTATAAGACTGGTAAAATAACTCAAGATATATGAGATGCTTAAAGTTGCTGAAAAGAGAAACAGAATTTTTCATGTAGTAACAGCTAAAATGATTCTCCAGTAGTATTAAACACAGAGAAATGAATACCAAATGAAGTCAGCCTATTAACTCCCTTTGCATACTCTCCAGAAACAGGTCCAGGATTAAATTCTAGTCCACATGAATCACCAATACACCAAGAAGGCTCAGAAAGTCTGAGTCCTGTGAGATGCATATTGAGGAGAAAAGTACTTGGGACCACAGTAACTGGGTTAGTTTTTTCCAGTCACATAGCTAACACTACCAAATCCTTATCTGACTTTTCACACCACTCCTCTGGCATCCAACCCATGGCTCCATCTTCCTCCAGCTGTACAATGAGCAAGACACATTCTCCTTCCTTCCTTTCTTTTTCAAATCCTTACTTTCCCCTTATAAATTCTACTTGGCCAGTTGTCCACTCCTCTGTATTCTACACCCTGATGCAGAATGTTCTTCTCCCTTGTTGCCATTACCACACCCAATTGTCCTATGAGTACTGCTTTGAACTCTGTACACAGAGATCACAATTTTAACGTTTATACTCATGAACATACTCAGAACAACCTTCCTGTCTCATCACTACTGCTCTAGCACTGGCCCCTACCTCTTATCCAAACCTCTGTCTCTTCATCCCCTCATGCCACCTTTCTCCTCCCATCTTTATGCCAACTTCTTCATTCATGGAAGATTCTATCTACTAGAGACAATATTTGTCTATCATTCAGTTGCCATCACTATTCTCCGAACTTGTCATGAACATGAAAGATCATAAGAAACTCTGCCCTCTCCAAACCTAGTTCACCTACTCATGAACAGCTTATCTGAGCTCAAAAAATACAAGTTAAGCATAAGAAACATAAAGCTGTACTACCTGACTACTCACAACGTGCTAGGTACTGCGATAGAAAAATAAAGTAGTAAGGAAACTAAACTAAGGGATTTCATTATTTCTATCTGGAGAAGTTGAGAAAGTACAAAGGGATAGAGCAAACGTCTGTGATATGGATCTTTAAAAATGAATACCAGTCACAGGGTGGACAATGGAAGAGGACAAAAAGAATGGTGTAAACAAAAGCACAAAATGATGTCAAGGAGGAAAACAGCAAATAACCAAACATGGCTAAGAAGTGGAGGATGCTGGACAAAGTGATAGAGAAGGCAAAGTTATAGACTGGGCCAATCAGAAAGTGCGAGAAACACCAAGACAAAAAAATGTGAGCATCTGAGTAAGAATTATAGGTTATAAACGAATAAAAGTAGGTTGTAGTTGCAAGTTGGGGCTCAGGAAGCTGAGATCTGAAGAACATGGTTCAATGCCAGCTTAGACAGGAAAATCCATGAGATTCTTATCTCCAAGTAATGAACAAAATGTCAGAAGTGAAACTGTGACTCGAAGACCAATTTTGAGTGAAAAAGCTGAAGAACAGTGTCAGGGCCAATTCCAGGACCAAACCCCAGTACCAGCAGCAAATACAAAGAAAGTAGAAAACAGTGTATTGCAATTCATAGAAACAATGGACTGTTAGTGCTTTAAAATTCATGTTTGCATCTTTATGTCCAATATGATGATACTAGATTTTGCAAGGCAATTGAGTCATAAGGGATGAGTCAATGCCCTTTCTTTTAGAGAATAAAGACAAGGGATATTTCACAGTTCACTGGGTGATGATACACACAGTGTGAGAACCAGAAGGAGCGATTCACCAAGAATCAAACCATGCCAGCACCCTCATCTCAGGCTTTTAGCCTCCAGAATTTTTAGCAATAATAAAAATAAAATTTTGCTATTTAAATAATCCTTCCCCAGACCAGACCAAAGAGATTAGAACTGCTGTGAACAGACTGGCCCTCGTTGTGGGAAATTTCCAGTAACATTTGGCTCTAGGCTTTCACCAGAGTTCCCTGGATCCTTGGAAGTCTCAGCCTAGAATAGACTGGGAATTCCCCCCAAGCACAAGAGAACTTTGCTTTTTTTTTTTCAAGAAAAGCAGAAAGTGAATCCACTGACTTACTTTATTTTTCATTCTAGTGAGAAGTTCATTCTTCCCTCAATTCCCAAATAAATCACCAATGGAACTGTTAGGGCCTCAAATAATCTAAGAACTGAGAGGGGTTGGGAAGACTGTGTATTTATTACCCTGACACCACTGACCTGTGATGAACTTACTTGTGAGTCTCTACTTGTGACAAAGGGGGATTGGTACAACTCACTGAAACCAAAGTCAAAAACTGAATCTGACATAATTTTATTCTCCTCTTTTGAAGCTGAACCCCTAGATACAAAATCAATTCTTCATTTTGTTGATCTGTCTACTAAAACAGAAGGCTGTGGGGCTAATAATTCCGACTAAACTAAAATTCAATTCAAACATTTAACAGTGTTGTTAAAGACTGAAATGATCAGTTTGACTAATCAGCAAGATAAACACTTTGATTGAACAATATTCACCTTTATTTCTAATGTCGTGAATGGTTAACTCTGTTGTCTCGTGTAGACATTCTCCAGTGACTCTGGAAAGGAATGGAATATCATTTAATACAATTAATTTTTATGGTAGGAATGAATATCTTGTGTCAGACGTTTTGTGTGTTTTTGTTTTTGTTTTTTAATAGATATTCCTGTTCTCATAGTTACTCCCCAACAGGAAATGTATCATACCATAATGCGTCTCTTAGGTGTCTCACCTTACCTGAAATGGCCTCACAAACTATTGGGATGTAATTTGCAATGCTACTATGAAAATACAAATAGATCTAGTTAAGACCTATACTTATTCTGCCTCGTAAGACAAATATTGACAAAATTTTAGAGAGAAATTACAAAATGGTGACTGAAATGATGTCTCCATGTTCAGTTATTGACATTCCTAATGAAATCAGTATTCATTTAGAATCGATATGTAGAAAAAGTCAGCAAAAAGTCAAGAGTACATATCAGTCATTATAGAGCAAGTGTGCATCTGTGTATGTGCGTATTTATTTAAATAAACTTCGTTTCAATAAAATCTATAAAGGAATGTGCATATTTTCTCATTTCGAACCTCTCAAAAATAATCTCTTCTGAATGAGTTGCAATTATGTATATCTTGAATTACATCTAATTAGATCTTGGCATTTGATTATAGGGAAAGACAGAGCACATAAGTGAACTAGAGTTTCCATGGGGACATCCACGTTTACTTATAGGCTTAAGGTCTGTCACACTGAAAATTTGGACAACTCATATCTGGAAGCCTCTTGGATCATTTCCGGTACTTGTCTTGGGGCAAGATGGAGCATGTTCTCATGTAAACTGATCTCTGGGAAACACGAAAGTATGTTGTTCTTGTATCAGGCCATAGGACGGTTCTCCAGCTGCCCCAATGCAGCATGTCTGACCACCCATGTCTGCCTCAAGAGGCAACCCTCTGCTTTATCTCCAGTCCATCTCAGAATGAATGCATGTTTGCAGGGCCTCCAAACCATACGAATCACCTCAAGCAAAATAATAATTGTTGTTGTAGCAGCAGCTAGGCTATTTCATGGATATATTGGTTTGGCAGAAAAGTGAATCAATTTTGAAAAGAGTGAAGTGTGTAGCATTAGATAAGGCCCAGGTCCCCAAGGTCTCATCTGATGGTTTAGTTTTTCAAAAGTGAGGTACCCAGGGGTATTGGAGCTCTATTTTAAGCAGACTAAGAGTTTAATGGTAACGTGCTGACAGCAGCCAAGAGGTCATCAGTAGAGACAGGGCTGTGCAGTTAACCAAATTGGAAGTTTGCATCCCACAATTGCATCTGGTGTAAAAAGCTTTATTGTTTCAGAAGATTCTATAACAGGAGGCTAGCACCTGCTTACCCAAGATTATGTACCTATTTTAAGGAAAAGCTGATGGTTATCTACATCTCTCTTTTTTCCCTTTATTAGTATAAATATAGCACTTGCCATTGATACGGAACACTCAACTGGGAAGATTTAGCACAATTGGGGAGCAAGAGGAGAGACAGCATAATTCTCTGAAGCATTATTATGGTTGTGGGTGGTGGTCAGTGCAAGGGTGAATGCTCATAAATAAAACAGAATCTGTGATCCATTTTGTTTCTGAATCTATTCCTGGTGGATCAGGTGAACCAAATAGGCCTACTCTGGTGGAGGAAGATTAAAAAGTCTAAGGAGATTTCTTCTCAATGATTATCAATGGCAATTACATGAAAAATTTTATTATGCAGAAAGAAATGGAACCAGGGGAAATAGAAACTCCAAAATAGAATAAATGGTGGAATTGAATCTTAATTGGTTTCCCTGCTTCTAATGCCTCTCTGCTCTTATTCCTTCTCTTTACCAGCTCGATGTTTTAGCTTCCCAAAACACAAAACTGAAGATCCTACTGATGTGTTTTACATTTTCCAGTGACTCTTTGTTGCCTACACAATGAGGATTCAAATCCCTGCACTTTGAGCTCCAATGTATTGTGCCAACCTCATCTCCCACTGTGCCCCCAGTGGAACCCAACTTCCCCTCAGGTACCCTGTGACTTCCTGTTCAAATTCTTCCTCCTTCAAAAGCCCCCTTGGCTTCTGCTCCAGATGGTGACAATTAAGAAAGTAGAACATGAGCCTTAGTCACAATGTCTATGAGTTTTATTGGATACAAAGCACTTTGCTGCAAGGTATATTCTGCTATCTTATTTAATATCAGCATTAACCCTAGGAAGAGATTCATTTTATACAGGAAAATCTCAGTAGAGAAAGTTTAAGTAACTTTGCCTATGGTCACCTAGCTACTGAATGATGGAGAGGAAGGGAGATTAGCTTATGTCAGGAGTCTGTGCTCTAAGTCACTACAACAAACTGCATTACATCTACTTTTTGTAACCAGCTCTCCTCCAACAGACACTTTTTCTTAGTCAAAATAGACCAAATAATGGTCAATAAAATATATTTAAATCAAAGCTCACTATATAACATAAAAGCATAAAGAAGAGAGCTAGGATGGAGGGGCTATGCAATGAAGGAGCTTTGGACACTGGGTGCCATGTTACAATTAGGAAGAATATGTTCAGATGCTCTATCACACAGATGGGTGACTATGGTCAACATCAATGTATATCCATTTTAAAAAGATAGAAACAAAGATTTTGACTATTCTCACTGCAAGGAAGTTGTATATTTGAGATAATGGATATGCTCATTATTGATTATAACATTACACAATGTACATTGTACCTCATAAATACATGTGATTATTATATGTGACAACTGAAAAAACTAAAGAATGAAATGTCTTTTAAAGAGAAGAAAATATATGATAGAGAAATAGAATGAAATATTCTCTACAAAGATGAGCAATATGGTAGAAAGGGAAGTAGAGTCTTCTCCTTTCATCCAGCCTGTCACATAGCACCTACTCATCCACAGATTAGGAATAACAGAAGAGCAAGAGGATACTCACCACCATTGGACTGATTACTAACTATACTAACTCTGGGACTTCAGAAAGATGACTAATGAGCTTCACATTTACTTGAATAAGAGAAGCAGGAAATCAGGAAGATCTGTTAATAGCAATAGATTATTAAACTGAAGAGTCTTGGTATGTAAATATGTAACAAAAAGTTACAATAGTGATAGAGGCCAACTGAATTGAGAGAGAGCGAGAGAGACAGAGACAAAGACAGAGAGAGAGGAGAAATAGAGAAACAAGAGAGAGAGTGAGAGAGAGAGAGAGAGACCAAGTACTGGCTAAGAAGGTCAGGGTTGATACTTGGTGAAAAGTCTGGAGTTGAGCTGAAAACAATAAAATATATTTGAGGGGAGTTCCTCTATCAGATATTAAAGAATATGAACCTAGATTTTTTTTAAAGATAGTCACTATACTTCTCAAAGGTTATGCAAAAATAGAAAGTGAACATAACCATAATCTGTAGAAATGGGTTTAGGATTAAGTAAATTTTGGAAAGACTGAACGATGATACTGTTCTCTTCTATAAACTCACAGCACATGGTAGCATATCAAAGGCTCTGAGAAGCCCTGCAGTAACAGTAGCAGAGCTGCAGCTTAGAGATCTTACCATGTGCCAACCACTGTGCTAAGGTTTGACATGTACTGCATCCTTACCCTCATTTGACAGCTAAGGAGGCAGACAAGGGCTGAGAGAATATATACATCAGCTAGAATGAGGCATCTAGACAGTGGTAGAGTTCTGATTCTTAAGTAAGTACTCTGACCCCAGGGTAAATGTTATTAAACCTCCTGTGGTAACAGGTTCCCACTAATCATTGCTCTTCCACTTGTTTTCATGTGCAGTGTTGGAGCGATGACACGTTCCCCTTGACTCTCGTTTCCTGTTGATCTAATCAGTCTCCTTAGATAAGTCAGCTTCATCCAGGAGGACGATAGAGAGAAAATGTCCTATCTAGCTCTTTACATTTGGTTGTGACCTGGATTCTGGATGCAAAGCTCATCATCCTGTCTTAGCACATATCCCGCCAGATGGAGAAACACCATACAACCCCTTTTTAGCTCACAGGGCATCAAAATCAGGCCTGTGGCTCAGACCTGATGGTCTCAGGCCTATAATCCTAGTGGCTCTGGAGGCTAAGATTTAAGGATTGTGGTTTGAAGCCAGACTGGACAGTAAAGTACATGATACTGTTATCTCCAATTAACCACCAAAAGCCAAAAATAGAGCTGTAATTCAAGTGGTAGAACTCTGGCCTTGAGCAAGAAACTCAGGGACAGCACCCTGAAAAAAAAAAAGTTAAATCTTATTCTTGATTCTCCATCCCTTCTAATCAACTTTGTCTTCCAAGGATAAAAGCAAAATGCAAAACATCCCTTGATTGATATGCTCATGATGATCCTATTTAATCCTCCAACCCTCCTCCAAAAAAAAAAAAAAACTTGAGAGGAGGGTTGACACTGTTCAAAAAGAAATTCCTCATTTACCTGACTTATATAACTGTAACCCCTTTGTACATCACCTTTACAGTAACAATATTTTAAAAAAGACTTCTTGATTTATCTATTAAATATCTATGGGCATTATCTTATCCATTTTTTGGTAGATGTATTATATTTTACTATTAACCAAGTTTATAAGATTCTGTCTATACTTGGAAAAAAATTTATTTAAGTAAGCCAGGCCCAAAGAAACATAGGTCCCATAGTTTCCCTTATTTGTAATAACTAGTATATGTTTGGAACAAGCAGAAAAGGTCAAAAGCTATGTACATATGACCAGATAAGACGATGTTATTTTAAGTGAAATGCACCCCAAGCTAGGGACACAGTGGGTTTTTTTCTTGCTATTGTTTCTAACGTATTTATAATGTACCATGTGATTTTTTTGTTGCCTTGTATGTATAACCCCTGTTTTCACTGTATTTGATGTCAGTGCCCTGAATCATCTTGTATATATATATATATATATATATATATATATATATATATATATATATTCTCTAATTTGGAGAGGGGAAGGGGAAAAAACAAAATGCTTAAATGGTGATTCAGTTTGACCCATTATGACAAGAAGATGTACAAGACACTATGTTGAAAAAATGAAACTTTACAGTTTAGGCAGTGTGTGCGGGGGGTGTAATTGTGGAGGTGGGAAGGGATGGTAGAGCAAAAACCAAGGAGGAGGCAACAATGCTTGATAGGAAATGTACTCATTACCTTGCTCATGTAACTGTAACCCCTCTGTACAATATTTTTACAATAAAAACATATTTAAAAAGATTCTGACTATAACTTTGTATCTATAATACAAAAATGTTGCTTTTAGCTAACCAAGAAAGAGGTGCATTCAACACACTGTTCAGCAAAATGCTGAGTCTCGGGCAATCTGGCAACAAGGACATGACACTAAGGATCAGCAGAGCAAGGCTTTGTGAATTCTAAGATGGATGACAAACACGTTTAGGAACTATATCATGATCATTCTGTTGGGAATGCATTTGGGGGATTCTTTGCATGCTTGAAATTAATGGTGATTCAGAAAAGGTTATCAAGGGAAAGAACGTAAGACCAAGGGTAGGGAAAGAGCAGGAAGTGAATTTCTGTCCTAGTTTGCCTATGGTTCTTCTCAGAAACATAATAGGTAAAAAGTCAGTGGCAGCTCCTGGAAGATGAAGGTTTTCAGGAAGGCAGGTTGGGAGAAAAAAAAAGAGTATAGTGGAAAGCTTGCTCCAGCCCTCCGTGACTACTCAGAGCTTTTCTCTCCCTTATCTCTACACTGTTTGTTCCTTTAGTGAAAACCTTAAGACTCTGTCTTTTCAGGCATCTCGATCTGTTAGGGTAATTTAAAAAGCAAACACCACCTCACTTCATGATTGATTCCCAATTGATAGAAAGTAGCTGACTTTCTCCATTTGCCCAACACTTCACTTAAAAAAAAAAAAAAATCAAGCAGTAAATCTCTCAGGGGCTGACAAAAGTTCAATTAAGTGGATGAGCCCTCCCAGTTTTTGTTTTTGTTTTTCTGCTCTTTTGCTTTTTTGGTTGAGTTTCTCCCCCCACCCCTACCCTGTTGACTGCTAGGTTTTCTTAAACAAGTTAGTACCTGCTGAGATAGGTTGGGTTTTTATCTGATCTACCAGAGTGCATGTCTTTAAAACAGCTCCACACTTTATTTGTAAACCACCACCAATGCTGTTGAATAGGTGCTCTCTAAGAACACAAGGGAAGGCATCAAAGTGCTCTGCTCAGGGAGCATGAAATACACCTTGCTAAGTTGCAGGCTATTTATCCCAGGCAAGACACACAATGTAATTTTTTCCTTTAGATTACATGATGTCAGCACATATTCCATCACCTCCTGTATAAGATGACATTTGACAGGCTTAGTTTGATGTATTCCAAACCTGCCCAGTTGATTGGAAGTGTGTTCACTTTGATCCCCGGGCTGGGAAGCTTGGAAGGAACCAGAGTGGTTCCTTCCACAGACAGAACCTTTCCTTCCAAAGACTCCAACCACTTCCCAAGAGGACTGCCCCCCAAAAGAATATCCAGTCACTACAGATTTAGAGCACAATGTATATCTTTTGCTC
Source organism: Dipodomys spectabilis (assembly GCF_019054845.1). Lineage (NCBI taxonomy): Eukaryota > Metazoa > Chordata > Mammalia > Rodentia > Heteromyidae > Dipodomys > Dipodomys spectabilis. The sequence goes on from NW_024870728.1 coordinate 10,544,830, forward strand.
TTAATCAGAACAAATCATGTGCCTAATACAAAATTATTCTTGCAGACGAATCTGTGAGAAAGAACCCTCCTGTCCAAGGACAGGTCAGACTTTTAAGAAACTTAAGCATCAAGATATCATTGGATCCTAGTTAACCCTTTTCTTTATTCCCAACAGAAGTGTATGGGGGGGCACGGTTGAGGGGAGCATAAAGGGTTATTACAGAAGAAAAGACAAAGTAACTTCTTTATCAAAGAGTTCTAGTCTGGCTGGGATGTGTTGTCTCTCCTCTCTATCTATGTTCTTCTTTCTTCTTACCAACACCCTCATCCTATGTGGACTCACACTTACAATTGTTGCCCAGGGAATTCCACCTGTTTGATAACTCACAGAAATAGGCTCTATAATCAGCATCAGAGTAAGAGTATATTCTAGAATATATCCCTAAGAGAAAGCATAACCATTTCACTGCTATTTACCACCCCATGGAATACAAAACTCTTGCTAATGTCTTTCCAGGTCATAACTTTCCTAAGCCCAGAACAAGTAAATAGTTCTTATTCCAGCTGTCAAAGCAGAGGGGAGGGTACAATGGTCCATGTTGTTCTTGTATGTAAGTCCTCATTCCAGAAGGTGGGTGTCACTTTGACTGTCAGTGAAACCACAGTGAAACCGGCAGAAATTCTGTGTGTTGTAGCCCTCTAAGACCACCTCAGCATGAGCCGCGTGAGCAAAGCAAGGTCTTCCATGCTACAGCCCAGTACTGACCCCGGGTCACACATCTGGCCACTTAATCTTTTGATAACTCAGTTTTCACATCTGTAAAGGCAGAAAATGCCACTTGGAATGCTGTGAGAATTGCATGCAGTGGAGGTGGTGTGATAAAGTCTGCCACAGTGCAACCCAGGAGTCTAAAATACACAGTAGACCCCAGGGGGGACCTTGCACCTAGGAGTGAGCATGTTTACATAATGAGAATGCTGTATGGGTGGAGACTGCCGCTGAGACCACACCTTAGAATGTCTGTGAACAGCTTTCTCTTGGTGGCAGTCATTCTCTGCCATCCATGGCTCCAGAGGGGACCCACCACCACCCTCTTCGCACAAACAGCAGCATTTGTTCTAGCTTCTTGGGGCAACTGGTGTGGGGGGGGGGGGAGAGGGGGTTTACTTCCCATTCCTTTGAGAAACAGAGTCAGATTTATGTTTAATAAAGTTCGAGTTTCCAGTCCCTTCTAGAGTCCATTCCAATACCTTATATCACCTTAGAATGCATACTCTTTGCATTCTTTATCTTGAAGGCAGCCATCCAAATTGAATAAAGTCTGGATTCCAAGATATATGCAACTGCCCAGAGCTCATCTCAATGATATCTTTATTATTTTCCACCTAAACACCCTGATAGATGTGAGCTTCTTGGTTCATCCAAAAGCTTTGGCTCCTAGTTAGATGGCAAGAGTCTCACACAGGTACCATCTCCACCCAGGGCCTCAAGGCTCTGCTCCACCCACCCCCAGGGGAAGACCTCATTAGGCAAAAGCAAAGTGGTGATTCTCTAGCCTCACATTTTAGCAAGAACTACAACTATGCAGCTCATATTTTTACCAGTCTAAGTGGTAGATAATTTTCATTTAAGTATAAATATCAGATTTTCATCCCAGACTAAAGCAAACCCTGATAATTACACAGTTGCAAATTATTGTGTTAACAGAAAAGGTCTAAATTATCTCCTTCCAGCATTTAATGAATTCAGCCACTTAATGAATTCCCGAAATGCACTGCTTTTCTCAATTCCCCGTCCCCTTGCTGCAGCGGATATGTATGGCTGTTAGAAAGAGGAGTAATTCCCATTTCGTCTTTTCAGAACACTATTTCCTTGCCAGAAAGAAATAAAGAAGGAAAGAAAACAGGAAAAAAAGACTAAATTGTCTTTGATCAGTGGGAATTAGTTGCAAATGCTCAATAAAAATAAAAGCTGGGCTGGACTCTGCGTATGTTTCGGACATCGATGATGCAATCACCCAAATTTAGAATTTACAAGGTTGCTTTGTTCAACTCCTTCAGCTTAGTTCCCATGTAATGTGTGCTTTCAGGGCAAAAAAAAAAAAAAAAATACATGGAGCATCTGGATGAAATCTATTCTGGCTTTAGGAAGACAAAAATGCCTACCCTATAGAGAAACTGTCTATCTTTAAATTAAATTCAAATCCAAGCATCTTGCATTCTCACTAATGCCTGTTTCTCTGTATCTTTGAAAACTGTATGATTTAAATCATCTGTGTATAGTGATTCCTTTTTCTTTATTTATTTTACATTTTTTCATATTCTTCATGATCTTTGGGAGTAAATGTGGTCCTTGTGAACATGAGGAATTGATTGTTTGTTGCCATTTTCCATGGTCCTGACATTTAGAAACATTTGTAATCAATAAAAGGCAGACACAAGGAAACAAATTTGATAACTGTTTTAGAGAAATAAAGATAGAATATTAAAACAGCATTCCAAAGTAGTACCCCTGCCCTAAATCTAATAAAGCTGTGGCTTGAAATTTGTGATTCACTATCTCACATGCCATCCGACCTCTTCCTACAGTTTTAGGCTCATTGCTTCTCATTCATGTCTGCCCACATGACACATACAATATCATAACGATGTAGACATGAGAGACAAATTCCTCCCCCAATGTCCATCAATTTCACTCAGAACTTGGAAGTGACAACCAGCCTATCGTGTACAAACTCACAGCACAGTCAGGGCCTAATCAGAGTGCCACCATCTTTCCTTTCCTATGGTAGCTGTTTTCCATTTCTTTTCTAATAGAAATGTCCAAGTGTTTCTCTGCCATTTGTTTACCACACAGTCGCAGAAGATTCTGCCTACACGGCAAAGCTGTTTCCTTGTGTTTCTCCCCACATCATCTCTGCCCCACGTTTGACCTCCCCTCTCAGAGATACCATCTACAAAGGGACTTGCCCACACTCAGCATCACTGGTGGAACTGGTTTATCCTCTACTAAGTTTCCTTGTGGAAAAGTGCCTACTCAGCTTTTGATGGACATCCAATTGGAATTATGGTAATCTTGTCAGTTAAAGTTTGTTTTTGTTTCTTATAACAATGATGTAGCATAGTAACAATGCCTTAACCCAAGGAAGGAATTTCAACATAGAAATGACATGTGTGAAGAGAGGAAAGTGGTTTTCCAGGATCCCTAAGGCAGAAATATCTCCTGGGCTCTCCTCAGCTCACACTTCCTGGGAGGATCTCTCAGTCTAAACTTTTCACAGAATGAAGCCATGAGAACTACGAACATAAGATATTATTACTTAACTGAAACATTTTTCTTTCACTTCTGCAGTGCTTAGAGTTCATCTGTACCCTGAAATCTTAATTTGAAAGACTGAGAAATGGGAGGAGAAAGAAGAGGAGGAGCTATAGTAACTTCTCTGAATCATCCTAGAAGGTGCACTATTTTTTTTTTGAGGTTTGTAGCATTTCATTTTTAATGTTTTCTGGTATATTTTCTAGGCTATCCTAGTTCTAAAGCCAATTAAATCTGAACAGTAAGAAGAAAATTCTCTCACCATGTCCCCACTTTGCCTGTTTCTCTGGATATAATTGTCCTGTATTCATTCTAGAAATGATCTTACTAAACAGCCTTCTTGAAGCTAAGAGTGAAAAGCTTTATTATTTCTTTATTTGTGAGGTATTTTTAGCTCCCACAAATAGACATAGAAATTGTATGCATGATTTTAACACTATCTGTAGGGGAAAAAAATCAAACACATAGACTAATTAGAGTATCTGATATAAAAACTGAATTAGAATGGACATTAATAATAGTCTCTCTCATCATACAGTATAAACTAACAGAAAGAATATCTTAAGAAGGCAGAAAAATTCTTTTATTGCAATTTCTAAAACTAATCCTGGTAGAGATCCCACGAGTTCATTGTTGGTCCTGATACTCAGAAAAGAAGTGTTATCTACTTGACAGCAGGAGTGCTCATGAGAAAGGGCATCTGCCTGGAAATTACCTATATTATAGCTTTTTTATATTTATTCCCAGCTCATTTAGTTAAGATGATTGCTAAATATCAAAAAAAAAAAAAAAGAAAAAAAGAAGGAAAGAAGCCCTTTATATTATTATTCTCTAGGATCCCTGGGGCCAGGTGTCATCACTGAATTTTAAAATAACCTAAACTCTATATATAAAGAAGACAGTACCCTATTTTCTCAGTTTTGTGTCTTGAAGCAAAGAGGTCCAGTAGATCAAGAAAAAGCTGTGTTAGCCAGGCACCAGTGGCTCATACCTGTAATCCTAGCTACTCAGGAGGCTGAGATCTGAGGATTGTGGTTCAAAGCCAGCCTGGGCAGGAAAGTCCGTGAAACTCTTATCTCTAATAAACCACCAGAAAACTGGAAGTGGCACTGTAGCTCAAGTGGTAGAGCACTAGCCTTGAGCTGAAGAGCTCAGGGACAGTGCTCAGAGTTCAAGTCCCCTGACCAACAAAACAAAACAAAACAAAAAGAACTGTGTTAGTTGCCTGTCAGGTAGAGAGCTTTTCTTCCACTCTCAGCTGTGTGGTGAAATGTACATGTTTCTCACCATGTTCCACCCACTTCCCATTCTGGCTGGCTTCTTTAGGAAATAGACTCTTTTGGTGGTCTCTCACATGATGCAAGTGCAGGCTCAGGAATGTGCTTTATTCCTAATCTTCAATAACAAAGGAAGAGCTATGTGGAAGATGTTTGAAAGAAATCCAAGCATCTCTAAACAGAAAATCAAATACAGTAAATTACCATTAAGCCAGCTTGCAAACAATCACAAAAACAGAAACCAAAAGCATTTTTGCACATCTTGCACTCTTTTTATAAGAAGGAGAAAAATGATAAGTAAATGAGCTCTCATCAGGAATGTGTTCAATGCCCAAAAAAGTGCTCAGAGCTCGGTAACAATTAAACCGCATCTTCTGAGTCATCTGAGTTTCTTATTACTCTGGAGTGAATCTTTGTCCTTAGGCTTTTCTAGGCTCCAGATCTAAGATATTCAAAAGAAATTTAATTCTACTCGTTTACTTTGAAATCTAGAGGCTTACATCTGTAAGCATAGATAACTATCACCTACTAAAAACTGTGTATATGTCTCTAACCTACACCATCAGCCAACCTGCCAGGTGCTGTTTTTCTTTCATCTCTTCCATATTTTAGAACTCTACTTGGAGAAAAGGATCAAAAACAAGTATTTGTCCTATTTCCTGTCAACTCACTCTTCTCAGATTGGTAAATAACTGAAATCAATGTAATTAATCATATGAAATAAAATCGAGGGCTGGTCACAAATATTGTTTATTGAAAGTGAGGGAAAGAAAAGGAAACTGTTAGGTAGACAGGGATTCAAAATGGCGAGATAGTACGTGGCCATTATGTCACTTAAATGCTACTTCCTCGAATGCCCTACATGCCTGCTCAACCAATGAAAAGAACTGGGACAGTAGATGCACAAGCCATGAAGTCACCAGCGTAAAACCCAAAAAAGAATATGTGGGAGGGAGTCCTCATTATAAAACCCACCAGCAGGAGAACTCCACTGGGCTCCTCTTTAGAATCTCCTCAGAGTCTCCCTTTTCACTGTCTTCCTTTCACTTCCAAATAAACTTTCCTGCCTTATAATTCTTTAATGGGCAGAGGAAATAAGCCCCACCCTTAGTGGGCTTATTAGAAGCTCATAGAAACAATAAGAACCTGACATTGGGCATGGGAAGAGAACAGGAAATTAAGCAGAACAAACACCATCACTTGGGAAGAGATACCACTATCACCCTGGCCCTCTCTAATACTTCACAGATGGGAATGTAAGTTCTTTATTGAGTCCACTGCCTTATTATATACACTACAGTTTCAGATTTACAGAAAGGAATATGTCTGGTCAGATTTGAGGTGTTTGATTCTCCTGCAGTGAGTAAGTAGAAGAGGTTCCAATACCTCAGGCTGAAAGTAGCAATGGTGCTTCCTAGAACAAATGCCCAGGAGCAAAGGATAATTATCCAAAGGAAAACATGAGATTTTGGAAGGGAAAGAAGTGCTGTTGAAGCCCTAGGTACTTAGCCAATCTACTATTAGTGTCCCTTGGGTCTTTCTTCTCTGCAGTTCATTCCTGCGCTCATAAACTGCTCCCAAGGACAAAGTAGAACATATGGTAGATCAGTGAGGGTCACTTTTGTCTTTCTCTGAGGCAACATTCTTTAATGGAGAACTTTTATTTTTTAGCGAGTCAATTTTCCATTCTTAACAATTACATTCTTCTCTATTTGTGATCAAATGAAGTGATTTCCTTGAGAATAATGAATCATCTTTGTTATTTGAAATAGTATTTTGATTCAGTTTTTCCTTTTCCCATGACTGAATAGCATTAGTCATTCACACTCACTAGAAGAAGTAACTAGTGTGTGCACAGACTTCCAAAGGCTTCTTCCAAATATATATATATATATATAAATTTTAAAAAGTTCCTTTTACTACATTTCATTTCCTGGGTTTCTCAGGCAACAGACTCCAAGATTTGTATACAGAAGGTTTATTAGGGAAACATGCACAGAAAATAACACTGACAAGGGATGGAGGGAACAGGGTGAGGCAGATGGAAAAATTAGTCTGTGCTACAATTGCAGGAGAGACTTCAACCAGTCCAGAGAAGAGCTTTGGAATTGCAAGAGCTGTTTGGAATTGTCCCATTTAAACAAGGTCAAGAGACACATCCACCAGTCCATGGGTACCGACTGCTAACATAGAGGAAATAGGAGATTGGCCAAAGCAACTCTTCTCAGGCAGAAGATATTCCTGCAGGACTCAGCTATTGGCCATTAGCATCTACCATTACTCCTAGTTTGGAGAGTAAGTCCTAATCCCAAAGGGGAACCTAAATGACTAACACAACATTGATGTGTATTCTTTGGCACTCTGCTTGCCCCCTCTGTCAAGTTCATTCCATCTAAAAGTGGCTGCCTCCAGACTTTTTGATTGGTATCTTCCTAGAGAAACTTATATGGGGAAGGTTAGTGGGACTGTAAAAATTTATAGCCAGGCCCATTTGGGCTGCTTGCTTTCTTTAAAACTGTAACTGATACTCTTCTCTCCTCCCCTTTGCCACTCATCCTAGATTCCTCTCTCCTTTGGTTAGTTCATCTTTTGCTCTTGGTGACTGACCTACTGGGATAACCAACACTCTCATCCTTAAAATTCTGAGGTCCTGGTTAGCATGTGCTTCTCACATCAAGGTTTCTGTCCAAGTACCATCAAAATGAGCAAGGGTGTGCCAAGACTTGTCCAAGCCAATTCTTCTTTGCCCTCATTGTTGTGTAACTGTAATCTTGTTTTTTATATATGGGCAAGATCAATTATCCTTTCCATGATGGTGACTCTCTTTCTTGCCTGCTGGTCTTTCGACAGAAGGATCTCAAAGTGACTGAATGGAAGCCAATGTATAAAGTTTAATGAGTTGGCTATGTTCCATGGTGGAAGTATTCCTTCCAAACTTACAAATCTTAGCTTTGTGCAAGAAGCAAGTTTCCAAAAGGATCACTTGGTACAATGATAGCAGGACCATCTTTCTGCCCCACAATCCTTAGATTTTAAACTTTTAGGATATAGAAACATAGTGGAGTCCTTAATTTAGCATAAATACTGCACCTTGTGGGCAAACTTCCTTTCCCTGAACAGCATCATCTCTAATCTGGTGCTTCATCTTGGACTTCAAAGAGTGTTCTATCACTCTACCAGTTTTTATGATTTTTTTCAGTAGTGTAATTGGATTTCATAACCATGTGGCTACAGTTGCATCATTATTGCAAACTGAGTCCCTTATTCTCATGCAATACTGTGGATGAAACTGTTGAAGCATTAAGTAGTGCTAACTAAAGTCCTATTGCTGAGAAAAGCAAAAAACATACCCTGGATATCAATCAATTCCTACCAAGATAGGTATATGTTATTACCAAAGGAGCCCAATTTAACAACAAACTCCTACCAAGTGATTATTTTAAACTAATCACCTTTTACCATCCCTCTATCCCTCCACAACTGCCAACCATACCCATATTACGCCACAGTCCCTATAACTAATGTTCTCCAAAATCTAACAAATGATAATTGCTTCTTCTTGTGAGGAACCAAGCTCCCCGTTTGAGCCTCCTTGGACAACTTCTGTTTTCAATACAAGTTCAAGTTTAACAGAGAAAGAGATTGTGAAATTCTAAAATTTTCATGGAGGTCTACTGGTCTACTCTTGGAAATAATACCGGTGAAAACAAATGAGGGAAAACAAACGGACAGAGGAAGAGGCAGATTTGTGATTGGCTAAAGTAGAGATCTCTGGAACTAAAGCATAATATCTCTGGAAGTAAACTGTCCTAATTAAGACAAAAGAGTCAGAATTTGGTACCTTGAACTAAATAGGCTTCAGATACAAGCATTCCCCCACCCCCCAAAAAATGTATAACATTAAGAGAAAAAACAGCTTCCCTCAGTCAAAAGTCACTCCTAGATAGTCAACCAACTGATTTGACAGCTGCCCTGGGTCTGGTGCAGGCAGGATGAGGTTCTGGTAGTGCCTTGGTGATATTTTGTCCTTGGTCATTAAGCCTTTCCCAAACAAAAGCAATCATTTCCCTGAACAGAATAGAGTTTGTGAGTCATAAGAAATGCTAGATAGTCTAAGCATTGAGATCACAGAAGGTGATCTCAATATTTATACTCCTGTCAAAGCAGTCTAGCAAAGATTTTTATTTACAAATGAATATAAAAGGAAGGGAAGGAGGAAAGGAGAGGAAGCAGGAAAGAGGGAGGAAAGGAGAAAAGAGAGAGGAGAGGAGAGAGACAAAATAAGGATCATAGGAGAGAGGAAGAAAAGAAAGAAGGAAAGGGAAGAATAAGGAGAAACCAAAGAAGAAAAAAATGACAGAGGGAAGAGAGACATAGAAAAGTGAGAAGAAAGATATGGAAGGAAGGAGAAAGAAAAAGAAGAAAAGAGTATCAGGTAGACCACTGAATACACCAGGGTCACTGATGATTATTTTTAATAGCTACTTAATAAGTCACATGATAATTAACATTTTATTTTAAAATAGGCTTGCATTAGGTATATTTGCCAAGTTGTAGGCTAAAATAAATGTTCTGAACACATTTAAGATAGGCTAGACTAAGCTGGGATAATCAGTAGTTGTGAAGAGCGGGGTATTTTTTTGGTTTTTTACTTATGGTATATTCAATGTATGTTGAGTTTAGGGGACATAACCTTCCATGAGTTAAGTTTCTCATCTCTCATTTCTCTACTGAATATCCCTTACATTTTTTTCCTCTCCTGCAGGCCACAAGAGCCTAGTCAGAGTAATGGGCAATATCAAAACACTTTCCCCATTTTTGGAAATGTAGAGACATGACATTTCTTTGCAACATTCAACATTTTTTGTTTCCATAGGACAACATTCTTCCTTTGATGATGCTGAGAATCTGTATGCTCCCCATAAAACTCTTTTCCAAAGTATTTCAAGGGAAAGCCATACACTTTTCCCATGACTTCACAATATATTGTTCTTCACATTCCACGCTTTCATTGAAATAAGAGACTACTTAAACATGACTCCAATAGCAGTAATGAAACCCTAAGGCGTTTTTGTCCTTGATCCAGTTCCATTATTTTTGACTCATTCAGTTTGCCTGCAGTAAGTAAAATGCTAAATCTGCTCCAAAAAATTACAATTACAATCTTAGAAACTATTTTTTAAGGAAAAAAATCTTTCACAGATATAAGAAGTCGATTGTTAGACAATAAAAGAAGGGTCAGTTTTTAAAATAGTAACAATAAGCAGATGCAATTTTGTCTTAATATGGCAAAATAATCCACTCATACTATGAATTTATTATATCTCTGTGCTTCTAACAGCCTATCTGTCATAGAAAATGCTTTCTTTCTGCCTTTGTAGAGGCTGTAGCAAAACACCAAATGTTTCTTAAAAGTATATGTGAAGCCACTTGATCTATAAATTATCAGGCAAAAGCACTTGTATCAGTGCTGAACTCAAACTACGTTTTATATAAAGAAAAAGAAAAGACTTACCAAGTTTCTTTTCTTTGCTGGTGCCAGTGACTCATGCCTGTACAGAAGCTACTCAGAAGGCTGAGATCTGAGGATTGTGGTTTGCAGCCAGTCAAAGCAAGAAAGTCTGAGACTCTTATCTCCAATTAGCCACTAAAAAGCCAGAAGTCAAGGTATGCCTCAAATGGTCAAGCATTATACTCCAGCAAAAGAGCCAGGAGTCAGTGCCCAGGCCCTTGGTTCAAACCCTAGTATCACACACACACACACACACACACACACACACACACACACACACACAGTTTCTTCTTAAAAATCAGTGCCAATATAAATGTGAGATAGAATTGAATTTCTCTAAGAAAATTCATTGGGTTATTTGTTCTTCAAATATTTAAATAAATTATAATTCTGTGATAGTCAAAAACCATTGATAGGCCAATGGTAGGCCAAATATCACTAAAGAACAGATGGCTATAACTGGGCACCTGTGGATCACATTGTTTATCCTAACTTCTAAAGAAGCTGAGGTCTTGAGAATTGAGGTTATTTTTGTACTCTACTTCCAAAATAACTACCAAAAAGTATCCTGGATGTGTGGCTGAAATAGTGCAGTGCCAGCCAAGCAAGCATGTGTCCTCAATTCAAACCCCAGTGCAGACCAAGAGAAAAAAGATGATCAAAATTTATTTGGTCACATCTAGAAGCAAGGTCAAGATAACTACTATCACTACAATATAGATTAGAATTCACACATTTAAGATACTTTCTAATTCCCATACAACCTCATGAAATAAGTATTGTTTCTTGTAATTAACTTTGCCCAAGATCATGTAGCTAGAAAACAGCTTATAATCAAATCTCTCCAAAATCTCTGATTGATTGTTCAATATCAGGGCTTGGTAAACTACAATCCATAAGCCAAATCTTGTATGCTATCTGTTTTGATAAATAACATTTTGTTGTACCACAGCAATGCCCATTTATTTACATATTGTCTATGGCAGAATTGAATAGCCACATCAGAGACAATATAACCCAAGAAGTTGAAAATATTTGCTAGCTGGCTCTTTACAGAAAAAGATTATTTTATATCCCTACATTATATGACACCAAAGTATTATTTTCTTCTTTTGTTACTGTGACAAAACACCTGACAGAAACAATTATGTTGCCCAGGAGACATTTATCAATGACTAGAGACATTTTTATTTGTCTCAACTCAGAAATGCTGATGTCATGCTAGTAGGTAGAGGCCACAATACTACTAAACTTCCATGAATGTATAGGATACCCCATCACAAAAAGAATTTTGCCACTTAACACTCAAAGAAGCTAAGGCTAAAGACTTCTGTTATCATAAATCCTTGATCTGACGCAAATTCTGTAGTTCCATTATACTACTTCATGGATGATAAGAATTTAATTCTGTAGGGCAAATAAATGCTTGCCATTTTTAGTATATTCTTTGTGGTGATTTTTTTTCTGGCACTGAAGCTTGAACTCAGGGACTCTGGTTTGTCCAGCTTTATGCTCAGCTCAAGCTCTACCACTTGAGCCACAACTCCATTCAGGCTGGTTAACTAAAGATGAAGTCTCATAGACTTTTTCACCTGGGCCTTCAAACCATGACCATAAAGATCTCAGTCTCCTGAGTAGCTAGGATAATGGACATGAGGTACTGGTGCCTGGCATGATAATTCAATCTTCACTGTCAACCTTATTGGATTGAGAGAAACCTAGAAAATATGCAAATCACACTTCTATGAATGTCTATGTGGGAGTTTCCAAAGAAAAATAGAATGTGACCCTGAATGTGGGTGACAGCATCCAATAGGCTGAGGAACCAGATGGGTCATTCAACCCCTCATCCTGACTACTTTCTGGCTGCTTCAAGGTGATCAGCCTTACTCTAACACTTGTTCTTCACCATTATGTTTAGCCTTGCTTCAGGCCCAAGGCATAGGTCCAAGCCAGCATGGACTAAAACTTCTGAAACTGGGAGCCAAAATAAATTTTCTTCCCTTAAGTTGTTTTGCATAGATAATTTGAGAGATAAAGTTGAGCAACTCTTCCAGCACATAGAGCAATGGAAAATATACACATAAATGATAAGCAAATTAGAAGACAAGTTTAGATGTTTAAATATCATTTTCAGAGATAGAACACAGAGAACAATGATGAAAAATAAACCATGAAGTAAACCAACAAAATGGAACATCAAGCACATTGGATAATACATGTACCAAATCATTTTAGATGAAGAAATGATGACTGAAAAAAGCTCTAGAAAAGGATACCACTCTTGTGCATTTGTACAAAGATTGTAACCAGGATACAATAAAGGCACCTGCACACTCATGTTCATGGCTGCTCTATCACCATAGGCATAATTATTGAAACGGCCCAAATGCCCTGTAACCAATGAATGGATGAAGAAAGGATGCACATCTGTGAGTTAAAATGATGAAGCATTTGTTCTTTAGGGCATGTCCAGTGTTGATCTAAAGTTTCCCATCACAGAGCCAACTCCTCTGCCTTCCCAAAAGGCACATTTCAGCGATATCCAGTCAGTTCCAACAGAAGCTGCCATTTAAATGCCAACGTCATTCATACCAGAAGCAAAAGATAAGCAGTATAGGTCCAGGCTAAAATTTGCTTCAACAACACCCTTCTATGAAGGTGGTCAGAGAACTCACAGAACTGATCCTCACAGCTTGTCAGAAAATACAGTAACAGTAAGCTCCATAGTTAATATTTCCTATTATCCTTTCTTTCTAAGCACATATTTCTCTGTACCCTTAACAGGTATGACTGTGTGATTTGCTTTGGCCAATGATTTGGTTTGGTTGTTTCTCCACTGAAGAAGTTAATAGTGGGTGTGTCATTTTTGCACTCTCCTCTCCCTGCCACAATGTGGGAACCTCACACAGTGAAACTCATCTGGGATGTTGGTCCAAACACAATGCACCAGTGAGTCATCAGGACCTGCAGTGAACTTTGTGTAATAGATAAATAGGTTTCATCATAAAAGGCTATTCATAATTTGGTACTAGACTGACATAACATAAGGGGGAAATATCTAGCAGAAGGGGGTAATTTAATTTCAAAGGATAGCAATGAAAAGACACCTTAAGATAATAGATAAGATGTAGAATAAAAGCATTGTATACACTTAGTAGTAGGTCAAAATTCTCCAGAACAAACATCTTCAGAAAGCAGAAACAGACTACTAAATGAGTCTGGATTTTGGATAAGAGGTCGACAATTGACAAAGGCTTTTGAGGTTGAATTCATTATCAATACATAGAAAAACAATATATAAAGAGAAAATAACTTTGTGAGCAGAGTTTTACAATAAAGGAAGAATGATCATTTACTATGAGACTGCTACAACTAATATTTACATAGTCATAAATATGTAAACATTGTATATTGGTCTAAGGAAAGCACAATTTAATGCAGCAAGAAGGTCTTCAACAAATGTCACCACCATGCTTTTGTCTAGACTTCCAATATCCAGAACTATGAGCAAAATATACCATTACTTTTTTAAAGGACAGAAAGGAAACGCATAGCTCCAATAGGGAAATTATAGACATATGCACAAGGCTGAAGAAGAAAATGGAAAGGTTTTTCAATGTAGGTAGTCAACATAAATTATTAAAATGGAAACAACCTTTTACAAACTCCTTTAAGAATGTTATTTGGAGGTATGGAAGTCAATAATGTATCAAAATAAGTTAGATAGAAAAGTCTGCAAAGAGTTTTCTATGAGATGGAAAAAAATGTACATAGTAGATAGGGCCATGCTGCTTTCCATGAGAAGTATTACAGAATTATTTGACATGTAATTTAAAACAAAAATGAATACAAATCCACACACTTTCTTTGCCTACGACTTTGTTATTTTTAAGAGTTGTTATTCATGTCTTACTCTTTACCCATTGATGTGTATAAGCAAAATGACGATTTATGCTTAAGGTAATTGCTGTCTGTCTATATTTGTACAACTTAGTGTCAACTTCTAAGTGATAGGGTAACTATGATTATTTTAATATCACAATATTAACAATTACCCCAGCACAATTACAAAGCTCATGTTCTTTACCCTTAAACATACTGCCTATAACTGTGTGTTTCTTCCTTTGCAAAGATGAAATGATCAAGATGAAGTTTTGATCAAGTCTCAACACCAGCCAAGCATAAATGGTTCTGAATAGACTTCTGAGGATTACTGATTAAAGAGTTGTAAAAAATAATTAAAGAGCTATTAATTTACAATCATGATACTGAGCATGCTTTCAAAAAGTATGAGTGAATAGGCACAGGACAAAGTAAATGGAATTTTTCACTTTTACAGCTAAGATTGTTCTACTTCTCTCCCTGAAGGACTTACTAGTAAAACTTATATTTTTGATACTGAAGGTCAAAGATAAGTATATAGCCAGGCACTATAATCTGAGCTAGTCAGGAGGCTGAGATCTGATATCATGGTTCGAAGCCAGCTGGGGCAGGAAAGTCCATGAGACTCTTTTCTCCAATTAACCATCAGAAGTGGTGCTGTGCCTCAAAGTGGTAGAGTGCTAGCCTGGAGAGAAAATGATAAAGGACAGTGCCCAGCCCTGAGTTCGAGCCCCATGACAGACCTAAATAAATAAATAAATAAAAATAAAGAAGAAGAAGAAAGATAGCTATGCTATAGCCCTTGCCATTGTAGATGCCGTTTTCTTCCACTTTCATCCTTTGTAATTATATGTTATTGAGATGGTTTCTTGTTTGCTGTCAGAGATGCATTTGTTTTTACTCACTGCTATATTCCATTCCATGTGTCTTGCAAGGTTTTAATACAAGATTGTCCATACATGTTTACATAATGAATGGATGGATGGAATGAAGTCAAATAATCAGCAATGAACTTGGATCAGATGAACAGTGTGTATCATTTGGAGAGTAATAATCTTCTTTCCACCTTAGCTTACCTCAGTAATGGTTTGCTAATTATCTCCTAGGTTATCTTAGTTTCTTTATGGTTAAATGATTAGACCTGGGGGGTAGTAACTCTGGGTCAGCTTCCTGAATCCTTCAGAAGACTAAACAGAAGAAAGATAAAGAACTCAGCACATGGCCCATGAGCACATGGCCCATGAACAAGTACATTCAAGTCAGTGACCCTGGCCCACAAACCTTCACTATTGGGCATGAACATGAATCAATAGCACATGCCTGGATATGCAAGGCTGCTCATCACCCTCTTGGAATCCAACCTGATGATCTCACAGAGATTCTTAAAAGGATGTAGGACCTTAAAATAGTCCTTCACCATTTATTTAGAAAGTTTAAAATGTATGAAAAGGTTTATTTTCATTAGTCCTTTTATTTCTCTTTGTTGACTCAGGAAGTACTAAGTCAATGAATATATGGATCAATATGAGTCAATAAATACATGAATCTATTGACTCAACAAATGTACATTGCATCAATAAAAATCTACAGAAACAAGCCATCTACTACAAGAGAGCCAGGACTAGAATTGTGCATATTGTCACAATATTACAATAAAGCATATGGTTAGCATTGTGCTTAGAAGAACATTTATTGACAATGAAAGGATTCGTCAAGAAGGAATATTCTCTCCAACTTACATTTTTCCAAAGAAAGTTTATTTTTAATACATAGCAATATGTCACCAAGAAATGTAGAGATCCCTCGAGAAAGGTCATCATTTGCAGTTTCTTTTTCTGCCTTTTAAGATTATCCAACAGTAAACAACTGGCATCTCTTGCATGTAACTTGGCACCCATATGCAACCTGACTAACATCTGTTGAACAACTGGCAGAAAGAGAAAAAAACAGCCCATCCTCTTTTCTTCAATCACATGAAAGCAGGAGTCATTGGGATTTTGTTTCTACTGTGATTGTCATTCAATAAGGCCTTGTGTGAGCCAGTACCACAAAGCAGAGGAATCCTTAGAAAAGGGAGGGTTGGAAGCAGATGGCTCTTTTCTCTGCACTATGCCAACAAGCATTTCCTGGGCACTATTATGGGTCAAATACAACTGGAAAGATAAAAACAATGAAAAGAAAAAATGTTTGCTCCTTTCAAGGGCTTCTTCTCTAGGAGAAAGAATTGTCAAGACGGTATCCACCATGGAAGTCACGGGTGGGATGGCAGGGGTAGAGTCTGCATTGTAACTATCTATATCTACGTGAATTTGAAGTGGTCATTGAAATGGGCCTTCAAAGATAATCGGAAATTTCCAAGAAAGAAAAAGTGGAAAGGAGCATTTCATGCAGTGAGAACAGAGGTTCAAAGTATTACTGATAACTTTGGAAATCATTAAATAGTATGTGTGAAGACAGAAGAACTGGGTGGTTAGTGCTGGGATGTAAAATTATAACCAAACAATGAAGAACTTGCTTGGCTATAATAATTAGTATGACATGGAATGCATGGTGAGACTAAAGCAACTGGGAGTCTTCTTTAGTTAAAAACAAATAAAGAATTCTAGAAAAACAACTTCTACGTCCCAATGTTATTATTTCTTTACCAGTGTTTGAGAAGAAAATTTTCTATGGAGAATTACCTAGTTACTCTCTAGCATCTGCTTTTAAATCCAAAATGATTTAAATTCAGAGAACACAAATTACCTGTAGTCTTAGTTCATATTATCATAGTACAGCCTAATTATTAGGGAAAAACCCCTTGTGGGGGCATAAAACAAACTGTTACTCATATACTTGCTAGTTAGTGAGCTAGTACCATGCTGAGCTTCAATCATCAAATTTCTGATCTTCCATGTACTTTAAAATAGAAGGTACATTTCTGGAACCAACCAACATGGGTTTAGGAGTAGCACCCTGCCACTCTTCCAGAGTCTTCCAACCCTGGAGCTTCAACTAGTGAGAATTTAGCCACCAAGATGATTGGAATACATTGTAAGCATGTATGAAGAGGAAGTAATAGATTGTCCTCCTGTATAACTAAATGTAAATGAATTAAAATCATAAAAGAATAGTGTTGGAGGTATGATTCAAATGGTAAAGTACTTTCCTAGCAAGTGCAAGGCCCTCCCTACTTCAAACACTAGACTAGAGAGAGAGAGAGAGGGAGAGACAGAGACAGAGACAGAGAGACAGAGACAGAGAGACAGAGAGACAGTGCGACCGAGAGAAATAGAGACAGAGACATGGTGAGAGACACAGAGAGATACAGGAAGATACACACACACATAGATATAGACACACTTGACAGAGAGAGTTCTAGCTGGGCCCATGGCTCTCACACCTGTAATCCCAGTATGAAGAAGGCATTGATAGGAGGATCATGGCCAAATTCTGGCCCAGATGAAAGCACAAGATCTTATCTTAAAAAAAATAGCTAAAACATATTTAATAATAAATGGATTGGGGGCATGGCTCCAGTAATAAAGAAATTGTCTAGCAAGTATGAGGCCTTGACTTCAAATGCCAGTACTGTCAACAAAAATAGTTTGGGCCAACTCATGTGCCTTAAATCCTCCAACTCACAAAAAGTAGCTGGAAAGACAAAGGCCAGGTCTTAAACTCCTGGACTCAGTGTCCTATGTGATCTCTACTTGTGTGCTGGTTACTATACCGCAGCAATGTTGTGAGTAGCAAATTGCCATCAACATAGTGACTTAAAGCTGCTTACAATCATCATACCAGGTTTCATGGCTCAGAAGCCCAAGCCTTGGCTTAGGTGGGTCTCCTGCAATGACTCACACGCTACAAATCAAGATGCTGTCTGGCTGCATTTCATCTGGAGGCTTGAAAAGAAAGAATCTCTTCCGAAGCTCATTCCAGTTGTTGCAGAGTTAATCTCCTTGGAACACAGGGCATTTTGCTAGCTGTCAGCTTGAGACGACCCTCAGGCCCTAAAGGTTGGAAGGTCACCATTTTGTGCCATGTGGACCTCTGCAGTACCAAGGCAACTAGGACTATCTCTGCATTTGCTAAAAAGGTACAATGAATCACCTCAGATGGCCCCTTTCATCACCTTTGCCATATGCCTCTGGAAAAAAGCCAGAGGTTATGCGAACACTTAGGAAGGGAGATTACATGAGTTCTGATTGGTGGGACTCACTAAAAGTCACTTTAATGATGACCCACCCCATAGGCTAATGGGAAGATTTTAAGAACCAGAGCAAAACTTACTACAGTTCATAGTCGTGTTCTAAATGATTAAATAGTAGCCACATTAGGGGCCATCGGTCCATGTGTACCCTCAGGTTTTACCAAAGTATAATGGTATACAAAACGTTCAGGTGTTGGCACTTCTGAGCTTCAACAGGAGCTTCTTAACTTTATCCTACCTATTTATGTATCTATCTGTATTTATTAGCTAGTTAGCTAGTTAGCTAACTAGCTAATTACTTAAGAGTACTGCTGAACTGAGCTTTAGCTTGGAATTCTCCTATTTCAAGCCTTCCAAGTGATGGGATTACAGGCATGCCTCACTGCATCCAGATTATTCTTTTGTTTAAAGGATGGGATAATGACATCAAACATGTACGTATCACTGATACATCAGGCACTGTTCTATGCCTAATGAATCATTGGTTTTTAAGGATTATTTTACAAAGGGATTCAAGATGGAGTGCAGATTCCAGGCTCCTGTTCAAGGAAGGATCGAAGCCCAGGAGGCTGCCCTACCTTCTCATCATTTATGTGGGATGTAAAATGGTGAAGCGAAGACACTTCTTCGAAAGGTCATAACATTTGAAAGAAAATTATTACTCTATCACATCTATGCTCTCTCCCCTAGCATATTCTTCACCAGCTGGTTCATTCGCACATTTTAATGAATGTTACTAGATCAAATTTTAGAGCACAGTAGTCCATCTGCTTTAGCTGGGGCTGTAGAAATGTAACTTTAGCATTCTACCAGTCACTAACCAAGACCTATTGCTTAATTCCCATCTCTAATCTATATATCATAATCACTGATGCCTCCGTGACAACCAATCTAATGTTAAAAAGACAGAATAGCAGTTCTACAAAGTCGTACGCACTAGATTTCTGGCATGTGAGTTAACTAACACATGTGATAGATGTATGATCTTGCTGATGTGGTGGGGAAATGAAGTAAATGTGGATTGATCTTGCCTCCAGGGAGTTTCTAATCCGATTGGAGAGGCAGGTGAACAGCAAGTTGACAAAGATGAAATGAAATATGCACTAATAATGAAGGAATGAGCAATGCAGTATGAGAGCACAGAGAAACCAGGATGGGCAGTTAGGGATGAGTCCAATGTCAGACTTGCTCCCAAGTCTTCTCTGTGATGTGAATATGGCAACTTTTAAATCTTGAAGTTACCATAGGAATGAGAGCAGAAACACTAGAATTGATTGGCATGGGCTGAAATTGCTTGCGATATATATTTGATATCTACTGGAAAAACATATATATATATATATATGCATACAATGAAATTTTATTCAGCCTTCAAGAACGAAAGCATAAAATTTTCAGGGAGATAGATAGATCTGCAAAAACTCATACTAACTGAAGTAAGTCAGGCCCAGAAAGATAAAGAATGCATGTTTCCACTCATGTATGGATCTTAGACCCAAAACACAACTTCCCATATAAACTCACAGTGCATATGCCTGCATACACTGTCAAGTTGACTAAAATATAGTATATACAGGAGTGAAACATGATGGAGTAATCCTTTAGAACAATGAACAGATACAGGTTTTCAAAATCAATATCCAGAAATTATAACATAGTTTGGATTGGGGAAATGGGGTAAGGAGAAGAGGTGCATGAATGGAAAATGGAAAGGGTACACCCAATGCACCTATGTGACAAAGAAGATAAGAACTATCACATGACTCCAGGTGGGAGGGGGAAGGGAGAGGGATAGATGATAAAAGGTATGATTCTGAGCCACGTGTACCAGACACATAAATAAATGCTAAATTATAACCTCCTTCTATAACCATTTGTAATGTAAAAAATGTGGAAAGCTCAAAAAAAATTCTCCTGTCTACTGACAGGAGGGGAGAAGACAGTAGAGATACCATGAGAGCCACAAAACCTATTAGCCATCCATTGCCAGCCTCTGCCCACCCCTTCCACTGGACTTGCTTGAGAGAAAAGGGACTTCTGTTGACTGATACTAAGAGACCTTTGCACATGGAGAGCCTGGAAGAAAACAGAGATAACTAGAATGAAAAGGTAAGCTTGCACTTATAAAGTGTTCCGTGTGTCATAGTGAACTGATCCGATGTTGACTTCTGCAATAAGTTCCATTCAGTGTTGCAACAGGAAGACTGTTGTGCTTCCCAGACACCTGGCAATCTTGTTAAAGATTCTCAGTGAAGCCCACCAAGTATTTGACAACATGCGTTTCTGTGATATACAGAACATACACATTGCATCAACTACTTTTCTGCTGTCAGTTTCAGGAAACTTCCACTTCTCTGAAATGTCTAGAACATTTCTAAGGGTAAAGAACTTTCCAACCTTCAGTTACCTCCATACAGAGCAGATTACAATTCTCTAACTACAAAGCCCTGTCAGTACCAATCCCGAAATAAGGGTACACACAGAGGGAAGGTAAAGGCAGGGAAGAAAATTGGCAGAGGGGAGGGGAACTTCTCAAAACTCCCCCAGGATTTCCTTCAGTGTGAGCTTAACCCAGTTGCCCTACTCTATCTAAGAAAGTTCATTCCCTTTCTCTTCCTGTTCCCTGCTTCTTCTAATCTGGGATCTCCCATGTATATGGCCAAATGGAGATAAGAGCAATTATCCCAATTCTTCTTCTGACAACCTTGCACATCAGTAGCATTTGAGAGTTTCAAATGTGGTCATGTTTATACAGTCAACAATAAAAGGATTGGAACAGAAAAGTTCTTTTCTGTGCTCAGAGATCTTTGAGGTGGAAACATAAGGTTGATCTCATTTTGTGAAATAAAATAAGACCTCAAGTCCAGCTCTTCCATCAATATACCTACAAATGCAAGGGAGAGCGCTAATATGGGGATGAGTAGAAATCCTGCATTATTAGCAGAAAGGTTGTGTTGTGGAGTTGAGAGCCAGGAAGCTGATAAGGACAGTAAGCTGGGAGTAGAGAGAGGAAGGTGTGAGGCCCTTTCCCCTCATCATGCTTCCTACCAGATACTTCTCTAGATGGTAATGGACCCATAGGAGAAGAGGTAGGGGAAGACAAGAGGGAGTTTGTAGGCAGCCCTTTAGGGTGCCAACAATAGAGACTGAAGAAGGAAAAGCATTGTAGTAGGAACAGAGAAGAAAAATGATCTGTGTAACTTGCTAACTAAAGAAGCTTCCTATAGGGGCCAATCCAACTAAAAGCACAGGTAGCAGCTGTGCAGAAAGTCACATCACATAAGTGTTGGGCCATGAGACACTGTCCTTTCCTCAAAGGCTACCATGGCATCTTCAGGAAGCTTGGCCATTTTTCAGTCTTTATCCTTTCTCCTGACTCTATCTCTGTGTACCTCAATGCAATGTCTGCTGCCTTCCACAAACTCAGTTGACAACTAAAAGAAAGTTCATTCCTGGTGAGACTCAAATGGAAAGACAATGTTTTCAGAGAAAAGCAATGTCCAAATAGCCTTTGTCCTCCAGCAACATGCATTGAGTTTTTGTTTTTTTATCCCCAGCTTGGACCCCCTAGGGAAAGCACATCACCACCCAACCTTCAATCCTTCACTTCTGTTTCATTTCCTATGGCTTCTCTTCCCACCCATCTTAATTAAGGGGATTTTTTTTTACTTTTATTAAAAAATAGAGACATTGTATCCAAGTGTCTTGATGTATTTCCCAGAACTATAGTTGTGTCAATAAAATTCTCATTTGTCTCAAGCAAGGTATTTGGGTGGTCAATGAGTCACATGATCCAGTTATCCCTTCTTCAGACAACATGTCTCCAACAGAGCACACACAGCACACAAGCAACATGTTTTTAAGACCCAAGACTCATGGGGCTTCATGCGGGGACCGTTTTTTTATTTAGTGCACCTGCAATCTTCCCCACCTGACACATACCCTCTGCCCAAACCTCATGAATTGGTGGTGTGGTTTGTTGTCACAAAGCGATGTGTGTGTGTGTGTGTGTGTGTGTGTGTGTGTGTGTGTGTGTGTGTGTGTGTGTGTGTGTGTGTGAACACCAGTCTTGGAGTATAAATGAAGTTACTGTTTATCGATCTCTACTTTGCTGTTAAAACAGACCTGGATGATTTTTTTAATCCCTTCTGAATTTTTCTGAGAGTTCTTTGAAGAGATATTAAATGTGATCATCCCAAACATAGTCCATTCTACCAGATTCTGCAGTCTTATTGGGGTTTTTTTGTTTGTTTCCTTTTTAACAGTTTCAGTCTTCTGAACTCATATCCACTGATAAATCTTCCAGGTAAATAACAAACAATAACAGTGACTTCCCACTGCAGGAATTTTGACAAGGACCACACTGCCAAAGCCATGCCTCTGTACTAAATCATTGGCTGCCATTTGTAGAATAACTCTGGGATATTTAATCTGGGAGGCTGAAGAAGGCTCCTGAGAAAATATCTTCTTACTGCCCCTGTTCCTGGTGCCAGCACCATGACCCTGAGTCTCTGTGCTACGATAATTAACAGCACCATAGAGACCAAAGTCAGTGTGGTAGTCTAGCAGCTTCCATGGATTCCCTTCCCTCTCTCCCCACCTTGGCAACCAATACTTCAAGTAGCACCATATAGTCTGTGAAGACTCAAGTTCCCTCTGCTCTTTCAACATCATTCTCTTTGCACACCTCCAGCACAGACTCATGCCAAAGGGCATCCCAAAACACTTTGAACTTGAGACACAACCCTTTCATCATTTGTTCTCTTGACATTTATTAAATGCTCATTATTTTCCTGGCCCAGTTCCAAGGGCTGGATTGACAGTGGTGGGAAGTAAAAACAAGCCTTTGACTCTAGATCCTGTACTCTAGTGAGAATCAGGTAAACAGATGCACAGGGTGATGTGGTAGGTTTGTTGAGATTTGGGAAGAGCAGAGACATGCCAGGACCCAGCACAGCGACTGAGAGCAAGATTCTAGGGTCAGACTCTCTGAGACAAAACTCTAGTCCCTCACCTCACTAGATATATACCAAATCTTACTGTTCCTCCTTTCCTCATCTAAAATTTCTATTGCTTACTAGGCTATTAGAAGGACTAGACAATCATGCACAAGAATTAATTTTGTCTTACTTAACTTTGTTAAGTAACTTAGCTAACCCATGTTACTTAGCAATGTACAGTTTTAGTTGCCCATTATAAACATATTAAAAAGTAATTATCATTAGTGTATAATTTACAAAATTTGTGTAATTATCTTTAGTCTCTGGAAATCATGAAAAACAACATATTATAAAAGAAGCATAAAAACTCATGACCCCATTTGAGAGGTGATTAAAAATTAGGGAAATGATTATCTTCTTAAAAAATTAGATACTTTTCCTCACATGAGACCTTAATGCAAAGAAAACATGGAACCTCAGTTATCCATTAATTCTTCCTGCCAACAAGCAATGGTGGGTACAGAATATTGCAGCCTGACTTTAGTTGTTGGTTTATTGTTTTGGGTATAGCAACACAGATGTTGATTGGACTATCCAGGCAGCTTGTGGTGCTGTTGGATAGACCTAAGAGGGCCATGATGACAAAGTAATTATGACTCCTTTGAGTATGGCAATGCATGTTTTACAGCAACTCATTTACGCCACACCAGTGATTTATTACACTTGTATGTGCACACATATAAGTTTACCACGACAAGATGATGCTTAGTAATTAATTTGCCAATATAGTTTTATGTAATATAATCCAGCCCTACTAAATACACCACATTTAATAAAAAAAGAAGTACTTAAACAGATCTCTGTTCTGTAAAGCCATTTGGTGACACGGTGAAACAAACATCAGGAAACCAAAGCAGAAATGAGAGGCAGGAAGCCGAAATCTAAAACAGTGCCACAAATCCTAAAGAGTTAGCTTTATACAGCTGTGAAGACTTCTCACCCCCAAATGCACCGCTCGTGCATTACATACAACTCAGTGGTCTTCTGGGAACCCGTAGAAAGAGAAATGAACACAATTTCTTCTACTTTCAGATAGTCTGGAAAGGCATCGGTATGAAAGTAGCTTGGGCAGGAAGTACTTGGAGCTCTGGGAGTGTTTCCATTCAGAGGCTCGGTTCTTAGGAATGACATCATGGCTAGTATGGCTTACCTCTACGCAGGGAGCTGGCAGTTAACATCTTGGCTCATGAGTAAAATTATTTTTGTTTAGTTTGTTTGGAAAGTAAAATTGATTAGCTTTTTTTTTTGGTCTCTCCATATAACCCGGGTGATATGCTTTCTTGAGTGGAACATCTCAGAACAGATCACTTTTCTCCCTTCAATTAATTGCTAATGAATTTCTTATTATTTGGATAAGCTCTTTTTATTTCTTGAATGACATTTGAGATTGAAAATAATCAAAACACTGTTTTGTACAATGTACAAACAGTTGCAAGTCTGATCATCTAGGTAAAGTTTTGCCCCAATCTCCTTCCCTGACTAAAAGATCTCAAGGTAAAATAGAGAACGCGGCCCATCATTTCCATCCCCTGCATGCACACCCAAGTCCCTACATACCTCAGCTTCTCTCTGGGATACCTGTAGAAGAGAATCATCTGCTCCTTCTACCATTCAGCTTCATTCCACAAGGGTTATGCAAAGGGTAATAACAGATGCAAATCAGTTGGGGAAGAAACCATGACCTCTAGCTCCTTGTTAATGTCACTGAAGAGTTCCTGGAGATTTTATCATGATTTATGTCTCTTCTCTGCCCTTATTGACTTCTTTGGTCCTTGGCTGATTTGCATTCTTTCACACAGTGACCTGAAAATGCTTTTTCCCATATATTCATAATCTCAAAGTTATTCTGCATACAAGTGTGTGTATCTGTATGTGTGTGTACATGTGCATATGTGCCTATGCTGGGGCTTGAAATCAGGGCCTTGTGCTCTGCTTCGCTGCCTAGCTTATGGCTGCTACTCTATCACTTGAGTCACAACTCCACCTGTGGCTTTTTGTTGGATGAGTGGAGATTAAAAAAATGTCTTAAGTTTTTTATTTGCCTAGGCTGGTTTTGAACCATGATCCTCAGATCTCTGACTCTTGAGGAGCTAGGATTGCAAGCATGAGTCATTGGTGGTTAAATGTGAATACTTTTAAAGGCCTATGTCCACTATTCTAGGTATAATGCCATTTGATCCATCTAGTCTCCAGTATAACAGGTCACTGTCACAGGAATTTCCACTCCAGAAATGTAATTAGTTCACTACATTGAATTTCTTCCAAAAATATTTTTGTAATCAGAAAATAATTAAGGATAGGCTTCCTCCCAAAAATTTGAGACTGAAAGTCTTAAGAGTATCACTGTAAGATATTGGTGTTTTTTCACACATTCATGGTTTTGATTTCTGGTTTTTCTAAAACTGATATATTGACATCACTTTGAGTCTCAGTATCAATTAACATCACCGCTCAGTAGTTAATATAAATTGCAATAAT
This sequence comes from Dipodomys spectabilis, assembly GCF_019054845.1. NCBI lineage: Eukaryota > Metazoa > Chordata > Mammalia > Rodentia > Heteromyidae > Dipodomys > Dipodomys spectabilis. The sequence continues at coordinate 10,570,471 of NW_024870728.1, forward strand.
TCTATAATTATAGTTGCAAGAAATTATTACATACATGCTCATTCTTTCAATCATAACATGCATCTCTATATTTATTGTTCCAATTTAAATCCCATAGTGATATTCTCTAGTTCTCTTGATAAAATTTAAGCATTCTTATAGCCTTCATTTAAAAATAATATTCTGAGCATTCTTGTGTTCTTTCACTTGTGAATGGTACCCTATCTCTTTATGTTCTAAGTGAACAAAGGCTGGTATAATAGAAAGCTCATAAGTTTCGGATAGTACATTCTTGCTAGATTGTAACTAATCCTAATAGGCGTTAGTCAAGCCTACATGCTTCCAAGAAAAGAACAAAAATATATCATGGAAACAAAAAATACAAAGCAAGAAAACAGCAGAAACAAGAAGATGGCGTGAGAGGTGGCTGGAGAGCTTCTTTAACTCAGTGTATGTTTGTGTAGATGGAGAAAGGGAAAAGTTGGATAATATTCTTGACCACCTCTTTCTACACATCTTTGGATGCCTATTATTATGCCTACATTAAGTCATTAGTTTTTTTATTTTTACTGAAGAACAGTCAAGGGGAATAAATCCTACCAAAGGCAAAGAAATGCTCAACCAAGATACTAATTGATAAACTCCATCTAGTATGGTGGACAGGATTTGTAATTTTAGGTGGTAGAATATCCATCAATTCAAGGCTCCATGCCAGAGAGACCTATATTTTGAGTTAAGCAGTTCAGCTGAAACAAATCTGATGAAAACGTGTGTTCTGGGACTGGTGGTTCCAAGGAAAGACCTTCTGACCGGGCCATAGCATCTGTGAGTCACGTGCTAAGGGCCTTTCCCATCAAAGGTCTTCATGATGGCCTTTCTAAGTTGCCAAAAAAAAATTATTCCTTTCTATTTCTTTCTATAAAATTCTATTCTTCCATATGAGAGTTACTGAAATGACAATAGACTGATCTAGAGGTGTTCCAAAATAATAAATAAAGGTAAGATGAAAACATACTTATTATAATCAATCAGGAATTAAGTAAGCCAATCGGATCTACTCCTACTGACATTGGCATCTCACTGTACTAAAAAGAGGGTCTACTAAACTTTAGGTTGTTAATCCTTCTAAATACCAGGGATAGAGAAGAAGCAAAAGAAAGCAGAAGCCTCTCAAAATCCAACCTAAGCATTTTGTTTCCTTAGGAGACATTCCTAATTCCTGACTTCATTAAGATTGTTGAGGGTTAGATGTGTATTTGTGAGTGTGTGTGTAGTGTATATGTTTTATAAGCTCCAGGGACAAGCTCCATCAACCTGGTTTCAAGTTAATTTGAATATTAATCTGTGTAGGAAGTTTTCTGTATCTGATCAAAGAATGGGAGAAAAAAAGGCAAAAGAGACATCATATTGACTTAAAAGTTTTGACTAATTTGTGAAGATGCCAGAGGAGTTCCTACTGTCTTCTAATCAGCAAAGGATTTGTGACTCTTTTCAGTGTGCCCGAGATTACATAGACAAATTACTTAAGAGCCCAAGGAGATTATCTCTAATTGGCATAAAAAGGATATGGTATTAAAAACAAAACGCTCTGAAACTCTGACAACGTTTAATACCCAAAGGGTAAGGTAGTTCCCTAAGCGGAAACACTACAAATAAACACATCAGCCAGGGATAGATGGCAGCCCTTTGAGGTCTTATTTAAATTTTGGGAGCTTTATTCCTCTAACACTCTGTTTCACAGAACTGTGACATACATGCTGAATGAGAACAAATGGCGGTCTCACTTTGTTATCCCTGTTCATGCTGTTTTCCCCTGTCCTGTCTAACCAATTCTTGTTTATGAAACTACAAATACCTGTCTTCCCGAAAGCTCCCTCCCTATGAAACACTTTCTGTTTGGATTACACAAAGATCGGAGGTTGAGAGAAATTGAGGGAGCTGTGGAAGGAGCAGGGAAATGAGCTTCATTTTAGCAGCTAGGCAAGAACACCTAGCAGTGTGTACTTTTTCTCCCACTATTTAGTCAATTGTACTTGCAAACCACCCAGCTAGATGGTGGATTGGTACCTAAATCCTACTTATCAATGGCTTAACATCCCATAGTAAAAGTAAGATAGGCTTATATAAAACTGAATAATAACTACCTGATAACTAGCGTATAAAATTCTAGGATAAATATGTAAAGTAGCATTAGAGATTATCAATAACTAATGGTAAACCATTAACATTCACCCAATCTAGAATTGAAAAAGCTTGAATTGAAAAGGCTCAGGCCCAGAGGAATAAAATAATTTGCATACAAATGGCCAGGCAGTCTGACTGAAAACCCAGATCTGTATGTTCTTATTCTCATGAAGTAGAGAAGGAAAGGACTGTGTATAAAAGTAAGCTCAAAAAGTTTTACGGAATGTATGTGATTTTTTTGTTTTTTTATTTTTTTGGTTCAGTCCGGGGGCTTGAACTCTGGGCCTGGGAGCTTCCCTCAGCTCTTCAGCTCAAGGCTAGTGCTCTACCACTTGAGCCACAGCTCCACTTCCAGTTTTCTGAGTGGTTTATTGGAGATAAGAGTCTCACAGCCTTTCCTGCCAGGGCTGGCTTTGAACCACAATCCTCACATCTCAGCCTCCTGAGTAGCTAGGATTACAGGTGTGAGCCAGTGGCACCCAGCTATGTATGTGTTTTTTTTTTTTCCTTCAAAAGTAAGTAAATAATAGGGCTGGGAAGGTGGCTCAGTGGTAGAGTGCTTGCCTTGCATGCCTGAGGCCCTGGGTTCGATTCCTCAGCACCACATAAGCAAAAAAGAAAAAAGCTGGAAGTGGCTCTGTGACTCAAGTGGTAGAGCACTAGCCTTGAGCTGAAGAGCTGAGGGACAGCGCCCAGGCCCAGAGTTCAGGCCCCACGATTGGACTCCCCCCCCAAAAAAGTAAGTAAATAATAATTTAAAAAACCTACATCTTAAAGATGTTAGCGGATCAAATATTTATGCCCCTGCCCTTTCCCAAAGTGCTCATGTTATAAACCTAATCCTTAAACACTGTATGTTAGTATCTTTGGGAGATAATAAGATCCCCCTCCTATTGGGACTAAGGTCCTGAAGGAAGCCATGTCCCTTTTCAAATATGTGAATTTACAGAAAGAAAATAGTCCTTGCCAAATACTGAATCTGCCAGAGCCCTGATCTTGGGTTCCCTAGCCTCTAGAACTGTGAAAAACAAAATTCTGTTGCTCATAAGCCATCCCAGATGGCAATTTTTTTAAAAAATAGAAAGAGGAAAGAAATGATATGCCCTATAATGGCACTATTAAATGTTTCCATACTAAAATATCCTGGTAGAAGCAAGTTTAATATTATATATCACAATATGTTATGTCAACCATACTTAAATCTTCACATTTTGGAAGAAAACATCTTTACAAATCCTCGCCCTCCCAACCACCCACCCTTTATAAAGCACAAATGAACTTATACAAAAGGATATAATTTCAAAGAGCAGGGAGAAAAAGAGGAGTAGCTGGGAAAAAGCATGGATAGAGAGACAGAATCACGTTTGAAGTACAACAGAGTCAAAGACGATGGCTAATCTGAAAAGACAGTAGAGGGCACAGTAGAAAAATGAAGTGAACATGTTTTCTTCTGGCGTCATCCAGAACCTATTTTGATTGTGAGGTTCTGTCTATAGGTTAAGAGGACTTTTGTCAAGTCAGACCAGTTACCTCTTCAGCTTCTGGACACCCATATTCCTTCCTAAATCCATCCCTAAATCCATCATTAGCATATTTAGTTTTGTGAAGCAATATTTTGTTTAAACTTTGCCTTTCAGAAAGGAGATGATCTTGTGTGCCTATTTTATCATATTCTTTCATGAAAATGCATGGTTGGGACAAAAGTTTTGATTCTCTACTAATGCTTTCTGTGCCTGTTTGTACCAGTGTTTTCTTTGCTAAAAAGATATGTGTACTGCTCACTACACAGTGCAACATGAAATGTATCATTTCATGTTTGATTTCTACTTAGAGCCAAAAAAAAAAAAAGAAACAGAAAAAAATAGAGAGAGACTATATGCCTTATAGTGCCACTATTAAATGTTTCCTTACTAACATGTCCTGGTAGAAGCAAGTTTAAAGTTGTATATTAAAATGTGCTATGTTAACCATACTTGATATTTTGGAAGAAGACATCTTTTCAGACCCGCCCCCCCTTTAAAAATGATTATCTCTATTTCTTTCATTTAAGAGAGACATTAGCAAAACGTAAAACATGTTATGTTTGGGTATTCTTTTAACATTTTAAGTCCCAGACTGGCAAGAACAAAGAATCACTTTGCTAACTAATGTATTAAATATGTTGTCTATTTATATAGTAATTGTTTGATGGAAAATTCATCTCCTTTGTTCCTTCTTATCTTTTCTCTCCTCTTGTCCATGCAGTGCATCTATGAATTATGCATGTGAACATAATTAAAAGTAACAATTGGTGAATTGTACTCCATGGACATTGTTCCATGTTTCAAGTCTTATTTAGACTACACCAAATTTATGCAAAGAGAAGAGCTTATAATTAAATTCATAACCATTCTTTCTGGGAAAATTTCCTTTATGTAAAAAATGCATTGCTTGCTAGAGGCTGGTTTGACCAAAAGCTTTGCATGGTATCTTTTAAAAATGAGCAAAAAAATGTACTAGTGAGCTACGCCTTCTTAAATGAAAGTTTCCTATGACTTCTTATCTGTAATCCTTTATCCTCTACAGCCTGGCTAGTCTGCAGGCCAGGTACAAATGGGAGGAGATTGTTTCCACAGTGGTTTTCTTATGAGGAATGGAGACAATAACAGCAGATGACGGCCAGGCCGACTCTTACAACGCCTTTGATTACGCTGCAAAGTTCTCATAGCAATTTTTCTTCCTTTGTTTGCTTGTTTGCTTCAAGGTTTTAAATACAAGAATTCTGGAAAATGTAAAAAGACAGCTGAAACACTAAGAAAATCAGAAAGACACTAACAAATCTTATACTACAGAGGGTGGGGAGAGGAGAGAATGAGTACTGTAAGTAATAGCCTGGCTCCAAGCTTCTTCCTTTGCCATTCACATTTTTCAAAGTATTATTTCTTTAGGAAAATATTTTATTAACCCGTCCTATTTTTTTCAGACAATGATCCAAACCCAAGACTCCCATCTCAGTCGTGTGTACATTTACAGAGAATCATCCACACTCCATCATCAAGGGAAGTCTAGAATATTCTGGTCGGAACCCACCCTTGTATTTTACCAGCACATACCTAGATAGCCTTTCTGTTTCTTGAACTGGGTTGTCCTTAGCAAGTTCTATCTCTGTACTTACTACTTCTCTGAAACAACACACACACACACACACACACACACACACACACACACACACACACACACACACACACACAGAGCTCTTCTATAAAGTTCCAGTAAGGAACTGACAATTCCCTTTCACTGTCAACGATCAGTTTTGATTCAAGGTCTATTTCCCTACAACGTGACAATATTATCAGGTCAGATGGACTTGAAGAAACTTGAGATCAGCACTCAGAATCAGGGAAGAATGTACCATGCAATCACTGCAGCCTGGCCTGCTTTTGTACAAGTGCAGTTTGCTTTTCTCTATCTTCCTCCCTCAGCTCTTCTCTACAGCCATGATTTGAAAAATGTCATGTTTAAAAGCTTTGGCTGGCCCACTGTGTCATCCACTGGATCCATCATCATCTTCCCAGCTCATCTTTCTCTCTATTAAAAATAAGATATTTATATTTCCAGATGAAATAGGAGAACCTTGGGTCTGATGGATGCCTTCCTGTTATTATTGCTGGCTAGTATATTATTGGAGGCAGTTCAGCCATGATCTAGCATTATTGCCTCCTGTTACACTGGCTGGAAACAATCACTCACATCCACATATTGCAAAGTTTATTTCTGAAAATCAATCTGTTAATTAAAGAGAAGAGTAATTGATACAAGAAGCTTGCATTGGAAGGCGATGACAGGGGGTCATTGGCTACCCAGATTTCAGCCTACTGAAGAGGTACATGGAGTCTCTTCAATTATCTCCAGTCACTAAATGGTGGAGGGAAGTCAATTACTATAGATCTAGAAGAAAAAATTAAATAGCTGCTGGAAAAAAAGGCGCCATTCCATTTACCACAGAAACTACTTGGCAATGAGGAAACAGTAACCTGTCACAGGCCAAAGTTCTCTCTTCAGAGCCTGAAGTGCAGCCTTCCTTTGGCCTTTTGAAATCTCCAAGAGGTTCAAGAAACAACCTTACGGCATACCCAGGGATGGCATCAAACACCATGAATCGCATAGATCAGGAAACCATGATTCTGCTTTTGAGTTGTTCTTCCCACATCTTAGGTTGCTGTGGGCCAATCTTTAACACCATCTATCATGGGCTAAGACTTCCTGTGTGACATAGAGAAGACTGAATCTTACGGCATTGCCTGATTACAATTTAGGAACGTCAATTTTCTTTGTTATTATATTGTATTTATTATTAGCAAACTGTGTACTGTTGTATGAAGTTTTCATTAAAAACACATTTTTTATGCTTGAACGCTGAATTTAAATAATGCTACCTAGTTATAAAAAAAATAATTAAAGAGAAGCTACAGACGGAGTATTTGGAAAAACTTTGAGGTTTTTACCAAAATGATTGAAGTTTGGGAAATGCTGCTTTAGGATAAAACCTAATCTGTGGAAAGATTTGTATCAAAAACCACACGGAGGACTGAGGTAGGTAAGTGACAAAGATAGACACATTGAAATAAAATCCCCAGGAAAAATTATGCAACCAATCATTTTAATCAATTTCTTTTGTCCTAAAAAGAAATGACAAAGAAAATTAGCAAAATCAAATGGAAAAAAAAAGACAACAATATTTGCCTCTCCTCACTGGAATCCCAGAATGGCTTACACTGAAACACATAAATAAGTGTATTTTGGCTGAAAATGCAAAGTCAGAGGTGAAAGATTTATTTTAAGCTCACTGGGTGAAAGAATGTGTAAGAATGTCTGACAGGGAAATGTATGGCTCAGTAGACCTCTCTTCCTTTGCTTGGAAAGCCCTGATTTGGATAAGATTCCTCTTTCCTTGTGGAGACTTCAAACTTCCTTGGTTATACCAAGACTTCAGGGGTCATATTCACTGCCCTATCTGTGGATATGGATGCAGTTGCTCACCCACAGCCAGCATTCTTAGTGTAAAAAAAAAATGAATGAATAAATGAATGAATGAACATTAAGTCTTCAGAGGAACCCTGGTCCTGTTAAATGTAATAAAAGATAAGCAAATGACTACTTCTCCCAGAAAATACTAACAACTGAAGTAAGTGTTTTTCCCCACTGTTGACCTTATGTTAAGGTCATAATCAACGCAGTTTGCTCCTCCTCTACTTTATACTCAGGACACGAGTTCTGTTCATCTTTCTGTGAAGCTGAAAAGATTATAATGAAAATGCCTAAGAAAGAAGTGAGGGACAATTGTAAACAGTTTTCTCTGACAAGTGGGATCAGCGTTTTCTCTCAGCCTAGCATTTATGCAGACTAAAATGACAAATGTATTGCAAAGAATAGATGAGATCTTTCTGTCTGGATATGGCATAAAAATAAAACAATACTGGATTGATTTTTTTTCTCTCTCTCTAAGTATTGTCCTCCTCACACAATTGCTGAACAGTGGAGGAGCCGTTAACACCATTGATAGGAAACAAAGCAAAACTTGGGAGAGCCTCTCCAGCCTGGAGCTTGTGAATGTCTGGGATTTACAGCACAGCTGGATGACACTGTTAGAGCCTTCTGGCTTCAAGATCCTTCCAGCTACCACCGAGGCTTTTTTCTCTTCAGGAAAGTGTACCTCTCCCTGGAGGTCACACATTTAGAATTTCTTTCACAAAGTCCTACCAGCCATGGGATTTCTTTCAGTTGGAAGAGACTCTCCAGCACTTTGAAGCCCAATTTCATGAATGCTGCCCTACAGCCTTCCCGGAAGGGAGCTAGAATGCAACTGTTGAGACTTGAATGGATCTCGCCACTCCTCTCTTCTTCTCAGAGCCAGCAGTCAACTTGATTTGCCTCCGATCTGAAACATGTTCATCAGCTTTCCGGAAAACATCAACCTAGGGACAGTTTTATGCCCGCTCAGGTGCATCTTAAAACAGACATGAGAGCAAGTAAGTCAAGTCAGTATCCCACTGCACTATGGACAAATATCAAGCTTTGAAAATTCCCTGGCCTGTGCCATATGTTTGGGTGTTTAATCTAAGCACAGTAACTTCTCCTAGTCTAGAAGTGATTGGTAAAGTTCCAAATCAGCCCCCACTGTTCTACAAACTACTGGCAAGAGGGAGTCTCATTTCCTGATGAATCATCCACACCGAGGCTTCTAGGCCAAATGAACCAAGGCCAAGTCCTCTTGACACACAGAGGCCGCAATCAGGCCCGCCAGGGAGGAGGGGGAAATGGTCGCAGATGATTCAAGGATGTGCTCCACTTGTGTTGCCTCAGCTTCTTTTGTGTTCTTTGCCCTGTAAGGCAGACTGCAGACTCCAGGATCATGATGCTTTCTCCAAGGAGCAAGTCAGAGGTTTCCCACAGACATGGCTTGAGATGGAACCGGCTGGAAAGCTCTCTGAAAAGAAGCCTTCATAAGCAAGAATCATGATGGGAAGGACAGTGGAGAATCTGGAATCACACAGACTTGGATTTGATCCCACACTTCTCCATCTTAGACAACCCACACAATTTGACTAATGACTAAATTTTCTCATCTGCAAAGGATAGGAGGGGACAGGACATACTCAAAAGGATCGTGTAAATAAAATGCCAAATATGTTCAGGCCTCTTTGTTAATCTCTGACCTGTGAGAAAGCCTATTTTCTTGAAGAGGTAAGAGTCCTATTCTCTCTTTGCTTATTTTTTAATTTTACTCATTTCAATTGGGCCTTTGGCAGGTTTCAACAGTCACATTAGAATTAAGTGCCATGAGAATCATGCCCTTGTTTTTCTAACTACTGTATTTTCCAACAACCACAATACCACTTAACACAAATGCTTCCTTCTAGAATTAGCAATTGGGTTGGTTGTACCTTCCCAGAATGCTTCAGGCTTATATTTGAGATTGCTTATGTTGTTAAGGTTGTGTCTAGTATCCATGGGTAATTAGGAGTCATGAAAGCAAATATGTTTTATGTGGACTTAGCTACTTTCTAGCTGAGTACATCAAATATGTGGAGAACATGTTAATACTGACCAGGCAAAACCTTGTGGGAAACTGCCTTGGCTTTGGCAAAAACTTCTTCCCAGTATAATTCTGCCAAGACACTTCATTTGTCTTCTCTGCCATGAATCACAATTCATTCTCATTTCAAGCTCTCTAGTTATTAAATACCATAATCTTTCCAGTTATGGGATACCATAGGAATGAAATTGTCAATTTGGTCAATCAACACCTTCCCCATCACTAATACTGACCTCACAATTGAGATTCCTTTAAAAAGGCAAGTACCATGCTACTGTTAATCCTCTGCTTAGACTTTTAGAGTAACTAGCTGAGTTTTTACTTTCTGCAAAGTGGGCCAATCACTCACCACTCCTGAGAAACAATGGGGCTTCTGTTCATTTAGCTCCAATCCTCTGACCTCATCAGGAGGACCCTTACTAATCAGAATGGCTGCTTAAAGTAGATGTTCTTCCATGATTCATCTCACTCATATTGTACCACAGTACAGCTGCACTGGTCTTTCACTTCAAGATGAATCTACATTTTTTTTTTTACTGCTTTACAGAACATGATGGAATAGTCATGAGTATATGCCTAATATTGACTATAGAGATAAGAACTGTGTTGCATTGGAAATTACTTTTTCTGTGTTATGCTGATGACATCCTTCATCTACTTTTATCATTGTTTGACTACACAAATCCCCCTAGAAAATATGCTCATAAAAGGAAGACATCATTGTATATAGCTGTCATGTAAGTAGAGTCAGTATACTGAAACTGTTTCCTCATGGCTTTTGAGGAAAGTTCAATGTTTTTAACAGGCTTTCCTAATAGAGGTGAATATAAAGCCAGAGGAATATTCTCAGAATATTCCCATACTTTCCTACCAGCACCCCCTTTAACTTTAATTCAAAGAAAAATGGTGGTGTTTCTCAAAGAGCTATGAAGAACCCATAAGAAGGACATTGCCTTGAACAGAAACTCTTGAACAAATAAGAAAAGGGTAATTGTTCTTTGCCTTCTTAAGAAGCATGTTAGGTCCTCTCACATGTCTGCAACATAAAAAAGTACATATGTAGTTTTCTTTTCTTGAATATAAGATCTTCAACTCACAATGATTTAGTAGGATCAGAACATGGTAATAAGTGAAGAGGACTCAGAAATGAGTTAAAAATAATTAAATCTTCAGGAGCATTTGTCTGTAGACAAAAAGGAATAATAGACACACTTTATGTTCCCACCTGAAAAAATTCAAGGAAGCAGAATTAAATATAGAAAACAATGAGATAAGTCAGGTACCAGTGACTTGTAATCCTAGCTACTCAGGAGCCTGAGATCTGAGGATTGCTAGTCAAAGCCAGCCCAGACAAGAAAGACCATGAGACTCATACCCAATTAACGATGACCACAATAATAATAATAATAAAAAAAAAGCCAGAAGTGGAGCTGTGTCTCAAATGGTAGAGCACTAGCCTTGAGCAAAAGGCCTGGGGACAGTATGCAGGTCCTAAGTTCAAGCCCCAGGACTGGCACCAAAAACAAAACAAAACAAACAAACAAATAAAAAGAAAAAAAAAATGTTTGAGGCACTGAGCATTAGGAAGTAAGCCATAATGATCCCTGAGAAACAAGGACCAAATAGGATGTTTGGCTCTGCTTTCAACCTTGAGAGTTTCCAGGCTACGGTAGAGAAAATGCAAGGCCAGGTAGCATCTAACCACACTGAGAGGTTTAAAGAAAGAAAGAAAGCTGAGAGTTTTGAGAAGACAAGGTGTCCAGACTTCACATGTGAAGGATTGGAGAAGAGGCCTTTCACATAGAGAGAGCTTGAGATCGACAGAGCACCCCCCTGGAGAATGCTGAGTATTGTTGATCAAATGCATGCCTGTGAGAAAACTACTAATGCCTGGAAAGGACCACTTGGAAATATGAGAAGAACAGTGTGTGGGCCTTACAAAAAGCATGGAACAGAGACTAGACCAACTAGCTACATTGGAAATATGTTTCATAATTTGAAGAAAATTAGGTTCAGAAATGTGTTAATACTGTAGAGAGGAGGAGTAACTAGCCACATATATACTGTTCTCACCTAACAAAATCTAAATAGAAAGATTTGAAAACCAAATTGTTTCCAAGGAATAAACTATCTCCTATAACAAAACTCAAAACTGTGTATGTGAATACAAAAATAGACAGTACTCAATGAGGTCAAACTTGTAATATCTGTTGTTTAGTTTTTTAAAAAAAGGAAAGACATATGATAAGGAGAAAAAAATAAAACAAAAATAAAATTGACATGGATATTAAAATGAACAAATGAAGACATTAAACAAGCTATTATGGTAGTTGGTTATATGCTCCAAAATGTAAGTAAAAATAAAGAAAATGTTTCAAAAAGACTAAATAAAAATGAACTTCCACTGGAGAAAACTGCTGTACTAGACTGGATTAATGATGGATAAGACACTGGAGAACAAAAGACTAGTGAATTTAAAGGCATATTTTTAAATCTAAAATAAAATAGAGGAAAAAAATTTCAAGGAAGCATCACGTCAATGAACTATGATTCAATTCCATGCCACCACCATCATCATTCATTCTTTCTTTCTTTCTCTCTTTTCGTTCCTTTCCTCTCCACTGGCCTCTCTCCCTCCTACTCTCTCCATATGATCACACCCTTTTCATAATGGCTCCTTCTACTTAGTAAGGTGAATTTAAGGTACCTCATGTCCTCTAATAGCTTCATAGCTCATTTTCTAAACAATAAATAATATCCCATATGGCATTCTGGAAAAGGTAAAATTATGATGACAATAAAAAGATTCATTCACAACAAGAGAAATTGCTAGTACTTGCCTATCAATTGAATGGTCCCAACTTCAAACTTGAGTACTGTCGAAAAAATCCAAAGAACATACAACACCAAGAATAAAACCTGCTGTCCACAGAGCACTTTGGGTGATAATGGAGCGTCAGTACAGATTATAACAAATGTACCTACCTCTGGTCTGTGATGCTGATAGTTGAAGGGCGTGTGCATGTATTCCCTGACATATGAGAATTATCTGTATTTCCTACTCAACTTTTCTATGAATTTAAAATTTCTCTAAAAAGGAAAGTACACTGTTTGAAATATTTTAGGAAGGAATCAAATTTGCATTGAAGGAAGGCATCCTGTGAGACATGGCAGAAAGCCAGTGGAAGATCCTGTCCTTTACTATAATCTCCTTCCAGGAAGACCCTAAAAGATGCATATGTATGAAGGATAAGACCAGAGAAAGTACATACCTATAGAGTTTTATTTAAGCTCTGATTTAAGTGCTGCCCCCCCCACCAAAATCTTTCTGCCCAGGTTAGAGGCAGGCCTAGGACCAAGAAATGAATGAATCACCTGTGTCTGACCCCTTTTTTCATTAATATCCCTCTGAAACAACTCAGTGCTATTTGCCTTCATACTTGCCTGGTTATTATAGGTATATATAGATGTTATGCAATCATCATTGATTTCTAATAAATAGAAACTCAGTGATATTTGTATTTACTTGAAATAAATTTTAAGAGTCTGTTACAAATACCTAATTATATATAGAGAATCATGCAGAAATCAACAGAATAGTGAAGAAAGTCCACTCACTATTTGCTACCTGGGCTTCCACTCTTCTCTCAGTCTAGTTTAGATTAACTGCTAATATTTTCTTCCTAAAAGTTGTTCTCCACCACTGCTTTTCTTGCCAAAATCTAGATTTGCAGTATTAACAGAAGGGCGCCAAGATTCATGGTGCCCAGAATCTCCTCAGTGATTGTCTTGGTTTTGTTTGCAAGTACTCACTCTACATAAATAGAAACTCATTACTCATCCTACATTATAGAAACCATGTGAAGTAAAGGCAATTAAGGTGAAAGTGAAATGCATAAGGAATATTCTCAAACAGTTAGAACCCTAGTGGTTTGATCTGCTACTTATTACAAATTACGTCCTAAACCACATGTCTGATTCTCAGACCAGACAGATTAATGGGCAACCATAGATTTTTAATATGCAGTTATGAGCCATCCTCACCTGTCTCTTCCTGCCTGTACTTGCTTTTGTCATGCTCATTAGCCAGTTCTGGACAATTCTCCTTTCCAAAAGAGGGCAGGACCCTTGGTCAGGCATTCAGCACTTACACAAAGGTCCAGGATCCAAATCCCTCATAAAGTCAGACAATGGCTTTTCTCCTGTGCAGGTTCATTCCCCAGTGAATTGCAAACATTTTGCCACCACCTTTCTGTGTAAGCTAGCAGATTCATTTGCCTTCTAGAGGTCCTAATTATTTTAGTCCTAAGTGTGGTTTCTTCATTTCTCAATGCTAATACTCACTTGTAGCATAATATATACTAATAATCCCACCAATTCACCAAATGAGAGGCATTCTCCTATTCCCAGAGACTTCCTGAGCCTTTTTTTATATACTCAAGTGAAATGTCCCTATAAAATCACTTTGGAAAGCCTTTTGGCAATGTTAATAAAAAAAAGTACAATACAAGTATGCATTAGGACCTGTAATGTCTTTTAGCATATACTATTACAAATGTTCATAAATGTTCAGCAAAAGAAATGAGAATGTTCATGAAACACCTCTGGTATTATAAACAACAACAACCAAAAAACAAAAAACCTGACAACAAACCAATAGCCCAAAACTGTCCTCTACAACAAAGCAGATAAATTAAAGCATGTTTATACAATGGGATTATTATATAACAAACAGAACAAACAAACTGCAATTACACATAGCAATGTGCATGAGTCTCACAAAGACTACTGAAGGAAAGAGAGAAAGCTGACCAAAAATGAATAGATGTGGTTTGCTTCTATTTAAGCAGATGTGAACCACGCATTTCTAAGCTATGATACTTGAGGTTGGATAGTGGTTCCTCTTAATGTGGGAGTTGGTTAGTGACTGGAAAAAGCATGAGAGCACTTCCAGGATTCTACTATGCTCTGTTTCTCCACAAAAGTAATGTAGTGTGGCTGTGTTTACTTTAAGATCATTCGTTGAGCTGGGTTCTCATGGTTTGTGCACTTTTTACTGCCACAATTAGCTTATGCATTAATGAATTACTTGAAATAATTTAGAGAAAATAATGAAATGTACTTATAAAATTTTTACTGAAGGCTCTGAATCACACACATAGATAGCAAAATTAATGTCATATATTCATCCAACAAAGAAGGTTCAATGTCCCAGCGGACAAGGCATCTTTTCCAAAACTTGCCTGTTATTTTGGCAGCTAGGAAATACTAAAGTCAAGGTTGTGGGAGGAATAAATAAAAAATGTTTTTTTCTCAAGGTTAAAAATCTTTTCTAATGAGAGAGTTAGACTAGAAGCCAGATACTGTGACTCAGCCTGACATTCTGTAGCCATACAACATTCTTATGGAGAAGAAAACATCTTGAACTTTCCTGTTAAATAGGGTATTCATGCAGTATATTAGTCTTTGGCCATATATATATATATATATATATACATAAATTTGTGAATAATGAGAAATCGTTCATATTATAGATATTGAAGTGGCCCAGTACGTAGGCCATCTATGGAGACAATTTGTTTGGAAAGTCCAAGATTTCTTCCCAGACACCATTTTTTCCCCATGTTCAACATCTTCCTCACTCTTCATTGACATGTCAATGTGACCAGTAAATATAATTAACATCTGTTTGTTCTAGTAATAGTATTAAATTTGTACCACATCATCCATATTCTTCCTAAGCTTCTTAATAACCACATATGATTAATTCGAAAGTACAATAGCTAGAATCGATAAATGGAGTGATTGGCTCTCCTTTGTATCCTGAGATTTTATGTATTCAGCAGGTAAATCTTTATCACGTCACATGTAGGATCAGAGCAAGACTCATTCCTGCTCGAATGCAGAAGATAAAGATAAGAATCCTAAAATCTATGTTTATACTGACCTCTCTCTAAAGACCTAATTCCTATTTTTTAAGCTATATGATATCGACTAAGGTGATATATGTCTCCAAATCTCTGTTTTTTTAGCTGTAAAAGAGAGATGATAACATATCCCACTGGGTTCTGAAATAATTAAAATCTATATGTAAGATAACTGACAATAGGAAAGAAGTAAAAATTCAGTCAAAAAAGCCACACTCATTATTATTCTTCCTCTTGCAATACTATTGCTTTATCTGTTGACTTCCTGATTGTCACGAGGAAAATATGCTAAAAGGATATTCTAAACTCAGGATTCAAATACAAGCAATTAGGGATGAGGAAGCTGTGGATAAAAACACCCACCACTTTACTGCTTCTCCACAAAAGATCAGAGACAGATGGTAGTGTTGAAAGCACAAGAATACAATGCTATACAGTAGCCAGAAAAAAATAAAATGAAAAAATATCAAACTTCAGATTTATAGGGAAAACTATAGTCACTAGGCAAAAGGGTAAAGAGGAAGAAATTCTCTCTTTCAAGCAAATTAGAAAAGGAAATCCTCAATGAGTTCCACAAATCTGGCATTCCATAAAAATGCAGTTAAAAATATAAAATTCTTGATTTGTGCAGAGAACGGATGCTGGAGGAGAGCTCTGCAACCATTTCCTAATTTTCTCACTGGTTCCATGGATGAGAATTCCAGACTGGTCTTAAAATTAAATCTTTTCAGTCAGCAAACACAGATGCCTTAGCTCTTATATGTCTCCAAGCTCCCAAGACTTCCCTTATCCACTGAGTAAATGAAGGACCATCCCAAGAATCAGTATGGCTCTTTTAACAAAAGAGCCAAGAACGTAAATCATCATTTCTTGTCTAAACTATGTGGAGTTCAGAGAAGAATTTGACTCAAGATTCCTCTGCTCCATCACAATAAAAATATTGCAAAACAAGCCTGGGGATCGGGGTATGTGTGGAGCATCTCTCTTCTAAGCAAGAAGTATATATTAAGTGGTTTTTTAAAAAATGCCTGGCTCTGTATTTGCTTTATGCCTGCATCTCACATTTTCTACCTGCTGCTTCTCCTTTTAGTCTTTATTTGTTTCCCTTCTTTCTGTTAATATTAATACTTTCAAGTTTTTTTTATTTTTAAATTCCTGTTTCATACTGTAGGCATCTTATCTCCTTTCTTTTCTGTTTTGTGGTTACTGTAGGCATCTTATCTCCTTTCTTTTCTGTTTTGTGGTTGTGGTGAGTGTTTCTAAATTGTTTATTCCTACATTTCAATATCTGACTTATTTTGAATTGTTGTTAGCTTTATTTTTTCCCCTCTTCTAAGTGGTAGTAGGGACTGAAATCTCCACAAAAGGCTATCACCTTCAAATTAAGAGCCTTCAAATTAAGTATCTATCAAAAAGATGCTCATATTGCAAAGGAGAAACACACAAACTATGGAAAGCCAAAGATGACTCTTTCAAAAGATCAATAACAAACACACAAGTATTGAAATGAGTTAAATGCCAAATAATGCAAATAGTCTTAAATAATCAAATATTCAACAAAATTCAAGTGAATGGATGAATAAATTAAGGATATCAATTCAAACCTTGGATAATAATCCTGCAACTTGAAAAAATATTCCTCAAAGAGGAATTCTGGGAAAGAAATTCTGGAAATAAAAAACTCAATAAGTAAATCTTTAATTTAGTCATGGTATCAACAATAGATTAGATCAAGTGGTAGGAAAAATACTATGGCTGGAAGACAAACAAGCAATTATTACATTCAGATTGAAATAATTAAAAAGTCAGAAATCATGAATACTAATTCAAGAACTCTGGCATGTGACTTAAAGAGACCAAAACTAAGAAAGTTTAGGGTAGAAGAAGGGGAGTTACAAACTAAAGGCACAGAAAATATATACAGTGATATTGCAGTTGAAAATCTCCCAAATCTTGGGAAAGATATGGATAACCAAATACATGGGAATTTAGGACATCCTTAATTTATATGACCAGAAAAGAACCTTTCCATGTCACATTATAGTGCAAAGTATACAAAACAACAACAATAAAAAACAAAGCTGTAATAGAGATGTGTTAGGTTGTATACAAGATAACCAATCAGAGTTATCTCAGACCTACCAAAACAAACTCTAAAAGCCATGAAATGTACACAATGATATGTTCAGGTTTTGAGTGTACATAATCATCAGCCTATATTACTGTATGCAGCACTTATATTTTAAAATTGAAAAGAAATATAGAATATCCAAGATAAGTACAAACTAAAGAAATTGATGACTAAATTAAAGATACCTAAAGGAATATATCAAAATTAACCCAGGGGATATACAAAACCTAAGAGATTGTGACAAACAATGAGATTAAAGCAGTAATTAAGAATCTCTCTGCAATGAAAATTCCAGGACTGGATGGAAATTTGGTTGCAGAATTCTATCAGATCTTCAAAAAGTACTAACATCACTTCTTCTCAAATTATTCCCTGAAATAGAAAGGAAAAAGTGCTACCCTTTAATTACACTGTGTAATTAGCATTACACAAACTGGACAAGGACATACAAAAAAGGAAAATTATAGATCTACTTTCTTGATGAATACAGATCCAAGTATCATTAATGAAAGCCTTGCTAACTTAATACAGCAACACATTGCTATGATCATTCCCTGTGGTCAGCTTCACACCAGGCTATAAGTTATGCAAACCAACAATTGTAAAACAAAGCACAGGTAAAATCAAGGATATAACTAATAAAATCACATCCAATAAATAGGGCAAACCAGTGGTTACCGTTATACTACATGGGGAAAACTTGAAAGGATTTCCTTTAAAATCAGGAATGAGACGAAGTTGTCTACTATCATCATTCTCTTTCAGTAAAGTGCTTGAAATCTTAGCCAATGAAATAAGGTATTGGAATGAAATTAAAACTTAAAAGATCAGAAAGTGGGCTGGGAAGTGGTAGAGCACTTGCCTTGCATGCATGAGGCCCTGGGTTCGATTCCTCAGCACCACATAAGCAGAAAAAAAAAGCCGGAAGTGGTGCTGTGGCTCAAGTGGTAGAGTGCTAGCCTTGAGCTGAAGAGCTAAGAAACAGTTCCCAGGCCCAGAGTTCAGGCCCCACGACCAGACCCCTCCCCCCCCCCCCAAAAAGATCAGAAAGCCTCAAGTGGAAGAATCAAAAATATGATAGACATGTTCAGTAAAGTAACAGAATACTAAGACAGTATACACAATTCACTAGCTTTTATATATACCAATAATGAACTCACTGTAACAGAAGCAAGGAAAACAATCCCATTCAAAATAAAATCAAAAAAATAAACAAAATGCCTAAACATAAGCTTTACCATCAATGTTAACAACCTCTTTAATGCAAATTAAAATCACAGCAGAAAAACATTAAAGAATACACTAAATGATGAAAAGAACCCCCATGTTTACTGATCAACAGAATATTATCTGAAGTGATATATAAATTTAAAACAATCCTTATTAAAATTCAAATCACAGTCTTCAGAGAACTAACAAAGACAATCCTAAAAACCTGTATGGGGGGGCTAGAAGGTGGTAGAGTGCTTGCCTTGAGCTGAAGAGCTGAGGGACAGCACCCAGGCCCAGAGTTCAGGCTCCACGACCTACAAACAAACAAACAAACAAAAAACAAAACTAAACATGGAAACACAAAAGATCTTGAATAGCCAAACCAATCCAGAGCAAAAAGAACAATGTTGAAACTCTAAATGACTTCAAACTACTACCGAGCCAAGAAAAACAGCATAGAACTGACACAGAAAAATAAGTTAACCAATGGGCTAGAATAGAGGACACAGAAATAATCTCCTATAGCTACAGCCACCTGATTCTTGACCAGGGAACCACACACATACATTAGGGAAATGGTCCTGAGGAAACGGGATTTACACATGTAGAAGACCAAAACTAGATTCCATATCTCATCCTGTCCAAAAATAAACTCAAAGTAGACTAAAGACCTTAATGTAACAACTAAAACTTCTAAATGATCACAGAAAAATTTCTGAGTAACATCTCAAGATAGAAGCATCTGTAATAAGCAAACCTTCATCTCAATCAATTAAGCTTGCTCTGGTAGTAAGCATCTCTCACATTCAATAGCCAAGAGGCATTAAGTAGGTGGCTCTAGGTCTGAGTTTAGCCCTGAGTTTAGACCCAGCCTGAAGAATAACTACAAGCAAAAGAATGTGTGGAGGAGGAAGAAAGGTCATGGTTCAAGTGGTAGAGCACTTGATTACCAAGTACAAGGCCTAAATTCAATCCCCAGTACCAGAAACCATGAGAGATGGAGAGATAGCAGGAGAGAGATCATTTAAAAACAATAAGTGCTTTCAAGGATGATGCAAGGAAAAAGGAACCTTTTGGTTGGTGAGATGTCAATTATTGCTGCCAGTACAATCATTATGAAGATTCAATAAATAATTAAAAATAATACTAACATAATATCTAGCTATGCCATTTCTAGGTATAAACTCTAAAGAATCTAAATCATTTTACCATAGAAATATTTTCATACCCATTTTTATCATGACACCCACTCATAATAGTCAAATTATAGAATCAGCCTAGGTTCCCATCAATGAATGAATGCATACAGAAATTGTAATATACACAGAATTTTATTCAGCTGTAATGAAGGACAAAACAGTGTTTCCAGGAAAAGGAATGGGACTGGAGGTTATCATTTTATGTGAAATAGGCCAGATGTCAAAAAAAAAAGACAACGCTGTTTCCAATATGTGGAATTTATGGAGAAAAAGAGAGAATGAAGGTAAAAGGGAGTTCGTTAGAAATGTGGAGAGAGAGGGGAAAGGGAAAAGAGTAAATGAGGAGAGTAAATGATCATGCCTATAATCCCAATTCATCAAAAGGCTCAAAAAGGGCTGGAAATGTGGTACTGTTTGCTCAAAGTGGTAGAGTGCTAGCCTTGAGTGAAAAAGCACAGGGTCAGCATTCAGGCCTTGCGTTCAAGCCCCATAACCACAATAAAAGCCCGTTACTCTGATTATACACAAGAAATAGAAATAATTTGTTTAAAACACAGATGCAAGTTAACAGGTTACGCTCAGGAAGAAGTGCACACCAGTAAGGGAAGGAAGAGAAGACAGGAAACAAGTCAAGAAAAGGTAGTTTCAGGTAAGCCCTGCCTCCACCTGATCTCAAGGGAAGTTATAAATTTCCCCTTGCTCATCTCAAGACAAAGAAGCTGGATTGCTTTATCCCTGCACCTGCCTGTCACTGGTTATAAGATGAGAAGGGGGTGGACAGTTTGATAATTTCAGGAACCTAAGGGAAATTCTGAAGGTTTATATGGACCCACAAAACCGGTGACACTGATCAAGACATACTGTATTCATAAACTGCTTGCCTAACTGGCAATTCTTTTGTACAACTACTTAAAGATAATAATAGTTTTTTTTAAAGACTGATAAATACAATCCAAGAGTTTCTGGGTAGATGGTTACTAGTAACTGCTACAACTTCCGATGAGTGACTTCTGAAATCTGTTGCTATCTCCCTCCAGGGTGAAGATATTATTTTTTTAGTATCTCTACCAACGTTCTTCCTATTCCTGTTGGTTTTGAGGCCCAGAAGTACCTTGCAGATGCACACTTCCGTATCCAGTCCCCAGTGAGAAAGGCTCTTAGCCTTCCTGTGAGACAGAATCCTGGGAATCCCCGGATCTACCTGACTGTGATGAGTTACATGGGCTTTCTCCAATCATGCTCTATTCCTGCCTTGCCATCTGACTACCAGAAGGAAAAGTGGTATCACTTCTGTTAATTTTGAAATGGAGAACTCTTGAACTCTCCTTGGAGTTAATTTACTTAATTTTATTAGCCATATATTTTATTTATACTAATATATACTACAACAACACTTTAGTTTTTAACTATACAAGTGTGTATGGCTTGGTGCTGGCACATAAACACATACAAAAGTAGAAGAATTAAGAAGCAAACACCAGTATTTGTAGAACCAGGACAATAACTGTAAAACTAAATAAATACACTAGGAGAAAACGTGCAATCTCACACTCAGCACATGCAAACAATAAAAAATGAATCAAACCTAGGTGAAAAAAAATCAGTTCTCTTCCCCATAATTTATGTCAGTGCTCTACATATAATAAAATCCTCCCTAGGCAAATAACTGATAAAGCAATAAAGCTGTCAGATACAATAAACGGACTGTTTGCCCGGACTCTCTGGAAACACTCCCGTTCAGAGGCAGATATCCTGTTATATTAAGCTACATGAAGAAAACATTTATCTATTGTGTGATAAGCCTGACAAGTTCCTAAATCAGCTGCCTAAGAAAACTCTCGAAATGCACTGCCACAAAGGATGATATTTAATTATATCACCCTGAGTGAGAGATATAATTGCGCCTATTATGTGATAGGAGCAGGAAAGGGGGTGTAGAAATTAACTTCCATTGAACAACAAAGTAATTATCCATTATTGAAGATCAGGTAGGATATCTCCATTGTATGTAAGACTAGATTCATTCATTTGAGTTTTTGTTGCTCCCTCTCCATCTGCATGACCTGAAAAACAAGGTCAACCTTACAGCTAAAATATTAGCCATAGGTGAAAATTCTCAATATCTTCCAAAATACACTAACCGGAGCTTCAAGTAGACTTCAGATTCAAGATGTTCTTTGTTCATGTACTGGCTCTTCCTCTAGTGCCCATCACCATTGCCCCAAACCGTTTCCCAAGCTAAAATACTTGAAATTATTCTTGGTTACTTTCTCATTCCTTCCATATATTTGCGTTTTAATTTTTTACAGTTTCTGTTAGTTATGGGCCTCCCTTCTTACTCTCTGGTCCCACTGTTTTGTTGTTTTTCAGATCCTTTTTGTTGCTGTTGTTGTTGTTTAATCTGTCATGGAGCTTGAACTGTGGGCCTGAATGCTGTCCCTGAGCTCTTCAGCTCAAGGCAAGTGCTCTACCACTTGAGCCACAGCACCACTTCAGTTTTCTGGTGATTAATTGGAGATAATTAGACAAACGGACTTTCCTTGCCCAGTCTAGTTTTGAAACATGATCCTTAGATCTCAGCCTCCTGAGTAGCTATGATTACAGGCATGAGCCACTGGCACCTGGCTTGTTGCTATTTTTATTATCTTTAAGTAGGGTAGAAAAAGAGTTTCAATTCAGCATATCAATGTGAGTACCATGCAACTTTTCAATTTTATTATTTTTATTAAAAATTATTGTTATTACAAACAAAATTATTGCTATTATAAAGGACCTTCAACACCAACCTTTGTTCTCCCTAAGCTATGAGCAGAAAACTGATGTCCAGGTCAAATTCTACAACATAGATCTGGTCATGTCTGACTTCTGCCTTAAAAGAAATGGTCCAAGTTCAACAGAGAATTCTGATGAAAAGTCCAGACAGCAAAAGTCATTCTCCAGGGCTCAATTTACAGAAAGAATAAAAAGAGATAGGCAATATTTAGGGATGCATAGTTGGGAGGCAGATTAGTAACCTGCTGTTGCTGTAACACCTTCATAGCTGTGGTGATATAAAATAGCACAATGGTATTATTGTAAGGTCAGAAGTACACAGGGGGTTTTATGAAAATAAAACAAGAGGTCAGCAAATTGTTTTTGTGTGATTTTATTTGTTTTCTGGAGGCTGTAGGGGAAAAATCCTTCCTTTCCCCATTCTAAAGTTTCCATAAATTTTTTTCCTTGAAGACCCTTTCCAGCAATTACGTTATTCTGACCTTCACATTCATCTTTCCATCTCCTCTCTGACTCTTCTGCCTCATTGGTGCATCTTCTGTCTCCATCTCTTTCTATAGCTCTCTGACTCTTTCTCCCCTGCCTCTTCCTCTCCCTCTCCCTTTCACTTAGAAGGACACCAGGTCCATCTGATAATCTAGGATGGTCTCTCAACAGAAAGTGCCCTATCTTAATCACATGTCAGCATCTCCTTTGTTATTGTCTTAGTCTCTTTTCTGATATAATAATAGATAAACCTGACACTTAGAAATTCATAAAGAAGAAAAGGTTTGTTTAGCTCACATTTGTTAAGGTAGGAAGCTCAAAATCAGGCAGCCACAGGTGGCATGGGTCTCAGGCTGCATGGGAACATGGTTGATGGCATCACACAATGGAAGTGAATATTAAAATGGCCAGCAGGATCATGTGACAAAGACAATATTCTTCTTTGTAGCAACGTATTTTTGGCAACTAATTCAGTACCATGAGAACTAGAGGTTACTTCCTCAGGATACTCTCTATTCATAAAGGTTTTACTTCTATGACCCCGGAAGTGGACCTGTGGCGCAAGTGGTAGACCTCTAGCCATAAGCATAAAAGCTCAGGTGCAGTCCCAGGCCCTGAGTTCAAGTCCCAGGATCAGCAAAAAAAGAAAGAAAGAAAGAAAGAAAAATATATGATCCAAACTTTTTCCAACAGGCCCACCTCCCAATACCTGTGCATCAAGGAATTATGCCTCAGTGTGAGTGGAGAGTAACCATAATTAGTCCCTAGAAGTTAAAATGTAAGTTTGAAATCAAGACAAATAGTTCACAGATTCTAAGAGCTATGGCAAAAATATGAAATTGAAGAAGCAATAATTTTGCCTATCACTAGTAATACCATAAAGCAAAGCCAAGAAGTCATAATTTTGGAATTTATGGAAGAGTTTCCCTTTATGGAGGGAAAAGTTATAGTTCCAGAACAGCATATAAGAGCTGGAAATTGTCCAGTTGCTGTAGTTATATAAGCATTCATCCTAATTCTTTAACTCATAGAGTTACATTTACATGTTTTACATTGGAAATGCTTGGAACCAGAAATATTTGAGATTTTGAGCTGGTAAGGTAGCTCAGTGGTAGAGTGCTAGCCTTGAGTTGAATTGCTGAGACAGTGCTCAGACCCAGAGTTTAAGCCCCATAACCAACACACACACACACACACACAAATAATAATTAAAGAGGAAAAAAAACAGAATTATTTGAGATTTTGAAATTTTTGCCTATATATAAAAAGACATGTTGAAGACAATACTTCAGCACTTGCCTTGTTTTTTTTTAAAGAAAATTTACTAAAATGACCAAACCAGACACTAAATATATCTCAGAAAGGACAGAGTTTAGAGCATAAGAGCTAGAAAAGAGAAGGCAGGATGCAGTATGCGTTGTCATCAGTTTTTCTACCTCAGTTGGAAATATGGCATCTGGGAATTGAATGTTTTTATAATTCTACACAAGCGTCTACCCATGCAGTGACCCTACAGCACCACTTAGTATTAGTTCAGGGGTTACTTACAATTTTTAGCAAGTGTGAAGATTTGCAAATACAAAATCCCTGAGCAAGGATCAACTAAATTCACTCTAATGATCTCCATTTTACAAGATTGTAAACAATGGATTCAGTATCAGTTTGCCTCATTTCACTTTTAATATACATAAGACACAGAATTTAAAGCTAAACAGCCTACCTGGTGGAGGTTTATGCTCTGGTGCCTATAAATTGACCATGAGCTGCAAACTGACTATAGAAAAATGGATTCCCTTGCCTGCCTAAGAAGTCTGGGGCTGGGTTTCCTGCTTGTTGGTTTTTGTTGTTGTTTTTCAAGTTGTAGGAGCACATTTAGTTGCCCTTACCTCTTAGAACTCCACTGGGACTTTCTAATTATTGTCGTTTTCTTTGTAGCTTTTCGGTTTTCATTCATGTTGCTAACAGATGAGTTGAAGGAATGCTCTTTCATACCTACGATAAAATGCTTTCTGAAAGATAGTTTTAACATCAAAATATTCATAAGACTTATGCCTGTGAGTTTATTAATCATTCTTCATTGTTATTTAATAGAAGGAAGCACAGTAAAGATATGCCCTCTTTCAATATAATCTGTTGACTTGATTATTTTTTGGCTCTTTCAAAATTACAACAGTATATGCTTTAATTTCAGGCATCTACCCTATGGTTTGTAGGAACCACAGCATACTGTATGGATTGTTGGCTCATGGGTGGCAGGGACCTCAGTGGTCTTTCATAAGCACGCTTCCAGAACTGGCTCACTGTCCCTTTAACCTCAAGTTAATGAGAATTAAGTGATTCCACTGCTGACACATGAAGTGAAAAGAAAAAAGTTCTATGAATGTTTCACTTCATGGGAAATGTTTATTGGGAGTAAAATGGTCTCAGATCCTAATTTACTTTATCTGAGGTCAAGATGAGCACGGATTCAGAGATGCCTAGTGGGGACCAAATTTCCAATACATGTTATTCTTTCAACCTCCCTTTAATAATATTCTCTTATTTAACATAATTATGATTATGATATTCATATAATCAAATTCTAGATTGAGATATAATAGCAACCATATAATCGTAAAAACTGCTAGGAACCAGATTGTTCCAAGATGCTGACATAAAACTGAATGCTGATCAAATCAGTTGGTCCTTAAACAGCTCCCATGTTAAAACTTAGCCTCTTCTTAAGAAATGGAAGTGAAAAGCAAAATAAATATTTAGCAGCTAGTTAGAAAAACAGTGAGCTTAAATCCTTCACAGTTTTTTTTAACTAAGTTTGTTTTGCCATTAAATTATATTAATCATCAGCCATTTTTCACCTGAAGTCACACTCAAAAGTCACCCAGTAAGACAACCAGGTCAATATTTTATTTCATTCTTATTCGAATAAGAACCAAATGTCTTCCCTTTCTGTGGTTAACACTAACCAGGTGAGTTTCTCCCTGCCTCTTCTGATAGGTTTATGAATTCTATGTCAATCTTCTGGTGAGTCAAGTACCCGAGTTTTTACAGTTGGTATTTTATTATTGTAAAAATGACAAACATCCTTTTCCACTGGATGCTATCATAGGTTAAGAAAATATTTATGTAATCAGCAATGAGCATGGAGAATCCAAGAAGTCATTAATGACAAGTTATTTTATGTCAGGGATTACAAGGAGGTCAGATTCAGAGCTTAAGCAGAAGTATTTCCCTATAACTTTTGTGTAAATGAGCACATTAAAGTCAGAGAAAGAACAATGCTTCC
Source organism: Dipodomys spectabilis (assembly GCF_019054845.1). Lineage (NCBI taxonomy): Eukaryota > Metazoa > Chordata > Mammalia > Rodentia > Heteromyidae > Dipodomys > Dipodomys spectabilis. Next base: position 10,596,719 of record NW_024870728.1, read on the forward strand.
ACCGTATTTCATGGTTTTCTGAAAGCTGAATGACCTTTTTAAAAAATTCCCGGACTCAAGATGTGATTTAAAAAGATGGAAGGAATATGAATACTTACAATGAAGCAATGAATTGTAAACAGCTTGGTAATCCCTTTCCAGGATTTACCAATCCATCTCTCAAAAAGCATCTATTCATGTCTCTGATCCACCCAACAATAGCTCCTTCTACTGGCATCTGAATTCCATATTAAATTGAAATTTTATTCTGGTTATTTAAAAGAAAAGCTTTTCTTAGAATGATCTTGGTACATTTTTAGTTGTTTACTGTAGCTAATTTTAAATTTATTGTGGCATACCAAACAGTATGTTATAGATCAAAATAAATACATTATACTAGTCAAAGTGCTCCTATAACTTTATATTTTAAGAAAAAAAATATTGAATGCTGCAGTCTTTTCTTCTTTCCCAGAAGAAAAGTCTGATGGGTCTCAGGTTGTGGTCAGAATGGAGAATCTCAGTCCATCCAGCTTCTAGGGCATGTTATCTGTTTTTCACACTTCAAAGCTACTCCCCCAAAACACATCTAGTCTTCATGTGCACATTGGATCTCAGCTGCACTCCAGGGCTTGACTGCAAGAAACGAATCGTGAGACTGCAAGAGGTCTTTAGGCATTTTGGACCTTTTAAAGGGCTTTTGGTTCCCTGCCTGGTTTTAAGTCTAAACAAAATCATCTTGAGATATCTTCCAACTACTGATGTCTTCCTGATTTCCAACAGTAGGGTCCAGGGAACAACATTATATAAAGCTAGCTACTTGATGCAGAGTTGAAATGCACCAGGTTAAAGTCTCTCTCTCTCGGAGTTGTTTTGTCTTACACAACTTTGATCTACAAATACACAGCCACAGCGCAGAACCTGGTTGGGCTGGAAGTCCTTCTCCCCATCTCAGCCACTCAGATGTAGTAAAAGCACTTCAGGAACAACAAAACCCTTGACGTGAAACCTGTGGAACCCACGTAGGACTGGGTAACATTGGTAGTGCAAATGTACAGTGGTCCAAACAATATTCAGGCATAGTAAGGACTTCTGATTATAGAGTGCTCTGAACCACGTGGTTCAACAATGATTCTAGGTAGCAACAACTGAAGCAAAGATGGAAGCAGACAGGGCTGTCTGACTGGACTGAGTACGTTATTGGATGATTTCTCAACTTGGCAGTTAGGAGCAGGTCTGTTTCCTTTTGAACAGAATTCAGGAAAACTCATTTGAATACTAGAGGGTCCAGGACAGGGTATAAAGGAAGAAATGAGAGCGATAGTAGGGTGAAAATTAACATTTAATTGATTACGTAACAAATCATTATGATAGATATCAACTGCGATGATAATCTAAATTTGTATAATATACATCCCTAAGCCAAAAGTTACTGAAAAACTTGAACCTAGATGTTCTGTGTCCAAGGCTTCCAAATAACATCTTTTTTATTGATTTTCTTCCACTTATAAAATCATATTGGTGGGCCTTTTGGTCATGAGAAAAATGGGTCCAGAGCATCTGTGGGGTGATGAATGGGACTGAGGGAAAGCAGTTGCTCTTCATTGTGACTACATTATGATTTATTATTTGTCCCCTACTAACAGCATTTCTGTTGTTTCTAGCTTTTTGCTATTATAACACACATCCTCAGAGCTGGGGGTGGGAGACCTACTAATTCAATGAGACAAAAATGAGACTCCAGTATCACAGAAAGCACGTCTTGATTTTAACAGGCTGAAGAAGTACCAGGGCTTTCTCACTACAATGCATATTTTCAATCCTCAAGGCTGACATGCTTCATTTCTCAAGTAGAGATGGTCAGAAATGCTTCATTTCCCCTCAGTTCCCAGGATGCCAATACTGCTGGCTATGCTTTGAGTAACAAGATTATGGAATACATACATTTTAGTGGTTATTAAACTGAGAGAAAGGATAAAGACTACAAATGAAAAGTAAAAGTAAAAAATGTATTTTTTTCATTTTAGTAACTTCATACACAATGTATCACTGGAATTTGTTTAAATGAACATACTACTTAGTCATTAAACAAATCGAAAACTTGAACTGAGAAGGTGTGGCTCAAGTGGTAGAGCACCTGCCTATTAAGCATGAGACCCTGTATTCAAACGCTAGTACTGCCTAAGAAGGAAGGAAGGAAGGAAGGAAGGAGGGAAGGAGGGAGGAGGGAGGGAGGGAGGGGGGAGGGAAGGAGGGGGAGGGAGGGAGGGGGGAGGGAGGCAGGGAGGAAGGCAAGCTTGACACATAGGCTATGAAACAAGTTTAATAAATAACAAGCGTATGAACATTTTCCCACTTCCCAGAAATAACCAAGTACTGATTTTCCTCATTCCTTGTGGTAAAATAAGCTACAAAACATCTTTTGGAGATTTTTATTTTTTACTTTTTCTCCCTCTACTTTACACTGACTTCTTCCAGAATTTTTCTCCAGCTACCTTTAGTCTTTTCACTTTCTCCAGCCCTTCTTCTACCTCTTCTTCTAGTGGGCTACACCTGCTCTGTATGCAGCCAAAGCTTTATGAAGGCCTCTACAATCTCCCCTTTTTGTAAAATATAAAAATCCGCAGGTCAAGGGCCCTACCAGTTAAGGGGAAGTGAATAAGGGAGTTCCTGTCTGAGACAGTGCAACAACTTGCAGGAGATCTGAAAGTCAGGTGTGCTACAGAGAAACCCAGGATGACGTCTAGTAAACTCCATCTCCTGAAAGACTCTTCATAATTAGCAGATTGAAAGAAAGTAAGCAAATCATAGAAGTTAAATTCATCTTAGGTAACTCATTAGACTGTATTCTCTCTTATATTTTTTGGTAAAATCTCTTTTTATAAATTTTCCTTTCCTCATTTTTGTCACTGTAGTTTTAGAAAACAGGAGACATATCAGTTAATTAAGAAAATTTCACTCAATAGGTAGGCAATGTATCTCATCTAACTTTTAGAAATAACAACATACAAGATATATATGAGCCTACAAAGGGATCAGAAATCATTTTGATATGATAGCAAATTTAAATTCACCTTAATGACTATTTAGTACAAACAAATACTGATGTCAGTAATGTTAATATTTAATTACAGCACTGACTGGTAAGAACCTGAGAGTATCATCATTCTACTTACTTTTTTTTTATTTCATTGTCTCATATCACTTTTGAGAAATTGGAAACTTGCCACTTCAAAGGGTTACTGGCCACTCATCCTTTGAATGATGCAATTACTCCTCCAGCCTCTAGCTAGCAGAGGGAAGTGGTATTGCCAATAACTGAACCCCAGGCAATGTAAAAATCAGAGGTTAGCTGTTTCCTTGAAATGAAACAGATTGGTTGGCACTTTATTGGTTGAACCTTGGAAAACCCCAGGGGAAGTTAACAGTTTATAGTTTATAAAGTAGAACATACAAGTTTATTGGAACTATGGATGCTATTCTTTGAACTTTGCAAAGACAACAATGCCGGTATTTCTCTAAATTGAGAATCAAGATGACTTCCCTGGTTACAAAGATTCACTCACTGAGGCAAAAGCAAGATGAGTTTGTTATGTGAAGCAAAGCCAGGCTAGTGAGTTGTGGGGGTGGAGGGTGGGGGAGGGATGTGCTTATGTATGTGTATGTGCGTTATATGAATTTGTAACATTCACCTTTAAACCTTAAGTAATAAGGCAGAGTGTAATCACTGCTTTTTCTCAGGCTTTCTAAGCAGAGCTGTGAAACAGAAGGACATTAGAACACAGGGGCTACTAAATGTATTATTTGATACATATCAGAAATAAATTGTGACAGACTTTGGTGGACAGATGGACTCAGTGGCCTTGGTTAGACATTCTCAGAAAAATCATGTTCCATTTGCCTTGTTTACTCTAATTGCTACTCTCTCGGTATAGATTGTGCTCACTCTGACAAAAGGATCATAGTTGAACAATTATTTCATAAGAGAACAGCAACCTTTTTGGATTCACTAAAACACACCGAAGTTGGAAATTGGGTTTCAACCAAAGATATTGTAATGTAGAAGTAGCTGCAATAAACTGAAACCATTAGGGCTATTTGCAAACTAAGTGGATGTGTCTTTGTTAAAATTTGATGCTTATTTTTAATATGCTTGCCTGCCCTTCTCTATTTGAACAGCTCATTACACCTTAAATATAAACCACATGCGCACTGGAGCATTTATGTAATTTTCTGGGGCAAAGAATTTGGGCTGCGATCCAACACAAAAATATATTACTTTAATATTTATTTGCATCTGTTTGGTATTGTCATAATCCATACAGAACTGAATCATTTTGTTTTCCTTTAAAAATAAAAAGGGAAGAAAACTGTTCACAGATTCTTTGTAGTCAAGTGGATTAGAGAAGCTTCATTTGAGATTCAGTTCCTCTTTGTAGATATTAGTATCATGAGCCCTGATGAAGAATAATGTAATGAATGATGAGTTTTGAACAATACTATGGTTGATTTGGTAAAGCTATGTTGTGGGGTTAAACAATAGGACGTTTGATCAAATCAACCACAGAGAAGGAAATGGTATTGCAAAAGAGGAGTTTCTAATTGAGACAGACAATGAACTGTGCATCAGAAACAGCTGCGGGGAAACAGATCCCATTATATTTTTACATGTTAATATGCTGAATTTCCACATTCGATGGTCACAATTTTGATTCTCAAGATTGTCCAGGTGCTTTTGCATCTGTGAAGTATATTTAGAAAGGAAGAAAAGGAAATCAGACAGAAAATATTATGCATTCATCATGATGCCTTTTCAGGTTTTTTCCTTGTTAATTTCATTATCCTTATAAGCTGTGCACATAAGGACAACTCTTTCAGCGGTGATGTCACTGATAAGCTTAGATGTCAGAGTCATTTTTCATGCAAAAAGACACACACCTTAGTTCTATGATAAACCTCTCCTTGGTTTTAGGAAGAATAGTTAACAAAAACCAAGAAAAAAAAACATGATTTCTCTGATGAAGGTTCTGGACATTAAGCAAGGTAATATGCCTATAACAAATAGACCCAAAATCTCAGTAATATCACACTATGAAGATTAATATGTTGTTTACGTTGTGTGTCTGAAACAGCAGCAGGGGATATTTTCTATACTCAATGAAGGCCCTGTCCTGTAATACAAGTACATCTGACTACATTTGACATTCATATTACTGCACCAGGGAAATCTGCTGTAATGAGGATCATCGTGAGTGACAATGATCCTCATTGGCTAGAATCCTCATTGGCTAGAGTCATATGACCTCACACCAACTGTAAGGAAGGCTGGGAAGCATAGGGGAGTAATCGAACATTTGGTGAACATTAGAATTCCAGCCATAATGCTTGTTTTAATCTGTTTGCCAAGAGTGCCAAAAAATAAAATTGATTATCTTCTGCAGCAGAATACATTGTGTTAGGAGTCAATATCATCCTTTTACACAGACCTAATACTGCTCATCTAATGACTTCAGTTTTAATTTGCTATTATAATTTATAAGACACAATAATGTGAAGTTACATATCATTAGGAAAAATTAATTGTTTTTCTAATGGATACTTCTCTTGGATTTTGTGGGTTAAAATTCCTTCTTAATTTATATGTAGTAAGCCTCTTTGCACAAAGACCAATCAACCATAAAATGAGTATAATATTGACAATTGCTCTGAATGGCCTTGAGACAGACAGATGTATTATGAGCTGTCTTCATTACATGAAATAATAGCTGCATTGATATCATTTTACACACCACTCATTGAAATTTGTTCTCCTACACAGAACTGCAAGAAAGTTCTAGCCAGGCCTGGCGGGAATGAATTGAAAATCCCAAAGGCAAATGACTTACACCATTTCAGAAAAGACCTGAGGGTCTATGAGATTCTTGGAAATTCTGTGTTTCAATAGTAGGAACTCTGTGTGTGTGTGTGTGTGAGAGAGAGAGAGAGAGAGAGACAGAGAGAGAGAGAGAGACAGAGAGACAGAGACAGAGAGAGAGAGACAGAGAGAGGTACACTGAGAAATATGCTTGTGGATGGAATGGAGGAATAAGACTAGGTACCTGAAGTTATTAATTTGGGCTCAAAAATATCCCTCAGCTAGAAACTAATGACACCTTGAATTGATCATGGAATTTATATTAGGAATAGAGGAAAGGGAGAAGTTGTCAACCTGTATGACAAAGATACACAATCACAATAAAATCCTAATTTTCTCTTTAATATCTATCCAGGGAAGATAAGTTTAGAATAAGATCTTGTTTCATATATCACATCCCCAGGCAAATGTCTAGTTGTTTTAAAGGGGAGGATTTTTTTTTATCTTCAAAAATGTTTTAGTGTCATGGAGAAAATGTATACTGTGTTTGAATTTTCATAACCTCTATATTTTATGGTAGCAACTATTAACAGTTTTCTATTTTAACACCTGTTATCAAATCATAACATTTTAGTTAAGCTGGCAAACGATTCTCTTTAATAATGAAAGTGCAAATGAACTCTGATTTAAAATCATTTTGACAATTATTTTTTTCCATACTGTGGATATTAATAGCTGTTTTGTGTTCTAATACGACCTAAATACCCTTAGCATATCCTTAAGGAGTCTAATGAAATAAGTGGCATAAATTTCGCTCTGTGCCAATGGAAAATAGCTTTATGGGGACAAGGGCAATGTCTTATTCTTATCTGAATCAGCTCAGCACAACTTGAAGTCAATCCTTAATAAATGCGCACTAAGTGCATAGTCCAATGTAAATCTAGACTTATTTGGTTGGTATAATAGAACTGAGTTTAGTCTCAGAAACTTGGTGACAGAAAACTCTCCAACAATAATCTTTGGAAGGAAAAGGATGTTTTTTTTATTGTTCTGGGTGTTTATAGGAATTGCTTCTCAAAGATTCCTCAGCAAAGTGAAGTTAGGATACCTCCTATCTAGAATAAATAAGTATTCTGTAAGAAATGTATAGTTCAGTGTTTGATTCTCTGTGGTATTCCAGAAAGGATGATAATCTCTCATTCATGGATTGAGCATGTTTACAAAAATAATTAAAATTCACAGAGCCTTAGGGCAAAAGATAAAAATTGTGTTTAGAAAAGGGTCACCAAATTAAGATCATTATCCCTTCAGAAAAATACTGTTGATTTTCAGGAATCTGAATTTCAGCAATATAAAAGTAGTCAACATTAAGAAAAGAAATGAGCCAACTATATCACATACACAGGAGGTGTAGACAGAAAGACCAGCTAATGACTTACCAATTATCTGAGCCACAAGTGAGGGTAGCTTGGATGAGAGTGATCACAGAACTAAGGTGACAGGTGGACTGACTTGATATTCTTGGAGGTATACTTGATGCTTGATACATTTTGGATGTTTGGCTCCTCCAAAATTCATGTGGAGTGTAATTGCCAGTATAATCACATTGGGAAGCGACTTTTCAGAGATGATTAGAACATGAGGGCTCCACCCATGTGGGTAGATTTAATGTCTTTTTTAAGGGGATTTGGAGAGTGGGTTCTTTCTCTTGGATCATCTGCTTCCACTATGTGATAACCCATCAGGAAGACCTTTACCAGATGCTAGAATCTTGCCATGTGCTTTCTGATCTTCTGAGCTCTCAGCCAATAAGTTTTCAGTTCATCACAAGAGTACAAAATTGATCAAAGCAAAGGTAGACCCAATCTTATTTACTAAAAGTTTGAATGTAGGATAGGAGAGAAATCAGGGAGATAAGGGTTTTGGCTTAATGAAGGTCTGCTCATCCAGATGGAAAGACCATAAAGAAACTAGATTTTCAGAATAAATCAGGAATTCAGTTGGAATACATTAAATTTAAGATGTTCGACATTAAGATGTACTCATTACCTTACTCATGTAACTGTAACCCCTCTGTAGAGTATCTTTACAATAAATAAAAGAAATAAATAAATAAAAGAAGTACAAAATGAAAACAAAGAGTCAAGATGCCAGTTGTGGATACGTTTAATAGGGGAGCAGCAGATACACTTTACAAACTATCCTTTCAATCTTGATAACCCTGAAAGATAACTTAATTGTTCAGAAAAACATAGGCTCAGGGGAATTGTACAAACTTTTCAGAAATGTTTATTTGTACGGTGAGAAAGTAGCAGATTCTATATACATGCTGATATGCACTCACAGCCAAGTAGTTTCATACATGCATGTCCACCCATCCACCTAATTAGACCACAGGGCTTCAAGAGCAGAGACAATGGCCTTGTTCATCCTAAATTCATTCGAAGTAGCAAATGCAATGCCTTATAAATTATAGATACTCCATAACAATTGACTTAAATAAATAACTACCCACTGGGCCTCAGTTTTTCCATCTGTGGTTCCATACAATTTGTCCTTTGAGGCTTCCATTTGGAATGAGACTGCCCCAAACAGCTCTTGAATATTCCAAAACAGGCTCATGCAAATGAGGAACTAAACTTTTCATCTTTTTAGTTTTGAATAACTTAGTCATTTGGGACTAGTGGCTCCAATATCAGAGAGCTCAAATGTAAAACATTTCCACACATTCAGAAACGTCCTTTGTATAGTGCTAGGCTGGGGTCCACACACTCAGAAAGGCTATCAGCCCTCATCCCCTGACCAGCTGACTGAACTTCAGCAAACAGCCTCTCCTTTACGTACTTCTCCAGCTCATCACATCAGGAAAAAACATTGGGAAGAAATTCCTTGCTATTTTTTTTTAGCATGTATGTTCCTATCAGTCAGCTTAATGATATGTAAATATAGACAACAGAATAGTTACAGTCTATTAATAATTCCATATAACTGAATCCTTACAAACCTTCTTCACTCCAATTTCCCTCCCTGATCCTCGAGGGAAAACTATACCATCTTGTCTTGATGTGTGCCATTTCCAGTCATGCTTTTAACTTTTACAATATGTGTATCCATAAACAAAGACAGAATCCTTCCAGTGAGCCTACAACAGTAACACACCCTGCTGATGACTAGATCCTTAACTGGTAAAGAGTTTATATCCATATAAAACATGGATGTTTTACCAAACCAGATGGTATCTGAGAAATGTTTCCAAAGTATCTACCAAGCCAGGGATCATAAAGTCTGTCACAAGAGAAAGAAAACAGCAAAGTTATAAGTATTTAAATTCACTTAGGAAGACCATTCGGAAGTAAGCGAAAGGAGTCGATTCGCATGCCTTAATGAAAGGCACAGCAAAGCAATGTTCACCAACAAAATAATGCCTCCCTCCCACCATAGAAGAAACTAGAGGTGGTCCAGAGGCAAAGCCAGTTAAGTAGCTCACTCTATCCTTGGGACACAAGGACTCTCTGTTTAGTGTTTTCCCTTCCAGTCCCTCCTTCGCTCAGGTCACTTCAGCTCTTAAAAAGCATCTCTATTTCAGGTTGGTTCCCCAGAAGTAGATGCTGAGGTTTAGGTGTCATGAAATAGGAAGCAAAAATGATGGGAGGAACAGCAGAAGTCAGATAGGCCAGAAAGAAGCCTGACCCCATAAGAAATCTGGAATGGCCAACATTTTCCTGGAAACCAAGAGTTGGCTTGTGAAAGTCACACCACTGGCTGTCATAGGCTAGGGGACACTAAAGGTGAGAAGCTGTGGCCTTAAACACTCAGGTACATCTCTGCAACTCTAAGGAGACAAAGCAGTCTCTACTGGTTCACAATTACGCTGTAGGAGGGAAAGGCAAATCAAGGGCAGAAGAGAGAACCACAGAAGGGGTGAAAGTGATCTTAGGAGGTCAGGAAAGAGCATGGGCAATGTTTATTACATCCACTGCCATTAATGGATCATGGGATTTTTATTGGTGACCAAGCTTTTGAATTAGTGAGAGACTTCAGAAATCAATATCTTGAGTTGAATGGTCTTTTAACATCTGTACTTCCCCAAAGTCTACCAAATCAGACCATAAAAACAAGACTTCAAGATTCTTCCTTGACTCAAACTACTGTAGGCTAGAGAGCTTAGCAACAAATTATTCTCTCTCTCTTTCACATATAATAGCTTGGAACTTGTTCTTCAAGGCAGCATTTGTCTGATTATAACCTGAAATAATTTTAATATTTCTCAGTTTGTAATATAAGACCATTTCTCAGTGGCAGAAAGTAAACTAATAGCTTCAACCTCCTTTGTCCATGGACAGTAACACAACAAGAAGGCCCAGGTCATTTCAGTATCCTATATGATGCATATATTCAGCTTTCCCCTGGCATCCAGCAGCCTCATGACCTAGTAAAGAACAGACCTATATAAAAATCCAAGGTGCTTAGGAAAGGATATCAGGTAATGAAAATGAACTGGTAGGATGAAGTCCTTAGCTACTTGTCATCCATGGAGTTATTTGAGCTGACAGCTTTGGACAGTTGCAAAATAGGGTGAGGCTACAAGCAAGTTCTTATCAAACGGTTCTGGGAATTGTCTGTGCAAATGTACCAGCTGAAATATCATTCAATAGGCATTTTCAACATGCAAAAGCAAATTGGCATGCTGTGACTAGGAGCTATCTTATGGAAATGAGAAAACATCAACCCCATAAGAGATATTTTGTCACAGGCCCAATAAAATACTTGATGGTATCTTAGAGAGGAAAGTCCTCCTTGGGATTGAAGCAGAAGCACTTCTTAGTCATAATTCTGTCTATACTCAGTCCCAAACACTCTCAGCATAGTTAAAGCATCATGTCCTGAACTGAACTAGGAACAGGCTAGAGGCGAGTGATTAGATTTAGTATGAATAATACTGCAGCTGGATGGAGGATGGAGCGGAGAAAGAATAGGAGGCAAAAAAATAAGCCTGTCATTAGCTCTTCTGCCCTATTCTCAATTTTTATCACTAAGTTGTTTTTAGCCCTTCTTAATTTTTAATTTTTAAAAACACTTAAGTACACAGAAAATTAAGTAACAGTTATCTCAGAACTTAGTTTCACTGTGAAACCAATGTGTTTTCCCCTTTTTATGACATTATATGTTAGAAATAGTGTTCTGAACATAATATTTTTTGGTTTATTCTTTTTAAATTTCAAGAAATCTTTCCCTATCATAATATTATAAAAAAATCTTCCTTGCATTTCCCTGTTAATACTTTTCTTCTCATCTTTTGATTTTTAATCCATTTGGAATTTATTCTGTATGCTGAAAAAGGACCAAACTTTAGTTTTGTTTTCATTTTTCTCTATGGGCTGTATAATTGTTTTGCAAAGGCTGTTTGTCCCCCAATGATTTATAAATGTCACCTATTTCATGTACTTTATCCTTTCTATGGAATAAAGTACATATGGAAGTCTGTTACTGGATCTTCTTTTCTGTTCCTGGCCTTTGTATTTCTGTATAATTACTAATCTATCTAGAGCTCTACTTTTTAAGCTTTATGTCATACAAATCAAAAACTTGCTTGTATTTTTTGAGATCTTCGTAGTTATTCTGATTTTTGGTCATACAAAGAAACTCATGTAGAATTTTTAAATTTGTATTGTGACTTTGGGTGGTAGTTTTAACTACAAAGTAAACTATACAAATTACTCTTCCTTCAAGATGAATTCTATCTCTAAAGAAGCATGAGCTTCCATTTACTCAAATCTTCTCTTATGTTTTCAAATATGAAATTTTAGGTTTTTAAACAGAAAATCAACAAGAAAAGAAAATAAGCAGGGAAAATGCTCCCTATAAGACAACAAGGTAAACAGAGTAAAAGTAGATGAGGCAGGCGCAGCACCTAAAATGGTAGAAGACATAGCAGGAGTTACCAGATACTTTTCAGTCCTAATTCCCAATATCAATGGACTTAACACTAATTAAAAGACATAGATCAACTGGTCAAATCAAAAAGCAAGACCCATCCGTCTACAGTCTATGAGATACCTCTTGCTGACAAAAATAAACACAGAATAAAAATAAAATACTGGAATAAAATCTTTCAAGCAAATGGTACCCATTAATAGGTCAGATTAGCAGTACTAATATTAAATAACATAGACTTCAAATTAAAGTTAGCAAGAGATACAAAGAAGGACATGATGTTCCAATAAATGGAACTTCCCTACAGAAGGATATAACAATTCTAAATATCTATACACTGAATGTTAGAGCACCCAACCCCATTAAACAAACACTAGTTGACTAGAACATACATAGATCCAAACATAAGTTCAACCCATCATCATCACCTCTGGATAGATATTCCAGGCAAAAACTCAGCAAAGAAACCACAGACCTAAATAACTATATTGACAAGCTAGACCTCAGACATCTACAGAATACTTCACCTAGCAGCATCAGAATATACATTCTTCAGACCCTTAGCAAATGTGATTAAGAAGAGAAATCACACAAATAAGTAAAATTAGAGACAAAAAGAAACATCACAACAGAAACAAGAAAAATTCAAAATATTACAAGGGACTACTTTGAAAATCTTTAGGCCAACAAATTGGAGAATCATATAAGAAATGGATGCATTCCTAGAGAATCCTGATATACTCAAACTGAACCAAGAGGATTTAAACCAATTAAATATATCCATAACAAGTAATGAAATTGAGATAACAATAAAACCTCCCATCCAAGTAAAGCCCAGGACCAATGGATTTACAGCTGAATTGTATAAGGCCTTCACTAGAACTGGGAAAAATGTCCATCAAACTATTCAATGAAAGAGAAAGGTAAAGATCACTAGTAAACTCATTCTATGAAGCCAGCATTACAATCATCTCATAACCAGATACTCATTACAGAGAGAGAGAGAGAGAATATTACAGACCATCTCTTTGATAAACATCATTGCAAAAGTACTAAATAAAATTCTGGCTGGACGCTAGTGGCTCATACCTGTCATTCTAGCTCCTCAGGAGGCTAAGATTTCAGAATCGCAGTTTGATGTCAGCTGGAGCAGGAAAGTCTGGGAGACTCTTATGTCCTATCAACCACCAAAAAACCGGAAGTGGTGCCATGGCTCAGGGTGGTAGAGCTCCCAAGGACAGCATCCAGGCTCTGAATGACCAACCAAGACAAAAAACCATAAAACAAATTTTGCCTAATTACCCCTCTTATATCACTTTTAAATAACAATTTAAAAAATTCTGGCCAACTGAATTCAACAGCTAAACAAAAGGAAATCAAAATCATGCACTATGACAAACAAGATTCATTCCAGGGATGCAAAGCTGGTTCAATACAAGAACCACATAATCATGTCGGTAGATGCAAAAAATTTATTGACAAGATAAAACACCCTTTTATAACAGAAGCTCTGGAGAAGCTAGGAATACATGGGAAAATTCTCAATATAATAAAGACTGTTTATGAAAAATCTACAGCCAGCATTATAATAATGAAAATCTAAAACCTCAAAAACCATAAAATTTCCTCTAAAGTCAGTAACAAAACAAGGATGCCCACTCTCTCCACTCTTCTCCAATATAGTTCTGAAATTCCTACCAAGAGCAATGGGCACAAGAAAATATAAAGGGAAAAGAAGAAATAAAACTATCCCTTTTTGCACATCACATGATCCTATATTTAAAAGACTGTAAGCTACTAAATCTAATCCTCATCTTTGGTAAAGTAGCAGGTTATAAAATGAACCCACAAAAAGCAATACTTTCTATAGGTCAATAATGAGAAGAACAATACTGAAACCAGGAAAGAAAACCCTCTGTAATAGTCTTATTAACTTAACCAAATTAACCAATAGACTAATTAACTAAACCAAAGATGGGAAAGACCTCTATTGTAGAAACTTCAGAATTTGAAAAAGGAAATTAAAGAAGATTTAAGGAAATGGAAAGACCTTCAGTGTTCCTGGATTGGAAGAATTAACATCATAAAAATAGCAATACTGCCCAAAGCAATTTACAAATTCAATGCAATGTCCATTGAAATCCTAACAACGTTCTTCAATGAAATAGAGAAAGCAATTCAAAACTTCATAAGGAATAACAAAGACCCTGAATATCAAAAGCAATCTTTTAGCAGGAAGAACAGTTAAAAGACTATCAATAGCAAGCTTGAAACTCTATTACAAAACCATAGTAATAAAAACAGCTTGGTACTGTACAAGAATGTACACAAAATGGATTCTAGCTACCTATCAGAAAGAATGATATTGTACTGTTATACCAAAATTCGGGGACCCCCAGAAGACCACCAGAGACCACGATCAATGTAAGCAACAAAGAGCCGGTTTATTGCAAGCTCGAGCTTGGTCCTCGGCGCACGGTAACTGGTGACGCTAAGAGGCCCTGAGCATAGAATCAGGGCCGTTTTTATAGTATTGAACAAACAACTTTAAGGAACTTTTACATAAGAAATTACATGATTGGTTAACATTTACATTTAAAGCAAGCTAAACTGGGCAAATAATGATTGGTCAATCTTTACAGAAAAAATGTCCTTGGTCCATAGCTTGATGGAAAAAGGTTATGAGTCACACCCAGACCAAGAGAATGCATGGCATGTCTCGCCCCGGGCTCTGAAGAATGGGTTGGTTAGAAACTCTTATTAGTCCTAGGTGGGTGGGGGGCAACACCACTTGGGGGCTAACACCTGCCTTAAGCAAATGCCATCTATGGCTCCAAGAATTGTGCATGGCTTTTTGTCATAAATTCCTAGCATTGGTGCTAAAACGGATCACGAGTCAAGTTGCAGAACTGAGATGGAGTGTTAAACAAAAATGGAGTTGCTTAGGTTTCTTAAAACATTATATTTCTTCCCTAGGGCCTTACTGCCCCGGCCTCCGGGAAGGGCGTTGCAGCTTTGGGGATGATTCTGAGGACTTTGCGCCCTTGGTCAAGGCTTTAAACCCTTTGAAGTCTTTTACTAAGCAACTCTAGGCTCCCAGGCTGACATTCCACTACTAAATAACTAAAACCAGTCACAGTTAAAATCATACAAAAACCATACAATCATCTAGCACAAAGCAATTCATACAGAAGCAAAAATGGCTGTTAGGTGCTGTCTTTACATGATTTTTACATTCTTCAGTACAATTCATAAAGAAATGGAAAGTCTGGGAAAAAATATTAAGTAAAGTAAGCCAGACCCAAAGAAACAGGTTGTCTAGTTTGCCTTATTTGTGGCAGTTAGAATGTACCTATAAATCAAATCTACAAGTAAACACACTGAGTGTTAAGCAAGAGGTTACAAATGAATTAACTGAAGTGTAATAGACCCTATGGAAAACATAAAGCACAAGAAATAAGTGCCAGGAAATGGGTACTTGTAAAAGGGAGAGTGGGATAGAAGAGAGGTAGAAGAAGGAAGAGAGAAGGAGTAAGAATGCAGGCAAGAATTCATTATATTTACTACAGAATTGAGAAATATAAGGGAAAGGTAGGTCAAAGAAGGGTGAAAATGTTGAAGTGATGACAGATTGAGACGCATTGTACACATAAACTTTTGTTAAATGGTAAAAAGATTCAATGCATAACCTAAAATTAAGATAAGTAAAGAAAAAGGTGGGTTGGCAGGGGTGGGTGACATTGCTCAGGATGCTCTATATTCATAAACTGCTTCAAGGAATAACTCTTTAAAGATAAGAAAATACTTTTTAGACATAATTCTAAAATTAACCTGTAACAATGGTATTTGTTGTAGATTTTTGGAAGGTTCCTTTTATCAAGCTAAGAAACTTCATTCCTTCTTGCAACTTATTAAGAAAATTTCCTCATACTAGCTTGAACTTCATCAAATTCTTTTTGTTAATTTGTTGGAATTGTTATGAAATTTTTCTCTTTTAAAAAGTTATTGTCAGGGACTGGGAAGGTGGCTCAGTGGTAGAGCGCTTGCCTTGCATGCATGAGGCCCTGGGTTCGATTCCTCAGCACCACATAAGCAGAAAAAGCCAGAAGTGACACTGTGGCTCAAGTGGTAGAGCACTAGCCTTGAGCTGAAGAGCTGAGGGACAGCACCCAGGCCCCGAGTTCAGGGCCCACAACCAGCAAAAAGAAACAAAAAAGTTACTGTTACCAGTTGCTCACATCTGTAATCCTAGCTACTCAGGAGGACGAGATCAGAGAATCACAGTTCAAAGTCAGCCCGGACAAGAAAGTCCATGAGACTCTTACCTCCAATAAAGCACTAGGAAAGCAGAAGTGGCGCTGTGACTCAAGTGATAGAGTGCTAGCCTTGAGCTGAAGAGCTGAGGGACAGTGCTCAGGCCCAGAGTTCAAGCCCCATGACTGACACATAAGAAAGCAAGCAAGCAAGCAAGCAAGCAAGAAAGAAAGAAAGAAAGAAAAAGAGAAAAAAAGTTACTGTGTTCAAATATTATGTGTTCTGTTGCAATGATCAATTTCATTGAAGTTAAAAACTCCTCCTATTAATTAAAGCTTTCTTTATCACAATGTTTTGACATACACTACTGAATTTATCAGACTTATTTATAATTTTCTGTTTACATTTTTAAATCAAATTGGCATATATATATATATATATGTATATTATTGTGCTTGATTGGTTTTGTGACAGGAAATTAGTAGTTTTTCAATTTTATTCAAAAATTTTCCTTCTTTTGATATTTTCTGAAAGTGTTAATTACTTTTTTGATAAAAATCACCTGAGTATCACCTAGGCCTAATGAAGCTGAGGGTCTAAAAGTCTTACTACCAATTCATATATCTACTAATTAACTATTCTTTAGTCAGTAATGAAGTAATGAAAAACCTTACTTTCCTTTGAAAATACCTATACATTTATTATTCTAAACCCATTCAACAGTATTATTTTGATCTAAAATTGCAATAACATCCCCATTTGAATGATTAGTGTTGTTCATGTTCATAATTGTTTTTTTGCATTATTATTTTTATCAGTTATTAATCTTTCACAAAACAAACTTTTGGTTTGACTGATGGTTATTTTTGGTCTTTCATTCTAATTTATTTTCTATACTTACATAACTTTCTTTTGTTTAGTCTACTTTCCCCTAACTCTTGTATTGTAAATTAGATCTCTTCCTCTCAAATATGGGTACTAAATGCTTCACATTTGCTTAATATTACTTTATCTGAACCTCAAAAACTTTCACTATCCTTGCGCTCTCAATGGGTTCACTTTTCTGAATTCTAAATTGAATTTTCTCTGACTCATGAATTACAAGTTTATAGTTTTCCTTAATTTCCAAATGTATAGGAAAAGATTTCTGTCTCTTTCCTTCCCCTCCCCTTCCTTCCTCCTTCTCTCTCTTTTACTCCCTTTTCCATTTTCTCAATTTTATTTAATATGATATCTGAAGGATTTTTTAAATATTTGTGGCCTAGTGTGTGACTAATTTTCATAAAAGTTCTGTGTGGACTTTCAAGAAAATACATTTTATATGCAAAATGCTAGATTTCATATATATATGACCCATTGCTACATGGTACATCAAACCTGATAATTGAATCAGAATATGTGAACATTCTGTAATTTCCTTGCATGCAAAATGTTAGATTCCATATATATACATGACCCATTAACCACATGGTCCATCAAACCTGATAATTGAATAAGAATGTTAAAACTGATGTGATTTTCCTAAATGGTACCAGTTTGAAGTTTTAATGCATTAAAATTTTGTATGTTGTGATATTTGTCATATACGACTTGTAATTCTGCTGATTTTGTGGCTATGGGTCACTTCTAAGCATCCAAATTACTTCCTTTTAGTGTTGGGAATTACACGAACATTGTCTGTTTTTTCCTGGGAACTAAACTACGCATTTGGGATCATTAAATGTTTTATCTAATTTTCTAAGTAGTTGTACCAAAATGCCTGATTTTCTTCATTTGCTCTATCAGCAGAAGCAGATACCTACTCATTTTACTAAAGGAAGGAAATAGAGGACAGTAGACATTCTGAAAGATGGATAGATTGTGTGTGTGTGTGTGTGTGTGTGTGTGTGTGTGTGTGTGTGTGTGTGTGTGTGCGTGCGCGCGTGTGTCCTTTATCTAGGCATTTTAAATTTTTCATAACAACCACCTATGGTGAGGAAGAACTAACTGAAAATTGAGAACTTCCTCCTTCCACACACATAATGTTTCCTCGTATAGCCTGGAAGAGAAAGCCAACACAACATGGCACTGGTGGGGGGTGAAATTTCTATTACCCAAAAGAGCAACTCAACGGCAGGCAAAGTGTTTTGATATAGCACATGCCGTGGTCCATCTCCTGTACCTTCTAAACTAATTAGTTCATATGTGAGGCTTTCAATAAAAGGACACTCTTAGGGTTTCTGCTGGGTTTTTCTTTTCATGTGTACTAATTATTATACCTACAATCACATAATCAACCTCTTGGTTGCAAGGAAAAACAAGGGTGTGAGTGGTTAATTGCAAATGCAAGTGGCCTATTACTTGTGCAATCAACAGACCTCCAGCAATCTAAGTACGGTGCCCAGTTGAAGTGTAAGTGCAAGGGGCAGAAGCTGTTCTTTGAAAACTGACTTTACAAATATGCTTGTGATTTTGTTCAAACTCTTCAAGCCTTTGCAATTAACTTTAAATGACTCAAACAATAACAAAAAAAAAACACCTGTTACAAAAAAAAGACCACTATCAATGACCCACTTAAATGAGTTCATTCTTTATACTTTCCAACCTGTATGTATCATAGTGGGCCCACCAATCCAGAAGCTTTCAGATGAAAATGAACTGATAATAGAAAAAGTTGGGGTTTTTTTTTAGCCAGTTGTAATATTTTAATGCTATAGTGCAATTCAATTACATCCTTCAGGCAGAAGAGCTGTTTTTAATGTTATTTGCTAAATTTATCATGCCAAATCTAAAATGGATAACAGTAGCTAGTCATAAACACTGAGCTAATGGTGTTCTTTCCACTCTAAATCTAATGAGGCTCAAACCCTCACAATGGAAAATAATTTAACAATATTTACTTAGATGATGAGCCTAGTTCTCTGCCCCATATGGTGATGTACAGAACCGCTGAACAGTAGACATTTTCCAGATGGATTTTCAATTCCCCACCCCATTCATTCCAATAGTAAAACCAAGAGAGGGAGGGGGAAAAGCTAGCTTCTTTTTTTAAAATTACTTAGCTTCACTGAGTGCATTCTATCTTCTTTATTGGCTGGCTATAGAAAATAACTTTTTAAAAAGAGAACATACTATATGATACTATTAAACAAGATTCAAAAATTAGTGCATCTGACCAAAATCAGTGATCTCAACATTGGCAGATCCAAAACTGTCCCATATGACATTGAGAAAGGATTAATCTTCATGAAGTCCCAGTTTCTCCAGCTGTAAAATGAGACTCATAATCCATAGCCTAATTCCTGTGAAAAGGTGAAGGTTTTGTACACTAAAGCTATTAAAAAATGAAATACTTAGATAGATAGATAGATAGATAGATATATTTATAATGTGGCATGATTTAACGTTGAAATGAACCATGAATTGTTGTGAATCCATTCTGGTTAGACTTTCAACACAAAAATTTATATTGAGCTTTTGGCCAATGACTGGCTTTCACTCTGGTTAATTATTTAAGTAGTCTATGTGAAGGGTCCTCTTCTAAGTAGTTTTGGGGTTTCTCTGTTTCAATTGAACACTAAAGACTAGCTTCCTGAACCCCGAAAACTTGACCCATAATCACATAATCTTCTTTTTCCCTCAAATTTCTAGTTCAGGGGCTGGGAAGGTGGCTCAGTGGTAGAGCACTTGCCTTGCATGCCTGAGGCCCTGGGTTCGATCCCTCAGCTCCACATAAGCAAAAAGAAAAAAGCCGGAAGTGGCACTGTGTCTCAAGTGGTAGAGCGCTAGCCTTGAGATGAAGAGCTGAGGGACAGCGCCCAGGCCTAGAGTTCAGGCCCCACGATCGGACTCAAAAAAAAAAAAAAAATTTCTAGTTCAGTTCTGTTTCATTTAGAGGACAGTGGCCTACACAGGCCCAAAAGAATTAAGTAGTCTGTCAAATAGTGACTTTTCTTCTTTTAGTAGGAAGAAATCTTTAATTTCTTAGAAATCTTACAAATATTTGATTTCATATTATTCTTTAAGTTTCAAGAAATCAAATCGGTCTAGATGATTATGACTAGTAGCTTTAATCTTGCTCGTAAGGCTCAGTGTTGAAAAGAAGTTTCTGATTAAGATAAATTTCACTTTATGTCTTCAATTTTCTGTCCTTTCTGAGGACCTCTTCTACCTATACAACCATACACATTAAATCCTTTAGGGCCTAGTGTTAGAAACAAACAAGATCCCATGATAAATTAAGTTATGTAGTAAAGAGTTGATGTCTTTTCAAGGGTATTTTTGAGCTAGTCACCAAATGTTTTCTCCCTAGCAAACAGCTGGTGAAAATGCACATCATGTGTACATACAGCCTTTGGGAAATCATACAATGTGAGACAAAAAAGAATATGATGTATTCGTTTCCACATTTTCATCTCTCTATTCTACTTTTAGCTCTTCAATCTTAGCTCATAAACATCCCAGCATGATAAAAGTCTGACTTTTGAACCTTTATTAAGTAATGTACTAAATCAGGAATCCTGTCTAGCTTTCTGCAAAAATTCAGGTTCCGATAAACTGTAAAGTTTACGGCGGTTAATCCTGTGCCTTTGTCCTTAGATATTTCTATAGAGATTTTCCTTGTACTTATGGGGAAATCACCAATTTTACTGTGTTGACTACCAGATCATCAAATGACAGAATCATTTTCTAAACATTTTGGCTATTCGCCCCCCAAAAAACTCACTCACTTTCTATATAATAGCATGGTACCTCAAGGGAAGAAGAAAGCAAAGGAATTATTTTGTATGTTTCAAGGAAGGTAGAGACCATATTCCCTGGACCATACTATTTCTCTGATTTGCTCTGTGGACACAGCTCTGAGCTGGGAGATTAATTACCCAGAGTGTGAAAACTGCAAGGAAGAAGAGTCCTTCTTCTCAAGGAAGGACTATCTCCAAGGGCAGAAGATGAAGTTGCACACACTCTTGAGTCATTAAGCAACAGGTCTTTTGCAAAGATATCTGGGAAAGATATGTTCTATGAGGCTGTGGGTGGTGGCATTTAGCCTGATGAGATTAAAAACATGGCCTCTACCCAGGGAAGTCCATGCACAGGCAGACTAGAAACAAAAAGAGAAGAGGTCAAGGCACCTTAACCTAAAGTCTGAAATTCATTTTTCCTTTTTACTGTTTTATTTTTAATTAGCATACGTTTATCATATGAGGGAGTTGCATTTTGATATTTTCATCTATAAGACTTAGAACAAATCCCACCACCACCACATGGAAAGGCAGGAACATGACTAGGAACGTGCCACAGTAGCAAGTATGAGAATTATACAAGGGGAGTAGACAGAAGTCATTAACCAAGGAATCAGTTATACTGGAGTTTGATTTAAAGATGGGCTTCATTAGATGCAAGGGATTGTTACCTTAAAGGTTCCTAAAAATTCTCCTTGAGTTTCTCTCTTTCTCCAAATCTTCTCTCTTGTCAATAGCTGTCTTAATTACTGTCCTCTCAAACTCTAGCCAAATATAGTTCCCTTTTCTCTAGCTACTTGTCTACTTCTCTTCTGGGCAATGAGACTTGCTCATATTTCCCTGGTGCATATTTCCCATGCTTCTCTAGTAAATCAAGATTAATTCAATTAAAACTCAATGCATCCCATCTATATCCTGATGAATCACAGTACTTGCAAAACAAACGTTTGTGGTAACTTGAACTACTTCACAAAACATAATGTAAATGCGTTGATCAAAACCTATTGTCTCTCTTGCCTGGTGCTGGTGGCTCACACCTATAGCTCTAGCTATTCAGGAGGCTGAGATTTGAGGATTGTGGGTCAAAGCCAGCCTGGGGAGCAAAGTATATGAGATTCTTATTTCTAAATTAACCACCAGAAAACAGAAGTGGGACTGTAGCTCAAAGTGATAGAGCACAAGCCTTGAACAAAGAAAGCTCAGGAACAACACCCAGGCCATGAGTTAGAGCCTTAGGATTGGTACACACACAAAACAAAAAACAAAACAACAACAACAAAACCCAAAGCCCTACTTTCAGGAGCCTCAACTTATCCTGCTACGGAACATCTTTAAAAAAAGAATCTCATTTATTCATTCACTATCTCAAAAAATTCATTTGACAAATGTTAATTAACATATTTTTGTAGAACTCTCTTTGATGGTGGATAAAATGACTAAGACATGGGTCTCATCATTCAAAAGTTACGGTCCTTTGGAGAAACAGATACTTGATTACCTTCTACCTTTATGCCATACAAGCAAGTACAGAAGCATATATAGGTATAGGAGAAAGGGAAATGATTTGTTTGAATAGAAAGAGAATGTTTCAAAGCAAAATGTGCAGTTAAGTTGACTATTAGGAATTGAATAGAATTCTGTCAAGCAGATAAGGGAATAAATGAGTCATGTCAAATAACCATTATCAAGTTCATGTGTGTCAGACTCTATGATAATCTTTTTTCATTGATCACGTTAGTTAACCCCCACAATGGCCTCCAGGAGAAGGTAATTTTATCTCCATCTAACAGATAATAAGACAGTGAGAAACACACCAAAGAAGATGGCCAAAACCATGCATGCAAGGTGCTCTGTATGAAAAAGCAAAGGAAAATTAAGGAAATAAGAGACATATGTGTCTAGGATATAATAGTGTATAATTTCAATGGGAAAGGCAAGAAAGGGAGATAAGAACTATATACAGGGGGAAAAACCTACATCTTGAGTTTGAAATAATTCTATTAGGCTGCAGAAACAACTGGGAGAATTTTCCTCTTCTCCACTATGTCTATGACATAAAGAATAGATGCTGGTTATTTTTTCCTCCACAGACTCTGTTCTTCTTACAATTTGTTCTTCTACTTGCCAGGGTTGATGGGAGAACTGAAACATGGAGAGTCTTCCTCTCTTGGCACACATGCTTGAATTGAGCTACAATAGTCATACTCTGGATTTATAAAACTCTGATAAGAAAGAATTCTAGTCCTAGGAATCGTTTAGCAGCAGGAAAAGTTCCCACTGCTTACAGCCTCTTTAAAAGAAAACATTTTGCTGGTGCATATCAATTGTATAAAGTAATGAATTGCACTGAGGTGCATTCAGACACACATTACATGTTCATTGAGCATACCCACCCCAGTGCCATCTCTTAGCTTCCTTCTAAATCCCATTTCTTTTCCCTAATAGTCCTAGTCGTATCTCATGTCTTGCTTATTTATTTTCTTATGTGTTTCTAGATTCCACTCATGGGCTTATATCCCCTACATGAAAAAAAAATCAAGAAAATGTGATCTATCTATCTATCTATCTATCAGAATTCTATGTCTCCATCAGAAAGAATGACATTGCCCCATTTGTTAGGAAATGGAAAGACTTGGAAAAAATTATATTAAGTGGAGTAAGCCAGGCCCAAAGAAACGTAGGTCCCATGGTTTCCCAATTTTCAATAACCTAGTATATGTCTAGGATAATCTTACCAGACAAGCAGAAAAGCTCAAAAGCTATGTGCATATGACCATAGAAGATGATGCTAAGCGAAATGTACCCCAAGATAGGGACACAAGCGGTTTTATCTTTGTTGCTGTTGTTGTTAATGTATTTATAATGTACTGTGTGATATTTTTTGTTTCTTTTGTATGTTCTTCCCCCATGGAATAACCCCTATTGTCACTGTATTTGATTCCAGTGCCCTGAATCTTGTATATACATTTCTAATTTGGGGAGGGAAAGGGAAATAACATCATGCTGAAACAAGGATACAAGTTGACCCATTGTAATAATGAAATGTACTATGTTGAACATGAACTTTACAACTTCGGGATGGGGGAGAGGGAGGAGTGGAGAAGGTGGGGAGAAAGGGATAGTAGGGGAAAAACAAGGAGGTAACAATGCTCGGTAAGAAATGTACTCATTACCTTACGTAACTGTAACCTCTCAGTACAGTATCTTTACAATAAAAAAAAAATGTAAAAACTTTGGAATGGGCATCTTATTCTGTTTTGTAATGCTGTAACAAAACATAATAATGAGAATAGATAGAAAAAAGAGGCTTATTCTGGCTCAGCTCATCTATTTGGAAACTGAAAAGCACAAGCTGAAACAGCCACACTTCCTCAGCCTGCAGGCTGCCCAACCACACAGCTGATCACAGGGCATCACATGACATGACACTTTACAAGAGCAGCAGGCAATGAACGAGATGTGTGGGACGTGAGTGCTGATTTCACTTTGTAACAACTTGCACTTCTAATAAACTAGTTAGTCCTGTGAGAGGCCTAACCCATTCTCTTGAGAGGATCATGAATACTTCTAAGAACAGTCCTTTGTGACCTAATTCCTCCTCATCCCCTCTCAATGCCTTTACATCAGGCACCAAACTTCAGACACGTGAGTCTGTGGATGACAAACCATATCCAAACCGTAACAGTAGGGATCCAAGCCATAAGAGTGGTTCAGTTCTTATCCTAAAGATGCCTTGTGGTTCAAAGTTGTTTGAGATAATGCTGAGAAGGCAAGCTCTCCAGGATGCACAGCCTAGCTCAGCTCTTGTTTCAATGTGATTAAAAAATAATAATAATGGTAATCGCTGAGCCAGAGTATATCATCTTCTTAGTGTGCTTTGGCTTCAGATACAAAAGACTTTGCTCGAGGTCAAATGTTTAAATGCTCAGATCCTCAAGCATAGAGTTAATTTTGAGTATTCTGAGGAAATATCATGGACTCTTAATTATCTATAATAGTGAATACTGAATAATGACAAAGCTTCCTTCCTATGACATAGAATGACAAGTGTCGGGAATAACAAAAGACAGACTTTAAGGAGAGAAAGAAAAGTGCACTGGGAATCATGACAGAGATCCCAGAACAGCCAATAACCGCAGATAACCGGAAAGGTTCTGCAGGAAAAAAGTAGGAAATTGCCCACAGCTTCTCTAACAACCAGCTCCCCTGGGGAAGCGAAAGCTGAGGCCGCAGGATAAGCCCCGCTGACCACACTGGAAGCGCAAGGAGCCACAAGCCAAACGTCTCACAAGCTTTCAGTTGGATGAGGGGATTTGGTTGGAACAGTGATCTATCCTGCATGGCAGTCTAGCATTACAGATGAAATGCATTTCGGTGCTCCCCATTTCCCCTGACATCAAGGATTAATCCTAAATCACTGAGCCTGGGCACACACCTCCGCAGTGTGTGAGTAGGAGAGAAAAACAAGAAGCCGTCAAGGGAAGGACATGGGGGGGTTAGATATGGGTTCACTGGGAAGGTTAAGCAGCAAGGGTTTTTCAGGCTGTGAAGAGGCCAGTGGTCAGCAGCTGGCTCCATCCTCTGTGGAGAGTACTGAGCCCCATTACCTGGGCCTAACTGGAGAAACTGAGCATGAGAATGCTCAGCCAGGTGTCTTACTGCTGGATGGGATCTGAAAGCATTGTGTCAAGAAGGGAGAGTTCTGGTCTCCCTTACCTACTCCCCCCCCACACCTTCACACCCCCATCCAGGGCAGATCTCAGGACTTTGCTTGCTCCCCTCGCTTTCTGACACACTAAGATGGACACCTCTTGGTTTTCCACTTATGGAGGTATCAATGAGGGTTCGTGTAGAGTGAGTGGCAACCTGCCCAACCCACAGTCCATAAAGGTCATTGCTAACATCAGCGGCTCTCCACACACGAACAAGGGAGGCCCCTTCTAAAGTGAACTCAACGCTGGAGCTCACAGCTGAGCCTTGAATCTCCTGGCTCTCAGCCCACATAGAGCATCAGCCTGAGCATCAGAAACTGAAAGAGATTCCAGCTATTGATCGAAACCTCTCCACCTGACAAATTAAAATAGTAGTGTACCTCCCCAAATAAAATCTTTTACAATTCTTTTTAAATTTAAGTGGTTTTTAAAAAAAACTTATTTTGCCTTGGCTGAGATTTTAGTATTTTTCCTCTTCAGTTCTCATCTTCTTCCTCATGTATTTTTTTCTTTTTTAATTTACTTTCCCTAGCTACTTCTTACTTTTTCCCCCCTTTCCCTGCAACTCTCCACCATTTCTTTCCTTTATCATTACTACTTTTGCCATTACTCAATAGGGTCTTCTACATTATTTACCATTTCCTTTTCTATGCTTTTTTAAATTTATTTTTAATTTTTATTTTTGCCAGTCCTGGGACTTGAACTCAGGGCCTGAGCACTGTCCCTGAGCTTCTTTTGCTCAAGGCTAGTGCTCTTCCATTTGAGCCACAGCACCACTTCTAGCATTTTCTGTTTATATGGTACTAAGGAATCGAACCCAGGGCTTTATGCATGCTAGGTAAGCACTCTACCAGTAAGCCACCTCTACGTTTTTGTTTATTACTGGTATTGAAGTTGTCAATAATTGATATTCACGGTATTTCAATATACATATATATGTGATTTGTTTTTGTTATTGCCAGTAAAAAAGTTTGTTTTTTCTCCCCTTGACATGGCATTGAGGTTGATGACTAAAAGAAAGCTGCTCATTAGAAGGCCTCCATATAAAACTAGAAGAGATATCTACCACAACATATGTACAAATTGCAATTTAGAAACGTAAGATAATAAGCAAAATGTACCATTAACTCCGCTAAAAGTTCATCACTCTGCAATAACTGAATCTAAAGATATTGAGATGAATAAACTGCTGGGAGAAGAATCCAACAGTCTAGCTTTCAAAATATTCATTTATCTCATTGTGTACGTGTAACTCACACCTGTGATTTTAGCTATTCAGGAGGCTAAGATTAGAGGATTATGGTTTGACACCAGCTGGGACAAGAAAAGTCTGTGAGACTCTTCTCTTCAATTAAGTACCAAAAAAGCAGGACGTAGATCTGTGAGTTAAGTTGTAGAGCACTATATTTGAGCAAGAATGATCAGCGACAGCACCCAGGCCCTGCGTTCAAGCCCCATGTCCAACACCAAATGTTCATTTACCTCAAATGTGATTCAAGTAAACAGATGTACAGAGCAAGAAAGTAATTCGATGCCTGAGTAAGAAATTCAACAAATTGGAAGTTAAGAGTAATAAGCTGGATGAGAAATCTAGTAAAGGGACAGAAATTCTAACAGGAAATGGAAATCTCAGCAAGTAAAGTAGATAAATATCACCAGACAGAAGAAAGAATATCCAGGGTTGAAGATAAAATTGAAGAATTATTACACTCAGATAGCAATAAATTGGTGGGGGGGGGGTAGAGAGGGGAAGGGATGGGAAGGGGAAACAAAGGAGGAGGCTACAATGCTTGATAAGAAATGTACTCACTATCTTGCACATGTAATTGTAACCCTTCCATATGGTATTTTCACAATAATAAAAATAAATAAATAAATACAATTGAATTTATAGGAAAAAGAGCAATCATGACTACAATGTTTCGCATCTCTGGGGCAATAATTAAGTGACTGTATTTAAGGAACCATTGGTAGAAGAAAACAAAGATAAAAATTAAAATCATGGAAAGCCGATTCAACAAAATCATAGAATCATTCATAAATCTAGGGAAAGAAAAAGTTCAGTAAGCATTTAGAGCTCAAAACAGAGATGTCATGGTATACCTCTTCATGTCATATTGTAGTTAACCTGTTAAGAGTACAGAAAAAATAAAGAATACTGAAAGCTACAAGAGAGGAATGTCAAGCTACATGCATGGCTCAGTCTATCGGCATGACAACAAACCTCTCAGCCAAGACTCCAATGGCCAGGAGAGCATTTCAAATCCCAAAACAAAATATTTGCCAACAAAGACTACTATATCCAACAAAAATTTCCTTTAAAATCAAAGAAGAGATAAAGGTCTTCCATGATAAACATAAGCAAAAGCAATTCAAGATCATTTAATCAGCTTTAGAGAAGATATTTAGGGACATATAACATACAACACAAAAAGAAAGATATACACAGGCTTGGGAGCTCATAAAGCCTAATCTCATGAGCAAAATAAATGGACAAATAAAAAGTAGGAAGTATGAAATATATTAACAATATGCTAATATGATTAATTATAATTAAATACTATTAATGAAGTAAATCCATAAATCCCTAATGTAAATGGTCTTAACTCTCCAATTAAAAGATACATACTGCCTGGACTGAAAAACAAGATTTAATTATTTGCTCTCTGCAAGAAATTCAGCATACTGGCAAAGATACACACAGACTCAAAGTGAAAAGCTGGAAAATGATATTCCAAGTAAGTGAAATCTGAACTCAAACATGATACATGTAAATCTGACAGAATTCAAGCCAAAGTTACTCAGAAGACATAAAGTCATTACTTATTAATTAAGAGAACAATTCATCAAAAAGACAGACTTGTAAATATACATGCACAAAAAATTGATCCAACCAATTTTATTTTAAAAGCCACTACTGAATATAAAGAGAAAGACAGCTCCATATAAAGTAATAAAAAGTGATTTCAATAGTACACTCACATCCATCAACAAAGAAACTTTGGAATTAAAAAACTGGATTTTTATAGATATCTACACACTATTCCACCTAATAGCTTCAGAATAAACATTCTTCTCAAAACTCTGAGGAAATTTCTCCAAAACACATCACATTTCTGACCAAGCATTAAAAGAAATTACAGAAAATATAAAAACATATAGAGAGTGAATGATCAGGATGCCACAGAGGATATTAAAGAAAAAGTAATTTTCTAGAAAAAAGTATAGTTACTTCTGTAACTGTAATCCCTCTGTACATCACTTTGACAATAATTTTTTTTAAAAACTAACATAATCAAGTACCTACCTCAAGTCCTTAGAGAATAAAACAAGCAAAACCCAAAATTAGTAGATAAAAAGAAATAACAAACACTAAAGGAAAACTTAATGAAATAGAAATTACAAATTAATAAGTAAACAGTTGGTTCCTTGAAAGATAAACAAGATTGGCAAAGTCTTAGCTAGGTTGTTCAAATAAGATAATAAGATAAGTCAAAAATTAATAAATTACGAGGGTATCACTAAGTAATATTTTTAAATTTATATTTTAATTGGAAAATATTTGATGTATGTATAAATTTCTAGACATATATGACCTACCAAGATGAATCAAGAACATAGTTCTAAATCAAGAGATATGTTTGTAATGAGAATAATTCAATAAATAAAGCCCAGAAAGAAAGACAGATTCACTATTAAATTCTACCATACCTTTAAGAATTACCTTTAATCAGCACCAAAATGACTCAAACTATTCCATGTATAGAAAGAAAGGATTCTTCTAAATTGATTAAGCCTATATTACTCTCCTATCTAAGAGCATAATAAATAAAAGAAAACTATAGACCAATTTTCGTGAAGCGCATAGATACAAAAATCCTCAACAAAATACTTGCAAACTTAATTCAACAACTCTTTGAAAAAAACATACACTGTGATAGACTTGGTTTCACACCAAGAACCTAAAAATAGTTCAACTTTTGCAATTTAGTAAAGATATTACAATGCATAAAGAAATAAACAAAATCCAGCATATAAAGAAAATTGAGAGCAAAAAAGAAAACCCCTCAAATGTGCAACTCAATAGCTGCAGAATATTTTTTCATAAAAAATCCCTGAAGAAATTAGGAACAAAAGTCTGTACTTCAACATAACAAAAGCTATTTACAACAAATTGATAACCAAAATTATACTAAATAAAAAATCTGAAAGCACATCTGTAAAATCAAGAATAAGCCAAGGGTGTCCATTCTCTGCATGCCTATGTAATAAAAAGCTTTAATACTTGCCCAGAACATTAAGGACAGATGAAGAAATATAAGAGGTACAAATAGATCTTTCCTGATTGCTAATAATAATATCCTAAACTTAGAATATCCTAGACTCTTTACAAAAATCCCTGTTAGCTCTGATAATGCACTTTTAGTAAAATGACATGATACAAAACAACATACAAAAATCAATAATTGTTCTATATACCAATAATGAATAAGAAAGAAATCACAAAACCAATCCTTTGCATAATAGCCTCAAAAGATAAAACAGCTTGGCATAAATTTTGCTAAAAAGGTAAGAAACCTCTGCAATGAAAACCATAAAAGAAATTGAAGAAGACACTAGAAGATGTTAAGACCTCCCATGTTCACAAATCAGCAGAATTAATATTGTGAAAATGACTATATTGCCAAAAGCAATATACATATTCAATGTAGTTTCCAGCAAAATTCCAAGGACATTCTTTACAGAAATAGAAAAACAATCATAGAATTCATCTGGAAAAAAATTCCAAACAGCCAAAGCAATACAGAGTACAATGTATAGTGACTTGAGACATCACAACACAGGACTTCAAACTACTATGGGACCATAGTAACAAAAACAGCATGGTTCTGGCACAAAAACAGCCATGGAGACCACTGGACTATAATAGAGAATACAAAAATAAACCTATGCAGCTACAGCCATTTGATAGACTATAGCCATTTTTCTTGGCAAAGATAAAGACATATATAGAAGAAAGACAGCCCTTTCAACAAATGGTGTTGCAAAAACTGGACGTTCATAATCAGACAATAAAAACTGAACCTGTCTCTTGCCTTGTACTACAATAAGTTCATATTAGAAAAAGACCTAATTAGGAGACCTTAACTTTTGAAACTACTACAATGAGAAAACATAGGAAGTACACTGAAACATATAGGTATTGACATATGAAAGTACTTCCTGAATAAAACCCCCATAGCTCCAATAAAGGCAAGGATTGACAAATGAGATTGCATCCAACTAAAAAGCATCTGCACAGCAGAGGAAACAGTCACTAGATGGAGAGACATTCTACAAAATGGGAGGAAATATCAGCTCTTCATCTGACAGGTGATTAATACCACTATTTTTTAGAGGTCAAAACAATTAAAAACCAGAATAACAAATAACTATGTAAATGAAAGAATCACACAGCTCTCAAAAGTAATCAAACAGCTAATAAATGTCTGAGAAATTGTTCAACATCCTTAGTCCTAAAAGGGAAGCAAATCAAACCAACACTGAGAATCCAACATAGCACAGTCAGAGCTGATGTTCTCAAAGAAACAAATAACAAATGCTGATGAAGATGTGGAGGGAGGGAGGAATAAATCTATGTTATTGGTGGAAATGTTAATTAGTCTAGCGATTGTAGAAATCAATATGGGGTTTCTTCAAAAAAACTAAGAATAGAACTACCATATACTCAGGAATGAAAATCTGCATTTTATTGCAGCACTATTCACACTTGCCAAGTTACAGAATATGCCGTGGTGCCCATCACTGAAAGATTGTATCAAGAAAATGTGATTCACACGCACATACACACAGTGGATAATTATTCAGCTGTAAAGAAGAATGAAACTATGTCATTGGCAGGAACATGAATGGAACTAGGGATCACTATGTTAAACAAAATAAGCCAGATTCAAAAAGACGAACCTGGAATGTTTTCTCTCATGGGCAGAATCAAGAGGGTTTTTATGGGGTTGTTTTGGGTTTTTGTTTGTTTGTTTGTTTTTGGCCAGTTAAGGTGCTTACGAGACACAGCATCATTTCTGGTTTTCTGGTGGTTAATTGGAGATAAGTCTCATGGGCTTTGCTGCCTGGGCTGTCTTTAAACCGTGATCGTCAGATCTTAGCTTCCTGAGTAACCAGGATTACAGGAATGAGCTACCAGTGGTTGGCTCAGAGTCAAAAGATTTTTTTTTTAAGACATGAAGGTAGAAGAGATAGTATTTGAGAAAAGGAAGGAAACTAGTGAGAGAGAGAAAGTGACAGGACAGGGCTGCGGGGATATGAAAATTATCAAAATACATTATATGAGTTTGTTTGAAAATGTCACCATGAAACCCATTGTTTTGTATAATAAATAAATGCTAACAATAGGACCAAAAAAAAAGAAAAAGAGAATGAATAATTTTCCATTTATAAATTCAGTCTCTGAAAGCTTTTCTTCAAAAAGACTAGTGGAACAATATACATACCAACTGCAATGTAGGTAGTATGAAATAAAAGTAAGTACATAGAACAGGGAAAATAAAATGAACAGAAGTGACCACACTGCCTGGCAGAAGGTACAATGGGGCAAGGCAGTCAATGTACTCTGAGAATTCAAAGAAGACAGTACCTCTCTTCATTGATCTCTTTTTTTTTTCAAACTTAGTTATAGATAGAAAAACTGAGTTCTACTTGGATATTGCTGCTCCTTTCTCTCCAAAGGTGTTATTTGTAAAAGGTAAAGCAAATGAAATAAATAATATAAAAATGAAAGTTGAGAATTGACTGTCTTCTTTCTAGACGCTAACATCCCAGTATCTCTGTATTTATGCACAATTTGTATTAGCCTTGTGTTTGTTCCATCAGCTAAAGTAGAGCCCATCCTAGAGCAAAAAATTGTAAAAATAAGAGAATCCCTGTAGGCAAACAAATGTGCTTGTACTAGATGCAGGGCACTGGAATCAAATACAGTGAAAACAGGGGAAGAACACACAAAAGAAATTAAAAAATCACAAAGTACATTATAAGTTCATTAAAAGCAACAGCAACAAAGATAAAACCTCGTGTCACTTAGCATCATCTTATATGATCATGTGTACATAGCTTTGAACCTTTTCTGCTTTCCTGGTAAGATTATCCTAGACATATACTAGTTGTTGCAAATAAGGGAAACCATGGGACCTATGTTCCTTTGGGCCTGGCTTACTTCACTTAATTTTTTCCAAGTCTTTCCATTTCCTAACAAATGGGGTGGTGTCATTCTTTCTGATGGAGGCATAGAATTCCATTATATATATATATATATATAATATTTTTTTCTTGATCCATTCATCTACTGAGGAGCATCTAGGTTGGTTTCATATCTTAGCTATGGTGAATAATGCTGCAATAAACATAGTTGTGCTGGTAGCTTTAGTATAGCCTTATATTTGATTCCAGTGCCCTGTATCCGGTATATACATTTTTCTAATTTGGGGAAGGAAAGGGAAATAACAAAATACTGAAACAAGGATACAGGCAAACTCATTATAACAATGAGATGTACTAGACACTATGTTGAAAACGAACTTTACAACTTGGTGGGGGGGAGGGACAAGTTGGGGGGGAGGTGGGGAAGAAAGGGATGGTAGGGGAAAAACAAAGGAGGGGATAACAATGCTCGATAGGAAATGTACTCATTACTTAACTCATGTAACTGTAACCCCTCTCTACAGTACCTTTACAATAAATAAATAAATAAATAAATAAATTTTAAAAGATGCAGAGCAGTTCCTTAAATTG
This sequence comes from Dipodomys spectabilis, assembly GCF_019054845.1. Lineage (NCBI taxonomy): Eukaryota > Metazoa > Chordata > Mammalia > Rodentia > Heteromyidae > Dipodomys > Dipodomys spectabilis. The sequence continues at coordinate 10,629,973 of NW_024870728.1, forward strand.
GGCTAATTAGCACTGTAATTAGGTCACTCACATGATGACTAAAATGAAGTCAGAATAACCCAAGAATCACAATAAAAAAAAAAGATTTCTTAAATGCTAGTAATTTAAAAGCATAATTCTGTATATTACAAAAAAAGAAATAAAAAGATTAAATAAAAGAGGATTAAAAAACAAATGTGCTTTTTAAATATATATCTCAGTTATAACATGCTTGCCTCGTTTTCTGTTCTGTTCTTCTTCTCCTTGAGTCTTGCCCCAAATCACATGGTTATTGAGTTGCAAAGCCAAGTCCAATTTTGTCTGATTCTGCATCTAATGCATTCTCATCCAGATTGAATTCTCATCATGAACTCCCAAGAAAAAGTGAATTCTGACTAAATTAGTGTGTTTCTAAGAATAATGATCCAAAGCATTGGCCATTTCCTTGTGAGTTTTTCTTTTAACTTGTATATTCTACTTTTTACCTAAGAAAAGGAAGTTAACTACAAGTAGGTAATCAAAATAAGCATTTCATCTGCTCATCAATATATTACCTTTATTCATTTAATTCTTTATTAGAGTATTGCCTGCTAATTATCCATTCATTCAATATAAATTTCTTGGGACACTTATCAACCAGACATTGCTTGCAGCTAACTATATATTGTGAACAAGATAGCCTTGTCCTCTGTAGTCTTGAAGGCTACAATGAAACAAAACCCAGTGCCTTCTAGAAAATTTCCCTTCCTTGGCCCATCCTGCAGATTACCAGCTCCCAATATTAAAATGACTGGTAATTTGATAAAGAAGCACAATTCTTATTCTTTAAGAATTGTATCTGTTAGGCTATTGTGTTAACAATCATGCCACATTAACCATGATAATAATAAGAAGCCCACTGTTGGAAAAAAGGGAATATTTGCCAGGCACAAGCAGTACATGCTTCTCAAGATCTCAGGCTGAGATTTGAGAATTGCAATTTGAAGCCAGCCCATCAAGAAAGTCCATGAGACGTATCTTCAATAAACCAGCAAAAATCTGCAAGTGGAGGTATAGTTCAAGTAGTAGGCCAATAGCCTTGAACAAAATATCTTAAGGACAGTACCCAGGCCCTGAGTTCAAGTCCCAGCACTGCAACACCAGAAAGAAAGAAGGAGAGAGAGAGAAAACTAAATTTAAATCTTGTCTCCACCACATTTAACACTAGAAATTTATATTAACTTTTTATAAGTCCAAATTATTTCATACAAAATAGGGGAAAGAATAGATTTAGGTTCAATATGTTTCAATAGTCTTTGAGCACTTAAAATGTTTTGGAATTCTACAAGGTATTTTCACATTTTTTATGTAAATGTCATTCTCATAATGAGCAAACCGAAGGCAATGGGTGTTAATTTGAAATAAAGAAGTTTCTAGCTACTAATTGGCATAGATTTGGTTTGAATACAGGTGTTCTGATTCTACTTCAAGACCACAACAAAAGACTCTTCAAGATAAAAAAAATCCATTTATGTAATCTTTTCTGTTTAATTTCACTTCTCATCTACTCAGAGCCAATTCCTTAGCTAAAATTGACTAGTTATTCCTAAAATATACTTGGTTTATGTAGACCCCTTATGCACAGACCCTAACAAAGAGGACCGACCCTCTCTTGCATTCTTTACTGCTGAGAGATTTCTATCTTTTTTCTCATAAGAGCTAAGATATTTCATAATTCAGCACAACCTAAGTTTCACATTTCAAAAATCTACTATTAATTCCAACATACCCTAGATGTTTGTGATGATGTGTTCAATGTCTCCCTTTGGGCAAACATGACAAAATTCAATGTGATAAACTGATGGTAGATGGTAGTAATAACATTTTTCAGATAAACCTGACAAGAATAAAAGCATGGGGGGGGTGGGTAAAAACACAGGAGGATTCACACCTAAACCCATTTCCTACATTAAAGAGCAGAGCAGAGCATTTAGGGTATAAAAGCTTCATGCCATATCAGACAATTGAATCATTGATAAGGAGGCTTCTCTGTTAGCTCCAGATTTACACTGAAAACTGCACATGCTTGTAACAAATAACAATGCAACCAGGCATGGTGGTACACACCTGTAATCTGAGTATTTGAGAGGCCCAGACAGGAAAATAGATTTCAAGGATAGTAGGTAGTACATGACAAGATGTTGTCATATAGAAATAACATAAAGTAAAATAAACATAATACCATGAAACAAGACAAGTATCCCAAATCATGAAGAGCGAGATTCTGTTGAATCCCATTTCTGTTGTAGTAGTAGTTCCTGGAAGGTCCCAAATTCCTATGATGAAGAAAATCAGATAGAAAGAAGGTAACAGAAGAAGTAGAAGGAAAGTGTTCTACCACAATACCTTTTAGGGCCACTTGTTAGAGTTAACAGAACTGTTTTAAAAGTGCATCTGTCACAAATACATCATTTTTATTGGATCCATATAGGTTGAGAAGAAAGGAGAACCTAGAGATGATGCTACCAGTTATCAGTCTCCTCCTTGATTAGATCCAGCCAGGTGTCTCCTGCAGATTAGATCCAGCCAGGTGTCTCCTGCAGTAGTGAGCCTTGCCATCTGTTGCTTTGTCAGGTCCATCTCCAGCACTGATGGCTCCAAGAAGCACATTTTGATTGTTCAAAACAGCTTAGATCATAGCCACAGGCCCTCCCTTCCCCTAACATTTTCTCCCTAATCCTTCCTTATCTTTAATCCTGAAGCATATAACATATCAATATCTTTCCCTATTAACCAATACTTTATACATGATCCCTCATATACTCCCTGTGAATAGCCACCTAATTATCTGAGGACTATTGGGCTTCTGGAAGATGTCCTGCCATATTCTACCCTTTTAATCCACCTGTATTGTGCACTAAATGAATTAAAATGAATCAAAGGCTGCTCATAAAGGAGACTTAAAGAACACCCACATTTCTGATAAATGTACATTTAGAATCAGTTGCTTTGAGATAGAGCCATACGAGGGTTTACCCAAGGATCCTCTGAGTTACAGAAAAGACGGCACCGGCAAAGCAGAACACATTTGAGAAGGTAGAACAAGATGCCTGCTCCCCATCAGGATGTTCATTCTTGAAAGGAAAGGAGTGTAGAGCTGACTGTGACAAAGCTACCAGATCATTCATTCATTCAAACTCCCTGGAGGCAATGGATGAGAGGCCAAAAATTATAGCAACAAATGTCCCTCTACTTGGAAAAACAAAACAAAACTAAAAACTATCGAGACTGGAGATAAGGTTGGTCTTCCTGTATACTCCTCATCTTTTGTTTCCTCAAATCAATAGACTTAAACTAATTAAGATAAGGTTCAACCACGTATATTCTTAACCTCCTTAGAAAAGGACCTTAGTAGGCTACAAGGATAGTCTCACTTCTGCTCTCAGGAGACTGCCCCTCCCATATGAACTGCAGTCTCATTGGCCATCTTCCTAGTACCACTTTGTTAGGAGTTTATATTTTGTTCCCAGATTGAGCTACATCTGAACAATATATTGACTCAACAAATATCAAGATGGGAAAGTCATACTATATTCTACCTCCCTCCCAGATTACATCAAGCCATACAACGGTGCAGTGACAATAAATAACACATTAGGCAATGGTGAGAAAGACATGTCAGCATGTATTCCACTTATAACATGCAACCCTTGTGTAGTATTCATATCAAGGTTATTGTCATGATAAATATTTTAGTACAAATTTCCAGGGAGAAATTAATATTTAAAGATCAAAGCTCCAAGTAAGTTAAAGTCCAAAGCCATTGAAGTTCAACAGAATTAATCCTTTTACCAAATTAATTCTTTTACCCAAATTTAATTCTTTTACCTAGTTGAGTTAAATCCCAATAAAAATTAAGTTCCTAAGTCCATCCTCTTGCTCCCCTTTCTCTCTCTCTCTACTTTTATGGGTGCAGCTCCATCTGTTCCTCTTGACAGCTACTGCCTGGACTGTCTCTTTCAGTTCAGGGAATGTGATTCACTCCGAGCCTTTGAAGTTATATTAATTCAATGCCAAACACTGGTGATGAGCTTCATATTTTGAAGCATTCAAGGATTGAATAGGACTTGCAAGAAAAAAAATCCCACCTCCATAAACACACATCATACTGGAAGAAAGCCAGTCCCTAACAAACTGGGAGAAAGCCAAGATTTCACAAGGAGCTCCCTTCTGGTGAAGAATATTAAATTTAGTCATACCAGACTATTTCTATTACTTATGCAGCTAAATAGGGTAGCAGTTACCTGCTAGCTTGCGATTCACATTTTTCACTGTGTGCCCTGCATTCCATATTCCTTTAGTTCCTCCTTGGACTGTTTTTTTCCTGGTATTTCTGGAAGCCTGGGCTCTGACTGCAACATCCACCCTCTGGTGACCAGGTAGATTCCATCTCATCAGAGAGGTTACTTTTGTACCTCTTTTATAGTTCTCTTACCTGAGAAATCTACCTACCTAAAACACCGCCCAAGTGAATTTCTGAACTGATGCTCTCTTGCTCCTTGAATGCCTGAGATCTCAAGGGCCTTGTAAATTAGAGGCCCCTTGGCCTACACACTCCTCAAAATGCTGGCTTCCTCTGACTCATCTTTTTAGCTGTCTCTGGCATGATTTTTCAGGATGTATATCCACCTATAAAAACAGAATCTCTTTGAAGCTCACTAACAAGTCCTTTCAATATTTTGCGTTCCCAAATTTGCCAGTCACTCACATGAATTCAAGATTAGCCTCCCAGAACTCTCTCAGTCTTAACTTCTGAATAAAGAACGGAATACAGATCAGCCATCCTCATATTGCCTGGTTCACAACACTCAGGCTCACTATGAACAATTTGAAAAAAATTACAACCTTACCAGTTTGTTGTAGCTCAGTCGCCTTGATCTTCAAATACAGTTAGCATTATTTTAACCCATCAATGCTTACAAGGCCAGTAGAGATTTCTTTCTTCTGTATCAGATATCTATCTTCATTTATATGTGCTAACTAAATCTTTACAAGGATTTAAGGCACAAATACTCTTAACACTTATCTGGGTCGGCTGAAGTTCCTTACATGTTTAGTTGTCCTCATAAACAGAGCTGTATGTGGCCAGGTACCAGTGGCTCATGCCTTTAATCCTAGCTACTCAGGAGGCTGAGATCTGAGGCTCACAGTCAGAAGCCATCAGACAGGAAAGTTTGTGAGATTCCACAAAACTACCACCCACCTCCCAAAAAAAGCCAAAAGTGGAGCTGTGGCTCAAGTGTTAGAATAATACCGTGGAGCAAAAGAAGCTCAGGGACAGCTTCCAGTCCCCAAATTCAAGCCCAAGAACCAGCACCAGAAACAAAACAACTTTATGCTGGTGCGCAAAACTTTTGTAAATTTCTACAATTCACCAGGGTCAAGACTCTCACCTAGGTCTCCATAGTTAATATGTATTTACGTATCTAGAAAAACTAACCTTCTGTTTTCTCAAAACTTCACATATCAGGGCTGGGAAGGTGGCTCAGTGGTAGAGCGCTTGCCTTGCATGCTCGAGGCCCTGGGTTCGATTCCTCAGCACCACATAAGCAAAAAGAAAAAAGCCGGAAGTGGCACTGTGGCTCAAGTGGTAGAGCTCTAGCCTTGAGCTGAAGAGCTGAGAGACAGCGCCCAGGCCCAGAGTTCAGGCCCCACGACCGGACCCCCCAAAACAAAAAAAAAAACTTCACATATCACCAAAGCAAAAGACCTTGCCTTAAGACTTACTTGGTGGCCAAAAGCCATACATCTTGGTCCACCTAAATCTCTGCCACTAGCATAATTTGCCACCCCCCACTCCTCCACTCCCGGCCTTAAATTTCACTCTTTACTTTTTTTATTTTTCAATGTCACTGACCAATTTTTATAACTATTACTGGACAACTTCAACTCCATTTTTCCTGCCAAAAAAAAAAAACCCACAAAAAAATCCTGAAAAAACAAAACAAAACAAAAAAACAGCAGCAGGAAGTCCACAGAGCTATGTAGCACACAGTGCATGCGTTCTGCAGGGAGGCTGGTTTCTAGGAAGAAGTCTGCATCCAACCAGTTGTTCTTCCAAAATTCCCTAGTGAATAGGCTCCTTCCCCACAAAGCCCCACCCCACCCCAGTAATGGGAATGAATTTCCAGGCAGAGAGAAACCAAGAGACAGACAAATAATTCCCCAAGTTTCCCTCATCATAATATCCTGTTCATCTCTAGCTGCACCTAGCCAAGAACTTCTCACTTAATGGATGTTCAATATGTATGGGGTTTTGACATGACTGGATATTCTTCCTCCTGTTTTCCTGTTCTCCCATGCAAAATCCTGACAAATGTGCAAGAAGCAAACCCACCTGAAGCTGATCTCCCAACACACAGGGCTAGTTAAGGGATAAGACTTTTTTTAATTGAATATAAGAGGCTCAATTAAAGAGTTCTTTAAAATTAAGTTCACAATCATCATTTCTCACTCTGTCTCAGAACCTATTTTCAACCAGCTGTTTTAACCCATTTCCCCTTGTGGGCTAATAGGAAATACCAGAAGAGCCTTTTACCCTGGAAACCGCACCGTACTTACTGATTTTCCAGGTGGCCGTCCTAAGATTTAGCCAAGGCCAGGTTTCCTTAATATCTACATAATTGCAGAATTTTAAATCTAGAAAGCTAATGCAAACCATCTAAGACAATGCACTCATTACTCAGTTTGGAAAGCTAAAAAATCTGAAGAGGCCATGTGATATTTCTAAGCTCCCTCAACTACTACAATGGCAATGCCCAGAGTGGACCTAGACTTGTGTGACCAATACAAATACTGTTGCCCTACTGGCTTCTTCCTAGTCTTTGGGCCAACAACCACCATGGGTTATTACATTCATATTGCAATACCATACACTTAAGAAAATAGAGTGCATAAGTTAAAATAATTAGGATTCCACCAAAACCACCTTGTGTGTTTCTCTTAAGGATAGGAATGGAGAGGCACAAGCATTCTTCATTTAAAGCTGCTTGACCTCTATGTGATTAAAAGCAACATCTGGTGTCCAGGCTGCCAGTGGAGTTTCTCCTATTGAGGAGTAGCCAATTGCAGACAGATGTGACATTTCCCAAACATGTTGTGTTGACACCACTGACATATACCTTATTTGAACAATGGGCAGACAAGCTGCTCAACACCTTTAAATCTGAAGCAATTCCAGTCCAATATAATCCAAAAGCTATTTTCTGTACAGAATTTTCCATAGAGAGATGCAGAGTAAGTCCAGATCCCATGCTGAGCTCCATTTTCGTTCTGTTCCATATCCTGTCACCTAAGCCCACAGACATTCTGTTCCATGTAATAAATGTGAATCACAGAACATAGAGCTAAAGTCATTTATAGGTAGGTACATGGTCTATAAAAATAACAAATACCTTGAATTTCAACCACCCAGAAAGCCCCCAGACAAAATATTCTTTCTCATAGCTGTCATGTAGTAACTTAATTATCTTTTCTAAATGGTCTTACAATTTTTCACCTAGTAATTTAATTCCTATAGCAGATTCTTAGCCTTTCCCTAATCTCCATTCTCCCACTCTCCCTGTATCTTTATAATCATCTACCCCCATAAAACAGATAGGTAGACATTGTTACATCCAACTATCCAAAGAGGAGCCTTAAATATAAAATGAGAATGGCTATCATTTCAGTAGATTGTGACGTTAGGAGTGAAACCTTCGTGCTAATATACAAATGTTTGTGTTTATTAAAACAGATCAAAGAGAAAAGTCATAAATGACTCGTCATTAATAGATTATTGAAATGCTGCTAATCTAATTTAGATTGCCATTATTATTATTATTAATTACGGCAGCTAGAATGACCCTTTCTCAGAAAAGTGGCTAGAGCAGCAAATTATTTTGTGAATTATGCAAGGTCAAGGGCATTGTCTAGATTTCCTTCTAGATTGATTCTATGTCTTAACTCTTCTCAATTCCCCCTTTTTGTTACTTAGGAAGAGTATTTACTGAGTGCTTGTTATAGGCCAGGAACTATTTAACATGCACTAAATGAACCAGCTCCTTTGATCATCATATAAGATGGAAATTAGTATTATCTTCACTTTATAGATGAGCAAAATCAAGCATAGCTAGTTAGAAGGGAGATAGGATTTGAATCCAGAGAGATGCTAGAGCTCATGTACTGAATTCATTTTTCAGAAACTCACTCTTTTTAACTCTTTCAAACCAATTCAACTTAGTATATTTTTCTTTTTTCAAAAAACAAGCTATTATTTAAATGGAGTTCATATTGCAATGGCCTGCATAATTATATTAGCAAATTTTCATGGGCTTAAAAATGCTTGGCTTAGGAGCTGGGAAGGTGGCTCAGTGGTAGAGTGCTTGCCTTGCATGCCTGAGGCCCTGGGTTCGATTCCTCAGCATCACATAAGCAAAAAGAAAAATGCCAGAAGTGGCGCTGTGGCTGAAGTGGTAGAGTGCTAGCCTTGAGCTGAAGAGCTGAGGGACAGTGCCCAGGCCCAGAGTTCAGGCCCCACGACCAGACCCAAAAAAAAAAAAAAAAATGCTTGGCTTGAAACATTACCAGATCTTGAAAAATACAAAAATTAACTAAGAATATCCAGCAGGCCACAGATGTCATTGAGAATGTGGGCAAGAAGGAATAGAAAGCATAAGTTAAAATGGAGAATTGAATTATTGAAATTAAGTATAGTTTCTGCTGTACCTAATGTAGATGCGCTATTATATCATTACATGTTACAATATAGCATATATGTGGTATATAATGTAGAAATTCTGTTACTTCTAAATGAAAATTAATAAAATCAAGGACCCATATAATTATGTCAAACAATTTTTACATTAAAATGTTCTATTTACTCAGCAAACATGTAAATCAAAGAAAGAGCAAAAGGAGGTTGAGAACAATTAGTTGAGGAACAAAGACAAAAGAAGAAGCAAGGGCAATTCTGTATTTTTCTGGCTGGGTGTCCAGAAGAATAAACTACAGAACAAAGCTGAGAAGCTCTGAGGGAGATTGGAAGGTATTGGCAGACTACATAACACCTGCTATTCAATTGAAGTCAGCAGAACATCTATGAGCTTTGGGATTGAATAAGAACTCTTGGAGCCAAGGTCAAGGTTGGAGGAGAGGTTTTATTATCTTCTGTCTACTGAGACTATATGCTTGGGCAAGATCTCCAAGGAAAAGAACACAGAAAACTAAGAGCAGGTATTTTGAACAAAACAAGAAAGTTTTCCAACACATCAACATTGAAACAGTAGCGGTCTGAAGGAACTCAGAAGGCAGATTGTCCACAGTTTTGACAACGTGGTGGTGAGCAAACATTTAAGAGTTTGAGGTTCTGGCTTGAAGCTATAATTTTTTAATAATTCTAATGTGAAGGGATTCTAGAAATGCTCTCGCTCCTTCTTTCCCAGGCCTTTCTTCTAGAGCTCCAAAGCTTTGAAGAATATGTGCTCTGAGAAGGGAAATTTGTAATAAAATAACAAATGAAAACAGTACTCAGTCATTCAAGAAGTGTAATTATCTTTGAAAAAGAAGGGTACACTATTAAAGCATCTATGCATAAGGACTAATCCAGTCTGTCTAGTGGATAGAGAAGACACAAAAAGAGGTATAGACAGTATTAAGAAGAAATAATTGCCAGACAGAGAAGATAAGCCACCTTTGAGTGCTGCCACTGAATATGGAAGAATGTCTTCCAACAAAGAATGAAACATGGGTAGCTTCATGCTTTGTCAATGACTCTGTTAACCAAAAAAACATTTTGTTGTCTATCTCCAAAGAGATGAGTCTGTCATCTGCTACAGCTCTGTAGTAGCTTTTTCTTCACCTAGCAGCAGAAAATCTCCTGCAGAGTTAGACTTCACTGTCAAAGCTACATTCAGTGTTTCTGGTATTATGGTAGAACCTTTATATCTTATGCATAGATTCAACTAACCTTACATTGAAAACATGTGAAAAATGGCTTATGAACTGATTATACATGCATTTTTGTCTTGTTATTTCCTAAGAAATACAGTATAAAAATTTTTACATTGCTTTTTTGCTACATTAGATATGATAGTAATCTACAGATGGTTTAAAGTATTCAAGGGGGTACACATAGGCCACAGGCAGGCACTATAGAATTTTCATCCTTAGATTCTGGTGTCTGTGAAGGAAGGCGTGGATCCTGGAACCAATTTGCTAAGAGCACTGAAGGCCAATTGGAGTATGCTGTAATCACCTGCTCACCAATATCCACCTGCAGTGTTGGCACCTTGGCAAATACCTTTCTCAACAAAGCAAGGCAGAGAGCAAAGCAAATTCCCTGCATCACAGACCCACATCAGCTTTCATTCCTGTCTCAGAATGAGTTAATTTTCTTTCAGGCGAGAAACCCACTCTTGGTTTTGCTATTTCCAGCTGTCTTTGCTCCTGGCTAGAGAAAAGTAGATCTAATAGCTTACTGGGAGTATGTCAAATGTGTTACCCTTCGGACTAAAACATTCTTGTGGTTTGCTTGCATGAATCAGAGTTTAAAATAGGTAAGAGAAGGGAATGGAAGGAAACAAATTAATATTTAATGGTAGAATTTTATATACCACTTGTTTTTTTTTTGGTTGGTCTTGGGGCTGAACTCTGGGCCTGGGCGCTGTCCCTCGGCTCTTCAGCTCCAGGCTAGCGCCTTACCACTTGAGCCACAGTTCCACTTCCAGCTTTTTTCTGTTTAGGTGGTGCTGAGGAATTGAACCCTGGGCCTCATGCATGCAAGGCAAGCACTGAGCCTCTTCTACGGAGCCAACTTCCCAGTCCCTACACCACTTTTTTTTTTCAGAGATTTTCCATCAAATCTCAAACCTTCTACTTAGATGACCCATTGACTCTTTACCTGAGTCTCTTGTTTTCTTCATTTTTTTGAACTTTACTAAGTGAAAAGTCTAAGGGAATGTTAACACTGAAAGAAATAAATGACCCATATTCCCTACAGGTTGCAGTTTGGGGCCGGATTCATTGGGTGTACAAAATTTCATGGATACTTTGTGTCCATTTGTATTCCTTTGAGTCATACATTTGGCACTACTACTGAATCAGACCATCTAGGTTATAAATTGCAGTGTCATGTCTCCTAAGGTATATTACTTGTCTTCTTTGATAGAAACTGGAAGAATAATTGCAAGTCACCAGATTACACTATTCCTCCTATCTCTTAGGAAATCGGAAAGTAATTAAAAATAAATTAAAATCTTCCACAATCTTTCTTGAAGCAGCTGCCATTAACATGCAGATATATTGATTTACTAGCCTTCTATTTTATTTAAAATTGTGATATTGGATATACAGCTGACTTTTCTGAGGTATGTTTTATTCTTAAAATTCTCCGTCCATTTAAACAGCATCGAAGGCATTGTCATGGCTGTACAATATTCTGATGTGCAGTCTGTTATCACTGTTTCAGCTCCTTCCTGTTGTAAGACCTCCAGGTTATTTTGATGTCTATGCTCATCTATATCAGTATTATTATTCACTTTCAGGATAAATGTTTACATACTTATTGGCTGTTTGAGCCCAGGCAAGGCACTTGACCTATCCATTAGGTACTTATTATAGAGAAAATGCATTTTCAAACATAAACTATAGAAATGTATAATTATTCTCTACTCCCAAGGGAGTTTAAAGAATTAAAGGGGTGCTTATTTTTGCAAAGTTTTCAAAACAGTGTTTGGAACTTAGCAACTCTCAGAAGTTTTTAATGAATAAATACAGATATCTTTTATTTCTTGTTAGTCACATAGCCCAAACATTAACTCAATAAAACTTCGTTCTCAGCCCTGGGCTGGAGTTTAAGAGGAAGGGAAGAGGGTAAACTACAGGAAGGTCATGTCATCGTTTCTCACCATTAGTAAAGCATTTGGTAATCATAGACAGAGCAGATAGGTGATAGTTGTATCTTCAAGCACAAAACTGATCTATTCAGAAGGAAACACTCTCCTTTTAGCAAAGCAATAGCTAACTGACTGTAATAAGAATTTATTGTTAAGGTGATGTACAGACGGGTTACAGTTACATAAGTAAGGTAATAAGTACATTTCAAAAAACAGTAAAATAAAAAAAGAAAGAAATTATAATGCCTTAGAGCTAACTGACACAGCTTTGGTAGTTGACGTGGGAAGAATTTAAGCAGCAGATCAGTAGTAGTTATTAAAGTTTTAAAAATTATGCTTATTAAAAAAGTACTTAAAATTCTCATTCATGTAGGAAATTCTCTACTGTTCATCAGACTTTGAAAGGTAGATAAATAAGATAGATAGATAGATAGATAGATAGATAGATAGATAGATAGATAGATAGATGATAGATAGATAGATGATAGATAGATACATACATACATACATAGATTGATATAGAAATGTTTGGTTATGGGCACTGTCTGCTTGGTGTTGGTGGATCACGCCTGTAATCCTAGCTATTTACGTGGCTGAAATCTGAGGATTGTGGTTCAAAACCAGCCCAAGCAAGAAAGTCTGTGAGACTCTTATCTCCAATTAACCACCAGAAAACCAGAAATGGTGTGGTGGCTTAAGGTGGTAGAGAGCTAGCATTTCCTTCTTGGGCTGGCTTTGAACCACAGTCCTCAGATTTCAGCCTCCTAAGTAGCTAGGATCACAGGCATGAGCTACCCATGCCTGGCAGACTTATCTTTTTAATAAGGACTTTATAAATGTTTATGATTTAATTACAAATGTATCCAACTTCTGTTACAGATCTCTGTTGATAATTTTTTATGAAGATAGGAAAAAAGAAAAGATAAGCAGGGCACCAGTAGCTCACACCTACAATCCTAGCTACTCAGAAGGCTAAAATCTGAGGATGGCAGTTCAAAGCCAGCCTAGGCAGGAAAGCCTGTAAGGCTCTTAACTCCAATTAATCACACCAAAAAGCCAGAAGTGGCACTGTGGCTCAAGTGGCAGGGTGTTAGCCTTGAGCAAAAAGAACTCAGGAATAGTGCCTAGGCCCATAGTTCAAGCCAGACCTCCCCCCCAGACCTCCCCCCACCCTCCAATATAAAGAAAGAAAAAAAAAAGAAAAGCCACCTAACTCTAACATGTATGTATAAACATAAATACTATGATTTGGTTATCATATCATTTCAGTTGATATCCTTTTAGGCTTCTTCCTCATTCATGTCTAACAAATACAGTTTCTGTTCCGTACTGTGATGATTATTTTGTAACCACCATATTACTCAATGTATTTCCATAATGATAAATTGCAACTATACAATTTTGTAGACATCAATTTTATGAGAAGATAACTGACTTGTCCCCTATTCTGGCTATTATAAACAAGACTACAATAAATGCCTTAAGATAACTATCTATCAATATTCCAATTCTTTCCCTTCAAGTAAATTCTTCAAAGCAATATTGCTGATCCAATCATATCCACATTTACACACTTCTTACATAGCCACCCAAAGAATCAACTCCCATCAGCATAGTATTGAATATGTTTTCCTACATCTATGGGAAAACTTGACGGCTCTATGCTTATGGAAGTTTTCAACAAAGAGATCACTAGAATGTACCATTTCATGAAAGTATTTTTTTCTTCAATTACTAATAAAGTTTAAACTTTATTTTTATTACTTTTAAAGTTATATCAGCTAGAAGATCAAACATAATATAGAAACATTCCTAATATAATCATTTAAAAAACTTATTTGGATCATCAACTTGTCAAAAGTTTGCATACATTTTCCCAAATGTTTGATAGTCTCTCTATAGGCTTAATGATGTACGAAGGTATCTGCTTTAAATTAGGATTAAATGAGAAATGACAAATTCATCATGCTTGCCAAATTCATTGGAATATTTTTGTATGACTATTTTCCAGTGGCAGTGTAAAGAATTAGAACTAGTCTTCCCAGCAACTCTCAAGCCATGCTGTATTTAAACAAAGCCCTAACACAAAGAAAGCAAAGCAAACTAGAAAGTCCTAGCTTTGGTAATGGATGGATTTGGGGTAGACAAACCATTTTTCTTTAAGGCATTCAAGGCTGTGAGGTCTAAGAGGAAGCCCAGGACACCAACAAAGAAGCACTGAGGTTGAGTCATTAATCCTCAGATAAGTCACATACAGCTCTAAGAGCTATTAGCCCTTGCAGATGTTAGAAAGCACATAGGAGGAAAATGAGTAGAGGCGATATCCTTGGAGAAAACCTGCCGCAAAACAGCCAATCTCAAGAAAATACATTGGGGGATAGTTATTAACTTTTCTTACAGATTTTTCATCTGGCAATTGGTTTTTATTATAGGTCTCCTCTAAACAGTACCTAAGAGCATTTTTAAAATAATTCAATTTTCAAACATGTGATTTACCACCCACTTATTGTATGAAATGTCTTGTTCTCCTGAGACTAAAGATGTTCTGTGCCAATAAACTATTTTAATGTCTCCACGGTGGCTCCTTGGGAGACCTCGGTGCTTGATCAATAGCTGAAGGAATCCTCGTGTTACCGCAGAGGCTGGCTCAGAAGGATAATCGATAGATCCGTGTCAACCTGAGGCATGTTGGGGGAGAGGTACTAGTGGATTTCTTTCTAATTTTGACTTAAGAATATTGGTATGCCACATTTCCCCAAGTGATATACGTGATGGAACGGCAGCCCAACATTAAGCTTTGCAGGGGATGTAAATCCAAAGTGACTGACATTTTTGCATTGGGAGATTAAATGCCCTGGTGCATTTGATGGGAGCCCCGAAATAGACAATGAAGCATGAAAAGGATGCACAGAGGTGTTTTCCTGGAGAGAAACAAGATGAGCAATCAACACAACAATAACAATAAACACAAGAAGAGCCACCTGTCTTTTTAAAAGCACAGGAACAAACAAGTGATGCCAAGGATAAAAATTGAGGACTTGAAGACACCAGATCAATCACTGTGCTTCAATTTTAATAGAAATGATTTAATCATTTACTAATGGTTCTGAACTACCTACTCGGAGCCAGGCCAGGTAACACTGCCATACGTAGCTTTGAGCATTATTTATCTTGGGTGGGCGGTATATGGCCTTGAACTCAGGGTTCACGCTCTTCAAGTCACATACTTAAGTCAGATATCTAGCTCTTCTTGTTTCAGCTATTTTTCAGATGGTTTATTTCCTCACAATTTGGCGGTGTTGTTTTTTGTACAGTTGCCCTTCGCTGATGATCCTCCTATTACATCTTTCAACATAGTTGGGATTCCAGGCTTGCATCTCCATGCTTGCCTGGGCTAGCTATGAACCTGCCCACTGGGACAATTTGTTTCATCTCTCCAAGTGGTCATTTGAGATCATTTCTGGTGTTTTACTAAGGGATAAATTCTAGGAAGTTTCTTCTCAGCTTTGAGAAAACTATTAAGACCAGCAAGAGAGGAAGAATTACAGAGCAAACTGGGTTAAAAGTCAAGCCTCCATTGAAAAGATTAAGTAACAAGGTTTTCAGCCTCAAGAGTCATCTAACAGTATCTAATGGAGATAACCAGCTATTTTCCATTTACCAAGAGTAGAATTTATTTTTAAATGGGCCTAAACCACTGCATGAGGCTATATTGAGAGACAATTCTGGGGATAGAGTTAGAATAGGATTTAAGTGGATAATATGGGAATCTTCTTTGTAAAACTCTGAAAATGCAATAATGCCTTTGGAGCAAGTATACACGAGAGCCCCTTTACATGAAACGTATCCTTCCTGACCTCCTGTGTTCCTTCTAGCTGACAGTGTATAAGAGCATTGGTATAAGAATATGTTTTAAGTCTCAAATTGAAGATGCCAGTGGCTTAGGCCTCTCATCTTAGCTACTTGAGAGGCTGAGATCTGAGGATCATGATGCAAAGCCAGCCTGTGAAGGAAAGGCCAGGGGACTCCTATCTCCAATAAACTACTCAGAAAAAGCCAGAAGTGGCACTGTGGCTCAAGTAGTAGAGTGCTAGCTTTGAGCAAATGAAGCTCAGGGACAGTGCCCAGGCCCTGAGTTCAAACCCCAAGACTGGCAAAAAAAAGTAAATAAAAGAGAAGAGCCCATCACCTAGACAAGAATCCATTTTCTAGACTTGTTCTGCTCCTAGGCATTTGTCTCCTTTTTATACGACAATTTATCTTAGCCATCAACTAAAAGAACCTAAAGTATAATGGGGGTGGGGGGGATGCTAAGTGATATATTACTATTCTTTGTAAGTCACTATGTAGACAAACTGTTTTGTATATGTTCTTTTTAGCAAGTCTCATTCACTTATTCCCAGGAACTATATTTCTGATCTAAGAAGCAATGTATGTTCACCATTATTTTTATAAAATCCATTTGGCAAATATAGAAAATTCAAGTAAGGCAATGAAGAAAAACAAAAATCATCACAAACCTTATAGCTCAAGGATAACTATTATTCATGGTTCTGTCTAAATTGAAAATTCAGCATCTATGAATGTTGTTGTTTTGGTTTGTTTTGTTTTTTCTGTGACACACTCTTAGGCATGTAGGACAGTCCTAGCGGCTTAGCCACATTTGGACAATTGGGTATAGCCTAAACAAGAAATATCCTCCGGTTTATTCACAATTCCCATAGTAGCTGCATCTACTTCTCACCCTGGAGGCAGGGACAAAACATGGAAGAGAGCAGAAATGTGGTATGGTAGATATGAACCCAGAATTAGACCAGACTTCCCATCCATTCGATCAGTGTGTTTTTGAACAAGATGGGTCATCTCTAAATGTTGTTCTTCATCATTAGAATGGCTTAGATTGTGTATTTTATGAGTATATTATTGAATTGAATAAATATGTATAAAGCATGCCATGGCAATGCTTGCAGCACAGAAGGGGCTGAGTGAGAGTTGGCAATTGTTCCCAAGGTGATGATCAGAACACTCCAACTGAGAGCCACTGCCCTGTGTGTGCATCTATGTAGATTTAATGTTTAGAAGCTAAATATAACTTCTCAATATCTGTACCACAGTCCTTTATTTGTATTTAATGCATGGCTTTCAACCAATTCTGAATATAGGCAGCACGGGTTACTTAGAACATGGAGATTAAGCAGTGATTTTGGGACTTATCTTCTACTTCCAAATCTCTATCTTTACTTAACCTTCAGGTGATAACTGAAAGTTCCATTTTTCTTCTCTCCCCCTCTCCCCCTTCTCCCCCCTCTCTCTTTTTCTGTCCCTCACCCTCTTTCTTTTTTATTTTTCTTTTCTTTTTGCCAGACCTAAGGCTTGAACTCAGGACCTGGGGACTGTCCCTGAGCTTCTTTGCTCTCAAGGCTAGTGCTGTACCACTTGAGCCACAGAGTAAACTTCAGGCTTTTTCTAAGTAGTTTCTTAAAGATAAGCATCTCACCTGCTTTCCTGCCTGTGCTGGCTTCAAACTGCAATCCTCAGATTTTAACCAGATATGGCCAGCTTGGATACTGGACAGGGCCATAACCCAAAGAATGAAGGCAGCATGTTGAGACTGGAAAAAAGCAAGAAAATAGATTCTGCTCTAAGCTTCCAGAAAATACTCTACTGACACCCTCCTCTCAGCCCAGTGAGAATCATTGTGGATTTCTCATATTCTGGTAATATAAGACAAATTTACATTATTTAAATCACTAAATATATTGTAGTTTGTTACAATAATAGAAATGAATGCAGGAGGCAACCCTACAGTGGAGGTTTACCAGTGCCTAGTCATGTAACATTGGACATTGTCTTCTGTAATTCTCTAGGTCTCTTACCAATGGGCAATGATGCTTATGTTGTAGGGTTGCTTTAAAGATTAAATCATACATACATATACACATATGTACATGTCCCAGAGAAGAAACTAAAGTGAGTATATTTTGACTTATGTAGAGATGTACATACATGTATGTATTACAATACAGTATAGGAAGATAGCTTGTCTTTTACAGTAAGTATGTTATTTTTAAATGACTTCTAAAACAAGATCTCAGATACACAATCAGCCAGAATAGAAGGCAAGGGAAGGAAAGGCAAGGGGAAAGAGGGAAAGGAATGAGGGAGGAAGAAAGGAAGAGATTTCCATAATCAATTTCTGAGTAATACTCAGTACTTAGGTCATTTTTTAATGGTTTCCTCAGTTGGGATACAAAAAGAAAAAAGTGTTTCTGAAAACTTCCCACAGGAAAAATAAGAGTAAATATATTTTGCCACTTTGCATAATTAAAGTCTTAGCTTTTAATGACTGTCTCTATCAATCAATGATACAATTTTAAACAATAAATAACTTATCATGATCAAAACAAACAGTAAAAACAGGCTACACATTGATACAAATAATTTTCTCTCTAAGGTGTTGATTGAACAAAATGGAACCTCATTGAGATTCAATTAAGAAAAGCTCACCAGGAAACCATAAATGACCCAATGCATCTTGTGGGTTTGCAAAAATAGCTCATAAAGTGGAAGAGGCTGTCTGCTGTTGTTTTTGTTTCTTGTGTTTACCCAAAGTGTTATTTAAAAAGAAAACAAACTATCTTAGGAATGAGTTGCATGTTCACATGGTAGTCAGAACCAAAGAAGAAATGAGAGAAAGATGAAAATAATGAAGTGGACTTGTTCTGTTCTATCCCAAGTCTGTGTAAGTGTTTTCCCATTGCTTCCTGGCCTCACTGAGGCAATATGAGTTTTCAATGTGTGGACTCCAGAGAAATCCACCAAGTCATGAGCACAGGATTAGAACAGTGTGCCCACAGCAAGCTGATTTCAAAAGTCTGGAAGAAAAAGTTTCAGTTCCAGCACAGAGTGAAGGGAATTCGGCCCTTGATAAATTAATGAAATGTTTTCAATCAAGCAGTTTCTGGAATGAATCAAACCTAGTCTCTTGAAGTGTAACTCTCCAATTTAGTTGGAAAACCTTTAAAGGTAACTTCTGTTGTGAGAAGTCAGCAATCTGATGTCCTCTTACTCAAGAGTGACATGTGGTATACTATGAAAGTGACACAGACTCTTCGCTCACCATTGGATGACCCATGGGCAAAGGGACAACTTGCTATCATAATTACCAAGCACCCAATATATAGGTATAGAATGGAGAGTTCTATAGTATAGAATGGAGAGTTATACAAGAGTTATACAAAAAGGAAGCCATCATCACATCTCTTTAAATCAGATAAAATTTGCTCCTTTTGACTGCAGATTTTCAGAGGAGCCTTCTGATGTCTGGTATAAGGAATTTGTACCTCTGAGAAAGCTATATCCTGCCTAAAGTCATACAGAGAGATTGACAGGCTCACAAAACTTTTGAATCTGGGCTTAAAAAAAAACTCTCATTACCATCTTTGTAGCTCTCATTGTTATTGAGAAGTATCATTAACAACTATTTTCTGGAATGTAAGTTCAGGTCAACACCAAGACCAACTTTTTCCCTCTCATTTCTACTCATGTATATCGTATACAAAATTAAACAAGCTGAATGAAATGATTAGAAATGGCCACTTGAGAGAAAAACCTACTGATTATCTCTCTAAATCTTACAAAGGGGCTAAAGTACATATTACACTGTGCCATATATCCTCTTACGTAGTACTCAAAATGGTTATTGAATAAATAGTACACTTGCTTTTACAGAAGATATTAGGCTCTTAGAGACTAAGAAATATAATCTCATAAGTTGTGAAATCACAACTGGAACAAATACCTTGAGTTGAACCCTTTTCTGTTCTACAAACACCAACATATGTTTACCCTCACCAAACATGCATGCCTGTAACAGTTCAAAATAACAAGACTCCCTTTGCCCCCATTCCAACTCTCAATGTTTTAAATCTTGGTTTTATCTACAGATAAAATGTGTTGACTGAATGATTGAAATTTTTCCTAGAACTAATGTTTAACAGTCAGACCAATTTGTCTCTAAAGCACTGTTTGGTCAGGTTAGAATGTTTAAAGCAGGTAGACCCAGTAATATAAAAGTTGTGAATCTCTCTTACCCCAACACTAATCATTCTTATAATTCTGTTGCACTAAAGATGCATTTATTCAAATCATTCAGCAAAGGAAACAGTCCTTGAGTAGAATGAAGAACAAACTGGCTAATCGATAATTACTACATGACCATTTCCTTTAGGTTTCTCATTAGGCAAACAATTGCCAACTGTCTATGTTTCGTGAAGCAAGGTGTCATACCAGTTAAGAATACAGAATTTGGAAACGGTGACCCCAGCATTTATTACTTGTGAGACTTGGCCAAAATTTAATCCTACAAGATCTCAGTTTCTTCATCTCTAAACTGTTAATAATAGTAGCAGTGGGTACAGTGAAGGAGAAATGACAGGCACTAAATAACAATTTTAAGATCGGATTTCGTGGTGTTTTATCTCTAGAATGTAAGAAGACTTGGACTCTTATCAACTGACTTGTTTAATCAATCCAACATTGTTCCTTGATTTTAGACTTTGCAAATAATTCACAGGCCAAGAAACACTACCAATGACAAATATGATCAATATGAAACATTTGCTGTGTTTCCAAAGGAATATTGGGTCCTGGGGAAAGAATATACAGCAACAAAACAGTCACTGTTTTCCTAAGAGTCACCTTCAATCAGTTTTTAGGAAAGGTGAGAAATAAAAAGCTCTCCCCTAATGGAAGAAAAGAGAAAAGGAAAGGCCATAGCAATGACTCCTCTGGCATTCTATTCTGATGCAAGGGAATTGCATCTGACATTGTGACATTCCAGAATGGGAAATTTCTCTTGACGAATGGAAGTTTAAAAATGAGACTTTCTGGGTTCTAACTGAATCTCACTGTACTGTACTCACAACTGCACCTCATACCTGGGTATCTTCTCCAGCCTTCTAGAGGGTATTCCATTGCCTCAGCCAAACCTGAGAAAACAAAGATATTCAAACACCGCAGCATCCATCTTTACCTCATATACTTTAAAGACGCATGAGCAGACATCTAAGAAGAATGCCAAATTCCCCAAGTTGGATGCAGGCTTAGGAGATCCTGATTTCCAGGTTTTAACTCAATATTTTCCCACCCTAAAAATAACACCCTCTTACTGCTGTGGCATGAGAAAATCTAGTCTGAACAGCCTTTTCATATCAGCAAAGGGAGTGTGTATCATGCACACTGGACTCAGAAGGTCTCACCACAGCCCTAAAAATGAAACACATCTACGTCCAGAGACCTCAATCCTAGCATACATTTTGCACATTTCCTATGGAAATCCAAAGGAAGTTTCTTTGTAAAACTCACAATATTTTCTCTAAATCCAGCAAAATTTGGCATGTCATAGGGTAGGGATGGAAGGTAAGTTACCTAGCACCACATATGTTAAATGATTTAATTCCCTGGCAGAATGAGTTTGGTATTAATGACTTTAAGAATCATGAAACTTCCCTGCCTCTTTCAAGGTAGACAATCAGCAGGCCACCAAAGAACAAATGCTTTGATGGTCAATATAACTGCCATGTGTTGTTCGACCCTCTACTGAGGAAGTATATTTTGGGGGTAAGAACACCTACAACCAGACCAGAAAGAGAAGACAGGGAACATGCCTTCATTTATAACACATTACATCAGCACAGAAGGTATTTCATTCACCACAATCCCCGGGGCTAATCCTCAGGTTTCAGTCAGACCGTCTGCTTTTTCACTCCTAGGCTTCAACTTCATTTTGTACCCAAAGTGATCTGGATAGTAAACAATGCATTTTTACACAACAGGTTTGGGAATGAATAATATCAGATGAGGTTGTATTGATCCAAAGTAGAAAGAACCTTCCATTGGACTTAGAAGAAAACAACAACAACAACAACTATGTCTTCTGTAAAATTAAGCAAGTAATTTAATCATAAAATTACTACAGTATTGATAACCGAAACAATACTAGTTTCACATGACAGAACAGGGAAAAAGAAGAAGATAAGAGAGGAAAGAAGGCAGAAGAGAGAAGAAAGGAAAGAGGAGAAAGAAGGGAAGATTAGAGTACAGTAGAGAAGAGAATGGAAGAGACAAGAGGAGAGGAGAGGAGAGGAGAAGAGAGGGGAGAAGAGGGGAGGGGAGGGGAGGGGAGAAGGGAGGGGAGGGGAAGAGCAGGGAGGGGAGGGGAGGAGAGGAGAGCCAAAGTCAGAGAAAGAGAAAGTTAGAGTCTGATAGGGGGAAGCAAGCAGAAAGGAAAAAAAATTAAAGAGTAGTGAAAGCATGTATTCAAATCTTAGCTAAATAAGGAACCATGTACAGTGAGATCATGTGATAAGCATTTAGGGATTGAATGAGTACATGAATGAAACATAGTGATAGTAGTAATATTAGTACTAACCAGCACTTTTTAATACCTTCATTAGATAGTCCTCATTCTTAACTAATGAAGGTACTCACTTAATCTCATACTAATGCTCAAAGGGTAGATGCTATTTTCATCTTTATTCTACTAGTAAGAACAAAGAGACATGGGGATTTTAAGAGCCTTATCAAAGGCCACACATCTATTGGCAGTGAAGTACAATTTGGCCCTGTGAAGTCTCTTACCAGAGTCCATGGTCCCTAAAAACCTCTCTAAAAACATTTAAGAAATGAACTGGAAGTCCAGAGACAGAATCAGCCCTACAGATGATACAATCAGTTATCAATGTTTTTGCCTTAAAAACATCCCTTTTATTTTCATCTACCAGTTTCTACTAGATTCATTCTTGTTTTCATCCTAAAGCAGTTGTCTCTTGTGGTCACAGGTTGTCCTTGTTTGCATATGAGGGTAGAAAGGGGGTGGGGAAGGAGGGAAGTAGTGAGTAGGGGAGAAGGGAGGGGAAGATGAGGAAGAGGGAAGGGGAGGAAACTTGGCCTATAACATTCACTGAGTATAACTATCCACTCCAACGTACTTGGGGAAACTGAGGGCAGATAGATAACCTACTCTGGACCAACATAGCCACAAAGAGAGTGATGTGAACTGATTGAGTTAGATAACCCCTCTGAGATCAAATGATTTGGGGAAATTCAGCCATAGAGTCCACCATTGTATTTTGGCTTAGAAATGGCATGGCCTCATCATAAATTTTGTGAATTAGAATATCTTTGCTTGGCCTCCAATTTTAACATTCTTTGACCTTATGAAAATATCCCTAGACAAACATTTTCCTGTACCTGATTTTTTCTCTAAGAAGGCACAATTACATTTGCATCATTTGCAATACTGGTATCCTAGAAGAGAAAACAGGATGAAGTCAAGGGAAAATATAAGCCACTTTTTCTTTAGGTCTCAAGGGTTTTTTCCATCATGACCTAGGATCGACCCACACAATGAATTCAGAAGTGATATTTGCAGACATCATCTGCTTAGCCTTGCCATATTAGAGCCATGATTCTGCTGCTCTGTCAGTGTACACTCACAAAAGTGGAAGGTGCCCAGGTTGGTTTTACACGGAGCGTTTGCAGACGGGCCAGCAGAATCTCATTATCACTCAGGGATATGAAAATAATGTGCCCCAATAAGGCAAAGAGGCAGTTTTCACCAGTGCAACAACTCTAACTCCATGAAAGTGGAATCAACAGCTGCTGTATGTTCCCATGGAGACCTAGGGACCTGGGAAGTCTTCATCTGGGAGCATGCCTTATTGTCTCTGCTTTCTCTAACAGTTTTTGGTTTCCATATCCATTGCCATTAAAGAAACATTGTAACTATAACTGGGTCTACTGGCCTCTTAGCATCAATCACTTCCCTGTCCCATGGAGACAGGCATGCAGTTACACAGGAAATTGAACAAGAACAGTTTGGGAGTCAATCATCTTCCTGTGTAGGCTCTAAGTACTGAACTGAGAGATGGCTGAAAGCAGTTGTTCTGAGGTGTTATATATGATTCTATAGGCTCTCAGTGTACCCTAAAATAATTGAAGGAATCCACTTAAGAGCATAATGAGCTGGTGAGAATACTTCTGTCTTGGCAGACAAAGTAATTCCCTGCCGAGTTGAGCTCTTCAGAACCTTATTATTCAAAAAAGTAGTCAATAGAACCAGCAACATCTGCTGGAAACCAGCATCTAGGGTCCTACTCTACATCTGCTGATTCAGAATCTGATTTTTTTACTAGGTTCCCAGGGGCTTCCTAGCCACAAAGAAGTTTAGTTAGTGCTTCTTTAAAGAACACGTTTCTCTGGCTCATAGCACCCTAACTCTCTCCCATTAAATAGAAAAGTCGATTTTATGAGTAGAATTCGTTGGGTCCCCCATATACTCTTTGGAAATACTTATCCTTAGTTTTATGTCTTTCCAACAAGGAAGTGAATGAGACCAACATAAACAAGCCCCTCTCTCATTCACACCTGAGATGCCTCTACCATTCTAGATAGTCTCTAGATATATCTTATTATTGATTATTGATTACGATTGATTATTCTTATGTAATTACCAAGCATTACAAATAAACCTTAACATTGCTCTCCTGAAATGATGTGAAACACAAGGCAATCCGTGCTGGTTTGAATAAGATCTGTCACTCTTGCTGAAATCAGACCACTGTTGTGAGGCGTGAAGAGGGTGGAAAGTCGGTCCTGCTCTGTCATTAATAGATAGATAGGCCCCTTGGCAGTGAGTAAGATTAGTAAGGTCATTGGGATAGAGGTCCAGGATTTCATACTGGCAGGTTTATGTGAAGAGGGAAAGAGACTGGTACATACACACACACATTCTCCCTGTCTCTCCCATGCCGTGTACTCTGAACCTCAGAACTTCTTGAGCCTATGGTACTGTATTGGTACTGTATTATCAACAACAGAAAAATAGACACAATCTAAATTTACTAATGTAAGTAGGAATATTTTCATCAGGTCAAAGAATACCCAAATTGGAGGCAAAGCAAATAGACACAATCTAATGTGAGTAATGTGAGGAGACTAAAGTAAGGAGACTTGAGAAGATATCACTTCCATACTCAGGGGTAAAGTTGATCTCAAATGAGAAGGGATTTGTTTCTTCTAGGTGACAAAGGCTATAAATAGAGCAAATGGAAAGCTGATATGACAGGGAGGGGTATTTCAAGTTTATTTAAGAAGCAAATCCTTGACAGAAATATCAAATATAATGCTGTGAACATGATCCAAACTGTACGGAGAATAAGATCCATTACTTTCATCATGACTTAGAAGATGTCAGACCTCTGCCTCTCTCACCAACCTGCTCCTCATTCACTGAGTTCACAGCATCACAGCGCAGTGGCGCACAACTGTAGTACCAGCTGCTTGACAGGTGGAGGCGGGAAGATCACGTTAGCCCGGGTATGAGACCAGCCTGGGCAACATATCAAAACTCTATCTCAAAATACAGAATAGATATAATTTTAAAAAGAGTGTCACATTTCATCCCATTATCTGACACATACACCAAGCTCACTCCACCAAGAGATTCTGCGATCACCTCGATTAGATTGGGGAGCCCCTCCTAGTTCCCTGGGGGACATCTTCACCCAAGTCCAGTCCCTGCCCAATTGTTACCCCATCCTGTGTGTGAGGCGGTGTATGTGAGGCTGTCGCTGTGGCTTCTATTCACCATCATTCTTTTTTTTTTTTTGGTCCGGTCGTGGGGCCTGAACTCTGGGCCTGGGTGCTATCCCTCAGCTCTTCAGCTCAAGGCTAGAGCTCTACCACTTGAGCCACAGCGCCACTTCCAGCTTTTTTCTTTTTGCTTATGTGGTGCTGAGGAATCGAACCCAGGGCCTCAGGCATGCAAGGCAAGCACTCTACCACTGAGCCACCTTCCCAGCCCCTATCCACCATAATTCTTGCCCCTCATCTCTCTCTGTTTACTAATCAGTGATTCTGAAGTAATATACAACCTCATCTACCAGTTCTTATACTGACTATGAATTACTTCTTGCCAAAATTACCATTAGGCTCTGAGTTGCCTGAAGATCTGGTTCAAAGGCTGGTTCACTTGACAAAGGGGAAGAAATGAAGAATCCAAGCTAGGATCACTATCAATGTTTCTGCCCCAAACCAGGAAAATCTGATGAGTGTTTGGTTGTATCAATGTCAATGTCATGGTTTTGATATTATATCATAGTTTTGGGAGATGTTACAACTGGACATAACTGAAGACCCATGAGATCTCTTGTATTCATTCTTACAACTTACATATGAATAGACACTGATCTCAGAAAAGATTAGTGTAAAAAATCACCCATCTTACCCAACTATGGCATATGCTTGCAAATAATTAGTCAATACAATAATTAGCCAATATAAGTTATGTGCCAGGCAGGAAAATATACCTACTATGAGGAAACACAGCCAACTTCCTAAGTATAGATAAGGACAGGGAGTTCACTTAATAGGATCCCCTCTGGGAAATATAAACCACATTAGGTTTTTCTGCAGAGATAATTCAATATAATGAATTGTTACACTAAAATCATTCTTAAAAGCTAAAATGGCACAAAAAGAATAATGAGAGATCATGCCACCTCATATAAGGAACTAATAGAAGAAGTTGGTTTTTATGAGAAGTTAAAATCTTGGAAGGGAAAAGGCCCCAATGAAATAAGACTCAGAACAAAACAGATGAGGTACTGCCCAGTGGGGGACTGAAATGCAAGAGTTTGGAAGACTGGCAACAAACCCAATATCTAAAGCTCCAAGTTCATAGTTATTGCTCCCTTTTTTTACGAACCATTCCTTGTCCCTTTGCCTTTAGCCAGCAATTCAGATGACTGAGGTTTTTACTTGATGAGATGAACCAATCTCAGTGGTCATGTCCTTTTAGGGGTTGCTATACGATTCTTTTGCTAACTTTTACAAGAATTCAGAGGAGTCCTAAGAGGTGCAACAAGAGAATTCCTTCACTCTTTCACTTGGTGTCACTCCTGCCTCTGTCATACAGAAGCATCCCTGCAGGATCAATTACTCCAGCCCACATGTTCCATTATCAACCAAGATGGCCAGAAGATTCAACTCGCAACTCGATGGACACAACCACGCTACTCACATGAGGAGCAAAGGCAAGCAAAACTGCTGATCTCACCGTTCTGCAATAGGAAGTAAGCATTCTAAAAATCAATTGTCAAAAGCAATAGTGAGAGGAAGCATTTCAGTTTCTCCATCCGTGTTTCTGGGGATTCCAGTTGTAGAAGAAACAGTGCCATGGTACTGATCATTGATTTGGACCTCTAACATGGAACCCCAAGAGAGCTGTCTTCTCAATGGAAAAGTGACCCCATCTTTCCGTGGTCATTCTGTCATCCTGTCAGGCCAGCTGCTCCTGGATAGGAAGTACTATGAAGAATTATTGATTAGCTCATCTCCTTAATCTCCATTCCTCTCATCCTTGGTCCTCTCTCCACAGGTAACACTCTATCCCAATTGTCTTGGGCAACTATGGAAAAATCTTAAGCCAAATTTTCATATATTTCTTAACCATCTTAAGCCTCCAACTGACTAGTAAAGCAGAGTTACTTGAGGTCTCCAGGAATTTGTACCATTTCAGAGCTGTGTTTGTTAACCCGTTGTATTCATATTTTTTCTTTGCCCATAGTCACACATCATAGAAAGACTTAAGTGAATATGTAAACACACTAATACAAACATGTAAAACTCTTTCATCTCCTTTGTTTTTCATAGCGCTCACCACTACTGAGCTACATTATTTTTAAATTTGATGGTCTTTCATTGTTTATCTTCCTGGTTAAAATACAAGTCCATGAGATCTAGAAGTCCTAATCATCACTACTTCTCCAGAAGTGCTTAGCACAGTGCCTGATTTGAAAGGCCCTTATTAAATAATTGTTGAATAAATAAACATCTCAAGGGCAGTTTGACAATGCTTATCAAAATGTTTCAAGGCTTCTAGAGTAAAATTTTCGCCTCTAAAAATTCATCCTTAGAAAATCCATTCATCTCAGTATCATTCAGTCAGGAAGAATTGTTCATAGCGTAAGATCTGAAAAAAAGGTAACGTCACAAACACACAATCATAGATTCTTTATCTAATATCTCAACAAGTAATTACTAAGTGCTTTCTAAATTTTAGGTATTTGGCTGGTACCAAGGACACAATAGATAAAGGGACAGAGAAAAACAGGACAAGATCCTTCCTGGAACCCAGAGTGATTGAGATACCATTTTGTCTTTTCTTTTTTTAATACAGCAATGAAGTGAACATTAGCTTATAGGAATTCCACTAATAATCACAATAATAATGAGGATATTTCACATTTGCATAGCACTTACAACTTTTCATGGTAATTCTCCAGCCATTATATTTCTTAAAATTAGGTTCGATTAAACTGCACTTGAACTTCATTATTAGATCTTTTCTGGGAAGAGAGTTGAGAGACTGTTGGCCCTTTTACATTAATTATGGACATATAAGATGAATTAATCAAATTCTGCTGTATTTGCTATCAAGGTCAATTGAGTGGGAAAAAAAGTCACTCCGCAGGGTTTTGAGTAGGATGCAACAGAGAGGATTGGGGGAAAATAAGGTAAATAAAAGGTTCTTGAAATGATTTTCTTTTTAAATGAATCCGAAACCCTTGTCTGAGTGAAGCATCGCCAGTAATCTACACCAACACTATCATCTTGCAGATGCAGATTCATTGGCACAGGTGGATTTTGGTGAAGCTATTAGGACTCTAGCTGACAAACTGCATTTGCTTGATGCACTACCAAAACTCTGACAGAGGACTCAACAAAGTACTCAACAGCACAGGTGTTTCTGTATTTACATACAGAATTTTTACCCCCACAGTTTAGGCTGGCACCTCTTTTCATCTAGATTCCTCCTTTAGCTGTTCTTTCATTCAGGCTAGAGCAACTCAGACAGAGCTTGGGCAGAGGGTACACAGAGCCCGAGGCAAATCTATTTGTGAAGCCCTTGTTTAAACAATTTCATTTCAAATACATTATTAAAATTGATTGGGTCTATGATAGTGATTTATCAATGAAGATTTTAAAAACTAGGTAGAAAAGAAGAAATTGTGCTTGTGTCTAGTCAAGGTATAAAAGGATCCTTTGTAAGTACCCCAGCACCAACTTTGCCAATTCTGGTATAAGAATCATTTTTTCATCATCTTTCAAGTCAAATATGTGATTCCTAGTTAATTTCAAGATATCTACCATAAGAAAAAAAGAGTATCAATGCTGTTAGTACACATAAGTCAGAGAATTTAGAA
This sequence comes from Dipodomys spectabilis, assembly GCF_019054845.1. NCBI lineage: Eukaryota > Metazoa > Chordata > Mammalia > Rodentia > Heteromyidae > Dipodomys > Dipodomys spectabilis. The sequence goes on from NW_024870728.1 coordinate 10,659,134, forward strand.
ACCTGTTGGTATAGACATAATATTGATCCTTCTTTAGCGCTCCCCGGATACTGTTGTTTAATGTTATTTACATGATTATTCCACAATACCCTGTCAACCTATATCTCTACTTGGAAATACTGATTTTCTAAGATTCTCTCAGAAGTTATTGTGCTTCATTGATTATAACCACAGATGTAAGTATTTCTTAGATTTTTTTTCTAGTTTTTTTCCAAACTTATTGTACAGAGGGGTTCTTTTTTTTTTTTTTGGATCTGGCTCTGTGAATTGAAGTAAGGTCCTGGGTGCTGTCCCTGAGCTTTTTTGTGATCAAGGCTGGAGCTCTACTACTTGGGCCACTTCTTTAATTGAGATCAGAGTCTCACAGACATTCTTGCTCAGGCTGGCTTTGAACCACTATCTTCAGATCCTGAGTTGCTAGAAATACAGGCATGAGCCACCTGTTTGTGGTTCAGAGGAGCTTCTTTAAACATGTCTATTTATGCATGCAATGTATCTTGGCCAGTCACGCCCTCCATCACAAATCCACCTCTCCCTTCACCTTTTTCTAAACTAATTTTAGCAACTTTCCTCGTTCCATGTTCTCATATGCACATAAAGCATTTTATCCATATTAACCCTTTGTCACCCTCTCCATTTGCCTGCCCTTCCCACACTGGTCCTTACACCCCAGATCTAGCATGTTTCACCATCCTAATATTCATTCTTGTTAAAGCATATGGCAGGGTTTTTAGCCTGGTATCTTACACATACACATACAGAGTCCTTGGCAAGATTGTACCATAGGAATGTGTATAAAAATTGTAGAAAGAGGGCTGGGAAGGTGGCTCAGTGGTAGAATGTTTGCCTCACACGCATGTGGCCCTGGGTTCAATTCCTCAGCACCACATAAGCAGAAAAAGCTGGAAGTGGCGCTGTGGCTCAAGTGGTAGAGCGCTAGCCTTGAGCTGAAGAGCTGAGGGACAGCGCCCAGGCCCAGAGTTCAAGCCCCATGAGTAAAAAAAAAAAAGTAGTAGATAGAAACAGATTTAGAGCCTGATGCTAATCTGTGAAAACGTCTTCAACCTTAATTGTTTGTATGTGAGAAAAAAACATGATAGAAATTTTCTCAAATTTGACCACAAACTTAATAATTTCCATTAAAATGCAAAGAAACATCCAAGCATGCTAAAGGAGAGACTGAGTTATCCTTCAGTTTTCTGAGTGGAAAATGTTACAAAGTCACTGTAATATAAAGACATTAGCCGGTGGCAGGTGGTTCATGTGTGTAATTTTAGCTACTTGGAAGGCTGAGATCTGAAGATCATGATTCAAAGCAAGCCTGGGCAGGAAAAGTCTGTGAGCCCCTTATTGCCTATTAACCACACATACACACACATACACACACACAGACACACACAGAGAGAAAAATCTCAGGGACAGTGCTCAGACTCTGAGTTCAAACATCAGGATTGGCAAAAATTGTGTGTGTGTGTGTGTGTCTGTGTCTGTGTCTGTGTCTGTCTGTGATATCAAAGTGTATATAATTTAAAATACAAGAAATAGAATTATCATGCATTTATAAATAGATCTTTAGTAGTTACAAATTTTGTGATGTTTATGCAATTTCTTTTTTTTTTTTGTTGGCGTAGGGTTTGAACTCTGGGCTTAGGCACTGTCCCTGCCCTCTTCAGCTCAAGGAAAGTGCTCTACCACTTGAGCCACAGCACCACTTCCTGTTTATGCAATTTCTTAATGTTATAACTTGCTATAGTTTCCTTTCTCATTCTAAATAAACATTTTCTTACACACCTAGTCTTGAAATCATTTTGTTAAAAAATATCCTCAAAATTGTATACAATTCCAGCCTCAGAAAACCTAGATCTTTCCCTGTTTATAAGGCCACATTTCAAAATAGATGACTTGTCAATTGAAACTTATCATTAGCTATAAAAAAAAAAAAAGGTGTGTAGATTTATTAGTCTCTCTGGGTAGCAAGCACAGCATTTACTCCCCAAAAGAAATCATTCACACTAATTTTTTAAAAAATAATCCATCCATTCATACAAAATGAGACTTTCATCAGATAGATATATATTCATATATATATATATATATATATATATATATATATATTCTCACAAATAATCCCTAACCTCTTCATCCTGAATGTCAGAAGATGGATAAATATCATAACTGGCAAGATTCCTGTCTTGGAGAATTTATTTAATTCCTAAACAAAGCTTACATTAATTTTATCTTTGTTTTCCTAACAGCTCCTTCTTACATGGAATTCTCTTGGGATAAGATTCTAAAGTATTGAGGTCTGTTACAGCCAGCTGTGCAGGGCTGGGCTGTGGGCCAATGTGTGTCAATGTGTGGAAGGCCAGCAGGTCAGCAGAATCCTGGTGGAGTTCTGCTAAAACAGCATCCCCCAAGGAGCAGTGTCTACACTTCATCACTGGGGAAACCAAATTTCACAGCCCCCTCAGCTACATATGACCAAAACCAGACCCCAGTGAAAATCGAGCATCTGTGTTTAGGGTGGTCACTTTGAATAATACAGCAGATAGAAGAGAAGACCAGGATACCAGTGGGAGATTTTTTTTAATTGGAACTCTTCAGTGTTATTCCTATATAACCAGATTTTTCAATAGGACAAGGCAAGAGTAAAACAATGTGCCTCCTGTTGGAGTCAATATGAAAACGGAGAGTTATTGACAGTATCTTGCTCTAGACTTGGCTTATATTGTCTGAATTCATGTCAGCCAAGGGATTAACATAGATTGTGTTAAACAACAATAGAAAAATTCAAAAATCAAAATCTTAATAGCTAACAAAATAGGAACTGATTTTTTTTAACCTATGCAAAGTCCAATGTGTATGCTTGTGGGCTGTCCTCAAAATATGTCTCAGGAGTTCAGGTTGCTCCTATCATGTGGATCTACCATCTTGTTGTCCTGGAGACATACCTCTGAAAGGTGGAAAGAGTAAGGAAAGGAGGATAATGCAGAACTTTGCATCTGTCAGATTGGGAATGGATTTTTTTGTTCACTTCTGCCCATGTTGCTCTAGCCAGGATTCAATCATGTGTGGCTTCATCTGACTGAGGGAAAGATTGGGAAATATCACCATAATGACAGGAAATAGGTTTGGCACTACAGGTGATTTCGCCATAAACCAGATAAACCTAATGTCAAGCTCAACATATCAAAAATATAAATTTGCATATTGAGAAAACTTTCAAAATCTCCAATTGTAGCTAGAAATCAGTTTTTTAACTTGATGCTACAAATGAATCTGATCTATATTGTTGTTCTTGTGCTCAAGTAGATTGATTTACCCTCTCATCTTTTATTTGGTTCTAGTTACTATGTACCATATGGAGTGAAGCTGAGAGAATTAATATTTAAAATTCAGAAACATTTTCCCTTTTGCCATCCCATGCCCTTTCTTCAGGACTCCTGATAGGGACAGTGATACTGTGGGCTTCAGTTCAGTCTGAAATCCTTTCCACAGTAGTTTTATAGTATTTACAATTAATTTGGGAAACTAATTTGAGTTTGAGCATCATTGCAGATGACACACAACAGTTCTTTCTTCTGGAGATTTAGAATGGCTATGATCATGTTAAAAAACAAAAACAAAAACTTAAGAAACCATGCACCAATCATAACAGTTTCTTTGTTCCCATTTTCCTAAACTTTTCAAACATGCAAGTTATTTTTAATATTTATTGTCACTGCTCTTCATTTTTTAATTTAAAAATCTAATTTATTTATTTATTTATAGTATACTTTCTTGAATTTTTTTTATTGTGAGAATACCATACAGAGGAGTTACAATTACATGGGCAAGATAACGAGTACATTTCTTATCAAGCATTGTTGCCTCCTCTTTGTTTCCCCTTCCCATCCCTTCCCGTACTCCCCCCTCCCCACACCCGATCCTCCCCCCAACCCCCACCAAACTTGTAAAGATCATTTTTCAACATAATGACTTGTACATCTCATTGTTGCAATGGGTCCACCTGTATCCCTAGTTAAACGATTTGTTTTTTCCCTTCCCCTCCACAAATTATACCAACATAAAATACAGTGAAAGCATGGGTTATACTGTGGGGGAGGGACATACAAAGCAACAAAGAAATAATCAACTTATCTTACCTTTTCTGCTTGACTCAGACATATACTAGTTACTGCAAATAAGGGAAACCATGGGACCTATGTTTCTTTGGGCCTGGCTTACTTCACTTAATATAATTTTTTCCAAGTCTTTCCATTTCCTAACAAATGGGGCAATGTCATTCTTTCTGATGGAGGCATAGAATTCCATTGTGTATATATACCACATTTTCTTGATCCATTCATCTACTGAGGGGCATCTGGGTTGGTTCCATATCTGAGCTATGGTAAATAATGCTGCAATAAACATAGTCGTGCTAGTAGCTTTAGTGTGGTCTTGTTTGTGATCATTTGGGTAAATGCCCAAATGGGTCATAAGGGAGCTCTATGTGGAGTCTTTTGAGGAACCCCCATACTGCTTTCCAAAGTAGTTGAACAAGTTTACACTCCCACCAACAATGCAGTAGGGTTCCCTTCTGGCCACATCCCCTCCAGCATCTGTTGTTATTAGAGTTCTTGATTATAGCCATTCTAACTGGGGTGAGGTGGTATCTCAATGTTGTTTTAATTTGCATTTCTTTTATGGCTAGAGAGGTTGAATATTTCTTCATGTGTATATTGGCCATCCTTCTTTCCTCTTCAGAGAAGTTTCTTTTTAAGTCTTTAGCCCACTTATTTATTGGGCAGTTGTTTCTTTGAAGATTTGTTTTGGGGGGATTTAATATTTTAAGTTCCAGGTATATTTTAGATATAAGACCCTTGTCTGTTGTATGGCTAGTGAAGATCTTCTCCCAATCTGTGGGCTTTCTATTGATCTTGCTACCTATGCCTTTTGCCATGCAGAAGCTCTGCAATTTCATGCAATCCCATTTGTCCATATTTCTTTGATTTCTTGTGTTTCTGGGTCTCTGTTAAGAAAATTTTGGCCTGTGCCAAGGAGACCTAGGGTTTCTCCTATTCCATCCTGTAATGTTTTCAGAGTGTCTGCTTTGATTCCAAGGTCTTTGATCCATTTGGAGTTGATTCTGGTGCAGGGTGATGTGTAAGGATCTAGCTTTAGTTTTCTACAGGGAGTTAACCAATTTTGCCAGCACCATTTACTGAAGAGGCTTTCTTCCATTCTATTTTTTTAGCTCCCTTATTGAAGATTAGATGGTTATAGGTCTGTAAGTTCATTTCTGGGTTTTCAATTCTATTCCATTGGTCCTGAGGTATGTTCTTGTGCCAGTACCAAGCTGTTTTGATTACTATGGCTTTATAGTAGAGTTTGAAATTTGGTATTGATATTCCTCCAGCACTGTTCTTTCTGTTAAGGATCGTTTTTGCTATTCGGGGTCTTTTATTGTTCCATATGTATTTTTTTTTGTTTTTTGTTTTTGGAATTTTTTATTGTATTTTTTTTTATTGTGAAAATGCTGTACAGAGGGGTTACAATTACATGGTCAAGATAATGAGTACATTTCTTATCAAGCATTGTAGCCTCCTCCTTTGTTTCCCCTTCCCATCCCTTCCCATCCTCCCCCTGCGCCCCCCAATCCTCCCTGCTCCCCCCCCACCAAAGTTGTAAAGTTCGTTTTTGACATAACGACTTGTACATCTCATTGTTGCAATGGGTCCACCTGTATCCCTATTTAAACGATTTGTTTTTCCCCTTCCCCTCCACAAATTATACTGACATCAAATACAGTGAAAGCAGGGGTTATACTGTGGGGGAGGGACATACAAAGCAACAGATTGCCTCTTCTATTTCCTTGAAGAATGAGGTTGGAATATTGATAGGTATCGCATTGAATTTGTAGATAGCCTTGGGAAGTATTGCCATTTTCACGATGTTGATCCTTCAGATCCAGGAGCATGGGAGGTTTTTGCCACTTTCTAAGTTCTGTTTTGATTTCCTTTTTCAGGTTTTTAAAGTTTTCATCATAGAGGTCCTTCACTTCTTTGGTTAAGTTAATTCCTAGGTATTTTATTTTTTGTGGGGCTATTACAAATGGAGTTGCTTTCCTGATTTCAGGCACACTCTTCTCATTGTTGGCCTACAGAAAAGCCATTGATTTTTGAGGGTTAATTTTATACCCTGCTACTTTGGCCAAAGTTTTGAATCACCTTGAGTAATTTGGGAGTGGAGTCCATGGGATTCTTTAAATACAAGATCATGTCATCTGCAAAGAGGGAGAGTTTTACTTCTTCTTTCCCTATTTGGATCCCCTTTATGTTTGCATCTTGTCTTATTGCTGTAGCTGCTCTTCATTTTTATGATTCCCCTTTATTTGGTATGTCTCACAAAATTGTAAAACATTTCTAACATAGGAATTCTGAAATAAGGATACAGGATGACTCATTGTAACAATGAGATGTACAAGACACTATGTTAAAAATGAACTTTACAACTTTTGGGAGGGGGAGGGAAGGAAGGAGTTGGGGGGCTGAGGAGGAAAGGGATGGTAGGGGAAAAATAAAGGAGGTTGTAACAATGCTTGATAGGAAATGTATTCATCACCTTACTCATGTAACTGTGACCCCTCTGTGCAGCATCTTTACAATAAAATAAAATAAAAGAGGGGGAAACAAGGTGTTCGAAGGATTTGGAATTACTAAAAAAGAAGAGAAAAGAAAAAACTTGAAGGCCAGAAGAGGGCCAGCAAGGGCAATAGTAGAGAGGGATTTTCTCAGGGCCTTGTGAGGCATCCTCACTGGGAGGCCCCATTGTGTTTTCCCCATGACCCTATTTCACATGTGTTTGTTTTAACTGCCATCTCAATGCTTTATCAATTAAAATGAATGCATCTCCAATGGTAAACAGATAAGTAAATAGGATCACAAACCATCAATCCCCTTGGGAAGAAATTTCAACCTCTTCCCTACTTTCATTACAGGAAATTTAGCCAGCATCATTGTTTTCTTTAGTACACACTGTCAAAAAAGAAAAGTCAAATTTTAAATTTTCCCACTTTGGGCTTTGCATTTAAACAGAAAAGAAAGAACTTTGTCTACTCGGAGGGAAGGACTTTTGGGAAAAATATTAACCAAATAAATTCAATAAACCTCCTACCAGGCATCTCCTCTGGCTTTTCCCTGCTGGGGTGAAAAAAAATAAACTTTCCATTTGATCCTCCCTTGCTGATAGTCTCTTCTAACCGCATCACAAATTGAACTTTAAAATAAATAAATGAATAGCACCAGCTGCTATGGGACTGGAAATGCAGAGATGGATGAGTAGGAACTGATGAGAGAGGAAATCACAGCATCAACTCAACGCTTTTATACATGATCCACCATAACTCACAGTGAAAAGATCTGTAGGTTAACCTTGACCACTTCTCCCCCATTTCCATCTCCTACTAAGAACACACACACACACACACACACATACACACACACACACACACACACACACACACACACACACACACACACACACACACACAATAGAAAGGGTTTCCTATGCTCTGATTCTCCTGAACAAAATAAGAGCTCTCAGTTACATCAGGATGGAACACAGTGAGGAGAATCCCCTTTGCCTCTTGGTTTTTTCCCATCACGTTATCTCCCTCATAATGTTTGAACACTGTTTTTAGGCTTTCTAGATACTCACTCAGAATAAGGAATAGATTGTGGGTTATGGGTCACAGCTCCCAGGATTTTGTCTCATCAGGTTTAGATTCTGAGCCTGTTTCTGCACCTGTATAGTTGATGTTAGTTAAAACAACACCTTTATTACTTTCATCACTGAGGTATTAAAAGATTGGGTTACACTATCAAGACAGGATCAGACAGAGTAACACTGGCATTATAGGTCTCTAGGACTCCTTGTTTCAACTCTAACAGCTTTGCTTTTGTCTATTTTATGTCTTGGAATCACACATAAAATTTTGCTTAAACACAGATCTGAGGTGCTTAGAAATACGTGGAAAACATTATCGCATGAGAATGTGCTTGCTAAGATATGAAGCAGTGTAACTTATTTGTACAGAATTGTATTGAGATATAGTTTAGGTAAAAGAAAACATGCATATCTCAAGTGTACACTGAGTGGCTTTCTATGTATGGGATGTATAAAGACACACTCTCTATACAACACCCTCTATACAACTCCAAGACAAAGATTGAACATTTTCTTTACCTACAAAGTTCCTTCACCCCACTCTCTGTTCACTCTCCATTCAAGAGCCCTCCTGCAGTCTTTCTTGAAATACACACACAGCTGCTCCAGGTAAATGATCTGAGCTCATCACCATCCATTACTTTTGCCTGCTCTAAAACTCCATTTAATTGGAATCAGGTAGCAAGTACTCTTTTGTATTTGGCTTCGCTCTTCTCAGGTAACATCCAGGAGACTCATCCATGTTGTGTTTTTACAATTGAAGTTAATATTTCTTTTTAATGCATAGTGTCTCCTCATATGAGTATGCTATAGCATGTTGCTCCATTAATTGTTGATAATCTGTTTTGTGTTTAAAGCTATTAAAAATAAAGCTGTTGTCAAGATTGATGTTCAAAGCTTGTGAGCAGTCATCCGTTTTCATTTCTCTTGAACATTTAGAAGCCGAGTTTTCAGATGTGTTTAACTTTACAAGAAACTATAAATCAATTTGTCTAAAATCATACACCACTATACATTACCAACAGTAAAGTAAGAGAGCTTCACTTGATTATATGCTTATCCGCTTGTGCATATATCAAGGATTTTAATGTAGATAATTTTGATAGATTCAGAATATGTGATTGTGGCTTAAATGTACATTTTCCTGATGCTAAGCATCACTTTCTTGGCATGTTAGTCACTCTAATACTTTTGTTTGGACAGTTCAAGGTTTTTTCCTTTTTTGTAAAAATGGGGTGGGTTGTCTTTTTACCCTAGGTAAATAAGGGATCTTTATATATTCTGAATAAAGTCCTTTTTAGATATGTGTATTGTGAAGATGTTCTTCCTGCCTGTGACTCTTTATTTATGGTGTCTTTGAAGAACAGAATGTCTTTAATTTTTATGAAGTCTCATTTATAAATTCTTTGCCTCGGCCAAGATAAGCAAAAAAAATATATTCTCTAACATTTTTTTCCTAGAAACTTTCCGTATCTAGCTTTCATGTGTAGAGCCATGAGAGAAGTATGTGTTTTTATTTGTTATTGTCACATTGGATCTTACACGAGATGTCTAAGGTTAAGCAAAGGTACTTGGACAACTTGACGTAAAGCTTAGAATCTCCTAGTATCTATTGAAGCTTATAGAATATTTAAATAGAAATCTTTTTGTTTGTCCATCTACCAAGTTGTAAGGAGTCTGAAGAGGGATCTAATGATAATGCCAAAGGGATTCGTTCATAGCAATAACACAAAAGGAATGCACCAGGACCTGCCTGGAAAACTTAAGCATATAATGATTCTATCCTGCCTGCTGGCACCTGCATTAAGTATCATCCTAGAATGATACTTAATGATCAACTCCTGTAGCAATGCCTATGTTTGTTGTAAATACTAAAGTAGCCAAAAATAGTTGAGGACTCAACTATTCTTCTCTCCTAAATCTGGTCAAAGGACATCAGACATGCTTTATGAATCAAAGCTCCTGACTTTTTGCTCCATGTAAACTGACTGCTGAGTCTGAAGAATGTATTTTCAACCCTGGTGTTCTTGATCTCCTTTGGGGAGCTTTTCAAAAAAGATATATTGTTAGTGCTCCAGTTTGCATCACCATTTGGTTTAATTATTATTCGTAATTGGGAAATAATTAGATAAAATGATGATGTAAACCCCAGTGGAAAATAGACATCTCTTAAGAACTCTAATGTGTTCCATCACTTAAAAGGAAAGGGATACGACTTACTGGGGGAAAAAAAAAACTAATTAGAAAAGCAGACACATCTTCTCCCTCTCCTCATATTTCAGGCATGCTGGCAAGTGCTCAGAAATGATCAGAGAGTGGCCTATTTTCAAGGACCCCAGGAGAGTATGATAATTTAAATCGTCATCTCAGGAAAGTGCCTTGAGCACTTGTCTTTGCCATTTTATGATCTCCTCTAGGAAGAGAGAGTTTGGCTCTCCAAACTGGGATGGCCATGCAAAATATAGACTCAAGGAAAACGGAGGTCACACCCACACCACAGTGAATTGAGAAAAGTTAGGATTCCTGCCAAGAGAAACACACTTGAACAAAGTAAAGGGAGGGACAAATGTCGAAGACAATGTATCCACAGCAAAAGGAAACAAGACTTTAATCCAGAGATACAAATCAGAAATATGTGATAGATAACACAAGGAGTGGAGAGGGAAGTGAAGAGTGCTACAGTGTGGGTCCAGCAACTTGGAAACCCCACGTAAGTCTAACCCCATCCGCTCAGAGTTACATCATTAAAAAAAAAATCTAAATAACAACAAAAAAATCAGATAAATCTCCAAGAAAAGCCAAGATTTTAACCAAAAGGGCAGTTTTATTAAAACAAAATCTTGATGAAAGTCATATTTAACCATATCTTATGAAAATATACATGTTTATTAGTAAATTATCATATGGTCATTTGTAGGTTTTTTTTTTTTTTTTAAAAAAAAGATGTCTTGGTAAGAAAAATGAACAGTGCAGACGCATTAAAATGTTCATAACACTTCCTCCCAACTGGTTTAGTCAAACAGCCATCTCTTAAACACTAGATGAAAAGGAAACCTAACTTTCTAAACTCAATTACTAGCTATAAATAAGAATTCGCTAGTGGTCTCAGATCAGCAGGGTCCTCGTAGCAGGACCCTACAGTATAAATTCATCAAACACATATATGAACCCCACATTAAAGACCTGATCATGAACAGATATCTTCTCCTCTTTAAAAAAAAATTGTTGTAAAGATGCTGTACAGAGAGGTTCCAGTGACATGAGTAAGGCCATGAGCACATTACTGGTGGATCGTTACCCCTTCCCTTCCTTGTTGTTCCCCACTATCCCTTCCCTCCCCCACCTCTCACACTCCTCCCCACCACAACATCCCCCACCATGTACCATGTGATCTTACTTCTTGTTGTTGTTGTTTCCTTTGTATGTCCTTTCCCCTATGGGATATCCCCTGTTGTCACTGTTCTTGATTTTGGTACCCTGCATCTTGTATATACATTTGTCTAATCTGGGGAGGGGAAGGGGAATAACAAAATGCCGAAACAAGGACACAGGATGACTCATTGCAACAAGGATAACCACAGAACAGTATATTAGAAATGAACTTTACAACTCCTCTTTACTTTCTGCCCAACCCTTCCTTCAAAAAAATCTATGACTCCCTAGCTCTGCTTCACATGAGTAGGGGCATTTGGCTCATAGGATGTTGATAGAACTGGGACCGCCATTCCAAAGTGTTCAAAATAGTCATTGTATTACCGTCAAGGAAAAGGCTCTGTGCTTGGTAGTTTAAGGTGTAAATCAATGAGTATTGGAGACTTATGAGCTACTGGGGAAATGTTTCTCTGAGGATGTGACTTGAGTCATACCTCAAATAAGTAGATGGGTGATAAAGACAGAGGGAAAGCATTCTTGGCAAAGGCACTTAGATACACACGTACCCACATCCACCAGAAAGTGAGAACGAAGGTGAAACACAATCAGGGGAAGGATGAAAGGGATTATTGGGAGAGAGATCCAAAGAGAGCCAGGGAAATGAGACTGTGGAATGACATATGTATGGGTTCATGAGTTTTCAGTAAATGGTAAAGACAGCTTGAACAATGATAGCACTGCTGTGTCTCAGTGATCTCAGGGCCTGACCAACAATGCTTGCTAAGAAATGTACTCATTACCTTGCTCATGTATGTAACTGCAACCCCTCTGTACAGTATTTTCACAAAAAAAACTATTAAAAATAATAAAAAATATAAAATAAACATGGCCTATCTTGAGCATCAATATCTGTTGTATTTTTGGAAGGAAAACAGCAGGAAATAAAGCCATATGATTATTACAAGTTTTGCGTGAGTGGTAAAAGTCAACTGGAAAGCACTAGTCCAGATTTTCCTGATTTACTAAGGCTCACACATCAGACCAAAGAGCATTTTTAACAAGGTGAACAATGGAAATCCCTGCTTCAACTTGAAATGATCTAATTGACATCTGTATCTGTTCACAATTTCGGCTGAAGTGAGCATTTCTTTATCAAATGTTTGGTGGCTATGCTGGAGTTTGAACTTAGAGGCTTTGAGCTCTCTAGGTAGGGGGTAATATGGGGCCCTCAGACCTTTTTTGCTTTGAATTTTCAATGAGGGTCTTTCATTTATGCTTGAATCACAATTCTCATATCCACACTTCCTGTATCACTGGGATGGCAAAAGCCCATCACCATGTCTAACTTTTATAAGTTGAAATAGTGCCTCTCCAACATTCTCCTGGGCTGGCTTCTCAATTGCAGCCTTCCAGTTAGCTAGGATTACACCACACTAGGATTCACCACACTGGCCTGAAGTGACTTTTAGATCCATGTTCTCTTTCTCATCCACCAGCATCAGGCTGGAAAACTGGCTGCCTGAAAAGCATCCCCTAATTGGCAGTGTCTGTCACCTTCCACTGCAGAAATAGTCTCACCATGTCAATTTCAGCCACCATGAGAAGAGGTCAGTAAAATAACCAAGAGGGAGGTTGCAGAGAGAGGCTCACACCCAGCTCTCACAAGCTGGGAACAGCCAACTCTGCCATACTATTGCAGTCTTTCATTCCATTCATCTTTGAAAGGTAACTGCCCCTTAGAACTTTCTTCTTAGGTTTGGCCTCTTTGACCATCCCAGGTAACGATTGCTTCATGAGATAAACTTACCTGTGTTCGTTCCTATGACATTTACTGAGTTTCAGATGGGCTTTGGTGGCTCACATCTATAATTCTAGCTACTCAGGAGGCTGAGATCTGAGGGTTGCAGCAAAGTCCATGAGACTCTTATCTCCTATTAACCACCAGAAACCTCAAGTGGCACGGTGGCATGAAGAGGCAGAGCACTAGCCTTGAGGCAAAAAGCTCAGGGATAGTGGGATAGTGTCTAGGCCAAGAGTTCGAGTCTCATGACCAAAAAAAAAGAAAAAAAGAAACAAAAAAGAAATTTGCTGAGTTTCTCCTTTTCTTCAAAGGAAACATTTATAAATTTCAAAATAACCAATTTAATCTCTTTTTATGCCTTTATTGGCGACAAGAAGACCAGGAAATGAAAGTGTAAACTAATTTAAATATATCTACTCCTTCTGAAATAACAATTACAAACATTTTGCAGATAAGATAGGGTTAACATGAATAAGCTGAAAATAGGTAATGATGTATTGCCTTTTCTATAGTATGCCAGACATGAAAAATTGACTCGGATCCCATATTAGAAATCCCTTTATTCATACAAATTGTATTTATGATTATTGTATTATTGTTATTAATACTATTCTGAATAAGATGTTTGGAAACAAAAAATGCAACATTTTGATTGATTTTTAAAATTCTTTCCTCCTCAATAATTCTTCTGCAATTAGTGTCATGAATTCTTTCAAAATCAGAAAGAAAAATATTTTAAGTGTTTTGTTCTTTCTTTGTTGAAACATGGCTTAATATTTATTAGCATAATTTTGATTGCTATTACAACACCTTGAATGATGTATTTTTTTCCTTGGTGGGCTATTATTTGGCTTACACTCATGATTTTTGCATTAATACCTTTCAAGGTTATGCAATAACAATCAGGAATTATGATAATAAACATTGAACCACATTTCAACAAAATATGATAAACTCGGGTGAGCTTTTAAAAATCCTTTCATTAACAAAGCATCTTATGCTTCAGTGACACTTTAATTACCAAGAAATTCCTTGAGAAAACATGTAATGATTTCTAGTAACTGACAGTGTTGCTATGTGCAACATTTCTTTATGTTAAAATAATTGCTAAAATGTGATCCTTTTATTCCAGATGTGGGGTTTAATTGATTGTATTGTTTTTCAAACACAAAGGTAATTTAAATATATGCTCACTAGAGTACATAAGTAATTCCAGGTCAATTGAAAGTTGTTTAGTAACCTCATAATAATTTTATAATAGCCAATAGTAATGAAACTATCTTTATAAACTAAGGGTAATTATTTAGATTTTTTTTATTAGCCCCCAGCATAGTAAAGCAAGCTCTTTTCCAGAAAATCTTAGGTGCATGCAGCAGATTATTTTCCATATGGCTTTCAAAATCCTCAAATCTTTTGCTTATATGGGTACATCTATTAAATTATGAAGAAAAAATTAATCTCTCAAAAACTAAAGCCACTTTAGAGAGAAAATTTTGATCCATGCTACCCTTAAATTTCAATAGTTTATGATTCTATAGACTCTATTAACAACCTAGACATATTCTTTAAACAACAAACAAACAACAACAGTGGTTCATGTTTGTAATCCTAGCTACTCAGGAGGCTGAGATCTGAGGATTTGGGTTCACAGCCAGTCCAGGCAGGAAAGTCTGAGTTTCATCTCCAACCACTAAAAAGGAAGGAAGGAAGGAAGGAAGGAAGGAAGGAAGGAAGGAAGGAAGGAAGGAAGGAAGGAAGGGAGGGAGGGAGGGAGGGAGGGAGGGAGGGAGGGAGGAAGGAAGGGAGGGAGGGAGGGAGAAAGGAAGGGAGGTAGGGATGTTTGAATGTGTCTGTTCTTTTTTCTTATTCTTTTTTACCTGGTAGTTTGGTATAGCAAGAGCCTTAAATCAAAAGCTAGATGCACAGTCCCTTCTACAAACACCTGTTATTTTCCCAGAGCTCCTTCTCTGAGTCAGAGAAAAACATCCACTAGATAAACCTTTTGTCATCACACAGGGTCCCTTTTGAAACTGACAAACAGAATGAATTTTTTTAACCAACGAAATACAGCCATGACCCACACAATAACATTTTATCAATATAGTTTAATTTTAAAAAAATCAATACAGTTTTCTACACCATAGAGAATCTTTTCTGTAAAGCCGGGGCAGAGCACAACACAGACATCCTCTTGCACATTTCTATCCTCTTTGTGGAACTCACCTTCAAGGGTCATTCTCCTACTGGGATGTTAGGAGAAACACACAAATCTAAAGCCACAGGAATAAAAGTCTGGTGTCTTTACTGTGTGGTTGAAGGATTAGAGCAAGGAGGTTTCCTTGGAAAAAGTAAATCCCTAAAGATTCTGTAAGCCTACTTGAAGGGAGGAAAAGTCAGCAAGGTGAACGGTGCAGCCTGGGACATTCAGCCGTGGTCCATTCAGAGCCTCTGAATTTGCCTTTTGTCAGCAATAGGCTTTCTGGTATGTTATAATAGAAAAGCTTTAATCTTCTCTATTTGGGCAATATATGGAGTTTCTATGCACATAGCCAAGTTCCCCTGAGTTGAGCACTTGCTGATTGGTAGAGCTATGGGGGTCTAAGGAATTAAAAAGAGACTTAGCTGGAGAAGAAATAAGAATGGCTAATAGACACACGAAGAAATGTTCAACTTCTCTGGCCATAAAAGAAATGCATATCAAAACTACATTGAGATTCTACCTCACCCCAGTTAGAATGGCTATTATCAAGAAAACAAATAATAACATGTCGGTGGGCATGTGGCCCAAAGGGAATGCTACTACATTGCTGATGGGAGTGTAAACTGGTTCAACCACTCTGGAAAGCAATATGGAGGTTCCTCAAAAGATACACATAGAGCTCCCCTGTGACCCAGCAATCACACTTTTGGGCATTTACCCAAATGATTACAAAAAAGGCCACACTAAAGCTACCAGCACAACTATGTTTATCACAACATTATTTACCATAGCTAAGATATGGAACCCAACCCAGAGGCCTCTCAGTAGATGACTGGATCAAGAAAATGTATATATACACAGTAGAATTCTGTGCTTCCATAAGAAAGAATGGCATTGCCCCATTCATAAGGAAATGGAAAAACTTGGGGAAAATATTAAGTGAAGTAACCCAGACCCAAAGAAACATAGGCTCCATGGTTTCCCTCATTTTAATAATTAGTATAAGTCTAGGATAGTCCTAGCAGAGGATCACAATAGCTCAATAGCAATGTACACCTGACCATTAAAATTATGCTAATTGAAATGAACTCCAAGACATGGAAACAAGAGGTTTTTTTGTTTGTTTTTGTTTTGAATGTACAGCATGAAGTTCTTTCTTTTTCCCCCTTTGTTTTATCCCTTGTTGTCATTGTTTTTTATTTTGGTGCCCTGTGTCTTGTATCTATGATTATCTGATTTGATGAAGGGAAAGGAAATAACAAAATGGTGAGACATAGGACAAAGAGTGAACCAATGCAACAGCAATACTCACAAGATACTACCGTGGAAATGAACTTCACAACTTAGGAGAGAGGAGTAGGAGAAAACAAGGGAGGTGGTAACAATGTTTGACACGAAATGTACTCATTTCCTTACTTCTGTAACTGCAGCCCCTCTGCACAACACCTTTGCAATAAAATTAAATTAAATGTTAAAAAAAAAAAGAAAAGAAAATTTGGCTCATGACTTCCAGTCCAGTGCTTTGTTTTCTAGATGTCATTATCCTGGAGTACGGGAATATATTACACAGACTGTGATATCTACAGACCTCTCATTAGACTTAACATGTTTCCTCAGAGAGGTAAGACCCAAGGTAAGAATGCCTGAGTAGAAATACTGGTCCTGAGTCAGGATAGATCATGACATATAATTAATTATTGCTGTCATCATTCGTGCTTCAGGAACCAGCCAGTCACTCCCTTGGGAGCCTGGGAGAGGACATCTCTGGTATTTAATTACAGAATAGGGTGCACTGGTCACTATGGACTTGATGTACTTGCAGGCTGAAGTCTTTAACATGCCTTCTTCAGTACAGAGGATTTCACACGTTCAGCAACAATACCTCCTGCCTTAACTTCCATTCTCGTCCAATTCCCTCCCCCAACAACTTCTCCCTTCTTCCCAGCCCACTTATGGAGTATTTGTCTTCCCCTACCACTTACTGATAGAAAATGGATTTTTCAATAGAACACGATGCTTGAAAGCATAATGCCTTCAGAATATTTTCTCTTGTGTTTGTTTTCCAATTGTCTCAATAAATTTTAAGTTTGACAGGGGAAAAAAGTGGCTTTTTATTTTTCTATGTGCTAGAAAGAGCCTCATCACTCAATGAATCCCGTGAGCTTTCACATACTCAGTATTGTGTCCTTCTCGTGACCTTAAACTTTCTGACTGCTTGGAAATAAAGCTTTTCATGAGAACTCACAAAGCTGAGTTTGACGATGAGACAGGCATTGCACCAGACAGATTATCTTTAGAGGAAACAGCAAAGTTCTCAATCAAACATCATTTGCTTAACAACAACACAACAACAAATCCAGGAGTCACCAGAGAGTGAACAGACTTACTCCCTTACCTCTGATAGCTGACAATTTCTTAGGCCTACAACAACAGAATCACTCAGAGAACAAAGTGATCTTTTCACTTGCTTCTGATGTTCTTTGCAATAGATGCACAGCCCAGGATCCTTGGCATAGAAGAAGCATTGCTTTCCGCCTCACCTCAGGGAGAACCCATTAACTGGAGCACAAGTGCTGCTCTTCTGCTACTTCTGCTTCAAATCCATTTAAATGACAAGCTCAGGAGTGAGAAGGGTGGGGGAAGTGACCAACATCAAGAAAGAGAACAGGGAGTGCCAGCAGCACATCTGGCAGCCCCCTGCAGAGCCATCAAGTGAGTGTAAGAGACCACAGAGAAGGCATTGAGCCTGTCTAGCTGCCTTTTCTTTAACATTATTAGTTCATTTTCTTGTGTTGATACTGGGGCTTGAACTAGGGGCCTAGGTCTTGTGGCTTAGTTTTTTTGCTAAAGGCTATCTACTACTTGAGCCACTTCCAGCTTTTTGGCAGTTAACTGGAAATAAGACTCTCGGGGACTTTCCTGCTCTGGCTGGCTTCAAACCACGATCTTCAGATCTCAGCCTCCTGAGCATCTGGAATTATAGGTAGGAACCACTGCCATTCAGCGTGCTTAACTTTAGAAACAGAATTAGTCATTGTCTTAGTGAAATTATTGTAATGTCTAAGCAAGATAAAGAATATGAAATGAGGGCAGGCACACTAGTGTACCTAGCTAATCAGGAGGTAGAGGTAAGAGGATCAAAGTAACACATCAAAAACATAAGATATGAGACACTGCCCCATTTGTTAGGAAATGGAAAGACTTGAAAAAATTATACTAAGTGAAATAAGCCAGGCCCAAAGAAACATAGGTCCCATGCTTTCCCTTATTTTGCAATAACTAGTATCCATCTAGGATAATCTTACCACACAAATAGTAAAGGTCAAAAGCTATGCACATGTGACCATATAAGATGGTGCTAAGCAAAATAAACCCCAAGATGAAAACATAAGAGGTTTTATCTTTGTTGATGTTGTTTTTAATGTACTTATGATGTACTATATGATTTCTTTTGTTTCTTTCATATGTTTTCCCCCATGGAATAACCCTGATTTTCACCATATTTGATCCTGGTGCCATGAATCTTGTATATACATTTTTCTAATTTGGGAGGGGAAGGGAAATAACAAAATGCTGAAACAAGGATATAGGCTGACCCATTATAACAATGAGATGTACAAGACACCATGTTAAAAACACAATCTTTACAATTTCGTGGGTGGGGAGGGGGAGGAGTGGGGCAGTGGGGAGGGAAGGGATGACTGGAAAAAAACAGAGGGAGTAACAATTGCTCAAGAGGAAATGCACTCATCACCTTACTCATGTAACTGTAACCCCTCTCTGTACAGTATCTTTACAATAAAAATACAATAATAAAAAAGTTCAAAAAAACATATGAAATTAAATTCTACCTGAAAAAAAAAGTATAAAGAACTAGAGGTATAACTCAAGTGGCAGAGAGTTTACCTAACAAGAACAAGGCCCTGAGTTAAAAAATCCCAATACAGGGGCTGAGAAGGTGGCTCAGTGGTAGAGCGCTTGCCTTGCATGCATGAGGCCCTGGGTTCTATTCCTAAGCACCACATAAACAAAAAGAAAAAAGCCAGAAGTGGCGCTGTGGCTCAAGTGGTAGAGCGCTATCCTTGAGCTGAAGAGCTGAGGGACAGCACCCAGGCCCAGAGTTCAGGCCCCACAACCGGACCCAAAAAAATAAAAAATCTCAATACAAATAGAAAAAAAAAAAGTTTAAATCCTGTTAAACTAGTGTTACTCCCTTTCACTGAAGAATAAAATGAGGCAGAGTGTATAAGAAGCTTGTACAAGACCACATAAGCTTTGGGAAAGTGGAGGGCCCAGCTCCAAAGCCATGCCATTTATGACTGAATTATGTATGTACCAGGCTCTGTAGATGATGCCAGACTTCCATGATATATGAGTAATGAAGTGATGAAGTTAAGCCCAAAGCTACCCTTAGGTTGTAGATTCCTATCCTGTTAACAGGAAGGAAAGCTGAGGCCAGCCATCCAAGAATGCTTAAGACTTTCTCCAAAATCATCTACAGAAGGCTTTCCTCCCTTGAGACCCAGTAGGGCACATTCCCACCTCACCAGGTAGCTAACAAAGCCACTGTAAGAGAGGCACCAGAATGTAATTGCTTCTCATTTCATTTTCTACCTAGTGCGAAGAGTCAAGGTTCAGGCCACTGTCTTTCAAATAATATCTAAATGATTGTTCCAGATAGTGTGCTTCGGTTATTTCAGTGAGCAAGAGTGGAGTGCGGTATATAAGTCCCTGGCTCATTGGAAACAAAATCCATCACAAAGAGAGCATCTCAAGAGAGAACCTTTCTAGACTTTCATTACCGACTAGAACAGATCAATCTTTTAGTTTGCGGATGGCATGATGCCCCATACCCAGCATGTCTCCTGCAGCAAGTTCCTCTACACAGGCTTGTTAACTATATGTGGGGATCTTGAACGCCCTTCAGGGTCACCTGGCTTACTGTCCAGCCCCACCACAGTGCCAAAGAAAAGGAAATGTTGTTAAGCTGTCACTTGCAGCCATTCGGGCTCCCTTGGTTACCAGGACATTTTAGCAAGCAGCTGCATCTGTTCCAAGAACTCTAGTCCATTCGTAAGCCAAAAGCCTTGCTGCCTCTGGTCTCACAAACTGAGTGGAGACACTTGGGTTGATTTCAGAACCTTTCTTTCTTCAGCCATCGATTACAGTAAAAATTGCAACTGTCCTTCTGTCTCTTGATGCTTGTATTAATCAGGCTTCTCCAGTGAAATAGACCCAATAGGAGATGGAAAGTCAGAAACCTGTAAGGCAGGCTAACAATATTGGTACTCCACTAAGAGTTCATGTTCAGTCTTAATTCCACAAGGCATCAGGGGAGAAACTTAGTTTCCATGTCATACTCTTCAGGTCAAATTGTCGTTTTTATTATTTTTTCAAAGGAAACCTTAGCTTTTGTTCTTAAGGCCTTTTACTGACTAAATGAGGCTTGCCCACATTATTTAATCAACATTTATCATTTATACATTGCTCTGAAACCAAAGCAATAGATACATTTAAAAATCAGAGCAATATAATATATGTATGACCATATGAGATAATGTTGAGTGAGATGTACCCCAAGACACGGACACAAGGCGTTTTTTCTTTCTTGCTATTGTTTTTAATGTACTTATAATGTACTCTGTGATTCTTTTGTTTCTTCTATATGTTCTTCCCCCATGTTATAACCCCTGTTTTCACTGTATTTGATTCCAGTGTTCTGCATCTTGTGTATACATTTTTGTAATTTGGAGAGCGGAATGCTTAAATGGGGATGCAGGTTGACCTATTGTGACGATGAGATGTGCAGGACACTATGTTGAAAATGAACTTTACAATGTTGGGGGGAAAGGAGGTGTGGAGGGAAGTGATGGTGGGGGGAAATCAAAGGAAGAGGTAACAATGCTTGATAAGAAGTGTACTCATTACCCTATTCATGTAACTGTAACCCTCAGTACAGTATCTTTACAATAAAAAAACACAAAAATACAAGAGCAATATATAAATCAGAATTTCTAAATCAGAGCAATATATGGACTAATTTTTGACCAAATAACTGAGGACCATGGCCTAGCCAAGATATAACAAAAAATGACATATATGGGGCTAGTTTATTGTTGTTATCAGGTTAAGTCATACACCACAAGGAAAATCTAAAGCTCTAAGAAGCTGTACAAATACGTTATTTCATAAACACTAAACTCCCTTTGAGGAGTCTGAGGAACTTTGAGGCTTTGAGGAAGTTAGAGATGAAAGAATCAAGCAAAGTCTACCATCTAATTGCATGCACAGAAAGTAAGAGGTTGGAAGATCCCCGGGGAGCACTGAAGGAAGGGTGAGGTTGTGAGGCCTGTGGGCCAGGGAGGTTCCGAAGAAGCCTTTGAAACCAGCTTCTTCTGCAGAATGGTCTTTGTGAACAGCCTGGCCCTCATACAAATTATGCCTCCTCTCTTACCACTCTCTTGTGAAACACGATCCTTGTTTCTCTTTATACCAGTCATTGGAAGGCACGTTCTTTAACTTATTTGCCTATCCATTGTTCAGTAGTGTTCACTCTCAAACTGCTCTGCATGAAGGTAAAAGGATCACATAGTGTTCTGTTCATCATCATCACCCCAACATTTCTCCAGTAACATGGAGCTCATCGTGCGATGAGCTTGATGAATGGCTGAATGAAGGACTAGGTCTATCATTTTATCTCGAACAAAGCTTTATCAACGTTTGTTTTGTTATGAGGGAAAAATATCCCAATCTAGAGAAAGATAGAAAGTCTTGTAAGCCATCACAAGTCAAGTCAATTCAACAATAATTAACAGTCTGTAAGTTTTTGCAAGATCTACCATCTCATCTCTCTTTTCATTCCTCTCTCCTCTCTAGTTTTAATATTAAGTCATTTGAAAGTTAGTAGCTGATGTCACTTCATTTTGCCCATTAAATATGCCAGCACAGTTCTAAAAAGTAAGGTGTCTTTTCTACATAACTCCAAAAGCACTAGCCTGAAAGAAAAATGTAGCATTTCTTTTCTCATCTTTAGTATATAGACTCTATTCTGACTTTCCAAGTTAGCAATTAAGGTTCTTTGATTTTTAAACTCTAAGAAGGGGTCTAGAACCACATTTACTAACACACACATACACACACATATATATACACACAAGTATATGCACATATTATTAATATTACTATTATTATTCTGCATTGAAATTGTGAAGAAACAATTGTGCAATAGAATGCTGCCCATTCTGGACTGATCTAATGACATCCCTCTGTATTATCCCCTGATGGCATCATCTATCTTATTCTCCCTGCTCCAGTGAATCCTGGAGACTGTACATTAGACCCAACAGCTTGAAGAGAATCAGGTTAACACTTCTGAGAATGATTTCCATATCACGCTTCATATAGCCTCCTATCAGGAGCACCACTTGGGATGCCAAGATTAGCTATATAACCAAGACAGAGACCTGCCTTTTACACTGATGAACTTTTCTCTTTTGTCCTGACAGGAATTCACTTGAGCAAACTTGATAAATTCTTTTCCCTTTGACTTAATGCAATCCAAGAAACTTAGTTTCTTTGTAGAAGTTCTTTATTCCCTTTGTGTGTGTGTGTGTGTGTGTGTGTGTGTGTGTGTGTGTGTGTGTGTGTGTGTGTGGTATAGGGGTGGTTGCATGGGGTGTTCTTCAATTACCTCTGCAGAAAATGTTACTCAGCTTAAACTCCATTCTTCATGCATGTTAAAATAAAAGCACCTTCCATATATTTTTAAAGACAGCATTTTGTACAAATCTTTGACTATAGCATTTTCACTCAGCATTAATTACATATATCAACTGATCATCCTTCCTGTAAGCTGATATTATTTATTAAACTCACAAGAAAAGACACTATTAATCTTTAAGATTCATTGTTTCTCCTGCAAAGAATGAAAGTGAGTACAGACTTGGTTTGGGTCTGGGTTTTTCCTCCCCGCTTCCCCTACTGTGGCTGTATAATTGGGTTAAATCAGTGCTGTTCAAATCCCAGTCCCACTGGGAAAAAGCAGCAGAGTAGCTAGGGGTAGGGAGTCAATAAACATAGTGCCTCTTTCTGAAGCCTCATGTTTCCTTAATGGTAAGTACTTAAAACATCTTTATTTTCTAGAATACATTCAGATGTATTAAAGAAAAGAATTAAATGCAAGTTTCACATGAATTTAAAAATAAAACATAAAGCCACTTGGCTAAGCCACCCTTGGTTCCCCCCCTACTTCCTGCTCCACCCGCCCCCCCCCACACACACACAGTAGGGCTTCCACACAACCCCCAGGTGATCACTCCTCTGCTCTGGGAAGTCCTCCCTTAACTGTATCGTCTGACAAAATTACCAGCAAACATTTAAATCAACCAAGGCAAGATTATCTGGAAAAATGTACCCAAGACTTCCAACAGCCATTTTCTCTAGCCCCCTTTGTCTGATACATGTAAGGGTGAGAACTGAAGAGTGGGTATCTGAGAACCACCCACAATCCAACTGAATAAATTCCCCCTACTTTCCTTCGCTTTCAGGGTTTGCATCTCTTTCCTGCAGCCTTTCTGTTAGTCACTTTCCGTCTAATCTCTTGCTAAAGACAATCAAGACCTCAACTTTCCTTTCCAGATTCATCTCCTTCTGACCATATACCTGACTTCTTGCCCAAAAGAGACCAGTCATGTTCAAATAGTGTGAACTCAGGACACTTTTATATATGTTAAAACCAATGAGGATTCCCAAACTTGCTTTTCTTTACGAAGCACAGTATTCTCAACACGGATGGTTGTGATACTTTGAGGCATGGTAAAATTGACATCTAAATTAAAAAGAGCAATAAAGTCATTACACCTTGGTAACAAGAACATCATTGTGAAGGCTAACTACATTTCTAGAACAATAAAATCCAACTGGTAAAGAGTGGTGAAATTTCACCGTTTTGCAAATTATTACCTGGGTTCATACAAGATGGCTAGAAGACACATTTGCTTCAGCATTCAAGATCCTGCACTCACAACATGTTATGAAGTCTATAGAATGATTGATTATGTACATGAACTATAAACAGTAAAAAGACAAGGAACATCTAGGGATTATCATGAGAAGTGTTCTAATCACGTAGTGATGAGAAACCGCCATTGGGAACCCCTTGGGGTTCCTAGTTTGCACCTTAAGAACTACTCTTTATAAAAATTACTTTCTGGTTTTATACCAGTTCATTTAGGCTTGGAAATGTTCCATTTATTTATTTGTTTGTTTGCTTGCTTGCTTGTCATGTCAGTACATGGCTTAAACTCAGGGCCTGGGTGCTGTCTCTGTGTTTCTTTTGCCTAAGGATAGCTCTCCACGACTTTAGTCACAGTTCCATTTCCAGATGTTTGTTTGCACCCAGCTATTCTTCCTTCCTTCCTTCCTTCCTTCCTTCCTTCCTTCCTTCCTTCCTTCCTTCCTTCCTTCCTTCCTTCCTTCCTTCTTTCCTTCCTTCCTTCCTTCTTTCTTAATATATCCTCTCTACTTACAAGACATTAGTTTTCATTTGTTTTAGTAAACACAAAATTAACAGCAACTCAAATGGTGGGGTCTGTTAGTGAAAACTATAATCCCAGATATCAGGATTGTTGAAATAGGAGAGTCACAAATCATATTGAATCTGTAGGCAAACAACTGGGCAATTTGGAGAGCTCTTGTGTCTGATCATCCTACTAAGCCACAGCTGTAACTCAGTGGTAGAGCATCTGATTACCTTAACAAGAGCTGGGTTCCATCCCCAGGATCCAAAAAAAAAGAATGATGTATCTGATAAGTTTAAGGATGACATTTTGCACCAATACACCAAGAACACACATCAATATGTCCAATATTCTGTGAACATTCAATTTCACAAAACTATTGAAGAATTTGAATTCCAGGTAAGTGGCACAATCCTGTCTTCCCACTTTCTTTTTTTTTTTTTTTTTGGGTCCGGTCATGGGGCCTGAACTCTGGGCCTGGGCGCTGTCCCTCAGCTCTTCAGCTCAAGGCTAGCGCTCTACCACTTGAGCCACAGCACCACTTCCGGCTTTTTTCTTTTTGCTTATGTGGTGCTGAGGAATCGAACCCAGGGCCTCATGCATGCAAGGAATGCACTCTACCACTGAGCCACCTTCCCAGCCCCTGTCTTCCCACTTTCTTGTAACACCGGAATTCAAATTAGCATCTGGTATTTGAGTTAAAAGACTCAGATCTGCTACCCAACCTTGCAGCAATGGTGTGTATAATAACTGTAGGTAGGACACATGACACTTCTATGTTTCAGTGACTTCCACTAGCTGAGAATCCCCTTGAAGCCAGAAACCATGTCTTTTTTTAAATCTTTGTAAACTACTGTCTATTGCTTAGTAAATTTTTGATGGACAAAGGGTGAGGAGTTATATTAAATAAGTTCTAAAGTCTTTCTCAGTTAGCTTGTTTTTTAAAAACAAAGCCAACGTGTAATAACCACTCATGCATTTGATATCCACATGAAGAAACTATTGAATAGTCTATGATTTAGGAGTGATCTGTGATCACATTATTGCTCTAGGCCCCATGATATCAGAGTAATGACTAAGAGACTCGAACATCACATAACTCAAAATTAAAACAAATACTATAGCAACAACAGATTCATAATTCTTTATCTTACTTGAACACCAGGATATTTCAAATTCCACCTCTCCCTGACCAAAAAAAAAAAAAGAAAGAAAGAAACACTTTTCATTTCTGCTTCTAATAGACACATAACTAAAGGCAGGGGCTAATGGGATGTCAAAGCCGTGTCATCACTTAATTGATATGAAGGTGCTTGCAAAACTATTCAAGGCAAAATGATGTTCTCACTGATGGAAGATATAGAATGTACAATTTGCATCTCATCAGAAAAAAAAAATAAAACATTCCTTGGTTTTCTCTACAAAGCACTCATGTTCTCAATACTGCTGACTGTGCCATTTCGAGAAATAGCCACCATGCCCTCCTCACAGTCAGAGAAAGAGGAAATATTGCCTCCCTGGGTGTCAGATTTCCCTTTCTCTAATGGAAGGATGTGTGGGACAGCATTTCAAACATAGCCACGGAGGAAAAAGGAGGCTGACAAGTAAGATGGATGGATGAGAGAGAAAACATTTGTTGAGAAAGAAGCTGTCAGATGTAGATTCCATGTGTGCATCAGAAGTGTCCTAATTAAAAATACCCATCATAAGGGCCTTTGGGGAAGAAGGAAAAGAGGAAGAAAAGAGTACAGCTTTGTAAACCAGAGATCTCAGAGAAGCAAAGCTCTGGGGGCACACAGGTCACCTGGCATCCAGGAGAGTAGAGTAAATGCTTCCAGGAAATCTGCATCTTCATCATTTGCTTTTTAAAATAAACACAAATCTAGTGGACTGTAGAATATAGAAATCTTGGGGTATAACTGTGCAATTCGGGGCTTGATTCTTCCAACTAGTCATCTATAATGATTTGTTTCTTTCCTATAATTGGAGTCCTGAACCTTTGGTGTTTACAGTGACATTAGTCAATTCCCTAGATACTCGGGGCCAAATTAAATAAAGGACTGCAGGGAAATTTATCTCTAGAACATGAATCTTTAATGAGCCTTCATCCCTATAACTCTTATCATAGAGAGAATCGCAGAAGAAGATCAAGTTTCTAGCTGCCCACAAAGGCTGGGTGGACTTGAACTAATGAATGAGAATCCCTGATCATCTATTGCTTTGTATCTAACATAAGTAGGATGGGATATGTAATTTGACCTTCGGAATCTATTGCTTCTATGACCTTTCCTACCTCCTTCCTAAGAATTCCAGCAGGCCTTTGTGAATATATGGAGGATTTGTTGTGGGAGAGAAAGGGAAGATAGTTAAGAGAATGGGCTCTCTTAATGATATTGCCTACGTTCCATCTCCTATCTACCACATCTAAGCTGTGTGACTTTGTACAAGTTACCTAAGATCTCTCTTTCCCAGTTTTCTTGTCTATAAAATGAGGTAGTGATCTATTTTACACAGTTCCTAAGAACCAATCAAATAATGTACACAAAACTGTTACAGGGTCTGCCATTGTAAACACACCATGAGTATGTGCTGGTCTGGTGTGTATTGTTCATCCACTGGAGATCTACCACACAGGTAGACAAGGACAAGTCTGCCACTGTAGAGAAACTGGGAGAGCTATGAGAGGGATTCGTTACTTCAAAACAAATACATATGAATTGCTGACATCAAGATTTCTACTACAGTATAAAGAGAAGGAGAACAATAATGTCCTAGTTTAAATTTATACACCTATACATTTTAATCGTTTATCATATTTCTGAAAGTTAAGGATATTAAGGAGTTCTTGACGAAATAAAGCAGAAAAGCACAAGAGTAAAGGGTGACGCAAGAGAAAGGTACTGAATGAAAGAACAGCCTCCAATATCTTTATCAGGTTTCACTCACTTTCCCATCAACGTTTATGGTTTGGTTTGGTTTCAGAAGAACTCAAGCCAGAAAAGTTAGATACAGACTATATCTACCATTGTTCATGCGCAAAGCTTTGTTTTTTTTTTTTTAATTAAAATACTTTTCATCCCGAATCCTAGGAAGAACATTTTTACTGGAAACCATCCTTAGAGTTTTTACATACTTCAGGATATTTCTGGTGCCAAATATAACTGAGACATTAAGAATGGCTCTCAGGGGCTGACCTCTCCGGAAATGTTACCACAAACCCTGGAAACACTAGGCCAAAGCCCAATCTATCTCATGAGACCTTAAAACTAACCAGAGTGCTACATTAGACACAAATATTTACAAATTAGACAGTAAGCATGTATATGCCTAGATTCCAGTTGAACTCAAGACAATATATTTGACAGCATTGTGAGTTGCTGGGCCAACTACTACTACTACTGCCTTCTCATTGAAAACTAATTGGGCAAATATGCCTGGTGGGTATGAAGTTAGCAGACAAATACTTAATAAGGCTATAACTTATTAAATTTAAAAAATGAAGTTCCCATTAGTATTTTTGACCAACAGAATTTAATCTTAATTCATACTAAACTAGATGAAATACCATATATAGTTTCTCTCTTCGTTTTCTTTTTCTATATTGTTGTGGTTGTTAGGTTTTAGATACAGAGTCTTGCTTTGTAACTGAGGCTGGCCTAGACTTCTGCTTTAGCCTTTTACCATTCCATGCTCTGCCAACTATAGCTTTTATTTAAGTATTTTATTATTGTAAAAATACAATATCATAACTTGGAATAAACAGTAAACTAGGTAAAGGGAAGGAAGGAAACAAGAAGGGAAAGAGGAAAGAAGTAAGGACAGAAGCCTATTTTTAAAATTAAACCCAATTAAAATCAAGCCATCCAATAACTACTGAAACTTAATCCATAGTCTGAAAGAGTGTTTGTGTGTCTGTGCATGTCAGACTTATTCAGATGCCATCCCTTGATTTTTCTGTGGCCTTATTGACTAAATTAGGTCAGCCATGCAGCCAACCAAATCAAGTTTAAAATAAGTGGGTGACCTCATTCAGCAACAGACCACATCAAGTTGCTTTGGAAAACAGAAGTCTTAGTTAACTTGTATGAGACAATATATTCTACAAAAGTGGTTATCGGTAGTAAATGATTGATAGATCTAGTTATTCTAATAATAAAAAGGATGGTGAGTAGTTCAATTGAGCATCCAATCCAACATGAGATAAAAATTCTTCAGGTTGGACTGAAGATTCTCTGCAGCTGTGATAAATGCTAAAATACTGTTAGCCTGACTCCAAAACTCTGAGGAAAGTGAGTGTGGTCCAATAATTACACACTCATCTGTGGTATCATTAACCAAAAAGGTCAAAGACATACATTCTCACATACTCCAAAATTCAGGCAATACAGTGCCCATGCACACCCAGAGAGAGAAATGATGTCAGCCCACCAAAAGATGAGTGAAAAGACTGGTGGTGAGAACTGCAGAACTCTAAATATGAGACTAAGACTTAAAATAAAAGCCAGGCAGAGGCTATCAATTTTATGATCTGAGGCAGTGAAGACATATTATACCTGAAAAAGATGGAAGAGACCTGGGTGCCAGTGGCTCACGCCTAAAATCCTAGCTACTCCCAAGGCTGAGAGGTGACAACCCAGGCAGAAGTCTGAGACCCTGATCTCTATCAAAAACGCCAGAAGTGGTGCTGTGGCTCAAGTGGTAGAGCATTATCCTTGACCAAAACAGCTCAAGGACAGTGCCCAGACCCTGGGTTCAAGCCCCAGGGTCAAGCTCTGGCACAAGAAATTTTAAAAAGATGAAATATAAAGGAGCTAGGAGAAGAGCATCACTTAGGAATCTTCTTTTTTCAGTTAGGTTCAAATGAAGCAGTAAGCAGATTAGTGCACGTGCACACACACATATACATATATACATATTTCTCTTTTTTTGCTTTGCATATACAACCAGTTTATTCTTTTTTAATAAGTTTTTTATTGTGAAAATGCTGTACAGGGGGGTTACAGTTACATGAGCAAGGTAATGAGTACATTTCTTATCAAGCATTGTTGCCTCCTCCTTTGTTTTTCCCCTACCATCCCTCCTCAACTACACTCCCCCCACCCCCGCCTACATTGTCAAGTTTGTTTTTCGACATAACATTTTGTGCATCTCATTGGTGCAATGGGTCAACCTGTATCCCTATTTAAACAATTTTTTTTTCCCGTCCCCTCCCCAAGAGCTTAAAATGTATGCTTATGAGTCTGTATATACATTTGAGGAAGTGTCTATCACAAACTAAAGGAATATGCAATAAATTAATCAATATTTTTTGCTGAAAAAATAAAATAGATTAGATACTTTTTATTTCTCAGCAAAACCAATTCTAGATGAATAAGAAGACATATAGTAAAAATTAAAACAAACACAGAAGAAACTACAAAAGAAAATTTAATTGATATTTCACTGGGGAAAGATTCTCAACATGATAATATAGTCAAGAAAAACATAGGGCTGTATCTTCAACAATATAATGGTCAGGGAGTTAATACTCTTAATACTTTAAAAGTTTTCTACATCTCTAAGAAAACCATTCTTATCTAAAAAATACTGTGTCAAGATAATAAATGCCCATAAGTTCCAAAAGAGCATATATAATTCTACATATTCTTATTGTATACCATCTTTTGGTGCTTACCTTGATAGGCTTTGAAAGTTCAGAGAAGTCAGAACCCTTGTAGTCTAGTACAAGACCCCTCTCATCTGATTGTTTGTTCCATAAAATCGATTGACCTTATCCCTATAAAAGGATCTGCTATACTTCTTTCCTTCCTTCCCTCCTTCCTTCCTTCCCTCTTTCTTCCTTCCTTCCTTCCTTTCTTTCTTTCTTTCTTTCTCCCTCTCTCTTCCTCTTTCTCTTTCTCCTTTTCTATTTTCTTTTTCTTTTGTTATTGAGATAAAGTCTCACTATGCC
Organism: Dipodomys spectabilis; assembly: GCF_019054845.1. Lineage (NCBI taxonomy): Eukaryota > Metazoa > Chordata > Mammalia > Rodentia > Heteromyidae > Dipodomys > Dipodomys spectabilis. The sequence goes on from NW_024870728.1 coordinate 10,689,682, forward strand.
ATCCAGTCTGTCTTCAAGCTGATGATTCTTTTGCCTCAGCCTCCCAAATTTTAGGATTGCAGATAAAACCCATCACACCTAGCAACAGTACTTTTTAAATAATAATCATCTAAAACATTTTTAATCCACCAGTATAAATAATCCACATGGATTTTATGATGATATTGATCTGTAAGTGTATTTTCTAAGTTCTCATAACTTCAGGAGATTGTTGTTAATATTTCCTCCATTTTCTATAAGGAAAGACTAGAGGGATCCAGAATATTCAGACACAAATCCAAATTCATACATTAATAAAAGGCTAAAGTATAATTTAAGCCCTGTTAAAATCCTTGCAACAAAGAGGCATTATTTACAGAGAAGCATACATTTGCTCAGTCACATAATGTGTTGTATAGACACGGTAGCACTCTATAAACTTTTACAGTGTAGAAAAGATTAATTTATGTATTTCTTGACTTTCTATATTTCCACTTTCAAATATCCATATAGTGCATTTTATTTTTTGTTGTTTCATTTTTATCTCTAATAGTCATTACAAATGCAGTCTGATTAATGAAATAATTGCCCTTGAACTCTCTGTAAATTCCAAGGCAGCAAAGCAGGAAGAAACATATGGCACCAAAGCCATGGCACTGCAATTTTAGTCCTCCTCAAGAGTTATATGGCTGTGCTAGTGCTTTGCTGCTAACAATCTTGTAACTGTAACTTCAGAGCACTGGATCTGTAGTTTTAAAACGCAAACTTCTAGGTCAGCCAGGCAGCCTCTGTCATAGTCAAAGCAGTCTGGCTTTTCAGCACACAGTGTCTGCCTTTCTCTTCACGTGACCTGGGCACTCAGGAGAATTTGGACCAACGCAGCATGCAAGGACAATAGGACAGGCATCTGCTCTGCAAATAGCACACAGCATGAATACCAGAGCAGTGACTTTGTGTGAAGAAAAGGAAGAGGGCTCCTGTGTGTGCACATGTATGCGTATGTGGGCGCGTACACGTTCTACGCACACAACAGGCAACTGTTCATTTCTACGTTCATTAATGAAATCTTGTATTCAACGTTCAGCTACATGATGACTGACTTGTGCCACTGCAAATGCGTGAGTTTGAAAAACAAAATCTCATCTTGACATCGCAGTATTGGCACTGGCATTTCTTCTCAGAGAAAATCTGAGTTGCTCACAATTCTTGCGATTTTGATGTGACATCTTTTTCTGGTTGGTTAGATTTATATATTTTTTTTCTGCACAGCTTTGCTGTAGCAATAGATTTTTTTATTGTGTGAGCCTCTACATTCTAGCAAATTTGCACTTGATTATACAAAGCTCGTTCTAGATGAATTTCCAGAGACAGCTTGCTTGACCTTGAGGAAGCAAGTGGAGGACAATGATTTTTCTTTGTAAATTCGCTAGACCTTTTATGACACTTGTATGGAAGAAAGCACAGGACTGAAAACTAAGCACTCTCATAAGAGATGTGGAGCCCTGCTTTATGCAATGCTATTAAACACATCCACGGGTTCTCTCTTTCTTTGATACATTATAGCCTTTGAATTGTGAAAGTAGGAGTACAACTTATTTTCCCTATTCTAACACACATATTACTTTGTAGGGTGAGTATTTATTTTAATTTAATAAATTGATTTTTATCAAGTCTGTTGCTAATGATCTGACGGGTTTCATTGTTTCAGTGAGCAATGGACATCTGGTGTCATTTTCTGGGATGCTTATTTATAAGGGTATAACTACAACCTAGTGTTCTTCCTTGGCCTGCTTTCACTCATTCTCCTGGAAAAAAAAATATTACTTTATAATCAACTTCAATGTTTCTTCACAGGAGTGTTCTCATAACCTGTGGCAAGAAAACACAAAGGAAGGTGACATCCACCCTAATGTTAGTGAGAAGGGGAGTTAGCGTCAATACGGCTATTCATCAAATGTGGTAGACCATGGGAAATTACATGTTGTTGGAGACCGTATTTGTGAGATTTCTGAGACTGTCCTTCATCAAGACAAAGTCTGTAGCCTTTGACCCTTAGCTTTGAGAGGCTCACTGACATCCCTTACATCTGCTGAAATTCCTTCCATGGCTATCTCAGCACAGGTTAACTACCCAGGGACTTAACAAGGCATGCAAAAGTTCTGTTTGTTTCCACTTCTGGATCTTTGCCTATTTTCCCCATCTGCCTTGAATGCTCTTCTCCCACATTGCCCTCTCCAAAGACTTCCTCTCATTCCCTTTGTTCCCACAATACCTCTCATTCCACTGAGGTCCATTTCAGATGTTTTGTGTGAAAGACACAAACAAAGCACCTGTGAGGTCCTGTAAGTTAGGATGTGGTCTACTTGATGCACATACCTTGAAGAACTCCTGGCATATACTAGGAGCTAAGGAAATAGGCATTGATAGTTAGTTAAAATTGCTATTATCAAAGCAATGCAAAATAGCAAATGTTTGTGAGAAGGCAGAGAAAGTTGGTGGGAATGTAAATAAGCATAATCAATATGGAGCCCAGTATGGAAGGACCTCAACAAAATAGTCTTAGAACTGCTGTAGGATCCAGAAAACCAAGTTCTGGGAATATATCCAAAGGAAATGAAATCAGCATGTGAAAGAGACATCTGTGCTTGTATGTTTATTGCAGAACTGTTCATCGCCAAGATAATGGAAACAGCTTGGGTGCCACTCAGTTGAAAAGATTGTATACATACACCCTGGAATATTATTCACTCATAGAAAAGAATGGAATTCTGTCATTCTCAGCAACATGGATGGAAATGAAGGATAGTCTATGTTAACTAAGTCATATGCAAAAAGACAAATATCACACATTCTCACTTATATGTGGGAGCTAAAAAGTTGATCACAAAGAAGTAGACAATAAAATAATAGTTATCAGAAGTATATAAGGGGAGGGTATCGAGGGTAGGGACAAAGAGAAAATGGTTAATATGTTACAAGGGGGTGCAGTTAGGTACGGAGAATCATTTCTGATGTTCTACACACTGGAGGGCAATGATTGGCAACAACAGAATGTTTCAAGATAACTAGTGGAAACGATTTTCAATGTTCTCAACATAAAGAAATAATAAGCGTCTCAGATAATGCCTATGCCAGTTATCTTGGTCCAGGTGTGATGTAATTCATACATGTACTAAAATTTCACCCTGTAACCTATAAATATGTGCAAGTACTATGTGTAAATAGAAAACAAGAAAGAAGGAAGAAGAAGGGAGGGAGAATTTGAGGGAGAGAGTGAGGGAAGGAGGGAGGAACAGAAAGAAGGAGGAAAAGCTGTTTGAATATAAGAGCTATCTTTAAAGTCTTCAAATCTTTATAATGCTTTGTCTTCAAAGCTCAACTAAAGGGAGAAACTGAAGCACACAGAATTAACCTCATTATCTCTATGCTCTGTTACCTCGGGCAAGTTACTTTTCCTTTACAGTCTTGATTCCCCCACCTGTATAATGTATGTAACACCACCCACCTCGTACAGTTGATGTGAAAAACTGAAATGGGAAAATGCCTACGAAATTGTTTAGTCAAGTCCTCAGCATGTTCAAAGGCTTAAATGGGTGTTGGCTATCATCATTAACCAAATAATTAAGATGAAATTAACCTCTTGACCTCTACTATTCATATTCTAGAATGAATTAGGTTTTCAAAATTATTTGTTTGTTTGTTCTTACTAGCTTGGGAAGGGTTGTTTCCTTGCTCTGATTTTAGTTTTCTTCTGAGAGTTCTATTGCATCATGCTACTCTTTCATCTGAGTTATTCTGAGCTTTAATTCAGTTTTCCTCCTGTGTGAGAAGAAATCTGGATAGCTGGATTTCTCTCTCTCTCTCTTTCTTTCTTTCTCTCTCTCTCTCTCTCTCTTACACACACACACACACACACACACACACACACACACACACACACAATGTCAGAAGGAACCCCAATTTAGAACCACATCAGTAGCAGACATCAGCCTCAGTAAATATTTCAGAAATTGATGGACATGGCTGTTTTCACTATTTCAAATTACCATATGTGTCCATCACTCAAATTTGTTCCCATTCACAAATAAGCCTCCTGATGTTATTCCTGAAAAAGAGGAGCCACACATATAAGTTTCGGGATACATCCGTTTTAGTCATTATCACTCCCATCAAAGTCTGGCCAAGAAAGAGGAGGCTTATAAACTGATGATAGGAGCAAATTCCACACAATCCCATAGGTCAGCCATGTCTTAAAGCATTTCAAGCACTGAAGGCCAAAGCTCCAACCCAAAGTCAAAAGTTATTTATCAAAAGCAGCGATCTTATTTTTCTGCTTCTTTTAAGACCACAAACATGCTTATTTCCCAAAGGCCTGTACTATAAGTGGACCTGGAAATAAAGTAGACTTTAGTTCTCTATTAATCACAGAAAAACCTGGTGCATGAGTTAGGGCCGCCTCCTCCTAGTGCTACAAACATCCCAGGCCCATCCCATCTCCCCATTTCTCATCCAACTGCCTCCATCCCCTAACTTGTCACACTCTCAGTTCATATCCTGGATCCTCCACGAATTAGCTCGGAGAGCTTGGGAAACTTGTTTAACTTCTCCAAATTTCAGTTTCCTCATCCACAAAGTGGGAAGAAGTAGCATCTATTTCAAATGATTGTTGTTAGTATTAAATGAGACAATGATTTGATTTTACAGTCAATTTCCTGGCATTGCATAACATAAACTTCATTGCTAAAACTGCCATGGTCCCTGTGATTCTATCTTATCCCATCCACCTGAAAGATTCAGTTACTCTGCACATTCCTGGATAATTTCTGCCTTCACTGTTTCTACTGTATGAGTTTTAGCACTTGGCTTACATATTAATCAAATATATATGAGACTGGCTGTACAGATAAGAATATTAAGACATCATTTTATGAAATCAGTTAACTGAGAAGGAAATCTGCCAAGCAAATAACCATTTCCTTATTTCCCTCCAAATTTCTGATTCCATTTGATACACTTATAAAATAATTTCATTTTGCACAAAAAAATCATAGGATTCCTAGAAAAAAACATATAACAATAATAAAGACAGTAGTGAAATTGGGAGAATTTGGAGACCAAGTGATTTTTTTTTTTGGGGTCTGGTCATGGGGCCTGAACTCTGGGCGTGGGCGCTGTCCCTCAGCTCTTCAGCTCAAGGCTAGCGTTCTACCACTTGAGCCACAGTGCCACTTCCGGCTTTTTTTCTTTCTGCTTATATGGTGCTGAGGAATCGAACCCAGGGCCTCAGGCATGCAAGGCAAGTGTTCTACCACTGAGCCACCTTCCCAGCCCCCCAAGTGATTTTGTCTTCTTCAAAATATGTCTAATGATAGGCTTAGAAATGTCCTAACTTGTGAAATGCCAATTCTGAACAGGTAAGTTACACATCAAGACTTGAGGAAAGTGGGAGAGAGGTTCAGACTTCTACAAACAAGGTAACAGAGGGCTGAGGGCCAGATGGGAGGAAACCTATAGCCGTCCAAGTATTTGTCAAATGAAAAACAAAGCAAATGAATACTGCTCTCCTCCCAAACTCCCACATTTAACTGACAATAGGAATCAATAGTACATTTTAAAGAACCCAGATTACCAGGTACCTCAGAGTAACTCAGAATCTCCTGGGATAAGATAGGAGCTAAAATGCACATTATTAATAATATCATGAGTTGAATGTGATCATTAAGTAGGATGTGGGGACTTCTACTATATTTTCTTAGAAAAGAAGAAGTCCTACCTGACCTGGGGTTGCTCTAGGATGCAGAGAGACAATCAAGATGTCCAATGAAGACACTGTCCAGTGAAGATACCTCTGGAACCCTGGGAAGATGAGAGTAGGAAAGCATCCAGTTTCCCTTCTTAACATTTGAGTGCTAAGCACTAAAGGGAAATACTGGGCTCTGACCTCCCACCTTGGTTTTAATAGCATCACTGGATGGCCAGATGTTTTCCTGTGGAACAGAGCCTCTGTGTGGTTATTGACAAACCTGAGAGTCATCCTTGGGAGTCGATCAGCCTCCGTGTTGTCATTTTACCAACATCAAGACAAGTTCAAGGCAATGTAAATAATGCATATATTTTCCTTTAAAAAACAATGTAAATATTTCATAGACTGTATGGTAAATAATAAATACATTTGGAAAAAAACAATATAAATATTTGATAGCTCACAGAGCACTGTTAAGCCTGGAATTACATGTGAATGTTCAAATTTTCCAATAAATCCTAAATTACATACAAATGGTTCAAAAATGACCCACACATAGACACGGGTGCAGTTTTAAAAACTGCTGTGCTGGTTTCTTAGCCAGAGGAGTGTTAAATCAAGATGTCATGGTCTGTAACAGGCTACATGTGAATCATTCAAATTTTGGTAACTCCCAAGTGCTTATGTCTTCTGATAATACTTGGCTTGCATCTTGAAATAATAAAAACTCCCTCTACCAATGGGAAAAATGCAGGAATACAACGCCATGTGGCTGCTCCTTTTAATGCAAAGAATTTCCATGCAACAATTGCTCCCACAGAAAGACTGGATAATATGCATCAAATGCCTCTCGTAAGCAAGTTTAATTTTCTTACACTCATAAGTCAGCCAGATCTCTGAGTATCCAGCTGCAACCTGCGAGATGCCTTTGTCAGGGTATCAGGGGCTTGTTTGCTGATCATAAAGTAATCAATCTATCCTGCTGCTGACTCCCTAGTCTTTAATCTGTTCCATCTTCACATCCCTCTGAAATTCTATCACTACGTGGCACTGCAGTCTCCCAACCCACACTGGTTCATCTGTGGCTCCTGCCACTTCTATTATTTCCTGTCATGTTTGCCCTTCAAGACTCAGTCACAGTACAGCTCCCCTGGGACATCATTCTCAATGACCCTTGCATACGACTTTATTGTAGTAAGGATCCCAGTGAATTCAAAGAGCTGCGCATGTTATTTATTCACTGCCATATCCCAGAACCTGGATGAGTTCCTGGCATATAGACACCTCTATAAATATGTTTTAGATGAGCAAATTCCAGCATGCATGCATGTCTGTCTGTCCAGGTGACCAAGGGCATTATTTGTACATATATGATATCCTTCCATAGAGCAGCTATCCAAAAGGCATATGTGGAGCAGAAAAATAGGTCTGATCAGGTAATGTTTCGTGTGGTAGAGGCATATGCAGTGTGTGGATGAGAATGGGGGAGAAAAGAGAAAAGAGATAGGAAATGTGCCAAACTGTGGTTTCAATCTTCTTAAGAAAACATATCCCTAGGGAAGATTAAAAAGTGCATGCCTTAACAACTGTTCATAAAGGGGATGATGAGTATTTCCTTTTTTTTCAAAAAATAAATCCTCACGAGGCTTTCAAGAAAGCTCCTGGTTACACCCATGTAGTATTTACATGGTACATACTTGTAAGAAGCTGGAGGCACAACCACATTTAGCACATTACATTTTGCATCAAATCACCCCGGTGCAGTTGATGGAGGCAATTTATTCACCTCATTTTCCCCTCGGAGGAAGCAAAGGCAAATTAAAGAAAAAGATCTAATGGCTTGCCCAGAGGCACACAAAGATGTAACAACTGATCCAATTTCTTCTCCACAGTACTGCAGAGCACATTGCTCTGAGAGGTTAGATGGGTAAGTCGTCCCATTAAGACACTCCAGCTGCCTGTAATCTACCAGTCAACAAAAGTTCACGGTGTTTGAAAACCATCTAAGTCTTTACCAGTGAGGAATACCCAAAGAAAAATACTATATGGTCTCTGGCCTGATAGAGTTGAAAAATCTAATTAACTAACAGACAAATAGAAGACCCTAGCTGATGAGACAAGCATTCAGGAAACACTGCAAAACCAACGCACAGCAGTAGAGGGCAGGTGAAATCACACAGAAGAAATAACAAATCATTTAGTGTTCTTTTGTTGCACACAACAGTGACTGAAGCAAAAAAAAAAAAAAAGAAAAAAGAAATTTAATGCAAGCAAATGGGAAGACAGGGGATAGAAGGGAAGAATGAATAGGTTGGGATCTCCAAGGTATCTTAGTCAAAGGAGCTCCTTAAGAGTCCAGTCTAATCACTATAGCCAAAATGAAGGAACAACTCCTACTGCTCTGAATACCTTAGTCAAAAAAGTTCCTTAAAAGACCAACTCAGCCACCATTGGTGAAGTGAAGGAACAATTCTCTCTGATCAAGATTCAAAGTCTTGCCCAGTGTCAGTGGCTCATGGCTATCATTCTAGCTACTCAAGAGGTGAAGATCTGAGGATCACAGTTCAAAGCCAGTCCGGGTAGAGTGAAAGTCTTATCTCCAATAAACTACTTAGAAAAAGCGAGAAGTGGCACTGTGGCTCAAGTGGTAGAGCCCTAGGCTTGAGCTCAAGGACAGCACCCAGCCCCTGAGTTCAAGCCTCAGGACTAACAAAAAGAAAAAGAAAAAAGAAGAGACTCAAAGTCTCAGAAATAGTTCAATTGTCTGGTGTCAGTTGCCAAATTGGAGCATTAACAGGAAGGACCTGGTGGTAGTTGCTTCTAAGGACTCCATAACCTTTCATACAGGAGAGCAGAATTTCTTAGTTCCTAATTCCTTGTGATTCCACCTGACAAATAATTCCCACAAACTCACCTTGGAGCTCTCAGGAAAGATGAGAACTTGAGGGCTGCCAGAAGATTGCAAATTTCCTTTACCAATGATTCCATGAAAGGAATTCAACAGAGGCGGAAATCCCTGGTCATGAGTCAGGAAGCAGTTATAGATGAGGTCAGACTCGAAGTCAGTCTAGAAATATTCGCAGCAACTTAGAGAAATCAGAATGAAAACTTACTACCAATGCATCAAGAGTTAGTCTACTCGATGCAATAAACAACATCCATTAGACTTCTGTAGTAATAATAAATGCATTTTTCAGACATGTAATTCTGTTGGGTTGCCAAACAAGAGAACACATCCCAATGAAGAAATTCACCAACTGAGCTAAAGAACAAGTCGGGGGTTTCAAGTATTCATGGATGAATTGATAGTGGTTATGTCAGACTAGAGCTCTGAACTCTGTGGGATGTGCTGATAGATCAGTGTGATAGGTGATCGTTGGAACACATCTTAATGGTTGTGGGAAAAGAAAGAGTTTTCAATGAGGCTCAGCAAGGACTGGTATAACAGAGTTGCTTAAGTTCATAATCATTTTAGCTAGTTATAATAAATATCTTGTACAACAGGAAAAAATTCCACTTAAAGCACTTGGCTACAATTTAAATCATGCATTATAATAACAATGCTTTGTGTGTACATTAATGCTTACCAATTCCACTTTGAGTGTTAATTCAATTGAGCTTCATATAACCTCTATGATATACCTATGACCTCTGTGTCTATTTCCATTTTGTAGAAAAGGACCAAGCTCAAGGCAATAAATAACCTGCCTGGGATAACAGCAAGAGTGAACCGGCTGACTATATATTTCCTTTTCCAAGTCCTGTGTTATAAAGAGTCAGCAATATAGTACAACATTTTCTCCTAAGGTCCAGACTGAATTAAATAGCCTAATAAACATTTACATCTTTTTAAAGCACAGTGATGAAAATCCTCTGGTTAAAAAAAACAATAACATCTCTTTCCAATGGGGGAACCAACTATGGAGAGCATATGTCATCAGTTAGCAAATATTTACTTGGGCTTTACTTTGTACAAACTCTCTTCCAAACCAAGCCAGGGCCTGTCACCATAAGCCTAGAAAAAAAGCCATCAGAGATGGACTGGAAGGAGAAATAAGGAAGAAACACTTTTGACTTGTGACCAGAGTAAGGATACGAAGTGTTTTATATAGGCCAAAGGTGGAAACTAGAAAGAAGTAGGTGATTGGACCAAGGCATTTCTGAAGAAGCAAAAGGTAGGAAATCATCCAAGAGAAACAAGACTGGAGCCACGGGCCCCAACTAGAAGGGTGGAGGAAAGGTTCTGGAGAGTGAGGAGTTCTGAGGCTGGCTGTAAAGAATCGGGAGCCCCACCCCTGAGTAGGAAGAAGGTAATAACAAAGGAATTGAGCAGACTCCCGGATCTGGGTGAATGGGAAACATATGGGAGCCTAAGAAGGAATCTCCTCCAGAGATCTGGAATGATACAACATACCTATTTGAAGATACAGTTAACAGCAAGGTAACAGAAAAGTAATAATAAACAATAAGGTTAGCTATGACACCCAAGAGGCTAGAGAAGGAAGACATATTCTAGGATAGGATAGTCTAGGTAAACTCCACCCAAGAACAATATAGAATTTGAAAGACTATGCTTGAGCCTATACAACTTGCTTTGAAATGCAAGCCAGACTTAGAAATAATTTCTCAATGTATTACTTTTGAGAAGTATAAGTCTTGATTTCTATATTAATTGATTGATTGATTGCTTTCCCTACACTGGATATTTTTCTCTGAAAGTTAACCAGAGTATCAGATTGGCACTTTATCTGATCTCTATAGACCAATATTGAGTGTTTCCTCTGTGGTTGGCACTGTACAAAGTACTAACCTTGGGAAAACTAATAAAGATCCTTGTCCTTAGGAAATAGAAACACGTAAATAGATGCTTAGATGGTAGAAAGATCTATAGAAGCAATCTACATAAAAACTACCAGCAATGAGTTCTATCCTTAATAGAAGAGACTTTCGTTCCTTTCACTTATTCAATACATGTTTAGGGGGTGGGGAGGAACCATTGCTGGGGCTTGAACTCAGGACCTAAGTGCTATCCTTGAGCTTTTTCACTGAAGGTTAACACTCTCCCACCTGACTTTCTCCACTTCTGGCTCTTTGCTGGTTAAGTGAGATAAGGGTCTCTCAGATTTGCCTGCCTGGGCTAGCTTTGAGCTGTGATGCTCAAATCTCAGCCTCCTGAGTAGCTAGGATTATAGGCCTGAGCCACTAGCACCCAGCCTCAGTACAGTTTTTGCAGGTAGACCAAGTGCTCAGCCCTAGAATGAACACTTAAAATTCACTACTCAATGTGTTATAATCTATCTGTTAGAATATTATATATATATATGTATATATATATATATATATATATACATATATATATTGGGGGGTGGTCAGTCATAAGGCTTGAATTCTGGGCCTAGACTCTGTCCCTCAGCTCTTCAGCTCAAGGCTAGCGCTCTACCACTTGAGCCAAAGCACCACTTCCAGTTTTCTGGTGGTTTATTGGAGATAAGAGTCTCACAGCCTTTCCTGCCTGGGGGCTTGCTTTGAACTGTGAACCTTAGATCTCAGCCTCCTGAGTAGCTAGGATTATAGTTGTGAGCCACTGGTGCCCAACAGATTGTATATTTTTAAGGTGAGAAAGAAACCCATCAGAGGTAAAATCAAGAAGACACATTTGGGTCACCTTGAGGCCAGAGAATACGAAGTTGTTGTAGGAGTCTAAGTAAATACAACCACAGTGGAAGGACTTCTGGACATATGACATATCCTCATTGTCTCTTCCAAGCCAAATACAAGCTTCCGAAGGAGTTTCCATGAGCAAAAGCCTGCTTGAAAGTTACAACATAATGCCAGCCTCTTTATACTGGCTACTGGCCAGCAAATCATCAGATTAGCATGTCTTTATTTCTAACTTCTATAGGCCTACACCAAGGGCTTCTTCTCTGTGCTCAGAGCTGTGCAGAATAATAAGGGAATGTTCTTCATGCTCATGAAGACTGCTCACTTCACTACAGACGACATGTACACAGACATGGGCCCCATCAGAATGGCCTCAGCCTTGCCTTGAACCAGCCAGGTGCATTCATTCCAGTGGTCAAGGTCTACAGCTCTCTACCCTGCAGATAAATGGTTTGTTCCCTAAACTGGACCAGACTCAGAGAGTTTCTGAACATCTGAAAGACCACACTCTAAATCTTCCCAGCTCGCTTATCAGTACCTACCACTTAGGAGTACTGAGAAGGTTAAGTGAATTAGTAAATTACAGGGGTTACTGCCTGCTACATGGAAAGTATGCAAGTAATAGTTATTGTTATTCTTACAATTATTATCATTCAGTAGTCTATTCAAATAGGCTGTGTAATTTCTATTTCAAAATATTGGCAAGCAAGTAAAAAATGGGGAAATCTGCTTACTGATGAGATGTGCAGTTGGCATCAAAATTTCAATTAAAAAAATAACCTCAGAATCATGTTCATCTCATAAGTAATAAACACAGAGCAGCATGCCCCATCAGTTATTAAGAATGGGAGATACTTTGTTAAATATGTGTTTACGCATATGTACCTGTATGTACCAACTATATAAAGCAAGCCTGTGGATGACTGTAAAAGCAGCTTTCCGGCAACTCTTTCACTATTGTGAGCAGTTTTGGGTTTTCTACAAAATGTGTATTAAACAATTCATTTCTTTATTTCTGTCATCCATTCAAATTTTCTCATTTTCACTGTCACTTTTAAAATATAAAAATGGGAATGATACTCTGGCCATCTTCTGATGCATCTTACTTTTGAATAATCTAACCTCTACCTTAAAACTATCCTAATATTACTTTAAAACTATTCTAATATTACTGCCTAAAGAAAGAGCAAGCATAAACCCCCTGGCAAAGGGAAAGCAAGGACAATCAGGCAGTTATGTGATATACAAAGGGGAAACTTGAAGCTTTCTCAGCACTGGGGAGAAGAATCAAGAGAAAGAAGAGAAATGCAGGGAGGGGCAGGAGGTCCAATCCCAGGGTTTCTGCTTTCCCTCCCTCCTGAGGGTTAAACCCATAGGAAAGAAGGATACTGTGGAAGCTTCTAGAGTAGCTTTGGTAGTTCTTAAAGGGACGGCGGCTTACTCCCCACTTTTGAAGACACACACTATCGAAAAGATTAGCCACCTTAACGAAATAGAACTAGGATGAGTCTCCAGGCAATACTCACCATCAAGGAGCCCCAAAATTTCAGCAACCCCTGTGTCAAGGAGAGCCACGGGGACTGACAGGACAGACTGGGATGACTAAGACTGTGTACTTAAAACACAGACTGGACCATCATCTTCTGCAACAAGGGGGCCACCACCATGCCCCCAAACCAGGTAAGCAGCCCAGCTACCCGCAGCAGGCCCAGCACAAGGCAGTGTGTCCAGCCACACTCACACACGCCACCCCACAGAAACCTCCTCTTGTAGTCCATGCCGTTGAGAAGGAAGAGGAATACAAAAGGTCTCTTAGCAGGAAGAAAAGAAGGCCCTGATTACAAGTTGGATCTTTCCAATGACTATTTGAAAGAAACTATTAGAAATGCCACAGAGTGAGTTGTCTTTAATTGGTGAGATCAAGTTTCTCATTCCACTGCCAACAAAATTGAGGAGTTAGGGCAAGATGAGGCTCGCCATCGAAAATAAAAGTTATGTGTTTCTGCAGATCTGATTGGAAGACTACGTGTAAATAGCTCACAGTTACAGGGAGAGGGTATCAGACTTCCTGAGACAACCAGTATTTCTTAAAAATAAGCTGTCCCAGAGGGCCCATGATCTTGATTTTTCACTTAAAAAACAAGGAGTACTATCTAAAAAGTATTATCATCTCAGGGATGGATTAAAAAAAATCATAAGCTGGGTACCAATGGCTCATGCCTATAATTCTAGCTACGCAGGAGACTGAGATCTGAGAAATTTTGGTTCAAAGCTAGCCTGGGAATCAAAGTCCATGAGATCCTTTTCTTCAATTAACCACCAAAAAGCCAGAAGTGAGCTGTGGCTCAAGTGGTAGAACACTAGCCTTGAGCCAAAAAGCTCAGGGACAGTGCCCACGCTCTGAGTTCAAGACCCAGAACCAGAACCACACACACACACACACACACACACACATACACACACCATATTCTTTTTAACTAACAGGAAATATTACTAAACATGTAGAAAACATATAACATGGGCTTCTCATAGAAAGTGAAATTTCTTTTCTAACAAACGATTACTCTCAAAAGCTTTGGCAAAGGAAAATTTTTCTTTTGGCCTCCTTTCAAATAGAAAATCTTCTATGCTGCATATACATTATTCCAATTTATGAAGAGCAGGCAAGAGCCCAATATAAATATTACAACCGAAGGAAACTAGAGAGAAAATTATTATAGAGTAAAAAATGAAACTGTCCACAAAGACTAAGAGAACAAAGTATCTTAAAATGGAATTCTGGGTACTAAAGGAAGCATCTTAAGTCCCTCCCCCCAACAATTCCTTTACTAGACAAAACACATCACCTCTGATGTTAGGGGAATGAACCCCAAGATAAGGATTCAAATGTTTTTTTTCCTTTCATGCAATTGTTACTAACATATTTATAAGATGATTTCTATGTTGCTTTGTATGTCCCTCCCCCAAGGTATAACCCATGCTTTCACTGTATTTGATGTTTGTATAATTTGTGGAGGGGAAGGGAAAAAAACAAATCGTTTAACTAGGGATACAGGTGGACCCATTGCAACAATGAGATGTACAAATCATTATGTTGAAAAATGAACTTTATAACCTTGGTTGGGGGGGAGGTTTGATTGGGGGGAGGGAAGGAGTATGGGAAGGGATGGGAAGGGGAAACAAAGAGGAGGCAACAATGCTTGATAAGAAATGTACTCGTTATCTTGCCCATGTAATTGTAACTCCTCTGTACGGTATTCTCACAATAAAAAATTAAATAAATAAACAAAACAAAAAACACATCACCTCCATACTACTTCCTCCTCCAATTCTTTCCAAATCTCAGATGAGTTTGGTTTTTATCCAGTTTGGAAATAAGTCTAATTTACAGTAGATAGGTATGCAGCAGAAAATAAATAGTCTTCTTTTTGCCTAAAGTCAACATGAAGACCTGAAATTACTATCACAAACAATAGAAAACATGATAAAAGATAAAATACAAAAGTACAAAATAAAGCAAAGCAGATATGGTACTTTACACTTGCAAAATAAAAACAACCAAATATTTTTAATATACAGCTTTAATGCCGCTCCATTGATGCAACTATGCGGATTGCTGGTGACCTATGACCTTTATTTAGCAAGGAGGTAATATGTAAATAAAACCGGGAAAGTATTCCCAGTCCCTGAGTAATAACACTGCTACCAATCTCTAAGAATTAATTTAAAAATTTCAGAAAGAACAGACAGTTCCATGTGCAGACATATTTACTGAAGTCTTGTCTATACTGCCCAGTCAAACAAAAACCTCAAAAACTAGAAACAACAAAATATCAAAAATAGTTTGTGATACATTAACATACTATAACATTCTGACTCCTTGGAAAAAAAACTAGTAATATAAACCATATGAAAATACACAGCTATGTTTACTTTATAATGTTAAGTGGAAAAATGGGACAGTAATATGCACCTACAGTCGGTTAAAAGATGTGAAAATGTTTGCATGCCAAATGAAAATAATAAATATAGCTTTATTCAGATAGTAGAGGTCTGTTTAAAAGTGCCTTTATATAATCTTTATTTCAATAAACAACTCATCTCTTCAAATGAGCACTTTTTTTAGGGAAAGTCCTTTCACGAAACAATGAGACTCCAGTACAAGTCCATGGCAAAACTACAATGTATTTAAAGAATTCTCTTTCAAATATAGACATTTTAGATACAAAAACAGAAATGGAAGAAAAAGCGCTGGATCAAAGAACACAAGAACACTTTCTGACATAAGACTACTTTCTGTTACCAGTAACTATTCCTTTCAAAAGGGAAGCCTGATAATAGAATTTTGTATTTTGTTTTAGGTTTTGTTTTTGTTTTTTTTCCTGAAAGTTTCTCTCTTTTAACTCTGGAAGGTGAGAGATTTACACACACACACAAAAAACGTCTCTTATTGATTCTATTTACAGAACAGCTAGATATGTGCAGACAAAAAAAATGGCAGGTTTGCCAAGAGTTAGCAATTAATAAGATTCTCAAACCTAAGAAATTAATGCCCCCAACAAAAATACCCATAGGAGCTTTGAAAATCAAAGGTAAAAGTAACATATGGCTAGCCATGCATTGGACTAGGCCCAGTATTTGAAGGTTAAAGTGTTTTCTAAAGAGAAAAAGGGACCCAAACTCAATTAAGTAGAGATGGAGAATAAATTGAATTTAGTGCTCAAAGGTGCATTATGCTTAGGAGCTGTATGTCTTTAGACAGTCAGCATAGTAGCAAATCAAAAAGAACTAGCTCTGAAATAAGCATCCAAATATTGAACTCTAATCTCAACTCTGCCACTAACTACTTGCTTTCTTGCTAGCCTCAAAGTCTAAAGATCACAGCACTGCTTCTTTGGGTTGTCTTTTGTTTTTTGTTTTTGTTTTTTTTGGCTTGATCTGAAAATGGAAGAAATTAGATTAGATTTCCCGGGTTGGTTTGCAGGGCAGATCTGTAGCTGGTAGGAACAGCTCGAGTCTGGAATCTGATATTGAGGGGTTATAAATCACATCCAGGTGGGACCTTGTCATGGAGCGAATCCTTCCTAGAGGTTAGCTCTCCATGATGATGACAGCCAGCCCAACATCACCAGGAAGGAAAACAATGCACGATGGTGTGGAATCAAGGCACGGCCATGCCAGTGAAATGGTTTTGGAATAACCTGTGTTAGGAGTTGAGCTTGGTAGGTCAAGGTAGGAAAGCACATGGAAGCATGGCTGTATTCTGAATAGCATGCTACCAAGACAGCTTCATTTTTTATTCTTTTTTCCTAAAAGCAACAAGAAGTTTCTTCTGTTTAGAGTGGATCAGTAACAGTCCAGAAAGTGAAATGCTTGAACACTTTAGTGTGGACAACATTCTGACTTGTTGGCTGCGTTCACACATGTTCAGAGGGCAGTTTTGTTTTTCATGTGACTCCATGAATGATCAGAGAGAAGGATCTGCTATGGATATTCTGTGAAATGGTTTGTGTTCAACAGAACTCTGTGGTCTAGCCGTTACAGCCAGACACCTTCCAAGCTAACAGCAGTCAGAGACGGCATTATTCTTTCTCACCATGAAGAAAATAATTAACTTCAGAGGTAAGTAATTAGCTCCGAAGCCAGAAAAAGGGGGCTCCAGGCTGCAAACTATTGAAAAGTAGTCAATCTATAAAGCTGAAGCTCTAGGAAAATGAGCCAGAAAACAAGTAAAAGGTATTGACTTGGGAAATAAATAAATAAGGCAGACGTATGGGCAGGCGACACGGGATAGCTGTGGAACGAATTCGTGGAGCTAGGAGCTTGCACAAAGCTGTTCCTTTTATAGACATAGTTCATGGCTAGGGTTGGTTTTGAAAGAGACTAAGCTTGTTCCAATATAGCAATATCTCAAGCATTTCCAAGCCCTATGGCTTTATGAAGCCTTGCTCCAAAATGGTATTTTGTTCAAAATAACAGATGTCAGTCTATTTTAATAGTTGACTTTATTTTAAAAAATGGAATTAAGCCATTAAATTCCATGCTGTATTTAATGTCATTGTCTCTGCAGGAGTGAGGTGGCTACCATTTACCTTTTTTAGAGCTATCAAAAGTATAGAATTAATATTTTTAAAGAAATGTTGAGGTGGAAGAAATATATATTTCAGATTACATAATGAGAGTATTTCTGATTTCAGAGGCAAAGCATCCAATTTCTCAAATACTGGGCTGCATTGTTCATATTTACTCATATCAGACCATGTGCTCTGATGTTTTTCAAACACAGGAAACTTTGTCTCACCAAGGCAGGCCTACTTAGTGATGCTGAAATTCTGGCCCCTAATGGTTAATTGGTTGCATACTCTGATAAGCATCTGTAAGATAGAAGTTCAGAGAAGTCTGAAAAGTACTTAAACAGCACATGCTGGGGTACAAATCCACTCCATACCACATCTCTCACTCTCCTGGGGCAGCTAGAATACAAAGATATTAGAACAATACAGCCATCAGAGTCCTAGGAAGCCTCTGACAGTTTAGGAAAGCTGCAGCTGTATCCATGGCCTGAAGAATGACAAAATGGAGATGGTGTACACTCTGTTCCAGTAATTAACTTCACAGGATCAGGGGCAGATCACCCCCTGCAGAGGGAATCATAACTTTGTTGTTTCCTTAAGGGAAAAGTCTCACTGGTGCCTGAGTGCATCTGTGACCTTTAGCTGATATGATAGTATTTGAGTACACAAAATCAAGAAACCAAAAACCATAAGGGGAGACAATTTGCTAAATGAGATCTTCCTAGCCATAAACTTCCTGTGACAGTTCATTAGAACCTCTGGAGGCCCTAGAAGATTTTTAATGGGCTCTACAACTACTACAGATCTAAATACCCTCTATTCTAAAATAAAAATTCTTGAAAATATATACTGGGAGCAAATCTGTGCCTACTAACCCCCAATTCAATGCAGGCTTTCTTTCCTGCTCTCTTCTGCACTCTGTGTGTATATGTGTGTGTGTATACATTCATATTATATGTGTACTTATTTATAATTGTATTCCCATCAAAATTTCTATATAATAACCCCAAAGAAGGCATGCTCTTCTCAGAGAAAACCTCCTTAAAATCTTTTCTTTTTATAATCATGTTTTTAAGTCCCTCACACGATTTAAACTTTTTGTCACAATGAAGAATTTTGCCTTGATGAACCAAAAAAAAAAAAATCTTTCCTAAATGAAATGTTAATGGGAAGAAGAAATTCTACAAGTATGGGCCAACTGGACTTGCTGAATGATTCGCAGTCCGCTGCTGTTACGGTTACCTCAGTTGGGCTTGTCCTCAGTGTACCACGGTGGCAGTACTGACCTCAGTGGTGCTGCCAAAGTTGACAGAGCGCTCAGCAGACTAACCCTGCACCTTGCACACGGCCTACTTACACTCAGCCTCCTGTGCTCAAAAGTATCCATGCACTCTTAAAAAAAAAGCCACGATGTAAGGCAGTAATTCTCACTATTCCCTGAATATTGGAATCACCAAAAATACTGTAAAAATGATTGTCGGTGTGATGTCAATGTGTGTGATACAATGCCTGTGGTCCCAGCACTCAGGAGGCTGAGATGGGAGGATCACCCAGTTTGGGGCCAAGCTAGACTACTTAGTGTGGCCCAGGCTAGTCTGAACTACACAGCAAGATTTTATTTCAAGGGGTTGGGAAGGTGGCTCAGTGGTAGAGCGCTTGCCTTGCATGCCTGAGGCCCTGGGTTCAATTCCTCAGCACCACATAAGCAAAAAGAAAAAAGCCAGAAGTGGCGCTGTGGCTCAAGTGGTAGAGCACTATCCTTGAGCTGAAGAGCTGAGGGACAGCGCCCAGGCCCAGAGTCCAGGCCCCATGACCGGACCCAAAAAAAAAAAAAAAGATTCTATTTCAAGAGAATGACAGAAAAGTTGATGCTGAACAAGATACACTATGTTGGTGAACGGACACATCTAATTGGAAACTCTTTGTATAACTGATCAAGGTAGATTTAACAATAAATAATTGAACCCGGCCTTTATTTGTACCTATAATCCTACCCACTCTGGAGGCTGAGACCTGAGAGAATTGCGGTTGGAAGCCAGCCTTGGGAAGAAAAGTCTCTGAAACTCCTGTCCTATTAATCAGTAAAATGCCAGACTGGAAGTATGACTCAAATGGCAGAGTGATATCTGTGCACAAAAAAGCTGAGGGAAAGCCTGAGTCTTGACTTTCCATGCTTACACAAACACACACACACAATCAATCGATCAATCAATCAGTAGGTAAATTGATAATAGAAAGAGAGAGAGAGAGATGAAAGTCATCATGTGAGGCCCCACTCTGGGCCATTTGCAGCAGAACTTCTGCTAATAGATATAGGAATGAGTACATGTGAAGACTTCCTTACAACTTGGGGTGGGGGTGGAATGGGGGTAATAAGGGAGATTGAGGGAGTCAAAAATGTACTTTGTACCTTACTTATATAATTGTAACCCCTTTGTAATCACCTTTACAATAAAATAAAATAAAATGGTAAAGGGCTGGGAAGGTGGCTCAGTGGTAGAGCGCTTGCCTTGCATGCATGAGGCCCTGGGTTCGATTCCTCAGCACCACATAAGCAAAAAGAAAAAAGCCGGAAGTGGCGCTGTGGCTCAAGTGGTAGAGCGCTAGCCTTGAGCTGAAGAGCTGAGGGACAGCGCTCAGGCCCAGAGCTCAGGCCCCACGACCAGAACCCCCCCACCCAAAAAAATTAAAAAACTGCTAAGAAAAAGAAAAATACAAAAAAATAAATAAAGACTTTCCAGGGAATTCTATGTGTCACCAAGTCTATGGACCAATGGTTTAAGGAGAAGAACAACAAAAACAACTTAGAGTCAGCAAGCATCCTATTTCTTCAACTCAGTTGAACTAGAGACAAGCTAACTCTTAATGTTTCTTTAGGGCCAGCTAGGCCAAGGGATGGATGGAAAGCAGGAAGCAGATGAAAGAGAGGCACAGTCACAGTGGCTGCGTCCATTTCCTTTGGCATGTACCATCCCCTACCCTAGACTACCCTAGAGGAGAGAACATACCAAGGGGAAATCCAAGAGGGTGACCGCTCTGGTCTGCACACCAGTTTGGAGATCGTTTCTACCCCAGGACACCCACCATAGGCATTGATCAATGTCCATCAAGCTACCTTTGGGGTCAGAGCATACTTCAAAGTTCAAACAGTCTTCTCTGGGATCTTCCTGATTATTCACACTCTCCCCCACCCATTTTACTGTCTATTTGTGTGTTTTTCCTGGGTACCAGACACCGAGGAGCAAAGTCATGGTGACAAATAAGCTTTTCCTTCAGAGAACCAGCTGTGTGGATGTAACCAGAAGGCAAAAATGGGCAACTGTATTTTTCTCTCTAAAAATATCTTAGGAAACACTGTGCCAGCTCTAAAAATATCTTAGAAAATATTCTGCCATCCACTCTAGCTAACTGGTAACGTTCAATTCAGAATTGTATATTCTACTTAAATTATCTACAAGCAAAATTTTTACCAAGTTGGCTTTAATGCCTTAAGATTTAGTGACATTCCCCAAGACAGCACAACACTGTCTAGGTGATTTATAGATAATGGAGATACATTCTTTTGTGAGCTGGTCCTGGGGCTTGAACTCAGGACTGGGACACTGTCCCTAACTGTTTATACTCAAGGCTAGAACTCTGCCACTTGAGCCATAGCTCCACTTCAGGCTGTTTTTTTTTTTGGGGGGGGGGTTCTGTTGTTGTTTTGTTTTGTTTTTTTGTTTTGGGGAATTTTTTTGCTAGTTCACACACTTTCCTGCCCCAGCTGGCTTCAAACTTTGATCCCCAGATAGCCTCTTGAGTAGCTAGGATCACTGGTATAAGCCACTGGTGCCCAGCTGAGATACACTTCTTATCCCTCTAGAAGAAGCTGGGAAATCCAGGATCCATGCGGCTACATCTGACAATCTATGTAATTGCTGAGATATAACATGACAGAGGCTATCACCTGGTGGTGAGTGAGGGTGATCTCTCTTTATAAAACCACTCAATGTTTGTGGGGTCCCTGAATTCATGATATATATCTCACCTCCAAATAATCTCAACATATGAATTGGGAGACTAAGTTACTAATGCATAAACTTTTAGAGGACACATTCAAGCCATAGTTACCTCCGCATTGCCGCAGGGAAACATAGCTCATTGCTTTTGATGAGTACATTCTATTATAAGCATAAAACAAAACTGACAAAGCCATTACTTCTTGGATAGAGACCAAGATCTCATCCAACTCTTGCTACCACACATAGCAAGCAGGGAGCATCCTGGTTGTATTTGTCCCTTGTAGATTTTTGCAAGAATTTCTAGGACATCTGCCTTGAAGTGAAACAATCAGACACCCGGGCTCATAGGCATTGCAAGTGTGTGAGCTTACTCTCTAGAGAAAGCAGAGCCCTTCGCACTCCTATCCAGAGTGCATGAGAATTGGGCTGCACAGGATCTGTGATCAAGCAAAACCAAATCACTAAAAACAATTCCATCTTTTATTCTTCAATTACCATGGATCTACCTAAGCCCCTTTTAGCATAAGCCAATTTTCTTAAGAATTGTTGCGATTATTTTCACTCTCACTAAAAATAGATTATGTATTACTTAGCCTAGTTAATACCACATTCCAAATCCCAGTTATAATTTTAACTATGGCTTCATGCTGTGAATAACTCCTAATGGATAAAAGCTACTATGTATATTGCTTGTTTCCTACAGAACAATAACTCGAAATTAATATGAACCTTGTAATATACCTATTCTTACAAAAGACGCACAAATATGTACTTGGCACAAGTGAACTACTCAAGGAAACGCCTTAAGAAATATTAATCCCATGAAAAAGTAGGTTGGAGTTTAAGAGGTTCTGCAGGGGCAACAGTGGGAAAGAAGAAAGAATAAAAAGAAACTCTACCCAGCATTGAAACCACCAAGAATGTGCTGGCCAGATTCAGATTGTTGGCAGGAGAAAGGTTTTATAATTTCTTTTCCATAATTTAGCCTAGCTGGATAATTACATTTAGAAAAATAAGAGAGTAACCACAGATGTATATGTAATGGAAGTCTTTTTTTTTTCTAATGTAGATATATCCCTCGTGGAAATAAAAGGGGCAATAGAAGGCTATCATTACCAACTTTAGAACAAAAGTTATATTCACTGCAACCAAATGAATAATTAAAATCTCTCAGGAAGACACAGATGCCAATCTTATCCACTTGTCATTTCAAAAAGCATGCTTGACAGTTGTACACCTACACTCGTTGACAGTCACATGCATTTCTCAGGAGTCGATCAGCTGCCACCGGTGTGGGTAGCGAGGTCTTTATTTCCAAACCCGTTTCAACTCAGCCTAAAGGCGGAGCACTTGTTTGAAGTAACGGCTTTCTCTAAAACCACTCTTGCTTCACTAGAATTAGTTGAAGCAGTCTAAGAAGGCGGCGTGCTTTGAGATTTCTTGGGTGGCAACTGCATAGTTACGTGAGCCTGCAAAAAATAAAAAAATTCACTTCTGCTCTGGGAGTTGCAGGAGACAATCTGTTTCCTTGCCTTGTCCAGCCTCCAGAGGCTGCCTGTAGGTGTTGGCCCGTGGCCCCGCACTGCACTCCAACCTCTGCTTGTCCTTCTCTGCTGCTTCTCCCGTTTCCCCTCGGGCCCACCCCAAAATGCTCCTGTTTCAACACACCTAATCGAATCAAATCTGAAATCCCTTTTGGTCACTCACTCTCAAGGTCCAGGGATTAAGACATGATGGTGATTATTCTGCTGACCACATTAGCTGGGTGCCATTTGGGAAGGTGTAATTTCCTGGACCTCAGTTTCCTTAGCTGTCAAATGATATGTTCCTTTTCTTAAGAATTAAGTCAATTAGCAAGGGTCAGGTAACATCCACAGAGCCTGGCTGAAAGACCAAATCTTCAATAATAGTATCCCACAACAACACTAAAAATAAAAATATAACTAAGAAAAGTGGTAAGACTAACCTGAGGCTGTTATCTTTCAAATGCTCTTAATTTCCCCAAAGTTTACTCTTAAAGACATCTTTATTATCATATTGAAGCAATGTGGCACTTGTCTTCTCTAACATATTACCAGAACTAGAGTTTATGTCTAAAACAGAGGTTTACTTTAAACTTTAATAGTAGATTTAAAATGAAGCCTAGTGACAAAGATTGTATAAACCATACCTATCTCCAAAGAAAGATCAAAATCGAGGAAAAAGATAATCAATATATCAAAAGCCTTAAAATTGTACAGTCTTAAAGACCCAAACAAACAAATTTTCTAGAGAACACACTAGGAATACTGGCAGCGGCTTAGTACTGAAATTCTATTTAAAAAAACGATAAAGGCATGAAAATTAAATTGCTTCACAATAAGGAAATTGATTTAATAAACTAAGTCTACATTTCAAAGTAAGGAAAGGAAAGAGAAGGGGAAGGAACATACCAAAATGTTCAAAGTATTGAATTATGGTAAATTATGAGTGATTTTTTTCTATTGGCTTAGGCTTATGTTGCAAATTTTCTACAATTTTCCACTTTGTAACAAACTAATTTCATTCTTGTTTTTCTATCTGTAGGGTTTGTTGGCTTTTCACTGCAACACAGAATGAGAAGGCTCAGTTAGGACCTGCCTGGATGGGGCCTCTCCCACAAACCAGCCAACTGGTTCTAGAATCACAGGGAAATGTTGGAGCTCTCCTGGTTCTCAGGACTCAACATGTTGTATTTAAGTCAGTCATAAAAGCAAGCAGGACCCAGACCCTAAGCTCAAGCCCCACTACCAACAACAACCAAAAAAAAAAAAAAAAAGTAAGCAGAAGGGCAGAAAAAATCTCGAGGTATCCTGAAAAAAATTCACAAAGACAAAAGCGAAGTCCTGAGTTGACTAAGTAGAACTTCAAAAGTTCCAGAAAGACATCAAATAAAAGACCAGATGCTGGTGACTCAAGCCTGTAATCAGGAGGCTGAGATTCAGAGGATGGAGGTTTGAAGCCAGCCCATGCAGAAAAAGTCAAAATACCCTGCAATTAACCAGCAAAATGCCCTACCAGAGGCATGGCTCAAGTGGTATTGCATCAGCCATGAGCAAGACAGCTGGGTGAGAGTAAAAGACACTGACTTCAAGCCCTGGTACTGGCACAAAAAGGCCTCTGAATAAAAGTCTCAATTATATTTTTCAAATGATATCAATACCGCTAGTAGCATTTGTTCTCCACACCTGTGTTTATACGTGCCAACTATGCTAAGACTATATCAGAGCCTGGTAAGTGGGATCTGATCTGAAACTCATGATAAAGTCCAATGTAAAAGCTACAAATACTATGATCTTCCTCAGGTACCTAAACCTGGGTTCTGGACCAGTTCACTCTACTAATTAACTACTGTCCTTGAGTAGATCAGCGATCCTCTCAACAGTTCATTGACAAATGCAATCACACTAAATCTATAGTTTCTTAATTATCATTCTTGGAAATAGTAAGGAGAAAACTTGTGGGAGAGTAACAAATGGAAAATATCCTAGATTTCCACTGTCACTTAAAACTGGAACTGGTATAATTTTTATCCTTTATTCATGTATTTGTTTTTCCTTTGTGTGTATTCCACTATCGAAAACAAAACAAAACAGTAGCTCATGCCTGCAATCCTAACTGTTCAACAGACTGAGATCCAAAGAATCTAAGTATAAAGCCAACACCCAGCAGAGGACCCTATAAGACTCCATCCCCAAAATAACCAGCAAAAAGATAGGCTGGAGGCATAACTCAAGAGCCCAGAGCACCAACCCAGCAAATACGCTAAGCAAACAAGAGGTCCTGAGTTCAAAACGATACTGGCAAAACAAAACAAAAACCAGTTTGAAAATTTCTCAACTGGAGAAGTTATAAAGTATTTCCAAGTCATAACTAATAATGACTTCAGGGACTGGCCAAAAAAAATGTCCAGGAAACAAAGGATTCAAAGGCAAAGTACATGTTTAAAAAAGCCAAGTTCAGGGCTACACCCTAGATATAACCATGAAACCAGCATGACTGGTTCTCCATCGACATTTCCATTACACTCCTACTACCCACATTTCTTACATATTGGCTTTGCTTTCTTGGGTTTATGTTATACAGGCCAGGTCAAATGAGGTAAATATTAGATTGTACTTATTGTCATATCCTCAATCTTTAGTTTTTAACACATACACATTGTTTCCTACTGATATTTCTACCTTGATTGGTTAGCAGGAATATAGGAAAGAAAAGGCAAAGAAAGGCAAGAAAGGGTCAGCATTTACTCAGACATGGGGATGAGAATAAAAGTTACCCAGCCCTGGCTTATGGTTACTCTTCCTTCCCACTCTGAAAACCTATGAATATCTCACAATGTCTCAATCAAGACATTAATAATGGAGGTTCTGGGAAGATGGTGGAGGAGAAGCTGGAGGCTAAACAAGCTCTCCTATAGAAGAACTCTAATAACAACAGATGCTGGAGGGGATGTGGACAGAAGGGAACCCTACTGCACTGTTGGTGGGAGTGTAAACTTGTCCAACCACTTTGGAAAGTAGTATGGAGGTTCCTCAAAAGACTCCACATAGAGCTCCCCTATGACCCAGCAATCCCACTTTTGGGCATTTACCCAAATGTTTACAAACAAGACCACACTAAAGCTACCAGCACAACTATGTTTATTGCAGCATTATTTACTATAGCTAAGATATGGAACCAACTCAGATGCCCCTCAGTAGATGAATGGATCAAGAAAATGTGGTATATATACACAATGGAATTCTATGCCTCCATCAGAAAGAATGATATTGCCCCATTTGTTAGGAAATGGAAAGACTTGGAAAAAACTATATTAAGTGAAGTAAGCCAAGCCCAAAGAAACATAGGTCCCATGGTTTCCCTTATTTGCAATACCTAGTATATGTCTGAGTCAAGCAGAAAAGGTCAGATAAGGTGATGTTAGGGAAATGAACCCTAAGATATGTATTCAAATGTTTTTTTTTCTTTCATGCGATTGTTTCTAACGCATTTATAAGATTATTTCTTTGTTGCTTTGTATGCCTCTCCCCCACAGTATAACCCCTGCTTTCACTGTATTTGATGTCGGTATAATTTGTGGAGGGGAAGGGGAAAAACAAGTCGTTTAAATAAGGATACAGGTGGACCTGTTGCAACAATGAGAAGTACAAGTCGTTATGTCGAAAACGAACTTTACAACTTTGGTGGGGGGAGGGAGCAGAGAGGATGGGGGGGGGTGGGGGGAGGGAAGACAGGAAGGGATGGGAAGGAGAAACAAAGGAGGAGGCTGCAATGCTTGATAAGAAATGCACTCATTATCTTGCCCATGTAATTGTAACCCCTCTGTACGGTATTTTCACAATAAAAAATAAATAAAAATTTAAAAAGACATTAATAATGGCTTCCACTTAGTTAGCACCACCTAATGGTTAAGTGCAGTACAACATGTTCCCCATAGGAAAAAAATCTAGTAGATTCTCACTCTACTAAGATTTAGTGACCCATTTTAAAGCTAGAAAAGGGAAGGATCAAACAGTGTAAACTACTTACTCAGAGTCATAGAACTAGTCAAATAAGAATTCAGTACTCAAAATTTGACCTTCCTGGATGCAAAGCCTGTTTTTTTTTTTTTTTTATCATGTAGGCAGGCTACCATTTATTGTATGAACTACTAGCATGCAATACAAAACTAGGGATTCCACCCAGTAGTCAAATAACTGGTAATCTGCTCCCACCAGCTAATCATTCTTTGTAACAAGCTCATTCTGAACAATAACAGAGCACATAATTTCTTTCTCCAAAATGTCTTCTGAAGGTCATGACTTTTAGCAGAGGTAACTATTTTCTATTTTGGTCTGGCTTTAATTTGAGTAACAGTCTGATTGAACATAGATATTTATGACATTTATTAAAAGCTTTTATTACTAATTTTGCCTAGAAAAATTCCTAATGGAGATGTATTAGAGAATTTCCATAAAATTAATGTCCAGACTTAATGGATGTCTAAGCTATCATTATGAATGGGAGTGTCACATAGTCAAGGATTCTTTGATTAGAGATTAGATATAGTCAGATTAGAACTTATTGAAAACTGGATAGATGCCAATCTATTCAGAAATTCAATTTAAACACATTCTAGAAGCTAATGCTTTATTTAGGTTTTGTCTTTATGATGTCAAATGAAAAGCTGCAGTTATAAAAAAAAAAAAAAAAAAAGAAAGAAAATCAATTGACTTGGTCAACCGCTGGGTGATCTAAAGGCTGTATCATGCTCCATTTGATTCCTGCTGATGTCTACATGAAGCCAGTCAGTTGAATCAAGGTGAATTTTGTATCTGCTGTGATTGACAGCCACTCATCCAAAAGGATATTCTCACTAGACCAACAGCCTGGCTCTCAGCATAGTTCTCTTCTGACCCAGGCTAGATTGATGGACTCCATGGGATTGCCTGTCTTCCCAAGATCTCAAACTTCACAACTGTGATTCTGGATAATGTAGGCCAACTCCATGTCTCCTGCTTCCATCCATAAAAGGCCTATCAAAAATGCTGGATATGGAAGTGGCACTGTGGCTCAAGTGGTAGAATGCTAGCCTTGAGCTGAAGAGCTGAGGGACAGCGCCCAGGCCCAGAGTTCAAGCCCATGGCCAACAAAAAAAATGCTGGATATGAAGCCTTCTACATACTGGTCCTTCCTCCAACCTTGACATTCTGAGAGGTCATACTATTTCCTAGCTACAGCTAGCTTTAAAGTGTCTATGAAAAGTGGCATGTGGAGGTGTTAGCTTCAGTTCTTTCCAAAGGAATGCCAAGCCATTCTCAGCACCCTAGAACAACTAAAAGCAGCCTAGAAGTAGCTGAAAATATCAGGAAAAGGAATGATCTCAGCATATCTGATCAAATCAAGAGCTGGATAGAAGCCAAGCACCAGTGGCTCATGGCTGTAACTCAGGAGGCACCTAACTCTTGCACAGGTTAGTACTCAGGGGGCTGGGATCTTAGAATCACAATTCAAAGCCAATCCAGGCAGAAAAGTCCCAAAACTTTTATCTTCAATTAACTAGCAAAAAAATCCAGAAGTGGAAATATGGCTCAAGTGGCTGAGCACTAGACCTGATTAAAAAGTTCAAGAGAGAGCTCAATGCCTTGAGATGAAGCCCTAGTACTGACAAAGAAAAGAGAGAGGGGGGAGGGATGGAGGGAGGGAGGTAGGGAGGGAGAAAGAGAGAAAGAGAGAGAGAGAGAAACAAACAGACAAACAAAAGAAGAGGGGGAAGGTAGGAAGGAAGGAAGGAAGGAAGCAAGCAAGCAAGCAAGCAAGGAAGCAGGCAAGCAAGCAGGCAAGCAAGCAAGAAAGCAAGCAAGCAAGCAAGCAAGCAAGCAAGAAAGCAAGAAAGAAAGAAAGAGAAAGAGAGAAATGGATGACTTGAACTTCAGTCTTCTTTCCACTTAGAAATAAAATTTTGACTTGATACGCATAGGTTCTCCCACCTCTGGAAACCATGTAAACAAAGCAGACCCTGTATTTCAGTGTGGGTATATTCCCCGTAATTCACACATAGGAAACATAATTACCCAAATTCATATATTAATGGCATCTGAGACATGGAACCTAGTGGAGGTCATTGGTAGTTATCAAGGGTGGCTTTGTGATCAAAGCAAGCTGTCTCTGATATATGCTTATTCTGCTTGCAACACGTTGCCCTCTGCCAGGTTGTAGAAGACAGTAAGAAGGCAATCACCAGGCTCTTGGACCTCCTAGCCTCCACAACTACAAACTGAATATATCTCTATTCACTTTTTATTTTCAAAGTTTCTATTTTTTTATTGTGAAAATACTGTACAGAGGGGTTACAATTACATGGGCAAGATAATGAGTACATTTCTTATCAAGCATTGTAGCCTCCTCCTTTGTTTCCCCTTTCCATCCCTTCCCATCCTCCCCCTGCCCCCCACCCAATCCTCCTCCCCTAATTATCAAGCCTGTGGTGTTTGGTTGTTTTAAAATGAGCTGAGAAAGTGAGTCTGCTTTTGTTAAAACTAAGTTCTAGACCCAGGACCATAAAAAATGAGCAAAACCTGAACTCAATAACAAACCGGGAATGATGGCACAGTCTATGCTAGCCTACTTGGTGAAACATGATAGGAGATAGTCCGAGACTGCTTTGGGCAAAAGCATGAGACCCTATCTGTAAACCAAACTGAACAGCAAAAGGGCAGAGGGTATGGCTCAAGCGACAGAGAACAAGCATGAGATTTGAAGTTCAATACCCAGTACCCACCACTGTCAAAACAAAACAACAACAGCCATGAAAAAGTTTGCCCTAAAATCTCTCACTACTCAGATCTTTGCTCTCTATTTTCATTTTCTGGGCCAAATTAGAAGCCTCAAACCAGCATGTATTTTGTTTGGCTCACAAAATAGTGTTCCAAATAATATTTAAAACAAATTAAGCACAAACTGAATTGGTTGTTAGCTTTCAGAAATTGCCAGACTTTTTAGAAAATGCGGATACTCAGCTTCTCTGAACAACTCAGAATCTATGGCTCTGGGGAGCACACATTCCCCAGTACACACACTACTTGATCAACCAAATCTCTACCCCTGTCACTCATCCCTGCATGCTAAGTTTTCCTGACAGTCATTTCAATTGGACTGTTAGTATTACCTCCTGGTCCTGGGAAGCATTCAATTTTGGAACCCCATCCTAAACTGAAAAATCAGGATACAATCTCAATGATCCTCTTCTCCAACCAATTCCTTCTATTAAAAAAAAAAAATTGGGTATTGGAGATCCAGAAAAAGGAGGAACTGACTCGCTTCAAATCACCCACCTTGTTGACGGCAGAGCTAGGAGAAGATTCCAGTTCTTCCATTAGTCCATTAATTTCCATTGCAAAACAGAATCAATTGACTGGCACTCCAGCCATTCATATCCCAAATAGGCCAACTGTAGTGAGCCCTTACCGTGAACCTGTCTCTGGACTTACTTCCTTTTATATATGGTCTCATCTCATCCTCAGCACATCTATGAATTCAATGTTCATCTGATCCTGTTTTACAGAAAAAGACCCTGAGCGTAGGAGAGATTCAGAAATCAGTCCAATGACACACAACTAGGGGTAGATCCAGAAGGAAAATTCTATAGAGTTGGGGCTCTTAACTGTAGTAATACACTATCTCCCCATCCTCCAAGCTGTAACACATTCATTCAACAAGTTTGGGAACTCCTACTAGAAGCCCTGCACTGTTTTGTGTGCTTGCACTTGGGCCCATGAGATCCAAAATGATTGCCCTTGTAGAGCTAGCCTGCAGTCCAGGATGCCTCGTCATCACAAGTCATTTAATTTTAGGCCAGCCCACAGTCCTATACATGAGAAAATCTCCCTGTATCTTCCACTAAGGTCATGAATGTTTCTTCTCTTATATGCCCCACATCCTAGAGGCCCGGGATTTTCTCCTTCTGGGTGATTCATATGAATATCTCTGATATCACTGAGTATCACTGCTCCAAAGGCAAGCAAAGATTGAAAAGACAACACAGAAAGAGAGCGGGGCTCTGGCTATCAGGCCAGGGTGCTCCTGTACCATCCGGATTTGCTCCTCCTTGGAGTGGAATTTGCCTTCCTGACTGACAACACTTGCCCAGATACCAGTGCAAACACAGGCCTTCCTCCCAACTTCTTTAGTTTGCCCTTCCAAATGCTGCCGAATCTTACGATCTGATTTGTGCAATACAAATGGAAACAGTTTACCAGCCGCATGGAAGGCCAATTTGTTCTCCTCCATGGGAAGTGGAGGCCCCTTCCCTCACCCTTGGGCTTTTACCGAATCAATCTGCTGATGGACGCAAATCAACACCCGCTCAAAAGTGACTGGAAGGACCCATGTGCAATTTGATTAGAAGAGGGTGCCTGATTACATCCTACTCAGAAGAGAGCTCTTCTTTGCCCAGGAAGTGGACAAAGTTCCAAGCTCCTCTTTGTGATGAGATCATCCGATCACTTTGTGAAGAGAAATCCCCGGGGCCCTCAGCTGACAGCTGCTGTCAGCCGAAAAGCAATTGCTGAGCCCACAGACTGCAGGTGCCCTGTCATCAGCTCTGCTGGTGTGGGAGCCAAAGAGAAGGAAGGGAAGGAGGGTGCACAAAGCCTCTCGAGGTAAGTCACTGTCACCTACACAGACCGTCGGTTTTACCATATAGCTCAACTATGTCTGCAGCACAGTCCATGGACATGCAAAGAAGACAAGAGAAAGAGAAGGAAGCCAGTCTGATAGCTTTCTGGTTTAACAACTCCCAACCTATCTTCTAAATCATTATTGATGAACCAAGCTGCCAATCATTAATTCAAAAAGAGCATAAGCAATGAGCACCTAATGTGTTCCTGGCACACATACAAAAACTCCAAGTTCTTTACTATAAATTGATGAATCTTCTGTCCCTTAAGTTACCCCTGTAAACCTGTCACAAATACATCCCAGAGGGGCTGGAAAGGTGGCTCAGTGGTAGAGCGCTTGCCTTGCATGCATGAGGCCCTGGGTTCGATTCCTCAGCATCACATAAGCAGAAAAAAAAAAGCCGGAAGTGGTGCTGTGGCTCAAGTGGTAGAGTGCTAGCCTTGAGCTAAAGAGCTGAGGGGCAGACCCAGGCCTAGAGTTTAGGCTCCACGACTGGACCCCCCCCCGCAAAAAAAATACATCCCTGAATGGAAACAGCTCAGGCTTTAGGATTATATGGACTCATGTTTTATGCCAATTTTTGATATTATTTTTTCCTACCATTCTCTATTCCTATCATATTTACTTACTGTCAACTTTTATAAAGTCCAGTTTTTCTTTAAACAAGTCTGTGAGATTATATATTACATTAGATCCTAGCATGGAGATGATAGCTAGCTAGATAGATATATAGATCAGACAAAAAGATAGAGTATATATACATATATACATAAAGATGTATGTGTGTATTTATTTATTACGATAATTCTTAATATCCAAGGAAGCATTCAATCAAAGCAGATTACTTTGATTATATTCCATTATTAAACATTGTTTTCAAAATTACCTTTTTCCCTCAAAGGAAAAGTAACCATATTTACTTTAAATCTGTATGTTAATAAAGAATTAGTATTCAGACATCTCACTGAAAAAAGGATATTTGTGGAGCCTTAAAAGGAAACTATGCATAAGTAGGAGTGCATAGGAAAAAATTTTTATCCTGTGTTCTGTCTTAAGGTTATTACTACTAATTACATGCTAGAGAAAAGAACACTATTATAACATAAAGAAGCATCTGAAGCTTAGAAAAAAAGGAATAAAAACCAAAAGTAATAAGAAAATAACATAAAAGTTTCAAGATGAATCTCGAAACATGAATGGGTTGGAAACATAAATATGGTAAAAAAAAAAAAAAAACAACAGAAGCTATATATAAAATAGATGAGAATTAAAAGTAATAATATAAAGTCATCTAATCCAGGAAAATGACAATATGAATATAACAAGAAGTAGATAATAAATAACTTGACTAATAAATGCCATAAAAGAGGGATTTAGTTTATGTCAAGAATAAAAACCTAATCAAAATGGTGTATATATATATATATATATATATATATATATATATATATATATATATATATATATGCTTTTAAAATAAGTTTCTTAAAAGAAAAACAGCCAACCATATCCTATTTTCAAATTTGATGTGCTAGTATAATACTGCATGACATGAGATAAGATCTTTCTTCTAATCCTCTATTTCTACCAGCCTTTAAATTTGAACACAAAATTAAATTCAGATACCATTTCTTTTCCTGTTCCAGTATTTTGTGGGATAGCTTGTATACATGTGTAAAATGCAAATGAAATAGACTCAGTATCTAAATTATTCAGACACAGAGGTGTTTTCTATTATTCAAAGCAATTTTCTGTTGCCTTTTCTATAACAGGCAGATTTAAATATAGTATCCAGAATGTCCTCAATTTGAATTAAAAACAAAATCTGCCTTTTTTGATACAAAAAGCAGGTGCTGATAAGAAAATACATCTGTTCAGAAGCATCTTGGCATTAAGTCCCTGAGGGAGACCTGTAGCTTTTTTAAACATGTTGGATTTTCTTTAAAGCCTTTATTAGTAGATTTTTTTCTTTTCTTTTTAAGTTATTTTAGTTGCATGCAACAGAAAGTGAATATTTGCAAAAGACGAAGCAGCATTGCATAAAACGCAGCAGGTGGACAAGCAAGTCTAAGAAAAGTTGGGAAACAGAAATATTCTACTTTCTCTCTAAAAAACACATTCTCAATAGGTGTGATGTTGCCCTAAGGAAGTAAGAATTGATTCTTAAGGGACAGGGTAAAGAAATCCAATTCTTATATATAAAGCATTGATAGATATATAGTTTCACAGGAGTGGGAGTCATTAGGGGAAAAAAATAATTGAAAATGCTTCTAAAAAGTCTGAGAAACATGGGGCTGGGAAGGTGGCTCAGTGGTAGAGTGCTTGCTTTGCATGAATGAGGCCCTGGGTTTGATTCCTCAGCACCACATAAGCAGAAAAAGCCAGAAGTGGAGCTATGGCTCAAGTGGTAGAGCGCTAGCCTTGAGCTGAAGAGCTGAGGGACAGCGCTCAGGCCCAGAGTTCAGGCCCCACAACCAACAAAAAAAAAGTCTGAGAGACATTTCTCTAGTTCTCTCATGGCTGAGACTCACCTTAATGTTTTCTACTTCCCATTGATGTGAGTGCCAATCTTCATTTCTAAGTTCCTAAAAAGCCAGAGGAGGGTGGGCACAATGGTTCAGGTGGTTGAGATCTGTGGATTGTGGTTCAAAGAAAGCCTGGGCAGAAGAGTTCATGGGACTCTCATCTCCAGTTAAGCACACCACCACCTCAGCCAAAAAAAAATCCAAAAAAAGTCCTTGCTCAGCCAGCAAGGAAGTCTATAAGTCCATTATCTCCAATAAACTATCTCCCCAAAAGCTGGAAATAGCTCTGGCTCAAGTGCTAGAGCACTAACTAGCCTTGACCAAAAAGAAAATCATTGACAGCACTCAGACCCTGAGTTCAAGCCTCAGGTCCAGTACTATTTTTTAAAAAGACAATTTATAAAGAAGACAAATTGGGGGGATCTGAGCTACCCCCAGGAAGTGTCTACTGTCATATTTGGGTCTTCCATACTGCTATTGCATTGCAAACTTTTTATTCTTGCTATTTTAGCAGTACTGGGATTTGAACTCACAGCCTTACACTCTACCACTTGAACCTACACCTCCAGCCCTCTTAGAATTTGCATTTTTCACATTCTTGGAGAAAAATTCTATAAGCTTTAGCATATAAAAATTCATTAGGGTCTAAAATATTCTTGGAACTCAAAAAATTAAATCCCCGAACAACAAACCCTCAAAGAAACAGCTGCCCGATAAATAAGTGGGCTAAAGACTTACAGAGAAAGTTCTCTGAAGAGGAAATAAGAATGGCCAATAGACACATGAAGAAATGCTCAACCTCTCTAGCCATAAAAGAAATGCAAATCAAAACAACACTGAGAATACCACCTCACCCCAGTTAGAATGGCTATAATCAAGAAATCTACTAACAACAGATGCTGGAGGGGATGTGGCCAGAAGGGAACCCTGCTGCATTGTTTGTGGGAGTGTAAACTTGTTCAACGACTTTGGAAAGTAGTATGGAGGTTCCTCAAAAGACTCCACATAGAGCTCCCTTATGACCCAGCAATCCCACTTTTGGGCATTTACCCAAATGATCACAAACAAGACCATAGTAAAGCTACCAGCATAACTATGTATATTGCAGCATTATTTACCATAGCTCAGATATGGCACCAACCCAGATGCCCCTCAGTAGATGAATGGATCAAGAAAATGTGATACACACACACACACACACACACACACACACACACACACACACACACATTCCATTATATATATATATCAATAATGGAATTCTATGCTTCCATCAGAAAGAATGACATCGCCCCATTTGTTAGGAAATGGAAAGACTTGGAAAAAAATTATATTAAGTAAAGTAAGCCAGACCCAAAGAAACATAGGTCCTATGGTTTTCCTTTTTTGCAATAATTAGTATATGTCTAGGACAAGGACAAAAGGTCAAAAGCTATGTACATATGACCAGATAAGATGATGTGAAGTGAAATGAACCCCAAGATAGGGATGCGAGTGTTTATTTTCTTTCTTGCTATTGTTTCTAACATGTTTATTGCTTTGTATGTTCCTCCCCCCGTGGTATAACCCCTGTTTTCACTGTATTTGATGTTGATCTAATTTGGGGAGGGGAAGGGAAAAAAAATAAAATGTTTAAATAGGGATACAGGTTGACCCATTGTAACAATGAGATGTACAAGACACTGTTGAACAACAAACTTTACAATTTAGGCGGGGGGGGGCGGGGGAAGTGTAGTTATGGAGACAGAAGGGAAGGGATGGAAACAAAAACATTAAAATACATATTTGAGGTTTTGTTTTCCTAACATCACATTATCTGACTTTTTCCGCTTGACTCATACCTATACTAGATATTGCAAATAAGGGAAACCATGGGACCTATGTTTCTTTGGGCCTGGCTTACTTCACTTAATATAATTTTTTCCAAGCCTTTCCATTTCCTAACAAATGGGGAAATGTCATTCTTTCTGATGGAGGCATAGAATTCCATTGTGTATATATACCACATCTTCTTGATCCATTCATCTACTGAGGGGCATCTGGGTTGGTTCCATGTCTTAGCTATGGTAAATAATGCTGCAATAAACATAGTTGTGCTGGTAGCTTTAGTGTGGCCTTGTTTGTGATCATTTGGGTAAATGCCCAAAAGTGGGATTGCTGGGTCGTTGGGGAGCTCTATGTGGAGTCTTTTGAGGAACCTCCATACTGCTTTCCAAAGTGGTTGAACAAGTTTACATTCCCACCAACAATGAAGTAAGGTTCCTTTCTGTCCACATCCCCTCCAGCATCTGTTGTTGTTAGAGTTCTTGATTTTTGCTGTTCTAACTGGAGTGAGGTGATATCTCAATGTTGTTTTGATTTGCATTTCTTTTATGGCTAGGGATGTTGAACATTTCTTCATGTGTCTATTGGCCATCCTTCTTTCTTCTTCAGAGAAGCTTCTCTTTAAGTCTTTCGCCCACTTACTTATTGGGCAGTTGTTTCTTTGAGGATTTGTTGTTGGGTGGTTTAATTTTTTGAGTTCCAAGTATATTTTAGATATGAGACCCTTGTCCGTTGTATGGCTAGTAAAGATCTTCTCCCAGTCCGTGGGCTTTCTATTGATCTTGCTAAACCTCAAATATGTATTTTAATGTTTTTGTTTCTTTCATGCATGTGTTTCTAATGCATTTATAAGATTATTTCTTTGTTGCTTTGTATGTCCCTCCCCCACAGTGTAACCCCTGCTTTCACTATATTTGATGTCAGTATAACATGTGGAGGAGACGGGGACAAACAAGTCGTTTAAGGATTCAGGTGGACCTGTTGCAACAATGAGAAGTACAAAATGTCATGTCAAAACCAGCTTTACAATGTCGGGGGGCGGGGGGGGGGGCGGGGGGGTATGATTGGGTGGGAGGGAGGGGGGAGGCTGGGAAGGGAGGTGAAGGGTAAACAAAGGAGGAGGATGCAATGCTTGGTAAGAAATGTATGCATTATCCTGCCCATGTAATTGTAACCCCTCTGTACAGTATGTTCTCAAATAAAATAAAATAAAATTTAAAAAAAAAAAAAAAGAAATCAGATGAATAAAATGCATGTGCAAGATGAAAAAAAAAAAAGAAGGGAAGGGATGGTAGGGGAAAACAAAGGAGGAGGCAACAATGCTTGATAGGAAATGTACTCATTACCTTACTCATGTAACTGTAACCCCTCTGTACAGTATTTTCACAATAAAAAACCGTATAAAAAATTCATGAGGGGGGAATTCCATGAACTTTTGTCAAAGTAAAAATGACCACAGATCTACCATCCAAGACAAACAGTAATATAGATCCTAGAAAGTCATCTTTGTATCTTTTTATGTCACAACTTCTTCCCAAACACTCTTCTGACTTTATGTTCCTATACACTGGCTTGGCCTGATTTTGAGCATTATGTAAGTTGGAGTCATACTCTGCAACATATTTCCGGTTGTGCCTGGCACCCTTTTCTCAGTTTTCCATCTGTCATGTGCAGCTGTAGTTCATTATGCATTGTCTCATTGCAGTCCATTGTGTCTATGGCCTCTGACAACCAAGTATGTTTACATCTTCAAACGTGCATATTTGCCTATTGGTGTTTGCTTTTATAGAGTGCTTATGCAAAATCTTTTCCCTGTATTCTGAATTTGTGATTAATTTTAAAGCTGATTGTCAATGTGGCTATGAACGGAGTCCTGTTCCTCAAATGTCATAGACTTCATATACATTTTGTCATAGAGACACATGGAAGTCGACTCTGTAAACGCCATGTGCCAGCATGTGTGTCTGCATGGAGATGGCTTAGAGCTAGGATCTACATGTAAGAAGTAAATGAAGCCTTTATCCTGTAGAACTTGTTGCCTCATAAAAGAGGAAGAGATAAGAGAGACCTCTCTCCTTTAGCCAAATGAAGATGTTACAAGAGGCCAGCCAACTAACAAGCCAGCAAGAAAGCATCACCCAGGGATATATGCATATACGGCCCATACTTTGGCATATACACTAAAGTATATGTTATGCAAGTGTGAACCATCAAAAGATGTAAGCCTGGGCTGGGAAGGTGGCTCAGTGGTAGAGCGCTTGCCTTGCATGCATGAGGCCCTAGGTTCTATTGCTCAGCACCCTATAAGCAGAAAAAGCCAGAAGTGGTGCTGGCTCAAGTAGTAAAGCACTAGCCTGGAGCTGAAGAGCTCAGGGACAGTGCGCAGGCCCAGAGTTCAGGCCCCATCATAAAAAAAAAAAAAAAAAATGATGCCTTTTGAACAATTAACAGGCAGTGGAACAATATTATTTTAATCAGGAAGCGTAACCATAGTTTGAATGGGTGTGTGGTAGAGGGGCAGATGAATGGAAAAGGGCACAGTGAACAAATACAGTCAAAATGCTCCATGTATATATGAAACAGGAAGCGACAGACATGATGTGTCTGATGGGGAAGAAGCAGGGGGGAGAATGATGAAATGGGTAATGTTGATCAACGTGCACAGAACTCGCGGGTGGACATGTTCATTTGTAATCCCTTATACAACTGGCTGGAGATTTTTTTTAAATAACTAATTATTTTTAATTATAAAACTCCTTTAAAATAAGGTAAGCCCAGGGCTGGGAAGGTGGCTCAGTGGTAGAGCGCTTGCCTTGCATGCAGGAGGCCCTGGGTTCGATTCCTCAGCACCACATAAGCAAAAAGAAAAAAAAGCTGGAAGTGGCGCTGTGGCTCAAGTGGTAGAGCGCTAGCCTTGAGCTGACAGCACCCAGGCCCAGAGTTCAGGCCCCACGACTGTGACCCAACCCACCCCCGCCCAAAATAAAGGTAAGCCCTTACCAGAAGTGAAACCTTGCCAAAGCTTGATCTTGTTCTTCAACTTCCCAGCCTCCAGAACCATGAAATATAAAATTTTGTTGTTTTTGATGACCCCTGTGATACGTTATGACAGTATGTAGGCTAAGCTAATAGCTATTTAGTTTGGGGGTTTTGTTGATGTTATTTTGCTTTTAATTTGGCTGTGAGCCCTTCCCTTGTTTTTGCTTTGCAAATATTTCTATTCAGTGTATATATATATTATATATATATACACACATATATATACCTAGTATTGGAGTTTAACCTCAGGGTCTCATCTCTTGTTTACTATGCAATTTTTGCTTTATTTTTTTCAAATAATTCATTTACATCCAGGCAAGCCTGGACTGTAATCCTACTATTAATACTTCTGTATATCTTCAAGAATAGATGCTGGGAAGGTAGCTCAGTGGTAGAGTGCTTGCCTTGTATGCATGAGGCCCTGGGTTCAATTCCTCAGTACCACATAAGCAGAAAAAGCTGGAAATGGCACTGTGGCCCAAGTAGTAGAGTGCTCACCTTGCATTGAAGAGCTGAGGGACAGCGCCCAGGCCCAGAGTTCAGGCCCCACAACTAGCCAAAAAAAAAAAAAAATTAAAAAGAATAGGTGTGAACCATTCATTCCATTTATTGATTGAAAGGATTTCAAAACCTTTTTGCCCTCGACAGCCTTGGATCATGATTCTCCCAATCTCTACCTCCTGAATAGCCTGGATTAGATTACTCACATGAGCCACCACACCTGGCTGCTCTTTAACATTCTTAATGATGTTTTTGCTAAGAAGATATTTTTATATTTGGTACAGTACAATTCATAAATCTTACATTTTATGGTTAGTGCTTTTGACATTCGTTTTGGAAACTTTCCTACTTTAAAGTTCCTAAAGACATTCCTCATTGCTATCTTCTAGCAGCTTTTTTGTTTCACTTTTTATACTTAAGTTCATGTTCACTCTGAATTGGAAGGTTTAGGCCCAGTGGAATTATGGGTAACATACATTCTGCATTTTACTACTGGGATTCAGTGATGCCTATATTGTAGATTAGGCACATGAATAGGAATCTATTTTCTGTTGCTCCACTTTTGTGACAATATCATTTTGTTTCCATTCATTCTGTTTTAAAATGAAATTATAGCCAGTAAAATCTCTGCCCTGTCTTCTCCTTTATTTTCTTTCTTTCCTACTTTTATTCTTCTTTGTGGAATTTGTAGGTTGTATTAGGAGTTAAACCCAGAGCCTTATTCACCAGACAGGCAAACTCTTACCAAGTTTTCTTTGGTTATTTTTAGAACAGTGTCTTGCCCTTTGTCCAAACTGGCTTGGACCATGACCTCCTGAATTGTATAGCTCCGATAACAGATGCACATAACATTCTGTTTTTTTATTGGTTGAATTTGGGTCTCAAAAATGTTTTTGCTCTAACCTGCCTTGAACTATGATCTTTCCAGTTTCTCCTTCAGAGTATCTAGGTATACAGGCTGTGGAATGAGTGGTCCCAACAAGAGGTATGCTTCTCTCTTGATATTGGCAATGTGTTGACTCTCTCTGTTAGTTTCCTAGGGGTTCTCAATTTTATTATGGTTTTCAAAGAATTAACTTTGGCTTGTTGAGCCTCTCTATTGTATGTGTCTTTTATAGTCTTTATCTCTGGCTTTATACCTGTCCTATTTTCTTTGTTTTTAACTTTAAAGCTGAAATTGAATAATCTGATCACATCTCAGAAAGCTTAAAAAAAAAAAGAAAGTAATATGTTCACTTAAGACCATGCATTTCCTTCCATTCCTTTCTTCAGTTTATCTTAGAAGTTTTTTTAACTGTATTTTCATTATAACTCACTGAAAATTAGTTCTCAATTATTATTGTGATTCTTCTTCTTTGACTCATGGGTTACTTGCAGTGCATTCCATAATTGTTAAGCAATTGAAAATTTTACAGTCATCTTTCTGGAACTTGCTTCTAGCTTAATTTCACTATAAGGAAAAAATATACTAGACACAATTTTGGACTTCTTAAATGTGTTGATACTTGCTTTTTAATGCCATATAGGGTCAATGTTAGAAAAAGAAATGTTCCATGTATACCAGAAAAGAATTTGAATCATCAAGGTGTTAAATATAAAATTTTATG
Source organism: Dipodomys spectabilis (assembly GCF_019054845.1). Taxonomy (NCBI): domain Eukaryota; kingdom Metazoa; phylum Chordata; class Mammalia; order Rodentia; family Heteromyidae; genus Dipodomys; species Dipodomys spectabilis. The sequence continues at coordinate 10,730,815 of NW_024870728.1, forward strand.
AATGTCAGTTTAGTAGATAATACTAGTAAACTGTTCTTTAGCTTTTTATTTATGTGAAAATTCTAACTATTGTGATAGAATTCTAACTATTGTGTCAGCATAGGTTTTATTAAAATAACTGCAGATTGTACATCTGGGGCAGTTTATTCTTATGAGGGTAGACATGTCAGTACATTCTTTAATTCAGCTAGGGTTTGCTTTATATATTTTGTGGTTATGTCATTGGGTTTGTAAAAAATGTTTTTCAGTTAATTCCTTAAACATTATTAAGTATCCTCATTTATCTCCAGTAACCCTTCTTATCTTCACCTCTACTTTATCTAGTGGTGGTATAGATATTCCAGCTTTACTTCTGGCTAGTGTGTTTACAGCATATATTCTTCCATTATGTTGCTTTCAACCTTTCTGTAATCTAATATTCAAAGTATGGTTTTTGTGAGCAGCACATGTATAATAAAGTCTGGGAGGATGGGTGCCAGGAGCGAAAATTAAGTTGGTTTAAAGAAAACAAATAAAAGCAACATTTCCTGCACACCTGAACTTATTAAATAGAATTCATAGTCATCGTGCTTACGTGGAGGTAGGAGTCAGGGGTTGAGTCCCAGCCCATGAGCCAGGAACTTGGGACTAACTACAATAGCGAAGTGTTTCCCAGTGCAGCTCTCCTCCTCCTTCTAGTGTCACACTAGCAGTTGCCAGCACAGGCACCCTTGAAGCTTACTGACTTAGAATCACAACAAGTCGTAACCTTCAATAATGTAGGGTGGGGGGTAAAAACACGGAGTTCATTGGCCTAAAACAATGAGCATACAATAGCAAATACAGGTGTTGAGAAGGAACACGTGTCTTGACAGCAGTTTCTTAATGGTAAAAATTGGTCACACCTCCCACCACACACAACTTTTATAGATCTATCTGTTAGGCCTATACGCAAAGGGGATTTCATTTTAAAGATGTTACACAACAAACAGGACAACCTGAAATTCAGCTCTGAACTTGTATTACCTTTGCCACACCATTTCTTTGTGTTGTTGTTAGTTGTGGGGCTTGAACTTGGGGCCTGGGAGCTGTCCCTGAGCTCTTCTGCTCAAGAATAGTGTTTTGCCACTCTGAGCCACAGCTCCACTTCTTGTTTATTGGCTAACTGGAGATAAAGAGTCTCATGGACTTTCCTGCCTGGGCTGGCTTTTAACTGTGAGCCTCAGATCTTGGCCTCCTGAGTAGCTAGGATACAAGCTTGAGTCACCAGTACCTGGCTAGCCACACAATTTCTGATGTGACCAGGTGGCTTAAAATAAATGACACAACAAAATTCAGAAAGTCCTTTATCTGCAAGATATAATTTACTGTAGAAGGCACTAATAAAGTGACAACTATACACCACAAGCTACTTAATTTCAGTGATCTAGAGAGAGCCACAGAACTAAAGGGTGAATGAGTACACACTTTTTTCTGCATACGGAATATCCAGATAGATATTTTTTTTTGTTTGCAAAATATTGTAGCACGTAATAGTTGAATTGGGCTAAGTATGTCAATTGCAGCTGCATGGTTAAGTGTTATAACCTCTGAAGTTAAGAAATTCAAATTTATAGTCACCACATTAAGCATAGATGTTAAAGCATTAAAGTTAACACCATATAGAGTCATATAAAATATTGCATGTGCAAAGGGTCTGAGTTACGTTCATACTGGGAACCATAATTCAGAATTTCCTGACTTCTGAACATGTAACACATCACAGTAATTGATCTAGCTCCTTGGAGCTAATATAAAATATCTTGTTAACATGTTTTCTATCCAATTCTTTCATCGTTTACCTTTTGGCTCTTGGAGAAACAATTCATCATGCTCAAATGTTTTCACACACCTGCAGAAAACTAATATAGCGATGGAAAAGCCAATGTACCCAGCACTGAGTGAAAAGATTCGTAAATCATTTAAGAGTACTGTTAGTGTAGATATGTAATGTGGGTCTTGTGAGATGGTGACATTTTACTTGGGGATTAGTGCATTGTTTCTTTCTCTTGTCACCATGATAGCATCACAGCTCTCCTGGATTCTCCAAGGTAGAGTGGCCTATGGTGTCTTATGCATGCAAAGTACCTATAGACAGTTCATGAAACTAATGTGGAGGAGAAAGGGCGGTTAGCTGTTTTGTCATCAACCAGATTGTACCATGATAATTTCATGGTACTACTCGAGAATCACATGTTTAAGATACGTCTCCACCAAGTTCCATGAGTATATAATTAAGTACATCCATACTGGCACCTCCTTCCAATTCACCCAGTGTGTCCTTTTCACTGTACTAAGACTTCAATTCACTACATTCTCCTTCATACATAGCCATTGAGCTCTTTGCCAAGGTTACCCAATAACCAGAAACTGTTTACAGCACCTTATGAACATGGATTCATTTAACACAACAGAGAGCCTTAGCAAGCAAGAGCCTACAAGCCAAATCTGGTCTTCTGGCTCTTTGGGTAAATAAAGTGTTTTAGGAACACAACCTCACACATTCATTTCAAGAGTCCAGGGCTGTTTCCACATAACAGCATCTGAGTTCGGTAGTCATAATATTTATCGCCAGCAAAGCTGAAGTATTTACTATCTGGTGTTTATAGAAAAATACCCGCCCCCTGCACTAGAGGATGCCTCCCTGTATGCAGCCAACCTAACTCTCCAAGTTCCATGTTGTGAAAGAGTGATTTCACAGGATGCTTGGCTGTCAGAAGGGGGAGGAGCCTCCAGGAAGAGTCCAGTTGTCCCTTCCTCCTGTTTATACCTTAAGACTTGCCTAAATCACTGTACCATAGACACGAGGTACAAGCCCAAGTAATCATTTTTCAAATATTATTATTCTGTTCCTCCTACACTGTTCTTACCCAGACTTTGTGTTTTCAATTTTCTAATCACAGATTGTCTCACCAGTGGCTAGCAGCACCCAAGAGGAAAGGAACAAGAGCCATCTAGTATTCAGGCTTCTTTCATATCATTTGTTTACAGCTTAAAGAAGGAAACCGTATGCATTTTGTAAATCTGCATGGACCAAAACCTCGCATATAGAGTCTTATTATTCTCCCCCCCACCCCCAAAAAGGAACATATGTTTCTCCAGCCTAAAACAGAAAGAGAACTTCCTCTGCATGTCCCCTTTTCCCAGAAGCTACTGCATTAGACAACCACAGAGCCTGCCCACAAACACATTTTAGCTTACATCGTCACATTGCCAAAACATCTGGGGGTGAAAAATGCATTTAATCATTGAAATCATCTTCCCCTAAAGCAATGCCAAACATCTGTCTAACTGGAAACAGCTGTGTATTAGTTAGCTCTGGCTTCCATAACAAAATACTAAAGTCTGGGTGGTTAAAACAACAGAGATTTACATTCTCAAAGTTACAGAGGCCAGAAGCCTGAGACCATGGTGCTACTATAATCAGATTCTGATGAGGTCTGTATTCCTGGCTTTTAGAGTACTACCTCCTTGCAAGGTCCTCATGTGGTGGGAGGAGGCAGAGAATAAACTCTCTGGTGTCTTCTTTCGTTAAGGACACTATTCCAAAAATGAGAATAGCCTGTCATGACTTTATCCTAATTACCAAAGTGTCCATTTCCAAATGCCATCACATTCATGTTACAACTTCGCAGTCTGAATTGAGTCCGTCACAAGCCACACGTCCAGCATTATGAAGGCCAGACCTCTGTTGTCACAGTATGTCCTAGGCAGGGATTCACTGAACCAGAGCACCAGAGTCTGCATGCCTGTGGCTTCTTTGTGTCTCTCCTTGTTGTCGCTGCAAGATACTATGAACTTCTCTGAGAGATGCCACCTAGGGCAATATCCATGTGGGTGTTACAGGATATGTGCATTTGCACTTAACCTGGGATCAGCCTATATTGCACTTGGACAAGCCAGGATACATGTGTGCCAGAAACCTCCTTCTGCTCAAGACAGAGAGACTTGAGAAGCAGTGTAACTTGGAATTCTAGACTAAATCGGGTATCACATACCCAGAGATATATCTGCTGTAGTTGTTGGGTTACAAAAGTATCAATGAGCTAGGCACTGGTGGCTCAAACCTGAAGTCCTAGCTATTCAGGAGGCTGAGATCTGAGGATCATAGTTGAAAGCAGGAAAATCTGTGAGACTCTTACCTCCAATTAATCACCAAAAACAAAGTGCCAGAAGCAGAGCTGTGGCTCAAGTGGTAAAGCATGAGCTACCAGCTCAAAAAGTTTGGGGACGGCACCTAGGCCCTAAGTTCAAGCCCAGAACCAGAAAAAAAGCTCACTGATTAGGAACAGCATCTGTCATTATGCTACTGGGCCATTTAATGAACCTGAAGCACATGTAGCTGGTTTCTACTGGACTTCCTTATGCCCATAGATGGCTAGATGGCCAATGGGCTAGGGTGGCATCTGGTCTGAATCACCCTCAGTTCCAGATCTAGCAGCTGTCTAGATGTCATATGGTATGACAGAGATGACTTGGTGCTACGGTTATCCAGAATTATTCTCAAAGTGGTGACATGTTCTAAGATAAAGCTATATAACATGGAAGCCTATAGACGCCTAGAGTCAGGGCTGGCACACTGAGATTCTTCATCAGTCGTAAGGCCAGGCCAAATTCAAGGGTGGGAAATGCATTTTGCTTCCACATAGGAAAATACAAAGAGTTACAGAGTAAACAGAATGGATACAGGACATGATGGAGAACGGTGGAGTCGAATGTATAAGTGATCAATAAATGAATGTCCACCAGATCGCTATTCCCTGCCTTTCCTTATCAATTATCTTTCCTCACAAAGGAATGAACATGGGATCTTTTGTGAAAAGGAAGGAAGGAAGGAAGGGAGGAAGGAAGGAAGGAAGGAAGGAAGGAAGGAAGGAAGGAAGGAAGGAAGGAAGGAAGGAAGGGAAGGAAGGGAGGAAGGAAGGAAGGGAGGAAGGGAGGGAGGGAGGAAGGGAGGAAGGAAGGAGGGAGAGAGGGAGGGAGGGAGGGAGGAACTGACTGTAGGAGACCAAGTGATGGAAGGACTCTGTCCTGCTTCTCATTTTGAAATCAATGAGCTTTGCCACCTTGAATCAGTCACTTCCATCCTTTGAGCCTCTGATATTTCCTTCTGAAAAAGATAGTGGTAGAAAGTCCACTTCATTTGAAAGGTTTGAATCATTTGGGGTTCCTATACTTGAATCAATCCTTCTAGACCTTTCTAGCTAGAAAACTACATACAGCATTCCGAGATAGACATAGATATTTTCTAGCATTCAGGCAAGTGCTTTGTTGAAGATATATTGAGAAAATACTGACCAATTAATTCTCTGTCTGCCTCATCCTCTGAGATGATGTGATTGAACCCACAGGGTCCAAACAAGCAGTCTTGACTGGGAGGTTCGGTGAGCAGCATCATTCTCTTTCCCCTCCAGAGAAGTGCACAGTAGCAGGCAAGAGTCTGTATTTTCACAGCTTAAAGGGTGGAGGATGAGTTCCTTGAAAAACGCCAGAACATTCTGGCCCTTTCTCTTCTCTTAAGGTTAGACTCACTTCTTCCATGACTCCGTTTTCTATCTTCGGATAAGTGTAAAAAACGTTTTGAGGGAAAACTGACACATTTTCCGGAATGTAATTGCTATAATAAACGCACAGCTTTAAGAAGCATGTAAACAATATTACTTCTTCACTTGAACATATCTTTTCAAGATGCCCCTCAGTAGATGAATGGATCAAGAAAATGTGGTATATATACACAATGGAATTCTATGCCTCCATCAGAAAGAATGACATTGCCCCATTTGTGAGGAAATGGAAAAACTTGGAAAAAATTATATTAAGTGAAGTAAGCCAGGCCCAAAGAAACATAGGTCCCATGGTTTCCCTTATTTGTAATATCTAGTATATGTATGAGTCAAGCGGAAAAGGTCAGATAATGTGATGTCAGGAAAATGAACCCTTAGATGTGTATTTTAATGTTTTTTTCTTTCATGCATGTGTTTCTAACACATTTATAAGATTATCTCTTTGTTGCTTTGTATGTCCCTCCCCCACAGTATAACCCCTGCTTTCACTATATTTGATGTCAGTATAACTTGTGGAGGAGATGGGGAAAAACCAGTTGTTTAAGGATACAGGTGGACCTGTTGCAACAATGAGAAGTACAAGTTGTCATGTCCAAAACGAGCTTTACAACGTTGGTGGGGGGGGGGGAAGGAGAAGGATTGGGATTGGGGGGGAGGGGGGAGGCTGGGAAGGGATGTGAAGGGTAAACAAAGGAGGAGGCTGCAATGCTTGGTAAGAAATGTACGCATTATCCTGCCCATGTAACTGTAACTCCTCTGTACAGTATGTTCACAAAAAAAATTAAATTAAATTAAAAACAAAAAAAGAAAATATCTTTTCAGTAAGATATTGGTTCCACACAAGATCCTATTTTCATAAAAACAGAACTTCTTTATATCACTTTCCCAACTTACTAAAGCTTTATAGTTTCTGAATCCTCACTACCATAACCTACATATAGTATGTGTTCATTGAATAGTTGATAACTTTCAGTTCCTCTATTTAGGAAAAAAAAAAGATTCATTGGCTGTACTAAGGTGGTGTTTTCAAGTAAGTTGCCAACACAGCTAACTGAAAAATGAAAAGTCTAATCAGTTTGATGCCTAATTATGCCACACATTCGGACATCTGGTAAGCATTTGGAGCATTTTGCTTTACCCCTGAATATTTTGGTGTCCAACAGAGGCAAGCCTCAGGAAATGATTGTGGGTGTTTGTGGCGAGGAAGCGCACAATGTGGGAGGTAGTATGTTGAAACTGGCTTCTGGGAGGGAATGGGCTGGTGAAGGAGTTGAATTGAAAATGGGTTCACTCCTCTATGCTGAAGGCCACATAAATACAAGGTGGCTTCTTTATCACAAGGAAACAGTGAACATCAAGACTCACTGCAGGTCCACTTCCCTTTGCTTAATATTCTTGTGTCAGTAACTCAAGAGGACATACAGCTTAAGAAAAAACATCCTGGAGCCACTTGACATTATAGCCATTATCTATTAAAAACAGCAAACAGGAGGGCTTTGAAGCTACATAGAAAAATAGTTACAGTAAGTGCTAACTAGAAAAAAACACAGAAAAAAAATCCTACACATGAGTGATAGAAATAATGAAGACACAGGGCCTTCTGTCACGACTCTATTCTGTCTGCTACCTGATGATGAGCTTGTCCTGTGCCAAGTACCAGCTCACAACGTGTTTGCTTTTGAAGGGCCCTTATAGCCTAATTGGGTAGGGAGAAATGTCAATAAACAATTCTTAAATATAAATGTAGTGTTTTATAACCCTACCTTTGAAGTTTTGAAAGATAATTTGATAATATGTCATAGGCCTTTTCAGTAATCATGAGAGCCCTGCAATTAGCTTGCTCAGCTCCTACTTTCCTCACTGGCAGACAAGGCAAAAAGTAGCATCTGAAAAGAAGGAGCAGAACAGGAGTCATCGTTTCCTAAGAGGACAATACTTCTGGCTACACACTTCCTCAAAACAACTCTTTGTCACACACTCAAAACAATCAAGGCAAGAGAGAGTCCTCCAAACCATGCACTTTTGATGAGTTCAATGTATATATATGTATATGTATGTATGTATCCATACATACATACATACATATACATACATATACATAACATATATACATATATATACACATGTATATACATATATACAGATCTGCAATTCTGAATCCAAGAAACTTAATTCCACTCTTTTCTAATTCCACATCCCAATTCCTGCAATTCCTTCATCCTCATCATCCCAATCAATGTTTTTATCTTATTTTTTAGTTTGTATAATACAAGAAAGTAATACTGATTTGCTTATTTATTTTCCACATTAAACATTATGATACAAAATTATTAGAACACATTGTCCTAAGTGGATGGTCCATCGTTTCCTGCATCCCTACCAATTAAAACTTCTAAAGGACTTTGTACCCCATCCTTTTCACTTAGAGACCCCATGGCCTACTATATTTGGAGGTGTCAGAGGCCACATGGCTGAAGATTACTAAGAACTGATGAAAATTGCTTCTAATATGGAAGTACCATGAAGATGAGCATTAGATTTCCATCCTTTATCAGTTTCCCAGATGTCACTGACAATTGAACTCATGTCTAGAAGTTAGAATCAACATCAACCTATTGGCAGTATTCATATTTAAGGGAAATCACCTCTCCCCCATTTTCTTTTAAAAATGGTTTATATAATCTAGATCTGGTTAAATATCTTACTAAAAGCTATCACATGGATTAGCTGAAGGAGTATGTGGAAGGATTGTTCAGGATAAAAATAGACTTTGTGCCGGGCACCAATGGCTCACGCCTGTAATCCTAGCTACTCAGGAGGCTGAGATCTGAGGATCACAATTCAAAGCCAGCCCAGGTAGGAAAGTCCATGAGACTCTTATCTCCAATAAACCACCAGAAAACTGGACGTGGCACTGTGGCTCAGGTGGTAGCCCAGAACTGAGGGATAGCACCCAGGTCCAGAATTCAAGCCCCATGACCAACAACAACAACAAAAAGACTTTTGCAATTCTGCACATATGTGAGTCTAAATATTCCTTATTACCATCACTCCACAATCAGTAACCAAGAACTCACCTCTATCAGTCATGTTTTGAAGTTGCCTTGAATAGTAACTATGTAATACTCTTTTTAATGAATTTTTCAACTGGATTTTTTTCCTCCATTTCAAACTAGTAGAAAAAATTATGTGATAAGAATGAAGCCATTCAAGAAATGCAAATGTTATTTAAGCACAAAAAAGAATGTAAAGAGAATATGGGTATAATCAATATATCATGGGCAGGAAAAATTTGGCACATTTCAAAGTGAAAAACAAAATAATATTGAAGAAAAATAGAAGTTTCCATAACTTCAATTGCACTTCATTTTCCAAATGTGTGCCCTCTTAAACGATTAAGTTTTTTTTTTTTTTAACAATCCAGAGTTTTTTTTAACAAGGTTAAGAGTAAAGCAAATAAATCTTTCCCTATTCAAAATTTGTAATATTAAAACTAGCCAACAAAAACACAGGACCACTTGGACCCAGCTCTTGGCTGTAATTAAATTAGAATTTGTTTAAATTCTTAATGGCATGGTATTTTACACCAGGTTTGAAACATACACCTAAACACTCAAGCCATCATGAGTTATTAACATAAAGTGCCCAATAACTGGAGAAGTACTGTTGCATATTAGCACTCCTCCCTGGCTAATGAAACCAATCATCCTCTTCAGTGCTTTAGCCACACAAACCAAAATCACTCTCCTCTAGCCTAAAAGGTTTCAGAAAGCATTGAGGCAGCTAAAAGGAAACCTTTTTGCCTGATGAAACCACCCTGAAATAAATGCTGGGTTGTTTTTTTACTGAAGCGTATATGTGTATTTTTTTTAAGCTTTCTATCTGTCCACCTCTCCGTATAGAATAAAAATCTATTCTGAGCCCTGGAGACCCAAACAGCATAGCCACAGTTTACTTAATTATTGCTGGGAAATCTCTACAGGAGACAAATATTATAGTAGAGAAAGCTAAAGCTCAGCTTGCCTGTTGATTTGTTGGGTGTTTACATTTAGTGAGGTGGATTGACAAGGATTGATTACTCGTTATTTATTACTAAGAATTTGAAGTACATACATTAAATAGACCCTTACCTATCAAGTTATGAAGATTATAGAACTCAAACCATTAAGAAGTAATGTAAGCCAGGTGTCGGTGGCTCATGCCTATAATCTTAGCTACTCAGGAGGCTGAAATCTGAGGATAGTAGTTCAAAGCCAGCCCGGGAAAGATATCCATGAGACTCTTTTTCTTTAAGCTTTTAGAATTAATTTATATTCCAAATTCACACAACTCTTTAGCATCTAGTCTAGGTTTCTGGACACAGAGTCTGTGGTCGTAATTTTGCTTTTTTGAGTCTTTTATCTCCAATTAAACCACCAGAAAACCGGAAGTGGTGCTGTGCCTCAAGTGGTAAAGTGCTAGCCTTGAGGTGAAGAGCTCAGGGACAGTGCCCAGGTCCAGAGTTCAAAATCCCAGGACTGACAAATAAAAAACAAAAAAAGAAGGAAAGAATGTAGCTATTCTAGGCTTAGAGATGTACCCCTTTAATACCAGCACTCAGGAGGCTAAATCAGACAAAGAGTTCATGGACAGACTGAGAGCTACATAGAAAGGTTCTATCTCAAAAAAACAGTATAGGTAGCAAGCAATTAACTGTGTAGTAAAACTTTTAATTAAACGTAAGGCTGGCTAAATTCCTTAACTAGCAGTATTCATGGGCCAGTTTTGGAACTCAGGTCTTTGCCAAGTGCTATGGTCTCTCTTCTCTAGACATTTTGGCAAAGACCCAGGGTACTTTAGCCAAATGTGTCTCTCAGAACTCTATCCGTCGGGTAATGATCCTCAGAATCATTAGGCCCGGTCCTGTAAAGCAATCTCATAAAAAAGGTACCAAAGAGTGCTAGAGTCCAAATGGGCGAAATCACTAATATCCTAAGAGCAGGAGTCAGCCTTCTGGGACTGGGTAAACTGACCTTTGGCTCTTCTTTTGAGCCAAATAAACTAATAGAGAGGAAGGGTCATCACTTAAAGGATAGACAACTATTATCCAAGGTGGAATTTTAAGTTGTTTGTATAAAGACTTCCTAATGACCAAACTCAAACCGTGACTAGATCTCCACGCCACTGTTGGGATGCCATCAGTGTCCAGGAAAAGGCTGGAGTCTTCAGTGATCAGATGAACCAACTACGGACAGTGAGTCCCCACGTGAACATAGAAGGATCAGATGGTGCCTCACCCATCTTCCTAAGGATCAAATACAGTGGTAGGATTGTAAGAGAAGCTGAGAAGTCACAAACCAGAGGCAAGGAAGAAAGCCAGTTTATAGGAGAGGGAAAGGGAAAATGGATATAAGTCTGAGACAACTGCTGGTATTGGGGTTGTAGGTTAAAGATTCATCATTACTGAATGACAGCATCTTGAATTTGCATTATTAAAACCTTGAAGGGCAAAGGGTTGTTTGGTGTAATCCTGTTAATTTTTACATATTTTTGTATCTTTAAATATTTTAAAAAATAACAAAAATGAAAGTCACTATTACTATGTAACTCAGCTTTTCTCTCTGCTAGGTATTATCTTAGGATGTTTTACCCACAATGTATTCTAGTCAATATTAATCAAAAGAATAATAACTACCATGCACTGAGTATTCATATATACCCAAAACTGGAAAGAACGATTGCTAAGTATCATTAAACTTAGCAATTATTCTTACCATATTTGCTTTATTTAATAATGCTCCAACACTTTGATGATGCCAAGGTGGTCGTGTATTTATTATTACCTTACAGATGAGAGAGTTGAAGCTTAGAGAAGTTAAGGAACTTCCCCAAATTCACATAGCTTCTAATAACAAAGCCAACATTTGACTAAGTTTTTGTTTGAATGCAAAGGCCATGCTATCAGCAAAGGACAGATGCCAGTAAATATAATATGGTAGCTCAGGAGTTGTAAAGTGTGAACATAGTCACACTTACTGCATACTTTTTCACCTATTTCCTACTTTATGATGCTTTCATGATGGTTTAGGAATCAAGACTTTCTCTCCATGATTAGAGACAAAGTTTAAAGATAACTCTAAGCCAAATATTAGTGTTTAAAATGCATTGGAAGATATAATATAAAAATGTTTTTTAAACTCTTCACACTTTTGATAACTACAGAGATAAAGAAATTAAAAGAAGCATGACAAGGGAGAAAAGATAAGAAAGGGGGGGAAATCATTTGATTCACAAGTACTTATTGAGTTCTTCCTATGAGCCAAGCCATTTAAGAGTTATTAACCCTATTTGGAAGTATAGAGCCAAGGCTCAGAGAAATTACACAATTAATAATGATGCAGCCAATGTCTGAAGTCTCTTTGTGTTTTGCCTAGGTTAGGAGAGGCCAAAGGTTCCAGAATGTTCCTAGGTAACGAGAGGAAGATTCTATGGTAGATGATCAAAGCTGTGTTCACCTATAAATCCTCCCAAATGCTACAGAATATAGTCTCATGCTAATATCCACAAGAATTCTCTGGCTTCAGAACCTGATACCTAAAGATGTCAGCAGTCCTTCTTGGTCCTGAACCTGATCACTCATGTGAAAAACATAGAGGTTCTGCAAGACTTACAACTCCATATCAGACAAAGACTGGTAAATACTATTGTACCTTGTTTGTATCAAATATTACTTTTAGTATCAAAAATTTTAACAGGCTCATCCCCAATGTGCATGCAATGCTTTCATATCAAAAGGCCAAGTGAATTCTGTTCCACAATAAATCTCTCTCCCCCAGCTAGGAAATGAGAAGCTGAAACCACATACCTGTGTGTGAGCTTGCAGACATGGCTCTAAGCACAGCCCACAAGGAGTTACTGAGGTTTCCTTGTCCTTCACTGACCTGGAGCCTCCTTTCATTGAGCATGTCTTCCCCACAGTCTTCTCTTCATGTGTTCAAGCTGTGTCCAGGGGCAGAGGCACTAACCCTCCTGAACAGCTGTGGCTTGGTTCCTGGTGGCTACAGTACAAGAGTTGGTGGATGCCTCCCACCATCACAGCTACAAAATGGGCCTGAAAATGGACTCCTTCTCTTGGGTAGCACTGAGAGAGTGACATTGACTTGCCAAATGCTGAGTGTCAACCATTGCTTTCCCTTGTTTTTATCACATTTCCTCCAAACTTAACCTAGGTGAAGAGCATTAAAACATGACTCTTAAAGAAAGAGAAAGAGAAAGAAAAAAATCATATGACTAAGAAGAGGTAGCCTGGTGGTCTAACAAAAGCTTAGCAAATGTGCTGAATGATCCATTGCAGAGGTATTTAAGTCATTACAGTTGGAACTAATTAGGAAAGGAAACCACAACTTTTTCTTGTAAACTTAGGAAAGGTGTAACTATTTTAGCATATGCCAGAAATTAGTTAACTATATCCCAACTTACATTCACATCCATGTTTTCCCCCAAAACAGATTTTCTCTTAGAATATTATAGGCTATATTGTGCCCCTACCCAAAATAATATGACCAATGACCTTATAAGAAAAGGTTTAGGATCATATTACACACCAAGAAAAGACTAGGTGAAGGCACTACAGAGAGGAAAAGATCCTCCAGTGAAACTAACTACATTAACACCTTGTTCTTGACTTTCAGAATGAGGATGGAAAACAAATTTCTACTGTGCAAACCACTGAATCTGTGGAACTGTGTTATAGCAGCTACAACCAACTAAGACAGAATGCAAAGCTTCAGGTATTTGATGTTGATTGATCTAGAGCAGCTCAAATACATCCACAACATGGTTACTTACTGAGAATGATCTTTTTCCATTCAGCTTTCAAGACGGCTGACATATATTACTACAATTCAGGAACTGGATGGTATAATATCGTCTCCAAATCCATGGACAACAGGGATGAGATGGAGTTATGGAGGGGAAGAGTTTTGTGTCTGCTCTTCTGCCTGACACATGTTGTTGTTTATAATTCAATAATTTTTCTTCCCCAACCCAACTCAACAGCCTCTTTGATGGCTTCATCATGCCCTTTCTTACTCCTTCCATTGCTTTCTCAGAGCAGTAAAAGGATTGGGTTGAAATTCTCTGATTTATGATCCTTGGGAGCTTTGAATAGCACTTAGAATAAAATCTAAAATTCTTGATGTGTTTCAGAAACTCTCCATGATCCATGCTGCCTCTCTGATCATTTCTCAGTAGTCTAGCCATCCTTAGTTTGGTGTGCGTTCTCTCTTGTAAATGCACTTTTCCAGAACATTCTGCTATTTCTTTTAAAAAAGAAAACACATTTTTTTTATTGTAAAATAGTGTACCGAGGGGTTACAGGTACATGCGTAAGGCAATGAGTCCATTTCCTATGGAGCATTGTTACCTTCTCTTCTGTTTTTCTTGCTGCAGGACTTCAGAATGTCCATTCTTCTCTAGTTCATTCTTTTTAGTTTTACACATAGTTCATCCGGTCTCAGCTTGACAACAACTGCTTCAGAGAGACATTCTCCTACCATGTTCCTGATCTCCACCCTTCACCCCCAAAACCTCACTTTTTCCATTCTACCTAGTGATTCATAATGCAGCAAGTATTACAACTTGTAAACATTATAACTTGTAACCATTTCGTACATCCTCCTGTGTACTTGCTTTTCTCTAACCATGGGGTCAAGGACTCTGATTTATTGCCATTGTAAGTCCCAAGTTGGAATAAATGGGTAAATAACGTGGAAGGTGAGGACATTTTGTAAATGTTACATAAAACTCTATCTATAAACTTTGGAATTTTAAGGACTCTCAAGGCAGAGCCCATGTCTTCTTGCCTTCCCATGCCTCATTTCCTCAGCCACAGGTAAGAGAATTGATTACTTCATTCATTATTTGAAAACCATGTTATGAATGGACTGTCACAAGCAAACACCTTGAGATATGTAGCAATGGATGGGTTTTAAAATAGTTTCATATATCTTAGCTTATATTAATCTTCACAGTGGCACTGTAAGGAGGCATTTTTATTCCTGTTTGACAAAGAAGGAAGGAAATTCCTCAAGTCTATGCAAGAAAAAAAGTGGTACAGCCAGCCCCTTTACACTGCTCCTCCATTGTAGCTAATCTAGCCAAAGTGCTTAGTAATTACCCTTCTCAGGCCAACAAGTACCAATGAAACATAAGGGTTGGTGGACCGCATGCATGTGTCAATTGGAGACTGTCCTGTGGGTTGATTTTGCCACAGAGAAGAGGTCTTTCCTGTAATGGGACTTTGTTGAGACACTAAAGGAAGATTTTCCTATGAACACTAATTCTTCCCTTACATAGCAGGTTTCAACTTCAACATATTCTCCTATTTCAATCTAAAATATCCCTGTCTTCAATCTAATCTGAGGCAAATTTCTCCAAAATTTTACTTTGTCATTTATGGTATAGTATCATACGGTTGTTTAATGAGAAAATTATATGGTGGTGACTTCTAGGGTCAGCTTCTCATTTACTGAATTAGGTATTATTTTCCAGAAGCTGAATAATGCCCTGAATATTGTTTTGTTCATTAAATAGATGTTCCTGCAACACTGTTATTATTAGGCCAGCATTCACAATGGATTGTTTTCTCTTGAGATGACATTTACAATAAAATTTTGCTAGGAAAATAGATTTTGTGACTGAAGTTGAATGACAATAACAGAATATGTGAAAGATATGGGTAACACATACAAGAGAGTAATCAAGGGTAGCGTCTCTATCATTAAAAAATCCCCAACAAATGAATACTAAAAAAACTCGACATAAAAATGAGCAATGGGAAGGGGAAACAACGAGGAGGCAACAATGCTTGATAAGAAATGTACTCATTATCTTGCCCATGTAATTGTAACGCCTTTGTACAGTATTCTCACAATAAAAAAAATGAGCAAAAATAAAGAAAAATAGTTCACCAAACACACAAAATGTATGGCTAATAAAACAAAAAGATGCACCGTATCACTATTAAAGTAGTAGACATAAAATTATAATAGTATAAAAAAAAATGAAGTTCAACGATGTGGTGAGAATGTTACACAGTGGTAAAGTGATTGCCTAGCATGCACTAAGCATGCACTACCACCAAAAATAAACTAAAAAGTTGAAAAGATCTATATAAGCAAAAACCGTTTTGAGATACAAATTACTATAATTATTAATGACAGTATTTTTACTATATCCATTTAATTTGCAAACATGGATAATACTTTCCGTTCTATTTCTAGGACTATATCTTCTTGAAGTACTCATGTAAGCAGAACAGACTATTTCCTTTTAAATGTTTACATTTGATTAGACACATAAATGTCATTTATTATCAAGTATTTGTCATCAGGTATCTGGTCAGAGTGGATTTGAGTTTTCATTTAGAAAGAATTGAGTAGAATCAAGCACCAGTGGCTCACACCTGTAATCCTAGCTACTCAGGAAGCTGAGATCTGAGGATCACCGTTCAAAGCTAGCCGGGGCAGTTAAGTCCATGAGACTCTTATCTCCAATAAAACACTAGAAAACCGGAAGTGGTGCTGTGGCTGAAAAGGTAGAGCACTCACCTTGAGCTGAAGAGCTGAGGGACAGTGCCCAAGCCCAGAGTTCAAGCCCCACAACCCATAAAAAAAAAAAAAAAAGAGTTGAGTAGAGGCTAAATAATGGACCCTCAATGGATAGAACTGAAAAGATAATCCTAGTGATGGGGTTATGAGGACATTCAAAGAAACTATGAATTGCCATGTTCCACTAAAGTGCTGCCTGCCCCCCTGAAACAAAGTATACAGAAAAGACCAGTTTGGAGACGTCCGCAGTTCGAATCCTGGTTCTCATATATGCCCTGTATGTTACTTTGGGAATTTTTGTTTACCTTACTTAGCCTCCATTCCTTCATCAACACATTATATGATTAAAAAGATACTTCCTGATAAAAATAAACTCCTATCTTAGTTGGCTATTGAATGGGATAAAGAAGAAATAGCAAAGGTAGACACTGGTAGCTCATACCTATAATCCAAGCTACTTAGGGAGCTGAGGTCCGAGGATCTTAACTAGCCCAGCAGACAAATTTGAGGGACTCTTATTTCCAATTAACCATCATAAATTTGGAAGTGTAAATGTGACTCAAGTGGTAGAGTGCCAGCCTTGTATCAGAAAGCTAAGCAAGAGTTTGTGGTCCTAAGTTCAAGCTCCAGTATTCTCACAAAATAAAAGAAGTCATAGTCCATAATATGTTATCAACAATATTAATCTGTCATGCATTTATACTGATACAATCTTCATGCAAGGACCTGTGCAGAGAAGATGAGCACTTGAGTAGAGATAACTCTGTTACTCTAGCAATCATTCATTTATTACTTCCTTGTATTCTCTTACCTGCTTGCAATATGGCAGTTGGTTCTAGAGGTATAGAATACACAATGGACAAGCTTGCAACCAAGGAACTATCCCCAAATATGCCTTGTAACATTCCCTTTCATTGAGACTGGGATGAAGGAATTGCTTCTAAACATCCATGGAAGAAGCAAAAAGAAGGATCACTCTGGAAAAAGGATAACTGACAACAGCATTACTGATAAGAATAACACTGAGAACGCCGTGTGTGCCAGACACCATCACTGATAAGAATAACACTGAGAACTCAGTGTGTGCCAGACATCGTCTTTGTTCACCTAGGGAGCTTCTCCCACCAAATCTTTTCATCCCTGTGGTATAGGTTTTACTATTACTATACATGTTCTCATATTTGGTGAGAAAGAAACTTGTCTAACAAACTGGCCCAAAGCTTTAGTCGTGACTGACAACAATAAGGCCGTCAGTCCAAAGCAAGTCACTCTAACATAGACTTAGGCCAGGATCTATAAAAATAAGATAAATATATAATTCAGAGGGAATGTGTGATCAGACAGAACAAAACCCACTAACCTGGCCGGGCGCCAGTAGCTCCGACCTGTAATCCTAACTACTCAGGAGGCTCACAGTTCAAAGCCGGCAAGGCCAGGAAAAGTCCATGAGCCTCTTATCTCCAATAAACCACCAGAAAACTGGAAGTGACGCTGTGGCTCAAGTGGTATAGCATTAGCCTTGAGCTGAAGAGCTGAGGGACAGCGCCCAGGCCCAGAGTTTAAGCCCCAAGGCCAACCAAAAAAACAAAAACAAAAACAAAAAAAAACTTCTAACCTTGGCCAAAGCCAACACTTCAAATAAATAAACACAGAGTGAACAACACTTAATTTAGAGCAGATCCTACCCACCTGTGTCATGTAAGCTACTCAATGTCCTTGTTCAGGATTTAACATCGATCGGTTCTTTCAAAACATTTTTGTGAACTCTTGTTTGCCAGTTATTGTTCTAGACTCAGAGAAAACATCAAAGAACAAAACAGGTAACAGAGAAAAGACATCTGCATTAGTGTCTCCATTCAAACACAAAAATAAACAAGTAAAATATACATGTGACTTGTTGAAAAGTGCTATACAGAAAACTAAAACAAAAGCAGGTTCTTTAGTGCATTTGTAGTACTGTAGCCAAATACCACAGACTAGATAACTTACAAACAACAGATATTTCTTTCTCAGTTTCTGGAGGCTGAAAAGTCCAAACTAAGGTGTTCATGAAGTCCAAACTAAGATGTTCATGAAGGCCTACTTCCCATTCCTGTATTTGCTAGGTAAGCTCTCCACCATCTGAACCACACACCTTAGTCCCCACCTCTCTTTCTTTCAATTTATTTTTTAATCAATGCAAACTAATGGTTTATATTTGTGGAATGAGGTCCATCTCTGTGTATGGGAAGTTGGGGGCAGGGGGTGGATAGGGTATTTCAGTAATGGGGCTTGAATTTAGAGCCAGGACACTCTCTGTTAGCTTTTTCACTTAAGGCTAATACTTTGCCACTCAATACATACCTCTACTTCCAACTTTATGGAGGTTAATTGGAGATAAGAGTCTCATGGACTTCTCTGTCAAGGCTGGCTTCAAATAGCAGTTCTCAGATCTCAGTTCTTTAGTAGCTAGGATTACAGGCATGCACCACCAGCACCCAGCTAAGACCTCCATGGCTAAATGCTATCAGTTTCAACACATGAATAATGGAGAACATACGTAGATACAACAGTAGAAATTAGGAGCGCTGATGTGAGGGGACAAAGTGTTTTAATCTGTTTCACTCTCAATAAGTTGAAAAGGTCTAGATTAAAAGTAAATGCACCAAATCGTTCTTCCAAGTACAAAATAATCACAATAAGAATAAACATACTGAAGAAATAAATAGGCATATTTCCATTTCTTGACTAGTATTGCATATGCATAAACATATGCTTGCTATCTGCTTTCTAAAGTGTTTAAAGTATTTACAAGAATACAATAAATTAGACTTGCAATTTTAATTAAATATTTAGAAATCATAGCTTTAACTATTATTTACATGTTTTAGAAAATATAATTTGTTAAATCCATAACTTTTTATTTGTTATATAAATAGTATATAAGGAAGTAGAAGAATGTTAAGCTTTGAAACATTAAAAAATACTCATTGATTAATGAGAATTAGTCATAAGACTAATATATTGGGCACTGAAAAAGTAGTGAAAGAGAATTAATATTTCTCTCCATGAACAAAGGCCCATAACCATGTTTATAAGATAAAAATGAGATTCAGTGAAGCTAAATTACTTACTCTCATGAATGGCAATCTCACCAAAGATTTGAACATAAGCACTAAACAAATGGGTTCACAACAATGATCATAAGTACTTAAAGCCTGTAGCATAAAACCTAGTACAGATGGATATCTAATATTCCTTAATATTCTGCTCCTCCTATCCCCAGCCTAAGTTAAACTAAATCAGGGTAATTCTATATACCACACACACACACACACACACACACACACGAGTTTAAAGAAGTCCTAACAAAAAGAGATCCTCTTCTTCCTTCCCTCCTCAACACCAACACATAAGTGATTTCACCCATTAAAGTGATCTGAGTGGACAAATAATTCAAAGATGGCTCTCCAGTGAACCACACATCCTCTATTAGAACCATGAATAACCAGTTAAGGCCTCCTTATACCTCCTCATGAGCCAAGGCCATCCCCACTTACAACCAACAGGAGGAGGCAGCCATGAAGCTCCAGGACTTTCACCACCACTCTGGAAGAAACCATGAAGCCTGTGAATTAGGGTCATTACTCTGGGGAAAATAAGCATCCAGGGAAGCAGACTAAGAAGGCTCAGTAATAGTATGAGACCAGTACACTGCAGTAGAGCAAGCTAGCCACTGATGGACAGAAATGACTGTTTAGCCCTCTGGTGTATGAGCAGTAGAGCTTCCAGTAGCCTCAGCTACTACACCAGTTCCCCCTCCTCCCCCCAGCCCCAACAAACAAGAACTGCTTGGCCAAGTTCATCAGTTTCAGGAACTACGGAAGATCAGCATAAATCAGAGTTTTTAAATCACTATTGTTTTGGAGTGTTTTTTAATACTACAGTGGGCAAACAGTGATTAGCCTCCAAACACTTCAATAGGCACTCTCTCTTTTTAGGTAATAAGACCTGTGTGTCCCTAGACATTTCGCTCTCTTTCCCTACATGAACAGCCCATCATACTATTTCCTACTCTACCCACACTCAGAGTAGTAATAACATAGACTTTATCTAATATTTCAAAATTATCACCTATTAAGATAGCCAGACAAAGAATATTTTCTTTCTCCTTTTTCAGGAAATAGTTGAAAACTAACTTAATAACGAACATTTTCCAAGCAACATTCCATTCAAGAACTCCTGGGAGTTATAAAATAACCCCCAAACTAAGAGGGTAGAATGGCTCACCCTTTAAATTCTTTATATCTTGAGGCCTTTGATTTAAATCATTATTTTTATTTTAAAAAAATCAAATCACACAGTATTCTTAATAAAGCATTATTATTTCAAGGAAAAGGATAAAACTTTCCAAATGCAAATGTTTAGCTGGGGTAGAGTTGTAAAAGATTCCAAGACATTAGTCAGGAGATGGATTGCTTTGCTATTGAAAGTCTGGGTTACAATATCGCTGAAACCAAATTCCCGTCAGATTAGTCTTTACTCAAAATGAATGTTTGTAATTATGAAATGAAATAAGTTTTAATTTGAATTGCCTAAAAAGGGGAAACCAAATATTGTGTAATTACAGGAGAAGAAATTTGAGATGGAAAACAAGATAGTGTTATTTACAAGTAAAAAGGCTTTTATGGGATTATGGGGCTTTAATGTGCATATTTGTAGGATTTGGGGTGGCAGAAGTTGGAACTAAAATATTTTTCATCAGCGTTTATTTACAGCGTGCATGCAAGAAATGGAATCCCAGACACATCTGATCTTGGGCTTATTTAAACCTTCTATATCCCAACTAAATCTGAAAAGACTCAATGTTAGCCACACATAATGGAAGTAATCAGGGAGTGTGATAAAATAAGTATTTGAAAACCACATGCAACTTTTAGGCTCCAATCCAGAACTATAAAATCTACCGTAGAGACATAATGAGCCTGCCTCTCCTTTCGTGGAGGAGTAAAAGTAGTAAGAAGAAGCCATGTCCTTATTCTCCCTCTACAGCGCCTAGGACCTGAAGCCCTGTCCCCTCCCCATCTTGGCAATGCTTTATTGCAAAGTCTGCCCACAAGCAGCAAGAAGAAAGACTGCAGTGGTTTGTCTGTCTTTAGTTTTCATCTTTCTCGACCTCTTTCCTAAAGCCCCATTTCTCACATCCAGACGTCCAGACCATAGGAGAGAGATCTTCCCAGTTACCTTTCCCACAGACTGTACTGCTGCTGCTCTTTGGTGGTTCTGACCTTTGGCTCTAATATTTTCAAGGGTAAAGGCTTTCAAGATAAGCATTTCCTTCTCCTCCTAAGGATAAACCAACGTGTATCAAACCACTCTTCCTAGAGGTATTGGCTTCTTAAAATAAAGAACTTCACACATAGCCTGGTCCACAATCCCATGATGTTCTTCTTCATAGACTGTAGACTTGTCCTGAGAACATGGTGGCCTAGCCAGGAACTAACTCTCCCGGAGCCTCTTCCAGTCAGGTATGACTGATTTCTAGCCATGAAACATGGATAGAAATAATAGATACTTCTGTTATGTGGCCCACTGTGTCTTTCCACACAGTTCATAGTTTCTTCCCATGTTGTTCTTCCACTCTGCTCATGGGAACAGAAGTCACCCTGTGGATGCTTTGGTAAAGCTCCGTTTAGCTGGATCCCTGAATTAACAATGGAAGAGGGTCACCCCGTGCTCATAAGGTCCTTCCCCGAGCTGTTACAGAACAAGAAAAATGTGTTTGGGTCTTTTGCTTCCTTTTAGTCTTTGGATTTCATTTTTTAAAATTAGGTTGGCATTTTTCTTGAAGCTGCAATTACAATATCCTAAATAATGGTAAAGCCAAAGAAATCATTTTCTACTGACAGAAACTCAGACAACTTGGGTAGATTTCAGAAGGGCAAAGAAACTTCCCAATTTCCTGAAAATCACCCATGGATAGAGTCATCTCAGTAACCCTCCAGGAAAATTTGTCTGCAATCAGAGACAGAAACACCTGCTAATGGAATGCCCATATGTGTTGTTAAAGATGGTCCAATTTTGTCTTTGGCAAAGAATCAACCCAGATCCTTGCCACCGACTCTCAGCAGTCATTGTTGAGCCTCAGAATACCCCAACTAAGTTCCCTACAAATCACTCTCAAAGTTCACTGAGCAAGAGGCTGAAGGTGTGATACAGTTGGTACAGCACTAGCCAATGGGTGAAAGTGTAAGTGATGGAGTTCAGGTCCTGGTCTCAGACCAAAAAAGAAAAATAATCAAGAAAAAACATCTCCTGCCAGCACGCCTATAATCGTAGCTACTCAGGAGGCTGAGATCGAAGGATTGCAGTTCAAAGCCAGCCCAGGCAGGAAAGACTGTGAGAGACTCATCTCCAATTAAGTGGAAGTGGAACAGTGGCTCAAAGTGATAGAGCACTAATCTTGAGCACAAAAGTCCAGAGACAGTGCCTGAGTTCAAGGCTTATGATCAACCAAAAAAAAAAGTTTCCTATCATACAATAGCATGTTTCTTTCATTCCAATATTTATTGAATAATACAAATATCAAGCATTATGTTAGGTACTGACTGAAAACAGCTTACTGTTCATTGGTGCCAGTAGGGAGAATAATTATGGGAATTCAGAGTTATAAAACAGCAAGTTACAAAAACAGTATAGATACCATTATTATTGTTTATTAAATACAAATTATTTTCCAGAGCATGATATTCCTTATTCCATTTAATTTTCACAACACCTTCATCCCTATATTATAAATAGAGAAATCAAGACTTGGCATTAAGAAAAGTGTAGAAACTGGACATATATCGCCTCTATTCGTCTGTTTTCCAACACTGTGATGATATACCTGAGACAAGATAGCTTTAAGAAAATAAAAAAAGACGTTTACTTAGCTCACAGCCCCAGATGTTCAAGGACATAATGCCAGCATCGGCAGGGTTCTGGGGAGGCCTCATGGGTGAGGGTGTCAGGAAGATGGGATCACAGCACTGAGTCAGAAGCTAAGGCGCAGTTCAGGGGGTAGACTGCGTATCACAACCAGTTCTCAAGAGAGTACAAGATTGCATCCCCAGTGATCTAGAACTTCCTACGCAGCCCCCTCTCTTAAAGCTCTCAAGCCTGCCAGGATCACCATATTAGGGACCAAGCTCCCAATACAGGAACTCTTGGGGAGCATACTCAAACCATATCCAAATCATTGCAACAAGCCAGTGGCCTGTAATTTGAACCTGTAATCCTAGCTATGCAGGAAGCTGAGATCAGAGGATCAAAGTTCAAACATCGCCCAGGCAGGAAAGCCCATGACCCTCTCACCCCCAATTAACCAGCAAAAACCAAGAAGTGGATCTGTGGTTCAAGTGGTAGATCACGATCCTTGAGCAAAAAAAGCTAAGGGACAGCACCTTACCCCCGAGTTTAAGCCCCAGTGTGCATGCGCACTCTCTCTCTCTCTTTCTTTCTCTCTCTCTCTCTCTCTCTCTCTCTCTCTCTCTCTCTCTCTCTCTCTCTCTCCCACACATACACACACATAGAAAGAAAAAAAAATTAAATATAGCAACTACTATCAAGGTTAGAACCTGAAACAAAGTCTTGTCTGATTCCAAAGTTATTTGCTAATTGTATGACCTTTGGCAACTTGATTAAATGCCGGAAGTCATCATTTCTAATCTGAAATGCCATCCCAGTCCTAAAGAAAATAATTTCTACTGAGAATTAAATTTCCAGGCCTAATTGTTTACACTCCATGGTATCCTTTATGTACATGATACCCTCATCATATAATTTATGTGTACTCTGTATAAAAATCTGATCTCTTGAACAATTTGATTGCTTCAGACATCAAGGGAGGGAGAGGAAGCTTAAATAAATATTTAGGGTTCCTATTTTGAAACAATGTTCCAGATGGCACTCCTTAAAATACTGCTTGCCTTCACTCAATGTGAGACCCACACCACCCTCCCACCCTACCCCCACTACCATGCCCCCTCCCCCCAAGGTATCTGCATCTTTACAACACTGTGTCACAGGACACAGTGGGCTCCTACTTTTTGAATCCACGTGTGTGTGTGTGTGTGTGTGTGTGTGTGTGTGTGTGTGTGTGTGTATGTATGTATGTGTGTGTGTGGCTATAATTTCAGAAGAGCAAAGGAGAGAAGAGAAGATCACCTCAGAAGTTTCTGAGCTGTGAGATGCACATTGACATGAGTCCACTTGATGGAACCTGGCATTGAGCCACTTGCTACTCAACGGAATCCTGGCACTTTCCAAGTGCTTATTTGGGCTCAGTCACTGACTGAAAATGGAGCATCCCTGAAGAAGTGAGAAATACACATGTGGAGAAGATTCTCAGACGCTGCTGATCAAGAATCACAGAGGAAGGACACTGGGCTATCAAGGACCCGAGCCAGACCAGTGTCTGGGGATTAAAGACTCAGGGACTTCAGGATCTTCATCTCTCAGATGACAGCCTGGGAGCCTGAAGTGGCCCTCTGCAGGGGAGTGGAAAATGGAATAGAAAGGAATGGAGCCACAGCAACAGAAAAAAAAATTAAAATGCTGCTTTCCTTCCCACAATCGGAGTCCCTAGAGAAGGGATCTTGTTCACTTTGAAATAAATCTGTAATATTGTTTCTCTCTAAGGAAATAGAATGTGCTAATTATTTTAATTCATGTTGAAAAAGAAAATAAATATATTTGAAGGCTTAAAACAAATAAAATATTTTTTGTTATTGTGTAAGGTCTCCTCCCCTGCCCCACCCCAGCTGAGCTAGGTTGTTAAGAATGAAGCTTCTGGAGGTAGAGGCCTAGGTTTTAGTCTGTACTATTTGCTAGTTATAAGATGCCAGGTAAGTTTATACCTCTAGGTAAACTTCAGCTCCCTTGACTGTAAAGGTGAATAGTAATGGTACCCACCTTCCAAGGTTGGCAATAAACGCCACATAAAACACTTAGCAAAGTACCTGAAACCCAATCAATGCTTAGGAAACTTTTGACATTCATATGGCAGTTTTGACAAAGGAATTGAAGGAAATGTTCATTAGGCATCCAGAGATTTACAGGAGAAGCCACTAGAAAAATAGAACCTGAATTCTAAAAGTGGCAACCAGCAGAGCACCAGTGGCTCATGTCTATAATCTTAGCCATGTGCGAGGCAAGACTATCTCAACTGATAGTTGGGCATGTTGGCATGAACTTGTCATCTTATCTACCTGAGAGGTCAAGATTGGGAGCATCGCCGTTTAGCTGTGACAGAAAAGTCTGAGAGACTGTTTCAATGAAAGATGGGCATTGTGGCTCATACCTGTCATCCGTGCTATCAGAAGGAGTCTAAAATGGTCAGGTTACAGTTTGGGCAGGAGCTCATGTAAGAAAAACAAAATAGGACCTATCTCAATAATCACTGAAGCAAAAGACTAGAAGAGTGGCTGAGTAGTGGAGCACCTGCCCACCAAGTACAAAGCTATTACCACAAAATAAATCCAGCACCACAGAAGAAAGAAACTAGAGAATGGACCTTCAGCAGATGCTAAATGTGCCAACACCTGGATCAAAGCCTTCCAAGGATCCAGAACTGTGAGAGATAATATCTATCTCTCTTTCATGCTTTCTTTCTTCCTTCCTTCTTTCCTTCCTTCCTTCCTTCCTTTCTTTCTTTTTTTTTTTTTTTTTGGTTGTGGGACTTGAACTCTGAGTTTGGGCGCTGTTCCTCAGCTCTTCAGCTCAAGGCTATTACTCTACCACTTGAGCCATAAGGCTACTTCCGGTTTTCTGGTAGTTTATTGGAGATTGGAGTCTCCTGGGCTTCTCCCCCTCTCCCCCCACTGGGTTTGAACCTCGATCCTCAAATCTCAGCCTCCTGAGTAGCTAGGATTACAGGTGTGAGCCACCAGCACTCAGCTGAGAGGTACATTTCTATTGTTTATACGCTTAGTTTAGATCATCTCACTCTGGAGAAATCACCCAAGACAGTCGATCATATTTTCTGTGCACTTTCCATGGGGATAGATTCTAACCAATTAACTTTTAACTAATTAACTCTAAAATAGTTATTACCGTTATCCCTACCTTATGAATGAGGAGACTAAGGCACAAAGAGAAACTAAAAATACTCAAAGTCCAGTAGCCAAGGAGATGGTCACAGTCAGACCCAGAGGAGAGCCTGGGGGCTGAGCCAGCCTGGTCATTACAGCAGATCATCAGAAAAGAATGCTGGCCAAGAGCACTGAGCCTCACACTGCACTCACAGCAAGTTTGCGGCAAACTCTACTCCATACAATTTTCTTCTTTATGAGTGATGGGATTAGACCAGATAGAAAGCTTCAAAATAAGTAGATTTCATCTTCTTTCAGTGTCATTTGTGCCGAGCAACAAGACTGCCAATTCCGCATCCTCTCTAGGCAATCTGACAGCAGGAATCCAGCTCTCCAGCGATCCCCTCTGCTTCCCCCTAGAATTATCCCCTGGCTAATTCACTCAGCCATCGGGGCCAAATCTCCATTTCCTAATTGGATGAATCTTCTTTGGAGTAAGGCAAGGAAACACAGAGAGGGCTAAATCACATAGGGGTGAATCTTGGAGCTCCAGAGTCTTATCTTATTCCTGAATGTAAAGCAAAATACTGTCAAGGTTAATTGGGCCAGAAAAAAAAATATTTAGAGGTGTGACAATCGTGGGAGCTCTCCTGAAATGATTATGTCTCATTTCTCCTAAGTCTCAAGTGCATTCCATTGAACTGGTCCCATATTTCTTTCGTGTGTCATAACATTTAACCAAGAGTTAGGCTCAGAATTGGTGCTCAATAAATACTTGTTGACAGATTGACTAAGACAGGAATAGTTCTGTGTGCCCTAAGTTTTATTTTACTAAACTAATCTCTCTTGGAATACAGTTAGAATGTGAGATTAGATCTTGAAGAATACATCTTCACCATCTAATAAGTTGAGGATTTAACAGAATGTTTTCATGTTCTTTGATCTGCTATCTTTCTGGGGAGGTTTAATTGTCACATACTCAATATTTTGCTACTCAAATTATCAAAGGGCTTATGAGGAATGAGAATGCGTGGCCCCATCCCAGACCTTTTGAAATAGAATCCATATTTTGACAAGAGCCTCAGAATATTGGTGTGCATATTAAAGTTTAAGACCCAAGGCCTTATTGCACTGAAAACAAGGTGGGGGGTGCTAAAAGTTCCTACTAGGGAAGTGCTAGATATTCCTAAAAGTAGTGTATTAATTCCTCGAGGAATTTAAAAATTATATTTATATGATATTTAAGTAGTTGTACAAAGGGGTTACCATGCAACAAATAGGTTTATAAGTACAATGCATCTTGATTGATTCACCCTTTCCTCATTCTCTATGACCCTTTCCCACCCAAGCTCTCCCCTCAGTTTTCTTAGTTTCATAGGATATACATTGAGTATCAACACTTCTTTCCCACAGGATTTGTTTTCTTTTTAATGGATAAGGGTATTGGTCAGTGGTAAGACCCTACCTAGCACACACAAATGTAAATGTAAATACTTTTTTTGTAAAAAAAAAAAAAAAAAAAAAAAAAAGGAGCTGAAACCTGTGGCTTCCACCTGTAATCGTAGTTATTCAAGAGGCTGAGATGTGAGGATCACAGTTCAATGTCATGCAGGGCAGAAAAGCCCATGAGATTCTTATCTCCAATAAACTACTCATACAAAGCCATAAGTGGCACTGTGGTTCAAGTAGTACAGTAGTAGTCTTGACCACAAAGAAGCTCAGGGACAGTGCCTAGGCCCTAGTTCAAGCCCCAGGACAAACAAAAAAGAAGGAGAAGGAAAGGAAGAGGAGAAGGAGAAGGAGGAAGAGGAGGAGGGGGGAAGGAAGAGGAGGAGGAGGAGGGGAAGGAGGTAGAGGAGAAGGAGGAGGGGAAGGAGGAAGAGGAGAAGGAGGAGGAGGAAGAGGAGGAGGAGAAAGAAGAGGAGGAGGAGGAAGGGGAAAAGAAAGAGGAAGGAGAAGATAAAGAGGAAGAGGAGGAAGAAGGAGAAGAAGATGAAGTGGAGGAAAGAAAAATAAAGGTTGGACACAGAGGGCTCATGCCTGTTATCCTAGCTAGTCAGGAGGATGAGATCTGAGGACAGTGGTTCAAAGCCAGTTTAGATATGAGTGTCCATGAGACTCTTATCTCCAATAAACAGTAAAAAAAAAAAAAAAGAAAAGGCTGGAAGTGGAGTGGTGGCTCAAATGATAGAGCATTAGTCTTAAGCAAAAAAGCTCAAAGATAGTGCCAAAGCCCTGAGTTCAAGCCCCAGGACCAGTACACACATGCATGAATGAATGCACACGCATGCGCACGCGCGCACGCGCGCACACACACATACACACACACACACACACCAAAAAATGTTTTAAAAATCAGAGAAGTTAAATGGCAAACACAGCCAACCTGCTGAATAGAGGTATTCCAGGTATCTGTACGAGGAGGGTCAGGAGAGGAGACAGAGGACAGCCAAGGACACTTCCCAAAGCAGTTTCACTATCTCCTGCATCCTGGCAACCTCTTATTCTTCATATGGCTCCACGTTCCACTTTCAGAGAAGTGTTTTCCAGAACTCTCCTATATAATGGAAGAGGGAAAGAACAAGCAAACAAAGGTTAAACACCAAGTGAATAGCAATGATGACTTTCAAACTGCTGAGCTGCAAGGTCCAGCCTTTGCTCCGTGCTTGTAGCAATCTCTCAATAAGTGATTAAAGGATTAACCATCCAATTTGTTCAAAAGAACATGAGATTTATATACTTATAAGGTCTGGGAAGACATGCACACGAATTATCATAACAATATCCTAGCCCAGAGGAATCAGACAGAAAACTAATTCACATTCACAGGATGAATGTACAAACTAACCTCAAAGTGTGAAATAGTGACTACCTTACCACTATCTCCAATAATATCGAAGAATATATTTTGATGTTATTATCCCTACTTCTCAAGCGATTGAGTCTAACTGGAAATGAAAATTGTAACCAGACATCAGTGGCTCACTCTTGTAATCCTAGCTACTCAGGAGGCTGAAAATCTGAGGACTGTGATTCAAAGCCTGCCCAGGCAGGAGTTAGTGAAACTCTTTTCTCCAATAAACCTCCCAAAAAGCAGGAATCCTGACCCTGAGTTCAAGCTCTAAGATCAGCATCCAAAAAAAAAAAAGGAGAAAAAGAAAGGAAGGAAGAAGTGAAAATTGTGCATAAGTGAAATAAAAGTTATTTGACATGTCTACACTTTTTTTTAAAAAATCTGGGTATCTTAGAGGGATTGCATCTGATTCTAACCGGCATGCAAAAGAGGTAAATTTCCATTTGCAACAGAGCCCAGCAAATGCTAAGCCTCACCCTGTATTCCAGAAAAGACAGATCAGACTGGAAGGTTGTCATTATGAGCAATGAGCTCAGCCAAGAGACAAGAGCTAGACAAATGATATAATCCCAATCTTTTGGCTTTGTGTTTTGTTTTGTTCTGCTTTTAAAAAAAATAAATCTGGCCTCCCTCAAACTGTGCAGAAATATTTATTAGAAAGGACAAACATCACATCCCCTGTGTCAGAACAAGTGAAACATGCCCTTTGGGGGGATCAGATGCCTGGGTTCCAGTATGGAATTAGTTCGTTGCCCACAAGTAAGGTCTTCATAAGCAGGTCAATGCAGGTAGATAGATGTGCCCTGGGGTTTGGCTGTTTGCTTCAGGCTAATCTGTTCACATATGAGTGACAGTCTTCACCTTAGATGAAAGGCTTGGGGTGGTGGGAAGGGGAGGGGAGCGCAGAGAGATATCACCATTATTTTTTACCCGACACAAATCTCCACCTTGTGAGAACCAACCTCTTGCTATGGATGGTAACTCCTAAGCCAGACTTGGTAAAGGAGAAAGGAAGAAAGGAATTGAGATTTGGGTATCAGCAAGTAAGACTGGTGCCTACAAGCAAATGAAAAGCAGACATGATTGCAGAAGAAGAGCTTCTTAGCCCTGCTCTCCCCACTGTCCCCTCACTTTGCGGCTGGGAAGGTGATTTAGCTAGTCTTTGACTTTGCTCTCAGTTTGCGTTCCTCCAGTATGTCTCTTACACAGGATTTTATCCTCTTGCTCTGCCTTTCCAAAGTGACCCACAGGGCTCTCCCCTCTTTTAGAACATGAATTTAAATTCTCTACTTAACCACTCCAAACTTCAGCTCCTACCTGGATCATCTTCATGGCTCTTCTATTTTTCATTTCTTCTAAATCTTCTAATACTGATTGGAAGAAATCTTTTCCATTAGGTTCTACTGTAGTCTACTACAATAACCTAGCCAATTCCCCTGAATGATAATCCATTCCTCTGATTCTGGGCTGTGTTGGGTTGTTTCATGATTCTTGTGTCTTCATCAATGGTGATTATAGGCTGGGGCAAGGGGAGGGGAATGTACCATACATACCCTCCCAAGGCAGGATCTATCTCTTTGCTGAGCTCTCAACTTCTTGAGCCTCCACACCGAGCATTGGCAGTCTTTTGAGCTCTATGAACCAATGAAGACTTGTGTGTCTAGGTCTAAATAGGTAGATCAAGGACACACCAAAAGAAGCTAATCCACCTGGCACCAGTGTCTCACACCTGTAATCCTAGCTACTCAGGAGGCTGAGATCTGAGGATCACGGTTCAAAGCCAGTCTGGGCAGTAAAAATCTGAGACTCTTACCTCTAATAAACCACCAGAAAACTGGAAGTGGCGCTGTGGCTCAAGTGGTAGAGCACTAGCCTAGAGCTGAAGAGCTGAGGGACAGTGCCCAGGCCCAGAATTCAAGCCTCGCAGCTAGAGTTAAAAAAAAAAAAAAAAAAGGAGTGCACCAGACTCAACAATTCAAATTCATCTTGTAATCTCAACCTTTAATCCAAACATGAGAAGTGAGTGTAAATGATGAAAATTTTTATTCTTTTTCTTGGTTTGATTCTAATGGAGATAGGCAGGCCAGAATGACATCCCACAATACTTTTCTTTTTTTTGGTGGGGGAGGGTCAGTCATGGGGCCTGAACTCTGGGCCTGAGCACTGTCCCTCAGCTCTTTAGCTCAAGGCTAGCTCTCTACCACTTGTGAGCCACAGCGCCACTTCTGTGGTACTGAGGAATTGAACTCACGGCCTCATGTATGCCAGGCAAGCACTCTACCACTAAGCCACCTTCCCAGCCCCCCTCCCCCAACACTTTTTGCAATATAGATATATACAGAGAGAGGGATAGATAGCTATGCCTTTTAAGTCTCCTTTCTGGTTACCAGAACATGATCCATAATCACTGGGAATCCAACTTCTGAAATGTTTCCAATTTTAACAAAGAAATTTTTCCAATTTTAACTGACACTCAAAGTATCACTAAAAAAGTATCCTGAGGGGCTGGGAATGCAGCTTACTGGTAGAGTGTTTGATTAGCATGCATGAAGTTCTGGGTTCGATTCCTCAGTACCACATAAAAAAAGCAGGAAGTAGTACTGTGGCTCAAGTGGAAGAATGCTAGCCTTGAGCAAAAGAAGCTCAGGGACAGAGCACAGGCCCTGAGTTCAAGCCCCAGGACTAGAAAAAAAAAGTATCCTGAGGACATTAAATTAAATCCTTTATCAAGTCATCTATCAAGTACTAGCCAGGAATAAGAACTATAGGTATTAGAGAATTTGGGAAAGTTGTGATCGCCTGATAACGATAGGCAGAGCACAGAAATCCTGTTTAAACAACAGACTTTTTTCCATAGTGGTTTTAGATAATAAGCCTGGTCAGTGTTAAACAGTCTCCTGAGATTAGTAACATTTGTCTTCTGAGATTAGTGAGAGTTGTCTTCCGGGACTCTGACCCAAAGACTCTTTTGCCACAGAAGAGAAGCATGGAAGTGTATGAATCTTTTGGAAGGAATTCCTGGCACCCCTTCAAAACTAACTCAAGCTCCAAGGAGGTTTGAGAATGTCAGAGTGGACCACAGCCAACTGGAAGGACAAACAGCATCAGGTTCAGAGCTGCAGTGAATGGAAAGCAAGCACAAGGGGGTGGGGGTCAGGACAGAGATGAGATGACAAGGGTAACTCAGACAGAGGTCACACCCAGTGAGCCGCTCTGCTCACAGACGCCAGAGCGCCACTGGAGACTTGATAACATAAGAATAGCCAAAAATGATCCTTTCTCTCTGTGCTGATCAAAGTGATTTCCCAGCAGGACTGCTTTGAAAAGCATCACACAAGTAGAAAACCCCTCAAATCCTTCTCTTCTTCACAATCCCCAGCTTCTTGGTAATGAGCTGAGGCAGGTGATTTATGCAGCAACCATAACCTCTAGAATTAACTTTATGCAAGTATAGGAAGTATTTTGTTTTTTTATTTTTTACATATTTGCCTCAGACCCAAATGGATTTGGGCTGCTTCGTTTTTATACGAGAGTGGAGGAGGAGTTTCAAGGAAACATATTCATGATTTATAATATGCAATCCCTTTCTGATCATTTTCTATGAAAGGGAGGAAAGAGATTAATTGGCATGAAGCAATTTCCAAGGTCAGCTCAGTGACTTTTCACTGATGGGCAAACCATATTCTTAGCATCATAGAATTTTAAAGCTAGGCAGCACCGTGGAGATTAGCTAGCCAAATTCCACATTTTCCGGGTGAGTTACCAAAAATCAGAGATCATTAGCCCTTTTCACAAAGTGGCATGGTAGTATTGGCAAAGCCAGAAGTAAAACAAAACTTCCACACATGTTTGACCCAATCCTGTCACCTTCTCCCTATTAGCTGAGAAGCCACTGTAGATGTAACTCTGAGGAGAATATAATAGACACTCACTTCAAGAATCCAGGCTGGCAAGTAACTGTAACTCCTCTGTACAGTATGTTCACAAATAAAATTAAATTAAATTAAAAAAAAAAAAAAGAATTCAGCAAAGATTAATTAAAAAAAAAAAAGAATCCAGGCTGGGTGAAAGCTACCTCAGTTTTACAGGAGGCCTCACCCATCTGGAATTTCCCAGCTGGTTTGATGATTAGACTGTTGCTATTCATGAAGGCATGGATATGATTTTATATCTGAAATTATACATTTCTGCCAACAACATTGGCTGAGGCATTATTTTTCTAGTCACTAGTATAATGAGAAAACCCACCTATGGATTCCACCCACTCCCACAGGGAATTCTCCTGAACTTCTAGAGAGCCATCTGTGTACACACAATGGATGTTTCCTAGGTGAGAAGCTTCCTAGAAAATACCAGATGCTAACTTAGGCATTGAAAATCAATTTTCTACAAACATTGATTAACTCAAATAACGTGTGTCTTCAAAATCATCTGACCAATATGATCTTGGATACAGTATCTCTGTCTCTGTCTCTGTCTGTCTGTCTGTCTGTCTGTCTGTCTCTCTCTCTCTCTCTCTCTCTCTCTGCCTATCCTGGGACTTGATCTCTGGGCCTGGGCACTGTCCTTGAGCTGCTTTTGCTCAAGGTTAGCACTCTACCATTTGAGCCACAGTGCCACTTCCGACTTTTTCTGTGATTAATTGGAGATAGGAGTCTCATGACTTTCCCTCTCAGGCTAACTTTGAACCATGATCCTCAGATATCAGCTTCCTGAGTGGTTAGGATCACAGGTATCAGCCACCAGTGCCCAGCACAGTATTTTTAAAGCAATTCTTCAACATGTACATTATTCCATCTATGAATAAAAGAATCAGGGCTAGAGGTATGACTCAGCAGTATCACACCGGTCTAGCAAGTACATAGCCCTGGGTTCAAACCCTAGTACTATTAAAAAAATGATTTAAAAAAGCAATAATAATAATAATAATGTATTATTCAAGAAAGGAAATATGAAGTTCTAGCCAGGCACTAGCAGCTCAAGCTTTTAGTCCTAGCTATTCAAACGACTTGGATCAACGGATTTAAATTCAAAGCCAGCCCAAGCAGGAAAGTCTTTAAGGCTCTTACCTTCAGTTGACCTGAAAAAAGCCAAAAGTGGAGGTGTGGCTCAACTGGTAGAGCACCAACCTTAAGTGAAAAAGCTAAGGGAGAGCACCTGAGTTCTCAGTACCAGTACAAAACAACAAAGGCAAAATCTCTGAAGAAACATGACTAAGTCATGCTCTCTGCTTTGCTCAGCTTTCTTACCCTCGTTGGAGCTGCCCTGCTCCACACATTTCCTGATCCAAGGCACAGAACCACTGCCACTTAACATTGCCTGGAACGTTACTGGCAAATGATGGAATCCCAGTCCCCTCCCTTGTCATTGGAGCAGAAAGATCACATTTATGATCACAGTCACACTTATCCACATGGAGAGTGTGATGAAGTCAATCCCCATGCCTTCACATGGCTCCCTTGGGCTTGCCCTAGAGAAAGTTTGTAGGGCTGCATAGTTAAAGAGAGCTAAAACTCCACTCAGTGAACCATGTCCTTATAGATCAATCACCCTTCTTTTCATATTTTATCGTGGTCCCCAGATCCCTTTGCCTAGTCTCCTTGCCTTGCAGTCCTATCCCCTTTGTTTTATTTTTGTTTTGCCTTGTTTCTGGTGTGTGTGTATGTGTGTGTGTGTGTGTGTGTGTGTATACATGCACGTGCACGCGTGCGCGCTGGTATAGGGCTTGAATTTAAGGACTAGGCACTGTCCTTTAGCTTTTCCACTCAAGGCTGTCAGTCTACCACTTGAGCCATACCTCTACTTCCTGCTTTTTGCAGGTTAATTTCAGACAAGAATCTCATGAATTGTCCTGCCTAGAATGGCTTCAAACCTTGATCCTCAGGATCTCAGCCTCCTGAGTACTTCGAATAACAGACATGGGTCACCAATCACTGTTGTCCAGCTTTATTTTGTGAAATAAAAACAATAAGGGAAAATTTGAAAGAATACAAGGGAGAGATGGGCTCCGTGATCAGGCTGTTCAAGGCCTCTGGAAAACTCATCTGATAAGATGGCATACTCTGGTTCTTTGGGTCTTTTGTTGGTCTTTGAGTATATATGGTTGTATATGTATAAAAATTCTTAACTGCCCCCCCAAAAACACACAAAATATAATAGATGATAATTTATTAAATCTAATGCAGCGCAACGGCTTTTGCATTGGTTTCTTTGGGACCAAGGTAATCTGATAAGCCATTTACAATTTATACTAACACCCTTCTGGACATTTTTGTGACTATTCAAAGAAATTATTCTCTAGTTGTTCACCACATGTGAATATGGAAAAACAGGGAGAAGAAAATGGGAAGAAACAAGATGTATCATAGAAAAAGAATGGACCAGACAGAGATCAAGATGCCTATTTTTAATAGCACATCTAATTAGTTCTTTGAGAGCAAATGGCGAAGTCTATATAAAAGTGCTGTACAGACCGTACAATACTAGTAAGGAAAAATGCAAGGAAAAATTGCTATCAGTAGTGACAGACTGGTTTAGCACTTGGTCAGACTCCATGGGTTCATCTTATCCTCTCTCTTTTCTATTGGCTACAGGACTGTGGACATATGCCATATGTTAGCCTCTCTGAACCTGACTGGCTTCATCAAAAATGTGGCCTCAGTAATAGTAACCATGTCTCATAGGTGTTTTTAAGGATGCAATGAGGTATTCCTAACCATAAACCTTACACAGTATTTAGTACATGTAAAATATTCAGAACTGTTAGCTATTTTATCCTTGTTATTACGTTAGCAATTTCATATAAAGAATAGGAAAAGATAAACAACAAACACTTATGCAGTGTCCACCGTGTACCCAGTCTGAATGCTTCGTGGAAACAAGTTAATTCATAGATTATAATCTGCCCGGATTTAGCGTCAGGTCTCATGAGTTAATGACACCCACCTCGCCCCACAAGTTTGTTCCTTGTTCAGAAGCCGGTGTTAAGTTCTGGGGCCACCTGAACTTCTATAAAGAGGGAGTTTACATAACTTCCTTTTCAGATTCAGAAATTTGCTAGGCCACACAGCTCAGAAAGATACTAATGTTTGCTAGTTGTCATAAAAGGCACAGCATAGAGACTACCAGGTTGGAGTGAGGCAAGGGGCAAGGCTGTGGGATTGGAGACTAGCACGGAGCTTCCCTGTGACTTTGGACTGTATGACTAGGCCCAGCTTCCTCTCAGCACCTGTATGAGTTTACTAGGCCAAAACCTGACAGGATGACTGACTGTATAATTAGACATCACTACGGTTTGAATGTTTGTCCTTTGGGGTTCAAGTGTTGGAGACTTAATCCCCAAAAGTGATACATTCCATAGTGTTTGCAGGAGGGGCCCATGCAGGTGATCAGAGAGGGATAACCTCACGAACAGATCGATCTATTCATGGGTTAATGAATTAATGGGTTATGGAGGGCGTGGCTTGGTTCTAAAAGCACACGCTGTCTGTCTCACCATGTGATATCCTGTACTATCTTGAGACTCTCCTCACTTCCCTGCATTCATGAAGGCCCTAGAGTTTGGACTTCCTAACTTCTACGACTGTAACAAACAAATCTCTTTGCCCTATAAATTCCCCAGTTCTCAGGTATTCTGTTAGAACAACAGAAAGAGAAAAAATATTGTTCAAAGTGTTTCTTGGAAGAATATTATCTCAAGAGAAGAGAAGCTATGGAACTGAGAAATACCACACGCTGTAGTGGTCTTATGGATGGTCACATTAATATATTAAAGATTCAAGAAGTGGGATGGAAATGTGGCTTAGTGGTAGAGCACTTACTTAGCATGCATGAAGCCCTGGGTTCAATTCCTCAGTACCACATACACAGTAAAAGGCAGAAGTGGCACTGTGGCTTAAGTGGTAGAATGCTCGCCTTGAGGAAAAGAAGTTCAGGGGCAGTGCCTAGGCCCTGAGTTCAAGTCAGGACTGGACTCAATTGGCCATAAAACTCTATACAAATGCATCTTAAGAGAACACCAACTGAGAAATATTAAATCTTTCAAATTATTACCCCACAAGTAATATATGCCTTTCCAAAATGCCTTTAACACATTATCAAACATGATTATATTTCTGAACAGGAATGTTAGAAATGGAACGGCATTAGTAGGTAACAGAGCTACCATCTTCAGGAAATATAGCCTTGAAATGAAATATACCAGGAAATGGTTCTGAGTGTTACTTACTAGATAACTTTAAACATATATTATGGTTGTATTTCTCTGCCTCCTTAATGTCAAGTTCTTCACATGACTTGCTATGGCCAATTATGAATTGGAGGTGTCATGTGAATCTTCAGAAATTAATGTTAGAAGCCAGTGTGTTATCTAACGGAGATGTTTGCAGAAAGTTTAAGAGGTAGTCTTTGTCTATCTGTCCCCTTATGTATTATAATGTAAAGAGTCTATGTTATAACCCACTATAGACATACTGACAAAGAAACATAAGAGTCTTTGTTATTGTAACTCAGTGAGACTTAGATGGTAAATACCATTACCACAGCCTACCTATTCTAATAGATACTATCAGTTTAACTACCGTATCTCTGCTTTCACTTGGCTCTTAGTTCCTGTTCTTTCTTCATTCTCACTGTTAGCCAGAGACATCACTGTTATCCATAAATTGAGTTCACCCTAAAAAAAATACAGTTTCCAAAAAGGAGACTCAGATAATCTTTTACAATTCAGAAGCTCCTCACTCTCCATTCAAC
Organism: Dipodomys spectabilis; assembly: GCF_019054845.1. Taxonomy (NCBI): domain Eukaryota; kingdom Metazoa; phylum Chordata; class Mammalia; order Rodentia; family Heteromyidae; genus Dipodomys; species Dipodomys spectabilis. The sequence continues at coordinate 10,768,643 of NW_024870728.1, forward strand.
ACTGCTCCCTCTGTGTGCGGAGAATCAGCATCAATAGTTTAGAAAGATTCACGCCTAATTTTATTGAAAAGGAAAATCAGTGCCTTCCCTTTGTAGATGGCATGACTGAATAATTCATTGAAAGCTTCATTATCTATAATTGTGATAACACACACTTTACAATAAAGTATCGCACATATCAAATATCCCTGATACATTTCCGAGCAAATATGTGCACATATGTAATCAGCTGTGGTAATCAACTGCATATCAACAAAGAATCCGAGTGCTTCGGGGGCGCAAAGATGCCGTTACAGTGAACAATCATTTGGCAGTGTGGCTTATTTTAATAGACACATCACTTTAAAATAAGTCTTCACCATCTGCCACAGCCTCTAATTACAAATGCAACAAGAACATAATTCACAATTGCATCATTAAAAAGTAAGACATAAGGGATTTAATGCATGCCTATGTCCTTTTTTAATGCTGCAGACGTCTGTTCATCTTGTGTTTCAGGCACAAATGGGTGGTAAAACTTTCTTTCCCTCCATGCTGAAGAGAGGAAAGCACCACAGAAGTCAACAGGAAATCCATGAGAGGGAGCTTGGCTGACATACATATTCACAGCCTATAATCTTATCGATATTAGATTTACTTTTGCACATTATTTGCAATATGCAAAAAAACCCATCTGTAAGCAATGTGCATGTGAAGATGTTTCTTTTACAAGTCTGTTCTGCAAGAAATGCAGGTAAGACAATGTCATCTGACCAACGTAAGTAGCTTAGAGATGTGCAGCTCCTGTAGGCTAATCTTTCTGCAGTGTACTTTCCACATGTCATACAACACCAGCTCACTGTCCCAGGAATCTGTGAGTGCCATAATAAATATTAAAATATTTAATACTAAAGTAGCTACCATAAGGTCAATTGTCTATTTTTCCAGATCAAATGCTAATTATTCAGCGTACTGAGGAAAAGAGGTGTCATAGAATAAACTGTTGGTGTAGAAACATTGATTCACAAGGCTGTCATGACTGAACAATTTGCCTGAAATAATGGTATCCTCTGCCAGACACAGGAGAGTCATGGATGCAGCATGATAGCTCTGAGGTCTAAATAGTAGCATTCCATGAAAAGAATAATTCACTCAATTTTGCCTTTAAAAATAAAATAATAATCACTTTATTTTTTATTTTATTTTTTTCTGTGCTGGTCCTGGGGCTTGTCCTCAGAGCCTGAGCACTATCTCTGAGCATGGGTGGGGAGGGGGCGGGAGTGGGGGGAGTGGTCAGTCATGGGGCTTGAACTCAGGGCCTGGATATTGTCCCTGAGCTGTTTTTGCTCACGCTACAGAGCTACTTCCAACTTTTTCTGAGTTATTTATTGGAAATAAGAGTCTCATAGACTTTCCTGCCCAGGCTGGAGTCAAACCACTATTCTTCGATCTTAGCGTCCGGTGTAGTAGAATTACAGGCATGAGCCACCAGTGTCCAGCTTCTTGGAGCTTTTTGTTTAAGGTTAGCACTCTACCACCTGAACAACAGCTCCATTTCCAGCTTTTTGGAAGTTATCTGGACATAAGAGTCTCATGGAGGTTCCTGCCAAGGCTGACTTCAAATAGCAGTTCTCAGATCGCAGCTTCCTGAGTAGCTAAGATTACAAGTGTGAGACTCACCTTAGCACTCAGCTAAGACCCCATATCTAAATGCTATTACACTGCCTATTCCATTTCGACACATGAGTAATGGATTATACTCACTTTCATTACTAATCACTACAGAAAATTTGATAGATTAATGTAGGAAAAAAGGACAAGTGTGGAGGGGTATATTCATACATGTACATGCATGCATATGTGTGTGCATATAGTTTTGCAGTGGTATACATGGGGGATGGGTCCCAGGTCTCCCCACAGATCCCAAACTCTGAAGATTCAAACCAAACATTATATCTTACAAGAAATGGCCTTGCTTGTAGACTGTGCAATTGTTCCTATGTGATTAGTTTATTATTATTTATAAAACTTGACAAAATGAAAATGCTGGGTAAACAGTGGTCATACTTATTGGTTAGGAAATGGTGACAAGGGAAAGTTGGTCTGTGTTCCATTTGGGCACAATATATTTAAATACTTTTGTTTTGAGGTTGATTGAATTCTAAGATGTAGAGGGGAGAAAAAGTATGCAGATATTCACATGGCCCTTTAATAATTGCTAACTCTGAACAAATAGCACTAATAGCTTTTCCTAGACTTCATAAGTTTCCTTGACTAACAAAATTATCTTCACACTAGTAGAGATCTTTAAGGTGAGGTGCATGACTATTTTCTAGGCTAAGCAGAGGAGGGAAAATGCATTTCTTTCCTGGTATGATATCACAAATGTGCAAAGCTCCATGATTTCCCTTAGGTAGTTTGTTTCATGGTTCATAGACAGGTGGAATATGTTCTATTCTGCCCTACTTCTGAAGTATTTGAAATATAAAATAAATATTCTTACCACAAAGCTATGTTAACAAAGTATGCTTATAATCAATCTGTACCTTACGTTAAGCCAAGAAATCACCAACAGTAGCTTAGAATTCCTGGTGTTCGGGCCTGAAAAATCCATTAACCTTATCCACTACCACTGGTAGGTTGTTATTGCTTTCTGAGAAATTAACTTAGGGTGCACTCACTGCTATTCTCATTCTCCCAAGGCTTTCCCATAGTTTCAATGAATGCAATGACTTCAAAACCACCAAAGATTTTCTTCCAGACTCTCTTTAGTTCACTGCCTCTTAACACATACTAGATTCCTTTGCTTCTTTCATTCTGGCTTTTATGGTCCTTTGTTCACAGTTACTACTTCTCACATGATGCCAAAATACCATCAAAACAGAAAATGGAAAGAAATTTCTCCAATCATCAAAGGAACCCATTGTTGTTGGCCACCATCTTGCTCCCATTCAGGTTAATCTTTTCCTGATCTCACATACTATCCTTTGGATACCCTAGGGAAAGTCCTTTCCCAGTCAGTCTACAACCTCCCCCCGCTTTTGGTGAAACTCTTTAATTACTATCAAATATTAAATTAGGAGATTAGTAGCTATAGCAATCACAATTGGTCATATTCTGAATTTTTCATTTATATAGCTACTCTCATCATCTATATGTTTTCTCTCTTAAAACAAATAATTTCATTTTGTGATCTCAAAGGATTTTTTAAAATACATTTGTATTGTAAAAATACTGTACAGAGGGGTTACAGTTACATGAGCAAGGTAATGAGTACATTTCCTATCAAGCATTGTTGCCTCCTCCTTGACTCCCCCCCCCACCTCTCCCCCTGCCTAAATTGTAAAGTTCGTGTCTTGTACATCTCATTGTTACAATGGGTCAAAGGATCTTACTGGCCTTTTCAGGCTTTAGATTCTGTTACTCCAAACTTCTCTCATTCTATGTTTCAATCTATGATTATTCATAATTATCACAGAGACCATTGTATGCCCAGAAGTCCACATAAGAAATCCCAAATTGCTAGCCAGGCACCGGTGGCTCACGCCTGTAATCCTAGCTACTCAGGAGGCTGAGATCTGAGGATCATGGTTCAAAGCCAGCCTGGGCAGGAAAATCCGTGAGACTCTTATCTCCAATAAACCACTCAAAAACTGCAAGTGGCGCTGTGGCTCAAGCGGTAGAGTGCTTGCCTTGAGCTGAAGAGCACAGGGACAGCGGCCAAGCCCAGAGTTCAAGCCCCATGACTGACAAAAAAAAAAAAAAACCCAGTTGTTAGTGTGAATCACAGTTTCAAAACCTACATCACAAACACACAACAACCTTTAAGAATTCCAAACAAAATCAGAAGTTTCAATAGTAAAATACAAAACAACTTCTCAATGAAACCTTTCCATTCCATTCCTAAAAACAGCATAATTTCCCTTTCTTACCAAACTCTAATAGACTTTAAACTCATAGAATCATGGAAATGTGGACCCAAAGGTGTTCTGAGAAGACAAACTCCAGTTCACCTTTTTGTTTCCAGTCATAAAGGAAAGTCCCTAAATCATCTCAGAATGGCAGATTCTACTGTACTTTGTTGTAGAAGTCTGGAGAAGTCTTCCCCACACCTCATCCTCAACTCTCCAGTTTATAGTGATGCACTGCAGAGCCTCCCAATCCCTATGGATAGGAAGCTCTCCCTAAGCCTCTTGCTGCCTCTGAAGGCCTTCCTTTCTGTCAATGGTAGGGAGGATAGCTATTCACTCCCTACTCAAATGCACAGCCTTCTCAATGAGTTATTGGCTGAGCCTTTCCCAATCTTTCCTTCTCTTGATTAAATAATGTGCATCTTTGAATTTTGTCATTATTTTCATTTTGCTGATACTATTCCATTAGCATTCATCTTTTTCCTCAGAAATTTTACAAAATATTTCATTCTATGTGGTTTTATATCAAATTTTAGTAGCTATGTTTTCTGCCGTTTTGAGTTTTCTTTATTGCCACAAAGTCCAGATTTTTCCCAAATCAAATTTTTCACATCTAAATTTCGTCAGGAAGATTTAATTTTGCCATCAATTTTCTATCTAATAACAGATTCCACTATGAGTCACTTTAGTCATTGTCAGTTTTATTTTGTTCCCATCACTTCTTCAAGTAAAAGCCAGTAGAAATCTGATCAAAGGATAGCTTGTGTTTGTTTCTGAGAAAGTTGTCAGCAGTTTTGTAAAGGCAGAAAGCAAGAAAACATATATGTATACAATTTCATATACGTATACATATAAACATTTATAAGTATATACATATATAACACACATGTATATGGAGAGAGAGGGGGAAAAAAAGAAAGTTGGGAGACAGGAGGGAAGCAGTAGACAAGAGGAAAGATCCAGAAAACACTAAAAACATTGAAACAAAGAGCCACATCAATGAAAACAAAGAAAAAAGCTCCATCTTTCTTTTCAGTGCAGTAGATTTACTCTAGTGATAGTTCAGCTGTCAAAGTCATAGTCTTCAAAACGTCTTTTGGTCCAAGTGGTGGAATGCTTACACATCATTTCAGCTGTAGCAGACTTTTTCAGTGACTGTCTAGCTTCATAACATTGCATGTTAAATCATAAGAACTGAACCCATATATCATCCACTTCAACAGCTTGACCACTGTTCTATGAAAACTCAAGGTGGAGCCATGATTGTTCTGTCATCGCCTGGATTCACCAAACAAATATGAGCCATTCAGTGCACCATGTATGGTGTGAAGTACTGAAGACAGAGGATTGTGGGAGACTGCCTGAGCTCATGCACCAAACAGCTTTTACAGTGTGACAGAGAAATGAATATGAGCAATTTTTTGAAAGAATACATAGCATGGGGAGACAGAGGTAATGGAGGGAGAACCACAGGGGGAAATGAAGTTGGAGTTGAACCCTGAAGCTAAGACATGCAGAGCTAGAAAATGACAGTTGAGCAGAGATAGCACATACCCTGAGACGAGAAAGAGCTCCAACATTGCAAGGAACAGAAAGTCAGTTGCAATGTTAGTATCCACGTGAAAGACTCCAAAATAGCACCTCTCCCTCTAACAACAGTGCAAAGTGGTAGACCAACAAAATGTTTTATTTTCAATAAATTTACTATCTCAATATTCAAGAGGACTACTAGAGTTCTAAAGTCAGAAAATGTTAACTCCCCTGTTTTCCAGCAGGCTGGTCTTCAATTCACCTTAAGTACTCATAACTCACTCACCACAAAATTGCAAGTGTACAAGTCATCTTTCATATTAGCAAGTCTAAGATTACATATTTTAATCTGCTTGAGGGATAATTGGGAGTCTGCTCTTGCTCGAAGTTCCTGAAACATAATTTTCCCTATTGGTTTAAGCCAGTATGTGAAGCCCCAAGGAATATTTCAGCAACAAAGGCCTTCCCCCATCAAACACAGGAAGAAAACTAACTTCATTTCCTCTGTTCCTTCCTGCCACAAATCTACCTTCATATCAGAAGATAAACTGACCCCCAAACACAGGTGTAATTCAATATTCTATTTCAAATGCCATCAGATTGGAAACCCAAGTAATTAACAGCTCACTAGGGACTCTATTGAAATAAAACCGACTTTGATCCTATTCCCCAATCCCTGGCAAAATAGATGGGCAACTCAACCCCCTCTGCTTTCGCATAAATTGAAATGAGTAACTGTATCAGAAAAATGCACATGCAGGAGAGCAGGGTGAGAGTGTGTTTTCAGCTTGATTATTAAAGGAGCTAATCTGAGAGCTGGCATGAGATAAACGGACAGCCACAATTACTCTCCATCCTGACTTAAGCCAGCATCTTGGCCCTCCAGTATGCTGGGGGCAGAGTTACATGAGATGTGATACATTCTCACTTTAAGGTAATATCTCCAGAGAGTTTTATTATATCACAGACAAGGGCTGTATTTTATTTCTAACTTGTTAATATAGATAGAACAGCCTTCTACTCCAACAAGTGACTAAACCCAAATGTACATTGTAAGTTTTCAGACATTTGTTCCTCTTCTTTTTATTTTCAAATACCTTGACTATTCAGAGTGGTTGACACAGTCTGGTTCCAAAAACATGTCAGCTCTATCCAAGACTGAAGGATTCCTAATGTTGGACCATTTTAAACTAGATAAGTGGGAATTATTATCAAAGGTCACTTATACTGTAATATAATAAGGGTGACCACTGGCTTAATTTCCTACTGTCTACCAGGTGCTGTATAATTGACTCCAGTTTGTTTGCTTCCAAGGTCTGATGTTAACCACACTTTCAAGGTCCCCCCAGTGATAACATCAGATGATAGGCAGAAGTCTCAGTACTTCAGGTATTTAGACATCGCTTTTGCTACAAAGCAACAACTCTCTACTTGAGCCTACAAGATAACTAAAAGCTGAACAAAACTCTAGCCTCCCTTCATTTTACATTTCTCTCCTTTGTCTTAAAACTTGGGTCAGAAAAACCTTGAAGCTACTAGAATAAAACACAGGAGAAACACACTGCAAGATACAGGCATTGGTTGAGACCTTCCCGAACAGGACTCTAATACCTCAGGAAATAAGAGAATGGAATGGCAAATGTGATTGCACTAAATTAAAGTTTCTGCACAGCAAAAGAAACAATTACCAGAGTGAACAGTTAGCCTATAGAATGGAAGAAAATTTTTACCAGATGTTCATCTGACAGGGGATTAGTATCTAGAATATAAAAAGAACTAAAAAAAATTGAAAACCAAAAGAACAAATAATCCAAACAACAAACAGGTGACTTAAGTGAACAGATACCTTTCAAATGAAGAAGTAAAAGTGGTCAGTACTCAAATGAAAAATAATGTTCAACGTCCTTAGCCATCAGGGAAACTACATTAAATTAAAACTACATTAATTAATTAATTAAAACTTTATTAAATTTCTATTTTATGCCAGTCAGAATGTCTATCATCAAGTAAGCAAATAACAAATGCTAGCAAAGATGGCAGGATGGGAGGAGGGTGGGGAGAACCTCTTATGTACTGCTAATAGGAATTTAAATTAGTACAGCTGTTCCTCAAAATTTTTAAATTAAAATTCCCATATAATCCAGACATACTACCTGGGAGTATATATCTAAAAGGATTAAAGTCAGCTTCTTGTAAAGATAACTGCACATTCATGATTATCAGGACAATGTGCACATAGCCCAATGATAGAATCAGCTTAGATGTCCCTCAGTGGATGAATGGACAAAGGAAATGTGGTATGAAATTATGTTGTTTGCAAGATGGAATTGGAGATCATCCCATTAAGTGTTTGTTATCCTTTGTGAAATTGAATGAAAAGCCAAACAAAACAAGTTCTTGAGAGTAAAATACAAAGTAATGAGGAGATAGACAGGGAAGGAAGGAAAAGGCAGAAGATAGTTTTAGAAAGATAAATAGGGTGGATATAATCAAAGCATTATATAGTAAGATCACAATGAAACTTTTTTTTTTTTTGGTCGGTCGTGGGGCTTGAACTCTGGGCCTGGGCGCTGTCCCTCAGCTCTTCAGCTCAAGGCAAGCACTCTACCACTTGAGCTACAGCGCCACTTCTGGTTTTCTGGTGGTTTTTTGGAGATAGGAGTCTCACGGTGTCTCCTGCCCGGGCTGGCTTTGAACCGAGATCCTCAGATCTCAGCCTCCTGAGTAGCTAGGATTACAGGTGTGAGCCACCAGCGCCCGGCTCACAATGAAACTCTTACTGTATACAATTTAGTACATGTCAATAAATAAAATGGAAAATCCTTTGTAAGCAGATGAATACTTTAATGTCATTTGGTCAAGTTAATCACTCAAGAAATTTCTGGTTAAAAATCTGTAACTCCTTGGGGTTGTATGCATGGCTCAGATAGTAGAGCCCTAGTCAATGTGAGAAAATGTCAGGTACCAAGTTGGAGTCCCGGTTTTGGACCAAGAAGTAATTGTAACCCCTAAACCTATGTAATGGTTTACTACTAGGCACTGTCTTGTTCCAGACCCTCTTCCAGTTAAGGTACCTGAAAGTCTCCAGCTTTTGTCCTAAACCTATAGTTACCTTGAAATCCAGAAATACCCAAATGCACAGATAAATCACCCCATCATGATATCACTCCCTCCAAGAAGAAGCAATCATCTCACGGGAACTGAATTGCTCCTCAAGCAATACAGTTCTCCCCAATTCTTCTTCTATTTAAACCTCCATTTAAATCTCACATCAGTGCCCCAAAGATGGACTAGGATTAATTTTAATCTCTTTTGTATTTCCAACATAGCTATGTTGGTTAGTTCCTTTCCACCATCAATTCTAGTTTGTTTTATTTGAGGTGAGTGACTTCACCTGGTATTAGAGACCCAAGTTAAGCCTTTGGCTAAAGACCAACATGACATTTTGAGGTCTATGACCTTGCAGAAGTCATTGTGTGCTCTGTCAGCTCACTCCTTCTGCTAAAAAATGGGAGAGGGTGAAAGGTGTTAGAAATAAAACCTACTTCAAAGAGCCAGTGTGTGGGGTCAATTGAAAGTTTGAAATTATAAAATATATTTAAACAAAGTTCTGCAGGTATATAGTATGAACTTATTGTCAATTTTTATTTATGAAATACTTACAAATTGACAAGTAGGGAGCTAGATCCCTTACAAATGACTTCTCCATTTCCCACATTGGCCTGACAGGGAAATATTATTCCCATTTTACCGTGAGGGAAGTGGGTGTGCAGAAGAGAAAAATATCCTGTCTGATGTTTTTGCTGTAATAAAAATTCTGTCAGTGATTGTTGGCCCAATGCGCTCCCTTCCCATAGCTCAGCAGGCTCCTTCCCCCTTCCACAGCTTAGCATGCTCCCTTCCTAGGCAACACTAGGCCCATGTAGTAAAGGCAGTAAATAATCAGCCTCCAACCCCCTTTACCTTGGGATGGCACTTCTCTGGGGAAGCTACCACCAAATTAGGCAGTAAGAGCCCTTAGAGTGACTTTCAGGTCTGGGCAGCTGCAGGACCCCTTATGTACTACTTGGGCAGCAGCCATAAGCCCTAGTCCGCCATGATGAAGCCCCTGGCCCTCAAGTCCAAACCAGGGTCTCCACCTCCTAGCCCCTTCTAGCCCCTCCTAGCCTCAGTGGTTATATAGGTCACCTCAGACAATAGCTGGCGCTTCTTCTTACTCCTCTCTTGTAGGAAGGGGTCTTGCCCGTCCCTTTGCTGGCAATAAACCTTTCCTTGTTCTTTGTACCTGGAGGTCTACGTGGGTTTTTGGCAAAAGTCTAATAATCTAACAATGATAATAAAGTATTCTCAGCAATTATCTTGGCAAAGAGAAGCTCCATTTGAAACATTTGCCTGTCTTCTGAATTCTTTTTGAAGTTCTTAGAAATAATCTGCAAACATTACACACATGTAATCACAATGTGTATATACAAAATAAGTGCATGTCTGTAAGAAATAGACATGGATAATAAATAACCATCCAATAAAATTTATACATAGAGGATGAAAAAAAATCATTGAATCAACTAGAGTCTCTCATACTCCCTAAAGCTAATTAAGCAAACAGCATGAACCAAAGGGAAGAAGGTAAACCACTGGGGCTATAAATTCCCTCAAAATGTCAAAAGTACAGCCACTGCTGGGTAGAATATGGTAGCTTCCATTTGATGAGATAACACTGCTTCCCAAATTTTCTTTTCCTTTCTAGGCCAAGTGATGGCAAAATAGAATGAGACGGTGTCTTCTCAATGTGGGACCACCAAAGTCAATAAAACAGAGAAGAAAAGGCTGGAGATTCGCACAAGACATTTTTACTGACTCAGACTTGAAGCCACATATGCTTCCCCTGCTCATTGCATTACTGGACATAGTCAATGGCCCTGCCTGTGTGTAAGGGATGGGAAAGTCCCATCTTACAGGACACAAACCAGAGGGGGGAATGGAAAGATGTCCTCTCTGTTGCCATTACCACTTTCATCCAAATGCAAGGGTGCTTTGCTAGCACTTGCTGAGTTTCAAGAGAAGGTTAAACCCTAGCCCTGCTCATGAAGGTATCTCATCCTCATAACAGAAACAGGAATATACAGTTTACTCTAAAACAGGACAAATTGTGATTTATTTTCTAATCTAGAAGTAAATATAGAGCAATTCACCACAATGGGGGTGAAAGAGGAGATTTCACAGAACATGTAACCTTGGAGCGGCGATTAAACTGATTTTTACGTCATTCAACCAAGGACTTTAGTGGGTTACTGCACAGCTTCACCAGCTCTTTCCCAAAGTGGTTCCCAATAGCTGAAAGAAGTAGGAAGCCCGAGTAGAATATACTGCAACTGCCTGCCCCACCTCCCCCTTGCAGTGACTCCCACCTGGGCAGTACAAATCAGTGCACAGAACAACTCTATTTCCATGCAAACCATACCACTTCCCCTTCCAATCAAAGCTACGGGTAGAGTTAATAGTGAGGGAACCTTGTGTTACTGAATTCTGGTATGCTTAGTACAACTCTGCATGCTTCCCTGCAAGTCAAGCCTATAGACCATATGCAGAGCACCAAACAGAAAATTATCTAGAGCCCAAGGTCCAGCCTTGTTGCCCTGACATTCGTGGGGAGGGGAAGGGAAAAAACAAATTGTTTAAATAGGGATACAGGTGGACCCATTGCAACAATGAGACGTACAAGACGTTATGTCGAAAAATGAACTTTACAACTTTGTTGGGAGAGGTGGGGAGGGGGGAAAGATGGGAGGGCAGGGATGGTAAGGGGAAACAAAGGAGGAGGCAACAATGCTTGATAAGAAATGTACTCATTACCTTGCCCATGTCATTGTAACCCCTCGGTATGGTATTTTCACAATAAAATACATTATTTTTTTTAAAAAAAGAATGATTGAGGAAGCTCGGTGCCAGTAGCTCATGCCTGTAATCCTAGCTACTCAAGAGGCTGAGATCTGAGGATTGCAGTTCAAAGCCAGCCCCAACAGGAAAATCCGTGAGACTCTTATCTCCAATAAGCCACCAGAAAACGGGAAGTGACGCTGTGGCTCAAGTGGGAGAGCACTAGCCTTGAGCTGAAGAGCTGAGGGACAGTGCCCAGGCTGAGTTCAAGCCCCATGACCGACCAAAAAAAAAAAAAAAGAGCAGTGTGGCTTAGGAAGGAGTCACTTTACTTCTCCACACCTCAGTTTGACCAATCATAAATATGAAATGATTATATATGAAATGATTATATATTACATCTACATGTTACATATATACATATATTTATATGTATATATATATGCCATTGTCAAATATGTTACTTCCTGTAATATATTTCTTTGCAAATGTATGTCATAGTTCAGAAAAGCCCACCAATGGTAGAGCTAGACGCTGTCAATTAGTTCCCTCTATGCCGCCATGCTTTCAGTAAGAGATTGAAAACCAAAAGCTCTACTTCCCAGACTGTCCTGCAGTGAGAGTTCAGCACAAAGCATGGAAGTCTCCTCTAAGATTTCAAAGGTATGCGTGTGGTGGTGACCACCTGCCTGCTCCCATTAGATGCTTTCCTCCCAGCAAGCACAGTCCAGGAAATAGGAGGCTTTCCTGTAGCAGCATTCCGGGTCCCTCCTCCAGCTGCCTGGGTAGTTGCACAGTGGTAGAAATGATGGAGACTTCCTGATTTCCAGCATCCTGATCCTGGGATCAAAAGTTGGGGCTGGGGTGAGGGAGTTTCCTCACCAACAGTGGCAGCTATAGAGGTGGCAGCTTCCCTAAGAGGAAAGTTCCATATTTTTCTGGAAGTTGTTTCTGAAAACTTAGCTGAGCAGTTCCTGCCCGAGGGATCTTTATAAGTATTTTATTCCTTCTATAAAATGTCACTTTGTTTAAAATACCTGAAGTGGTCTCTGTTTAATCCATTAATTAAACAGTCCTCGGTCCTCCTGGCTTTTCTTGACCTCCAACTCCATAGTCTGTGGAGGACAATAAAGTCGAAAAGGAATGAGCTCTTGGAATGTGTCTGGGCCACTTCATGAGCCAACCGTATGTTTCAGAGATCTCGTATTCCATCAAAAGGAATGAATAACAAATAAGGAAGGGCCTTATCTGGTCATGAAGGAAAGAAGTCAAGACAACCCTATGGTAAATTTCTGGACCAATTACCCATTCAAAATGAAAGAGAAAGGATGCCAATGGCCATGCTAAAGCTCTGTAATCAAGGTATATGTCCTACCTACTTTGCCCTTCCCAACTCTGTCCCTATTCATGGGCATTTACTGGGATTATTAAGATAGAATTTTTTCTTGATCTGGATGTTCAGCTAGATGTTAACATACCTTGAGATGGAAGAACTATCAAATAGGCCGGAGGACCTTTTGTTTCTAGAGACAGTAGCAGACTTTAATGCTTCCTCAAGGAGAAAGCCAGAGAATGGCAGAAATGAAATGAACAATGAGGAATCTGATCACTAGGAACCAGTAGGTTCTGAAGACAGAGCAACACAGAACAGCTGGAGGAAGCACTATGTAAAAGGCCAAACTGTGGCCCCAAGGACCAAGGCAAGGTTGTGGGTCCAAATTCCACAGCTCATAGAATAAACAAGACTGATCATATTTTGGCAACTGGCCAGGGTCTCATGGAACAAAGTGACCGATACAAGAGTATCTTCCTCTGTAAAGCCTGAGGACAAAGAGAGGGGAAAAAATGAAGCACACAGAATGCTAAGGAGAACTCCGGCTCCCACATTAGTGGTGATAAGTGACCTGAAGCAATACTCAAAAGGCTGGAGTCATGTGGGAATTCTAGCCTCCATATGAAATCGGTAAGAAAATAACATAATGAGTTCCATTTTTTTAAATGAAAGCCATGCAAATATATATATATATATATATTTTTAAATCATCATCATCCAGTCTCAGCTCCTCATCAAACTTAAACATAAATTCCTGTTAGTTCTGATATACTGGGGGTTACAGTTACAAAAGTAAAGTAATAAGTACCTTTCTTATCAAACTTGTTACCCCTTCCCTCATTTTTCTCCCACTTCCCCATCCCCCGCCCTTCACCCCCAAGTTGCACAGATCATTTCCAACATACTGTCTCGTATATATCCCTGTTGCATTGGATGAGTTTCATTTTTAAAACTTAACAGATTTCCCAGGACCAAACAGTGTGGTTAGTAGATTGTAGTCTTCTTCACTCAATAAAACCGTAGTTTTTATTGGAGAAGCCAGCTTGGAATCCAAGGAGAATGTGGAGAAGCCAAGCTGAGGACAAGTATCAGCTGCCCAGGGACTGACCCCCCCCCCAAAAGCTTTGAGGTAGGAGGCTCAGGAGGAGTCTCTGGGGAGCATACAGATAAAGAAGGCTCAAAGGGACTTTGGGTTTCTACACATGCCATCCTGACAGCCCTATCCCTGCAAGTTTGGATAATGTGGGGGTTCTATGCTACTGTTGTTCCACCCAGGGTAGGTATCCGGCCCATGATGAAGTTCATTTCTAAATTTTTCTTCCCTTCATGGAATGTTCCTTCAGAGGGACATGAATTTGAGAAACTTTCCAGCCCTTGTAGGTATCAATTACCTCCCAGCACACAGGGAGTCCCTGTCAATGAGCTCAAATTTTGGCTTTTAGCTGAATCTTCACTCCCTGGGCTGTACAGCATTTTGCTGAACTCATTTTCCCAAGACCCTTTGAGACCTGTCCTACATAGCGCGTCCTTTCAGAGAAGGCTGTCTCATAGGGTCAACTACTGGTGACCCCATAACAAAGCGGAAGTGGGGGCAAGGAATAAAGTCTATTCCGTACAATTGAGCATATGTGAGCAGCACTGTGGATCCATATAGCCTTGTCTTGGGCAGTGACTTAACCTCTCTGTACCTCTCAGTACTTGCATCCAGATATTTCTTTCTTTTTTATTTTTTTAAAATAATTTTTATTGTAAAAATACTGTACAGAGGGGTTACAGTTACATGAGCAAGGTAATGAGTACATTTCCTATCAAGCATTGTTGCCTCCTCCTTTGTTTTTCCCCTACTATCCCTTCCCTCCCACCTCCACAACCACACTCCTCCCTCCCCCCTCAATCCCCTCCCCGCCTAAATTGTAAAGTTCGTTTTTCAACATAGTGTCTTGTATATCTCATTGTTACAATGGGTCAACTTGTATCCCTATTTAAGCATTTTGTTTTTTCCCTTTCCCCTCCCCAGGCTAGAGAAGTGTATATACAAGATGCAGGGCACCAACATCAATCAGTGAAAACAGGGGTTATACCTTGGGGGAGGAACATGCAAAGAACAACAAAAAAAAAAATCACATGATACATTATAAAAAACATTAGGAACAATAGCAAGAAAGAAAAAACCACCTGTGTCCCTATCTTGGGGTTCATTTTGCTTAACATCATCTTATCTGGTCATAGGTACATAGCTTTTCACCTTTTCTGCTTGTCCCAGACATATACTAATTACAAATAAGGGAAACCATAGAACCTATGTTTCTTTGGGCCTGGATTACTTCACTTAATGTGATTTTTTTCCAAGTCTTTCCATTTCCTAACAAATGGGGCGATGACATTTATTTCTTAGAACCACACGAACACAGATGTTCACTTTTGAGGGCTAACATCCCATGTTAGCATATAAGAACAGTGAGAACAGGAATTCTCACCTTCCCTTTAAATGGGAAGGGGTCAAAGGTCAATCAAAACCAGAATTGATGGTATATACCCTAGGTAAAACCAGGTAGAAAGAGGAGTACCACATCCTGCATATAAAACAGAAATGACAGTAGCACGCCTTCCTGGTGAGACAAAGGACCAAGGGTGAACCAAGGCAACAGCAATGCTCACAAGACACTATGCTGGAAGTGAACTTCACAGCGTGGAGGAAGGGGAGTCAGGGGAGAGAAAAAAAAACAAGGAAATAACACTACGGGACAAGAAATGTACTCATTCCTTATATAACTGCCACCCCTCTGTACGTCATCTTTACAATAAAAATTTTAAAAACCCAGGTTTCTACTTTCTGCCTAGCATTTTAGCATAAAAAATAAATCTCCTAACAAAAATAAAAAAAGGATGCTGAGTACATTTCTCTTCCTTAGTCTACCTGATCTGTGGGGCAGATAGGGTAACTGATTGCAGCCTGGTCTTTAAGCTTTACGTGTGGCATGTTTTATACAATAACATCTTTATGATTGAAAATGAATGTCTGCTTCTATGCTAGACTTCTGCTGGACTCAGACCTATTATCTAGACCTCTTTTTATTTCTCATGCATAGAAAAATGTCCCAAAGAAACTCCTCTCAGACAGATAAAATTTCACAGGAAGCCATGTCTATCAGAGCCCCTCATCCCCAACCACAAGAAAGGGGCTCTCCTTAAGCCAAAACAACCTGAGGAGCACGAAACAGACATCAAGAGAAAGTGACATGTTTCGTCCCAAGACTTAGGCTCCTGTAAGAAAGCGGGCTAGGTAAAATTCTAAGATGAACTCCGTGAACTCTGCCCCTTAGGATGATCCAAGTTATATAATACAGGTGAAGTGATTTTGTAGGCGTGATCTCGGGAAGATTCCATCACAGTCATTGATGTGTGAAATTCTACCTTCAGATTTTACCCCTTTGGCTTAAGTCCTAGATACAAATAAAACTAGTGAGGAAGGTAATAAGTAAACTTTGAAAGTTGTGTACTCTCATTGTGACTAAAGACCTAGGTGACTTTAGGATTACCTTGGGTGGGTCTGACAAGTCAGCTGAAAGTCTTTTGCCTGACTTAAGTCAGTTGAAAGTCTTTTATGCTTTGTTTTGTTTTGTTTTGCTGCTCCTGGGCTTAAACTTAGGGCCTGGGCAATATCCCTGAGCCTCTTTGTACTCAAGGCTAGTACTCTACCACTTGAGCCACAACACCATTTCTGGCTTTTTCTGAGTAGTTTATTGGAGATAAGAGTCTCAAGAACTTTACCTGCCCAGGCTGACTTCAAACCGTGATTCTCAGGTCTCAGCCTCCTGAGTAGGTAGGATTACAGGTGTGAACCATGAGCACCCAGCTTGAAAGCTCCTTAAAAGTGGGCTCAGGAGTTCTCTAAGTCAACTCTCAGTGCCCTTGAAGAAGTAAGCACCATAAATTCTCAACCTGAGAGAGTGCAATTCTGCTAATACCCTGGATGAGCTGCAAAGCAAAGTCTTTTCTAATTCATCTTCCAGATGAGAAAGCACTGTAGCCAATACTTCAGTTGTAGCTTTAGGAGAAGGGGACCCAGCTAAGACAGACTTGGTTTCCTGACCTATTGAAATGATAAGAAAATAAATGTGATTTTAAGTCAGTAAACTTAAGGTAATCTGTCATTTAGCAATAGAAATTTTATATGGTTAAAAACTGTGAAACCAATTTAGAAATTCCCAGCCCACCCATTGCATCCCTCAAAGGAAAAACATTACCTTTCACCTTGGGCTAAGGCATCTTCCCCTGGGGTCTTTCCCTTCCTGGTATCTCCTCCTCCTGAGTTAAGCCCCTGCTCTCTCTCTCTTCCACCTTCTCCCCAGAGGGTGCCTTCTCTCTTCATTTCCTGTCACTGTCATTCTCTCTAGCTCTTCTCCCTGTCATTTCTCCTTCCTTTCCTTTTCTCCCTAAAGAACTGAAATGCCTGTGTGCACAGCCAACACGGCATTAATGAGGATTAGATACTTTGAAAACAAAATAATTTGCAACAGGAACATTTGCTTTCCATGGAATTCTACTGTTTGTTCCTTCTTAGCAAGTGGATTACACATTGGGTTTGATATTTTTCTTTCTTAGGGAAGTACTTAAGGAAGTACACATTTCATTACTTGCTGTTGCCTACCCTACTATTTGTTTGTTTTTGCCTAATAATTCAACAGATTTTTCAGTAATTGGCTAGTTAAAACTCCTTCTGCATTCTCTTCTCTTCATGAATGTCCGAGCCCTGCTGTGAAGATAGAATTATACTTTATATATGTGTATACATTGGTAAACTATATTTCTAAAATGTCTTCAGATTTCCCTTATAATCTGTATTTCTAAGGCATTAGTTTTGTTGCCCAGAGTCCTTTTAATACAAAGCTTACATTCTTAAGCTGTTCTAGAATTTGGTTTTTTTGTTTGTTTTTGTAACAGTACTGAGGCTTAAACACAAGGCCTTACATTCCTTAGCTTTTTCACTCATACCTGGTGCTCTATCATTTGAACCACAACTCCACTTCTAGCTTTTTGGTGGTTAATTGACTATATTAGTCTCACGGACATTCCTGTCCAGGCTAGCTTGAAACCACGGTCCTCAGATCTCAGCCTCCTGAGTAGGTAGGATTACAAGGGTGAACCACTCGTTTCTGGCTAAACATGATGTTTTAGAAACATCTTAGTATGTATGATTTTACCATTAAACCTTTATGGCTATGCTAGTGGGACAGGTAAAAAAATCTATGCAGCAAGCCAGAGTATGTCCAATTATTCCTGAGAATAACTGTTATCAAAGATGGTGACTTTTCTTCTCTGAAAAAAATTCTTCCTCTGTATTTACTAGTTTTGACATTAGCCTTGAGCAAAAAAAGCTCAGGGTCAGTGCCAAGGATCTGAATTCAAATCCCAGGACCAGCACAAAACAAGAACGATCATCACATTTAATCTTGGAGACAAACTAAGATTATACACAATGTCATCTAGTGCTTAAAACTAATTGGATGCATACATAGATAGCTAGATAGCTAGATAGACAGATATATACATAGATACATAGGTATTTTAAAACAGGTCATATTAATCCCAGACCTGTCTTCTACCAAGCAGATTTGATTTTTTTGCTTTGTGTTACGTGCCTGAAAGAATACTATTTCTAAGCTATGCAACCTTAGCCATAGTAATGCCCGGGATTGAGACACACCTTGCCATCTAAAGAGTATCTTCATATTTATCATCTAATTTTATTGTGGCTCACATAACAAGTACATGAAATAGCCACTACCATGTCCATCATTTCACAGATGTTTCAATTAAGGGTTGGAAGAGGTAAGCAACATGACCAAGGCCTCAGAGATGATTAACTTAAGGCTCAGCCTCCCACCCAGGCCCTCTGACTTGAAGGCCAGGAGTCAGTCCACTCTCTATCATTTCCCTCCTCCCCAAATGTTAGGATGAGACTACACTTATAGCAACGAGCATAAGAAATGGGAGACCTTGGGCCTCAGTTTACCTCAAAGGACTCGTTCTTCTGCATTCTTTCTCAATAGCTATCAAAAACAATTTCACTGTCCAAAACATAAGCCAGCAAACCTTGGAAGAGAATTTTGAACTATTTGAAAAATGATGGGACAATCTAAGGGGTAAAGAGAAGCTGACTCTCTGTCCTGCTTGAGTCCTTCCAGCTCTGGTTCACATTTCCAGGCCTACATTATGAATCTAATACCAGAGCCTGAGCCTTCTCTAGAGAACGCAGCTCATCTTTCCAAAACATAGTGGTAAATCTGTAAAGATTCTGGCCACCAAATCACCATACAATCTAGTTCTCTGCTTTCCTAAAGAGTTCAGAAAAATACATTTCTCTGCTCCTTCCCCAGCATTTCAAATATAATAATAGTCAATTTGGTTTATTAATAATTACCCTTTGGGAAAGTGTATTCAAAAGATGCAAATATGAGAGATGTGAGCCAGACATTGAAGAACTGAGTGCTAAAAGCCGCCTATAGAAAGAAACAAACAACATGAGCTGAGGGAAAGTTGCATCCTCAAAGATTGAGAACAGGTCAGAAGGACATCAGGGATTGGTTGAAATGAAAAGTTCCTCCTAAGATTTCTATGTGAATTCGACTCCCTTTCAAGCCGATTAAATCCCAAAGCTACTATATTTTCTCTGAATCTCTGATATACCAAGAATCATAGATTTGTAGGGCTCTATCAGCAAATGAAGCAGTGATTTGTGCTCATTACTGGGTATTTATTTTACACTGAACTAATCTAGTGCCAAGTGTCAGAAAATTAACTAGACATTTGCTGGAAGATAATGAGCACATGCAACAGCAATGTCAACAGGAAGAGCTGAGGCTGAGGAAATAATGAAATAGGAATGCCTACATACTTTCATTAGCTATCTCTGGCTTTCTCTGTCCACGTCTCTCTTGGTGTGTTAGACTCTCCTATTGTGTTCTCCATGAGTGAAGCCGGTCTAGGGAAAGTTGTGGAAATGCAGTTAGACAACTTAAGGCTTATCATATCCCAGCTAGTGATCCAAGAGGAAACGCAGTGTTACTATAGAAAAGAATACTCTCTATGGAAAAATTCTCATTGATCTTGTTTCAGTCTCAGCTCATTATCCCACCAATCAACATTACTAAAAGGGTGGTATATACTATGGTAATACTTGGTCACATGACACATGCTTACTATAATTGTCTACATCTCAAATAAACTAATATAATAGGGAGGAACTTCCTTTCTGATACCTCCCCCACCCCAGGCACACATACGCTTTACAATAGGGAGCAAGGACTTTGCAGTAAAGTTGAGATAGACCTTTCATTTTTGTTTGCCTCTGTGTTTTTGAGACAGGGTTTCAGAAAGACCTATGGTAACCTAGGCTGAAACTTAACTCAAGATCTTCCTTCCCTGCTTCCTGAATGGTAGGATTGCAGTTACAGGTGTGTATTGCCACGCCCAGATTGATGGGAGAATTCAGGGAAAAACAAAAAATAAAAAACAGGTACTCTGCAATGCACCCTTAAAAGTTGGGCCATCCTGGTTTTCCGATTTATGTTTGCCAATGGGAAGTGAATGCACGTGGCTTTAGTCTTCATTGTGATCTGTGTCCATTGTTTCTACTGCCCATTAAACAAAATCTAACATACTGACCAATTAAGACTCTACTGAAAACTGAGACTTGACAAATGTTGAAAAATCTGTGGGAAATGGATGATTTCCTACCCTACAACTCTACATAATTGACAACTGTGGATGCATTGAAAAAGTTAAACTCTTAAGTCACATCTATAGCAAACATACATGAGCCCTTACTATTAGGGATCATTATTCTCCCACAATATATGAAAATATGACCAACCAAAGCTGGGGCATATAGGGAGAGAGGAGTGGGACAACAGTTGCTTTTTAAATTCATTCTTCAAACATTGCCTTTTAAAAAGCAATTTTTTTTATTGTAAAGATACTATACAGAGGGTTACAGTTACATGAGTGAGGTAATGAGCACACTTCCTCTTTTTTTTTCAGAAGCTATGGGTAAAATTCTTTATTGCAAAGGACAATAAGCTCAGGACAAAAATACATGGAAGTCAATAATGCAGAATCTCTACGTCAGGTTTTTATTACATAGTTTCAGAATAAAATAAGTTTTCCATTTTTTTAAAAAAAATTTCTAAGTTTTAAGTACCTTCACAGTTTAGAGAAAAAGAAATCTTGTTTGATGCAGCTTTTTTTGCAGACACACATACACACATTTGAGAAACTTAATTTTCAATTTAAAAATAAAATTTTAATCACATGAATACATGCCAATGATTTTTTTTTATCAGTCTGACACACTTCATGCCCATGCTTCCTTGTATACTATGTGATTCAGAGATCACTGAACCTACATCCCAAAAGTCTCTCTTTACTTAATATACCAAATATTTTTATGTTCTTTACTATACCTTTTCATCACATTCTAGATTGGTTAAAGATGTAGAATTTTCAAAGTCATTTTAAGTGGCCAATAAATATGATTAAAAGATATCAGATTACTTCTAAGCACACTTCCTCTTGAACATTGTTACCCTCTATTGTTTTCCCCCTACCATCCCCTCCCTCCCTCCCTTCCCCGAGGTTCTTTTTTTTTTTTTTGATTGTGATTAAGTGATTACATAATTTCCGGAAATTCACAGTATTGTGGAATAATGATGTTCATTTAAAGTCACAAGTTCATTCTAACTTTCCTGGAGCAAATTGTCTATCACAGTCTGTAATATATAACGGTGTTCACATGTTATATACCCTATATGTGATCAGCAGCATGGGGATATTTAGTAGTGGTTCAACCAGATGAGTGGGAGTTCTTTGTTTCTTAAGTCCTGTTAGTTTTGTCATATCACCTAACATTTTGGATTTAGCATCCACTTATCAGGGAGACCATGTACCGTTTGTCTCTTCATTCTTGGCTTACCTCGCTCAACATGATTCCTTCTAGCTCCATCCATTTCCCTGCAAATGCCATTATTTTGTCATTTCTAATGGCTGCATAATATTCCATTGTGTATAGATACCACAATTTTTGGATCCATTCATCTGTGGTGGGGCATCTAGGTTGTTTCCATATCCTAGCTATTGTGAACAGTGCTGCAATAAACATGGAGGTGCACGTGTCCTTGTATATTGGTTCCTGTTGTTTAGGGTAGATGCCTAGAAGTGGTATGACTGGGTCGTAAGGGAGGTCAATCTTTAGCTTTCTAAGGACCCTCCAGACTGCTTAAAAAGCAATTTTTAAAATAATAAATTTATTGTAAGACTGCAATGAAAACAAAGTGAGAGCTATAGCAAAACCTAAGATACAGCAAGAAGGGAATGGAAGGTTGCCACCAATCTTGCAGGCTGCTCCTCCAGAGAGAACACACGGTTCAAGCTGTGTCCCTGTCTGGCCCCAGGTCCCAGCTCTTGTGTTCCTTAGAATCTCTTTTTCCTCTTTTGCCATATAAGTGAAATGGACCATTAAGACCATTATTTAGATACTGGAAGTGGAACACACGCCAAATGGAAAATCTAGGGAAAATTCTATTCCTTCCAGTTAATTGAGATGGCCATTTGTTTTTTGTTTAAATTGACCCTGTAATTGTTTCTACTCTTATCCTCCTGAGGTATATGGAGACACAGCCTTCAGGGCTTGTCCTTTTACAGCAAGAAAGAATTCAGCACGGCTGAGATGCCCTGTATCGTTCACCCATGCAGGTCATCCAATTGATTCTCTCGAAGAGATCAGCCATATGGATTGATTTAACAGTGTTTCACTGGCTGCCTAGAAACATGGCTTGAGTCATCCTGTATAAATTACTTAACTCTCCACCACAAAGAGGGAAAAAAAGTGTTTTCTTGCACAGCAGTAGCAATTAATGTTCAACATGTTTATGGAGTTTAATAATATACAGCCCAGCACCAATCTCTGTATGAAATACCATTATCCTGAGAGAAAGACTTAGGTGGTATCTTCAGCACAGAAGACGCAGATGATTGATTCATCAATAACTGGGCCTGGCCTTATTACAGCAAACAAATTAGACGTCCTGGAATATATAGCCATATAGACAGGACTTCCTTCTACTCAAATATATGTCATAATTGATAGTGGTGACCTTTTAACAGCACTGAAAAACAGCTTGCAATTAACAGCAGGTTCCCCCTTCCCTGAGTGCCTGCACACACATTAGTGGTGGCTCAAAGCTTGGCCCAGCTGGGTGGAGTGCAACGAGGGCTAGACAACATCTTCCCAGGAAAGCATTTGCCAGTGGGGTCAATCACTTCCCTGCCTCTCCCATATTTCGTTCTGAATTCATGCACAAAAGGAAAACAGCGAGTGAGCCAGTAAATATTTAGTGAGCCACATCCCTGGGTCAGGCACTGTTGTGGGTACTGGGGATAGAGCCGCACCCGAGACAGATGGAGAAATGGCAATAAACGTGTAAACAAATAAGGAAACACTTTTAACTTCTGGGAAGTGGCAGACTGGTGAGTACTTCTGATGCTCTGTCTTTCTAAATGTTAAAGAGGGATTGTAACAATAGGAGAGATTCTATGTATTCGGTATCTGTGTGATTAAGTAATCACCAGTGTAAGCAAAAATCCCTTCTTTTAGGCTTCCATGTCCCCATATGTGTTATGTTTTATTGTTTTGTTTTGTTTCTTAAGACAAGGCCTTGGCTAGGCTGGCTTTGAACTCAAAGCCCAACAACCTTTTCCTCCCAAAGGGATCACAGGTGTGTACATCACACCTAGCTTCTCTATATATTTTTTTCTTTTCTTTTTTTTTCTTTTCTTTTTTTTTCTTTTCTTTGTCAGTCGTGGAGCCTGAACTCTGGTCCTGGGCACTGTCCCTCAGCTCTTCAGCTCAAGGCTAGTGCTCTACCACTTGAGCCACAGCACCACTTCTGGCTTTTTCTGATTATGAGGTGCTGAGCAATCGAACCCAAGGCCTCATGCATGCAAGGCAAGCGCTCTATCACTGAGCCACCTTCCCAGCCCAGGTTCTCTAACTTTTAAAGACTACTAAGACTAGTTCTGAAAATAAATGAGTTTTGTTCATGATTCAATCATTTGTCACACAACTCTTTTAAAATAATTATTTTGGATGTTGTAAAGCCTAAATGAACAAAAAGTAAATAGACTGCCCATTGCTATCAGCCAAAATGTTAGCAAAAATGATGTTTGCTATTATGTTTGACTATGTTATCCTATATATTAAAAACAAAATAAAAGAACACTAAGTCAGGTGCTGGTGGCTTATGCCGGTAAGCCTAGCTACTCAGGAGACTGAGATCTGAGGACTGTGGTTCAAAGCCAGTCTGGGCAGAAAAGTCCATGAAACTCTTATCACCAATAAACTACTCAGAAAAGGCCAGGATGGTACTGTGGCTCAAGTGGTAGAGCCCTAGCTTTGAACACAAAGAGACTCAAGGATAGTGCCCAGGCACTGAGTTCAAGACCCAGGACTGGCAAAAGAAAAAAAAAACACTGGTTGTAGTAAAATAATAATAATAATAGTACATGGATACATCAGAATCATAGAGATGATTACACGTGTGTAAGTTGAAGAATTTGTGGAATGTAAGGACTAACATTTTGTTGTCATGAATTTCTTTTTATCTTTGTAGATGACATACATGATGAACTCTATATAAATTGAAATTCATAGTTAAGGCATTATTCAAATAATTCTATTTTATTAAAAAAACTTTAAGCTGAAGTAGTTAAGTACTTGAGGTATAAGTCCTCACATGAAATGCCTAGAATCTTCCTCCAGTTTTTTACTTCATATATGTAAACATGTCCTTGGCCCATAGATATGAAGAATCTTCTAGCCACACCTTTCCGTTCTGTCTCTGAATTAGTAAACTGGATGAGTTCATTTGTTGATGAAGCCTTAGAGAAATGATCCATAGCTATATTTTTTGTTTATTGTCAGGTTCCAATACCAGCTCCATTCCAACTCTTGTGAGTCCCAATGTCCTTTTCACAGGGAATGGGATACGTGTGCTTACTGACAGTGGCTTATCATCCTGGACACAGGCTTGAGATTGCCTACGAAATCTCAAGTTACCATTGTTTTTTATGGCTAGCTCACAGTTGTGAGCACCTGCGCTAAATAAGTACTGACTGAAGGTATGAATAACTGCATCTGCAACTCGGGGGTTTACCTGCCTGCCTTTCCTTTCCATCCACAAGAGCCCTGCAGCCTGAGCACCCTCACTCCCTTTCACCTCCCTTCTTTGCTCAGCTCTGTATCTCAGGGTGGTAGACACAGGGATGCCAGGGTGGTTGTATCATTAGGCTAACTTGCAGCTGACAAGGCCAGGGGGGAACCACTGGGTGGGAGAATGAAGGGGAAAGGGCAGGGGCAAAACAAGACATTTCTCTCCTTGTCCCTGCTTAGCACACACCCTTTAGCCAGTTAAACCCCCAGCACTGTGGGTCTGGCAACTCTACCTCTTCCTTGGGCTGATAGCAATTTCTTGTTCTTGCTGCTGTCTGATTTTGCCTCATTGCCCCTGTGTGGCTTCTTAACTCTCCCACCATCTGTACAATGAAGGTGCTGCGTTAAATTCTTCTGTGTCCAACTTTGACTAATGTCTTTTTTTTTTTTTTTTTTTGGTTCGGTCGTGGGGCTTGACCTCTGGGCCTGGGCGCTATCCCTCAGCTCTTCAGCTCATGGAGTTCCCTACCTGGGCTGGCTTTGAACCGTGATCCTCAGATCTCAGCCTCCTGAGTAGCTAGGATTACAGGCATGAGCCACCGACGCCCAGCTCTGTTTTTTTCTTCTAGATGTACAGAAACTGATACAAAGGGTGATTAGGGAAATTCAGTTCATAATAAGCATCTACTGTACATTGAACATTGTGCTATGCACCTGGAAGACTATACGTGCAAGATACTGTCATTTGCTTCTCAGTAGGACTGAATCTAGCAAACAGAGCATTTCATGATCATGTGGCAAGCAATACAACAAGGCTGAGAATACCAAACTCTCTAAGAACTGAGACTGGCCCCTTTGCTGGCTAGGGTTAGCACGGGTTTCCTAGAAGAGGCAGTGTTTGACTTGAGCTTTAGGGATGAGAGTAGTCCTGAGGATAGAGTAGGGTCTTTCCAGCAGAGGGAGCAGCCTGGGTAACTGCATCAAAGCACCACACAGAATGCTTGTGTTCTGGAGTTGGTGTCAAAATGGGGTTAGTGGTGGGGCAGGCACAGGCTGTGATTAGGGCAGTATCATTAGGCCACAGAGTATGAGGCCAGACAAAAGGAAAGGAGGTCAGACATAGAAGCCAGTAAGTGGCTAAACTCTCTTCAGTGTGCAATTAGAGTAATTAATGATTTTTTAATCAGTGGAATAACATGGCCACATTTACAATTTGTAATATAGATGGATCACTTGGGTCAGACCATAGTAAATGGTAGCTATACAAGAGACAAGATAGAAAGGAACAAATAAATTACTGGCAGATCATACTAATAATTCAATCCAACCTACCAGCACTGAACTCAGGCAGCCAGATACTATTCTGATGGGAATAGGAATATGAAAGTGTGAGGAATGTACCATAACCATCCTACATATTTGTGTGGTCATTCAATGTTTACCATATAATATTGAACTTATCCCTGCGTTAGATAAATTAGATATTTGAATCCTTACTTTCTCAGATGAGGACACAGAATCTCAGGTATAGAATATGGTCATATAATGATTAACACTTGAATCCAATCATCTCCTGACTGATGAATTTAAGATCATTTTCTTTCTCCCATTCTGTCGTAGACTTCATTGAAATCCATGAATGTTGAACACTCAGTAGCTAGATTAACAAGGTAAAGATTCTTGGTATGCATATGCATATATGAATATATATGCATACCATATACCAAGTATGAGATTGTTTTAGGAATTTTCATTGGTTGGTTAATTGGTTTTTAACCACTCCTCTCAAGATAGATTCTAGTTCCTAAGGAGTTGAGAATAACCACAAATAATCAACTCAACATTCCTGAATTGGGTCTAGTAAATGTTAGTAGGCTGCAGCCAGGAGAATCTCAATAAAGAGTTTAAATAGGCTTGTGCCTGCCCATTCCTCCTCCAACATAGCTGAGGTATAAAGATACAGAATAGTATTCCAAAGGAAATAATCATTCCAGAATTGAAGATAATTATGCAGGAAGTCTAAAGGATTGTACACACACACACACACACACACACACACACGCACACACGCACGCACGCGACTCATTTTCTACTGAATATCCTTTTAGCCCGTCTATTGGAGGGCCACCAATCAAGATGAGGAAAAAGTCCCTTCAGACTTCATCCTCAGAGGGCACTGAAGGGTTACTTGCCATTGGTTATAACTCAGCCCTTCAGAAGATCAGACCTAGGTCTTCCTGGTTTCCTAGATCATTAACCCTCCCTGTTGCTGATTATTGATCTTTCTCCTACCAAAATTTAATATCCCATGGTAGTGATGACTCTTTATGCCCAGTAGGGAGGAGGTAAAAGATAAAAGAAGGATGAGATTAAAAGGAGACAGAGGAATGACTTCGGTCCCAGCAGTAATTCCCATTGCAAAACTTGCTAGCAACTCACTCCTTCCTTTCCTGGGACCGCCACCCCACTCAACCCCAAGCCACAAGCAAAGATCATGGCATACCCAACACCTCCTCAGGCTAGAGCCAGTGATTTACAGATGCGTGTCCACACTTACGACTCCCATCCGCAACAGTGATTCATTCAGCAGCCACATTGCTTCCCCGAGTCTGACAATCACTTTTTGACTTTTATGTGCACGCATTCAGACTTCATATCTGTTGCCATAAATAAACTCACTACCACGACAGGAGAATCGGAAACTGAGATGGTTCCAGCATAGCATTGCTTGTCTTTAGCTCCCATGTGCCATGAGAAGATGTACATAAATAAGATCTAATCAATTATAACCCTGTAAGGGACTTTTTCTGTTTTACTACCCACCCCCTCCATTTCTTAGCACATTCCCTGGCATATAAGAAGTACTCAGTAAATGATAATAGCTAATATGTATTGAGCAATACTATGAGTTTATAAGTACTAAGCACTTTATACCTATCACCCTCCCTTCTTGCCCATCCTCATGTGAGCTGAAGAGGTGAAGGGTACTGATTCAATATTGTATTCTGTCCAGGCAACAGCTCACCTTCAAAGGAATTTTTCTCTCAGGTTTTGTCACTGGTTTTCACCTTGGGAGTAAAGGGCTCCAGTAGCCAGGCAGCCTTAATTTCTCTTGTCTGAACCTGCAGTTTGCTCAGTCTCGAGGTCCCCTGGCAATGTACAATGCCCACACATTTTCTGAAATAAAACAAGGATGGAAGATGGCAATTCATCACATTCAGCAAAGCCAGCTTCTTTCAGGGTGGTCATGCATTTCCTAAGTCTCCTGGTAATAATGTTCTAGCAGGAATGTGATGGGGGGGGGGAGGGAAATCCCTCTGGATATGAAATTTCCTCCTCTCCAAATATCTGCTCTTATTTCTCATCAAGAAAACCAGAGGGGGGAAAAAATGTTCTCAACTTGAGCTGAATTTACCCTGAAAGTCTCATATCTCAGAAGTGCCGTGATCTTTAAATGCATGTGTGTCTTTTATAATGGTTACCCAGGTGGTTTTTAGTCTCACCAGAATGTTCACCTTCTGATCTGGTTTTTAAAAGAGATGATACTACTAAAAAGATGCTTTATACTTGAAAGGAGATGCTTGACACTTAGAGGAAATGCTTATGAGGGAGAAAGATGATTTTGACCTATATAGAAACATTCAGGGACTAAAGTGATTCTTACTCTTCAAGAGCTCTGAAAATAGACAGCTTTTCTAGAACTGAAAATTCAGAGACATCATTCTTACTAAAGCCTGGACACTTCTATTTGTTTTCTAAAAGTAAACACTACAGCAAGCACCAGGCTTACAAGTGTAGTCTGATCTCATAAACCATGAGATTGCCACCCAGTTGGAGTCCAAATAACTTGGTTGGATGCTTTCAAAGACCACCAAGATAGAGAATGGAGAATGCACAGGACAGGACCACAGCAGGAGAACCAGAGCCACTCCCTTGTCCCCTCCCACACCATCAGCACCTCAGCTCTACTGCCTAAACAGAGCAGCCTCTAATCCATTGTCTTCATCTCCACAACTTCTACCTGCCTCTACTCCAAGACCAAGGTAAGCACTAATCTACATCCAGAATCGTGCAACCAGTAGTCTTTCATGACTGGACTGTGACACAGGATTAGATTTTTTTTAAGTTTGCCAGGATTATAACTTGTGTTTGGAGACTCATTTGTTTATTTTTTCTTCTCCAGTGACATTCTTTTGTGTGGATTTGTTTACCTGTTCACAAGATGGTGGGCTGTTTCCACATTTTGGTTATTATGAATAATATTGCTATGAACACCGGTGTACAAGTCTCTGTGTCTTGATATATATTTCCATTAACCTTGAGAGATACCTTAAAGTGGAACTGCTAACTCATATGACAACTCTGGGATTAACATTGTGAAGAATCACCACTGAATTGCAACACCATTTACATTCCCAACCAGACACACATTCTGGTTCCAATTCCTCCACATTCTGGCTGACACTTGTTACTGTCTGTCATTTTGATTATAGCCATCCTAGTGGGTGTGAAGTGGCATCGTATTGTGATTTTAATTTTCATTTTCCTGATGGCTAATGATGAAGAGCATCTTTTCATTTGTTTGTTGTCACTTACATAACTTCTTGGAAGAAATGTATTTTCATATTCTTTGCCCATTTCTTTATTTGGGTTCTTACTCTTTTGCATATTAAGTTATAAGAATTTATTTTCTATCTTCTAGATGTTCATCTCTTATCAGATACATGTTTGTAAATGTCTTCTATTCTGCAGATTGCCAATTCACTTTCTTTATGACATATATATATATATATATATATATACATATATATATATATATATATATATTTTCATTTTGACAAAGTTTGATTTTGGTAAGACTACCATTATAGTTGTTCCATGACCTACATCACCTAACAGGAAATCATGAAGAGTCTATGTTTTCTTCTAAGTATTTATAGTCTTAGCTCTTCTAATTAGGTTGTGATCCATGCTGAATTACTTCTGTATACAACATTAGAATGCAGTAAAATTTCATTCTTTTGTAGAAGCATTTTAGTACCAATAGTTGTAATGATTATTCTTTCCCCATTAAGTTGTTTTGTCACCATTGTTGAAAGTCAATGATGATAAATATATGGGTTTGTTTCTGAAGTTTAAATTCTATTTATGGAGCACTGAGGTCATAGCTCAAAGGGTAGAGACCCTTCCTAGCAAGCATGAGGCCCTGATTTCAAAGTCCAGTATCACTTCTGCTACAACTATTACTACTAAAATTACTACTACTACTATTAATAATAATAAATTCTACTTATGGATGGGTCTATTGTTATGCCAATGCAAGACAAATCTTAACTACTACATATTTTTAGTACTTTTCCTCGAACCCAGCTTTTACACCACCATCATAATTGTATTGCTTCTCTGCTGAATATCCTAATGGCTCCATTCACATTAAGTAAAATTGATGTTCTAGCTCTGGCCCCTGGCTGTTCTACGAGCCATCTATCCCCACTTTCACCTCTCTAAACTTCATTTTTATTTTTAAAATTTTCAGGTCCTTGGTCTCCTTTGTTTCCAGCTCCTTGCTCAGCTCCTATACGCTTTTTGTCTATGGACAATGTCTGAAAATCTAAAAGAAAAAAAAAGGAATTAATCTATGTAAGCCCACCATAGGTGTCAGTGTGTTGAGTCCCTCTCAGATACTAAAATCTGCAGCTGATCAAGCTTCCTATATAATGACACCAAATGTGCTTTTATATAACCTCCATATAGCCTCAATGCACTTTAATCTCTAGATTACTTATAGATGAACAATATATAAACAGTTGTTAACTCTCCCTTTAAGGAATGAGGGTAAGACAAACAGGACCTGCACATATTCAGTGCAGATTTATTATTCTGTCCGAATATTTTCAATCCTAGTTGATTGAAACCAGGGATGTGGAATCTTGCTATATAGCGGGTTGATTATGGCACACACTCCCATCTCTACTCCATACTCACATATTCCAAAACATTTTTAAAAACATGATTTTTTAAAAAAAATTGAAATTAGCTGGGCATCAGTGGCTCATGCCTGTCACCCTGGCTATTCAGGAGGCTGAAATCTGAGGATATCAATTCGAAGTCACCATGGACAGAAAAGTCAAGAATACTCTTATCTCCAACAAACTACTCAGACAAAGCCAGAAGTGGCACTGTGGCTCAAGTGGTAGAGTCACAGGGACAGTACTCAGGCCCTGAGTTCAATTTCCACAGTAAAATTATAAGATCTTTTCTTTAAACCTTTAATAGCCAACAGATTCCATATGTAATATGGTATGTGGATTAAATATATTTGGTGGGATGCATAATGGGACTTTTTAAAGTAAGAGTACCTAAAACCCATTGAAATTCTGAGAAACAGGAGGGAAATAAAACGATCGAGAAAAGGTGTGAAACTGGTCAACTGCTGCCATCCAGCTCCCATGCTCACCATGGGGAGATGTGCTCTGGTCAGTCCAACACTTGTTATTCTAGATCATTCCCATCTCCTGGCAAAATGTCTTAGCATTTCCAGATAGTCCAGTCTCTAAGAAAAGGCTGAAGCCTAGATTCTTATGGAAATTTTCTAATTTCTAAATGTTGACAAGTGATCCAAGGTTTTAACAATCTTTAGGCCCACAAGCAAAACTGGGTCATATTGGGTTTGGAAACTCGAGTGCACAGCACTAATTTATACCCAAGATAGAAAAATGTAAGAAATTTCCCTCTGGGTAGTAGGAGCATTGTAAGTTCTCCAATATAGGTTTTCAGGGAATCAGCAAGAGAATGATGACTTACTATATAAATGACTTACACCTTTATTTATAGGTCCAGAATTAGGTTCCATGTGAATATTATAAAATTATTTGAAGAATAATTAGTTTGATAATGAGTCTGCAGGTGAGAAACAGCTGTTTTGCCCCTGGGCTCAGGGTCACTGTCTCTGCTGTGTGAAGAGTCAGCAATAATTAGAAGAACCCATGGTGCCAAACTAAATTAAAATTTTTCAAACCGTTACTCACTGTATGATATAATTTTGTTTCATGTTCCCAGGATAAGGAACTCAAATTAAGTCTCTATTCATTACAAAAATAGGCTAACTAATTTAAGGCTATGAACTATCTGTTTGTCAATGATATTGAATGGTTTCTATCTACTGTTAACAGATCATTTTGCACTAAAATAAATGGCAGTTGATTATATGCCAATGGTTTATTTAACAGCACTCAATTGTACTGAGCTCTGAAAGGTAATGGGTCTCAGTGGACCCTCCTGCCTGCTATTTTTCTGAGAATAAAATATTGATGTAATTGGATTTCCCACCCACATTGATCCTGGAACGCCCAGATGGGTTTGGTTTAAGCAAAACTTGGGGAAGGAAGGAATTGTGATAATCATTGAATAAAGCTATTTATTTTAGGACACGAGGGGTATGTTTTCATTAAGCTGCCTTGTAACCTAAAGAAACTTTTGGATGATGTTTTTCAAAAGGCTAGGGATTGTTACAGAATTCCAGGTAGAGGCCAAGAAGAAAATACAAATTACAAGTGGACATTAAACAAGCAAAGGGAAAAAAATTTTAAAAAGCAAAGAGAAGAAACTTTCAGACAGGTTTTGTGGGGAACATAGAGATCCTTGGGTAACAAATCAGTGAGTTGGTTGCATTAGTCTTAATGAAGAAAATGCTATAAAGCTAGCTGCTCAACATCCTGTAAGGGGGAAAAAAAGCAGCTTATTAATTGAATCTTCTGCTTTTTCAATCTGGCACTTTGCTATTCGAGAGACATAGCTTCATAGCTTTGGCCACATCTTGCAAACAGCCAATTTCAGTGATGTGATGGTAAAAGCCAGACCACAAGGTTGAGCTTTTAATAGGATGAGCTTACTCTATTCAAAGTTCTTTTGGCCTTTCCTGTTAGTTGTACTCTGTTTTCTTTAGTCATCAACCTCTGGACTAATCCTGTTAATAGAATGATCTTTCCTGATTTCTTTCAAAATGCCTTCTCTGTTTCAATCCAACTTGAATGAGCAATTGAAATGCTTCATTTCGTCAGCATTCAAGAGGCAACATTAGCAACAATAATCAAAAGGTTCAAATCCTTACTGATTCTTCCCATCACTCCTGGAGAATTTAAGTTTTCAATATCTGGATAATGGCATATTCTTTTTAACATAGACCACACCCTCACAAGAAGGGGATTTGTCAAATGGCCCCACCCAAAGTTATTTTGAGTTCTGTCCCCGTTTTAGCCACTAAAGAGAACAAAAATGGCTTCCTTCCCTTCAACCTTCTTGTGTGAACAAGTCATTCTGTGTGTGTGTGTGTAGGGGCTTGAACTGAGGGCCTCACACGCTCACTTATCTTTTTCACTCAAGGCTGGCACTCTACCACTTGAGTCACATGTCCACTTCTGGCTTTTTGCTAGTTAACTGGAGGTTAAGAGTCTTATAGATTTTTCTTCTTCTCAGGTTGGCTTTGAGCTCCGATCTTCAGATCCCAGCCTCCTGAGTACCTATTACAGTCATGAGCATCCAGTACCCAGCTTGTGTGAATAAGTCTTCCTGGGACAGTTGTATTCCTAAATTGATATGACTGGTGCCTTGTAAATTACTCATAATTTAAGAACACTGGAGATGCCCTTAGTTTGAAGAACTTCATTGTGATTCTTCTTTGTAAAAACCAAAAAATTGTGTGTTGGGTTTTCTGTGAATTTTTCCTTTAAGTAAATATACCTAGAAAGTATGTTTCAATATTCTTAAAATGGAAGGAGGAGGAGGAGGAGCAGGAGGAGGAGGGGCAGAATGAGGGGGAGGGAGAGGAGGGGGAGGAGGTGGTAGAGTAAAAAGAAGAGGAGTAGGTGGAGGAAGAGGGAAGGAAAGAAGGGGGAAGAAGAGGGAAGAGAAGGAGTGGGGAAGAGAAGGGGGAGGAGGGGGGAGGAATGGGGAGGAGGAAGAGGAGAGAGAGGAAGAGGAAGAAGGGGAGAAATATGAAAGAAGAGTGAGCAACATTTGTATTTTCAGAATCTTTTAAAATAAATTTTAACGCGAGCATGTTTACAGACTATTGTAGACTCTTATTACACTTGTTATTAATAATAATTATTATTATATATTATAATAATAATACACTTGTTATTAATAATAATTACAATTGAAAGAGAATAGACTGAGTGGTCATCAAAGCAAACTCTGGACCTGCTACCTGACTTGAACTACCACAATGAATAACATTCTCCGTTTAAGCAAAGGACTGAAGATCAGTTCCCTAAGTGTCTTACCAAAAAACAGCTGAGCAGGAGATTCCCTCTAAAAGTACACTGAGTCTTTGAACATGCATGGAGATGCAGACGTCTGCCATAATTATTAGATTAGCGCATGAAGGAGTCCCTTGTGTAACTTGGGGGCAAATTAAGAAAAGTCTAGTTCCATGATTTTAACATTTTTAATAGTTCTTTTTTTTTTTACCTCTAGGGAATCATAGGCACATTTTCTGTAGTAAAGAGGTAATTGGTAAATACTTTAGATTTTATTTTTCCCTCTTAATCCATGGAGAAATGTGAGTGTGGTAGGCAGGTAGGCATCCAAGTGGCAGCCAGGGTAGATGAGGGAGTTTATACAAATTGGTATGCCAAGAGTCTAATATTAGTATTAACAGGCAAGCCGAATTTATTTCTCCAATTGTATTCTGGAAAAAAATGTATCAACACCTTATAAAAGTCTGAATCAAGGCTGTGTCAGGGCATTTTTTTTGAAAGCCACTTAATGGGAGAACAATGTCTAGTAAAAGAGGTCTAAAATTAGTTTCTTAAACCAAACCTCCCCCAAGAAGTAGTCAAAGGAAGCACATAGGAGGTCTCCACCTTGTTCTCCTCTGAACCTTACGTAATCTGTGAAGAGTTCATTAACCTCTCGTTCCTCCATAATCAGAAAGAGGAGCTGACCTTACATCTCCAAGGCTAGAAAACAACTAGAAGTGAATTGTGTGCTTTAATTTAAAAGTAAACCATAGGTACAACATACTAGATGACAAAATGAAGATTATCAGAGAATTGAGCCTTAGAGTGTCAATTGTGGATGGGTAGTTGACTAAACCATGGGTGGTCTGGTATATACCATTAGAGTGTCATAAATCAATCCCCAAGGGCTTGATGATTCTGAACTCAAACATAAAGGGCAATTTGAAGACCTCCAACTCTGAGGACTTATATATTCCAACTATGGCAAACCAATCTTCCTGGAAGTCCTGCCCTTGGTGCAGACCCTGCCGAAGAGGGTGCATTCACACCAGCCAGTCCACAACCACCCATTATTTCCCTGGTGTCTTTGTTTTCTCCTCACTGTAATGAACAAAGTCTTGCATTTGGAAAGCTTCTGCTGTTTAGAAGCTGTCTCACACCCATTGTATAATTGGGCTTATTCATCCTTCACAAAGGAAAAGTCATATGTGAGTCACCACGGCTTACAAGTAAGTGGTGGAACTTAAGCTAGAATCCTTCTACATAGAGATTCCTAGCCACTTGTTAGACCACATGATTTCCTGAATCTCTGAAATTGTGGAATTCTGTAACCTCCTTCGCGTATCACAAAAAGTGTCCACACACACACACACAGAGTTTAGTTGTACATATTGAACAAATACTCTCTGAATTCCTTAGACTATTTCAAAAATTCTTCACACCCAACAACTAAAGTCACCACGTCTTCCTTCCTCCTTCCATTACCAATTTCTCAGAGTATTTGGTAGAAAGCCAGACTTCCCTCACAGCAGCTCTATTCAATGGCTGAACCTTCACCTTCCCCATCCAAGACTAAGGTGGCAAACACTCCATCTAGAGGATGTGTAGATGTATTACTAGGACTTAGAGAATTCATCTCTGTACTTCATTTCAGAATCCCCTCTGTCGCATATTCTTCCTGCTTTTGACCTAGTACACAAACTGTCCTATTTGGTTTCGCCAGTGCTACTCGCTCACTTACTGATTTAGATCCTTGCTGTCTCTAGTGGCAAATCTCTGACATCCTATTGGCTATAGGAAGTAAGAGAGAGAGAGAGAGAGAGAGACAGACAGACAGACAGACAGAGACAGAGACAGAAAGAGAGAGACACATCTATATGTGACCTCTGAGCTAGCACCGTAAAAACTGCCAGTAACTGTGGATTTAAAAATATTTAGGGAGAGATGGATGAATCCATGACCACACAGCCTGCTGCACCACCTACAAGCGTAAGGCCTTTGAAGCCAGGCTTGGTACCCTAAAGGACTAAAGAAATGGTGAGCAGACATTTTTGCTGTGGCTTTAATTCATAATGTAATTGTAACCCATCTGTATGGTGTTTTCACAATAAAAAAGTGAAAACAATAAATAAAAATTTTCTCTCAAATTGTATATTTCTAAATGGACTTTGAAGTATTTGGACACCATTTTCCTAAGTCTTCACAGCCCTGACTTCATGCTCTGGCCTCCACCCACATGTTGAGTCCTCAAAATGGAGTTCCTTAGCCACACCAAGTAAGCTCTGAAGAGCAAGCCTCTCTTGTGTGTGTCGTGCCTCCCAGTGCTAATAGCTCCCTGAAGTTTCCATCTTGTTGTCTTTCTTCATGAGTAGAATGTGAGCTCCAGGAGGGACAGAACTCTTGTCCATTCCATCCACAGCTCCTGGTTCTCTTATATATGAAAGGCACTCTATTAAGCATTTTTTATATATTGGCACAATGATTTTCCAAACATAAAATTTTTATCTAGGCAAAGCCTCCTGGGAAATGAGCTGCATGACCCAGAAAATTAAACAAACAGAAAAACCAAGGGAGCAGTGATAGGTTCCAGCCTCTCTGGGATCGTCAGATCTCTTACAATCTTATTTTATTCTCTTACAAACTCTATTGGATATGAATTAACATCAGTCTCTTTTTACATATTAAGACAGTGAGACTGAAGAAAATTGAAGGACTCTTTCAAGGTTACATAAACTCATAAGAATCGGGACAAGGTCACAAATCATCAACTCCATCGAACCCTAAAGCCCTTTCCAAACCAAAATCCCCCAAAAAGGCTATTTTCTGAAACGCTGGGGATGTCTTTCCGGAATAGGTTAACTTTAAGCTGGTATTTTCAGGGCTTATTTGAATAAGATTGGAATAGCTTATTGTAGCGTTTAATAATTAATTGCTGTAGGTATATGAAGAGTGACTTTTTCTTAATGAAAAATTTCAAGATGATATTATAATGTTAATATTCTCAGGAAGTACTCTCTTGTCACATGGATCCCAATATTAATAGGAGAAAGAGTATTCATATTTTTCCACTGATAATTCTTGAAAGCCAAAGTATTTAAGAATCTTCATTGAGGCAAATTCTATTATATGAAAAGTAGCTGTTGGCAGTTTCTAAGAACATAATAAGTCTCTCTAGGAAAACGCTGGTTTCAAAAGGAGATTTCAAAAGGGATTGAAGAATATTCTATGGTTTTCTGAATTTTCATTAAAAGTAAAGGACTTTTTTTTTGGCTGTGGCTATGAGAAGTTAGCGGAAACAAGAATGTTCCTTTTGCATTATTTGGTGAGGAGAATTATAGCACCTTTTTCCCCATTCAATATGAGAAGCACACAGATTTCAGGGTATAGATTCACAGCTAAAGAACACCTGCTAAGAATGTTATTTTCACTAAGCTATATTACCTAGTATTATCTGTTCTCAAGATGACCTCTATGAGAAAAGATGGTGATCCCCAAACCCTTAGCTTTACCGGACTGTCTGTGTGCAACTCTCTTCAGCCTTTGAGTTTGACCTTTAGCCATGCAAGTCCATATTCAGAGGGGATGGGATAAAATATACACAACATGGAATTTTCCATTTCACTGTTTTTAAGTGCCTAGTTCTTTGGCATTAAGTATATTCACGTTGTTATGCTACCATCACCCCAGTCCACCTTTAGAATATTTTCATCTTCCTAAACTGTAACTCTGTTCCCATTAAACCCTAACTTTCCATCTGCCTCTGTATAAATTTGGTAGGGTATCTCACATAAATGAAATCATATAGTAATTTTCATTATCATTCCACATTCTTGACCTTTATTTCTTTCCTTGGTTTATCCCCTGTTGTCACTGTTCTTGATTTTGGTACCCTGTGTCTTGTGCATATGTTTATCTGATTTGGGGAAGGGAAAGGAAATAACAAAATGCTAAGACAAATGACAAAGGGTGAACCAATGAAACATAGATACTAACAAGACAATATGTTGGAAGTGAACTTTATAACTTGGGGGTGAGGGTAGTCAGGGGAGAGGGAAAATGGGAGAAAAGGGAGGGGAAACAATGCTTGACAGAAATGTCTTCATTACCTTACTTATTCATTACCTTAACCCCTCTGTACATCACTCTTACAATAAAGTAAAAATTTGAAACAAATGTGAAATCCTCAAAAAAAAAAGGAAGCTAGTCCTTAATATCAACCGTGAATTTATCCTAAGACCAGGCCCTTTGAAAAGGTAATGGTTTGGGGGGCTTTGTTTTGTTTTGTTTTTGTGATTTGATTTGTTTGGTTTTAAATACTGGGTTTATACATTCCATATTAATAAGGCCAATAAGTCTGAACTATTTTATCAAAAAAATGGTTAAGAGCATAATCATTTACTCTTTCCTTCATTCAAAAAGGAAAAGAAAAATCCCTGGAGGCATCTTAAGTCAATACTCCGCCCCCAGCAAGGATGGAAGGTAAGAGCTGCCTGGAATGCTGAGAACTGCAGTCACAGAGATTCAACATGGGAAAGAACCAAAAAGTAATAATAACTTTTATTATTGCTATAGCTTTTTGGTAAGCTACTGTTATGCTCTTCATGATTTCTATCTCTGTAATCTTGTCTATTTGCCCAGATGGTTCAGGAGGGAAAAGAGGGATAGTGAGGTAAAGGAGAAAACTTCCCACACATGCTTTCAAAGTAGCTATGCATCCCATCAAGGTGAACCAGAGCCCCAGAAGGAGAATCTAATGGTGGCAGTGCTCAGTGGTGAGGATGAGGCAAGTGATGAGGCCACTGAAGAGGAAGCAGGAAGAGGATGCCCAGGACTGAAGGTAAGGCCCCTTGGAGGGGACTGCTATGTGGCTCCATCAGCCTATACTCAGCTCCAAGCTCTAATGCTCTGGTCAGCAAAGCCAAGGCTATGGGAGCAATCAGGATACAGGGTAGCAACTGAGAGATGGTCCTAGTCCCAGAGACCCTGTGAAGATAGTCCCATAGAATTCAGTCTGCAGAGGGGTGTGTGTGTGTGTGTGTGTGTGTGTGTGTGTGTGTGTGTGTGTGCGTGTGTATGCTTAAGTACATATGTATGTGTGTCGGGAGGAGGTGACAGAGGACAGAGTCCTGGTTAAAGAAAAATACCGTGTTTGAATGCTCTCTAATTTACTATTGTCTGTCAGTCTAAATGCTTGGTGTCCAGTCATATTCCATCCTCACAGTACCTCATCAATGTGGGCAGCTGAGAAGGATCACCTTTCTGGAACCAGGGAGACTGCTTGAAGCCTCAAG
Organism: Dipodomys spectabilis; assembly: GCF_019054845.1. Lineage (NCBI taxonomy): Eukaryota > Metazoa > Chordata > Mammalia > Rodentia > Heteromyidae > Dipodomys > Dipodomys spectabilis. The sequence continues at coordinate 10,808,014 of NW_024870728.1, forward strand.
GTTGTTTTTCAAGAATGTTCTGTTTTGCTTCTATCTTCAACAATTGACACCCATTGCCCCCCCCCTCTCTCTTTCCCTCCCTCTCTCCCTCTCTCTGCTTGTAGCATAAGGTGATGAGGGCAATTTTTTTTTCTAGAGAAAACAGTGCTTAGTGTACACCATGCTTCTCCTACACATGCTTTGAGGGTAGATAGAAATGAATTGTTCACCCCAGGTCAACGCTATAAGAAGAAAGATCATACAGGTGGACCCATTGCAACCATGAGAAGTACAAGTTGTTATGTCAAAAACAAACTTTACAACTTTGATTGGGGGAAGGGCAGGGAGGATTGGGGGGGGGGGGCGAGGGGAGGATGGGAAGGGATGGGAAGGGGAAACAAAGGAGGAGGCTACAATGCTTGATAAGAAATGTACTCACTATCTTGCCCATGTAATTGTAACCCCTCTGTACAGTATTTTTACAATAAAAAAATTAAAATTAAAAAAAGAAGAAAGATCAGATAATCTTCAGTTCAGGTGAACAGAAACCACCTTGCTCATCACCCTTCTTCCTAATCTCCACCTCTGTCAGGGGTCTGGGAAATGAGCAGGGCTTAAGCGCAGTACAGTAGTTATACATAGGGAGATGCAGTGGGCTAGGGCTGATATAACAGCTTACCATAAACCAATTGACCTAAAATAGCAGAAATGTATTTCCTCACAGTCCTGGAGGCTGCAAGTACACAACCAAGGTATCAACAGGACCTTCATCCCCTGAGACTCTAGGTAGAATCCACCTTTGCTTCTTCCTGGCTTCTGCTAGTAGCTGTTGATATTTGGCATCTCTTTAGCTGGCAGTGCTGTCATTCCATCACTGCCTCAGTCATTATATAGCATTTTCTCTATATGTCTCTGTCCTCATGAGGCCTTCCTTCTAATAAGAATACCAGTCAGACATTATCCAAAAAGACATGTACTCTTTACCTGACTTATATAAATGTAAGCCTTCTATACATCACTTTTATAAAAAAACAATTTAATTTTTTAAAAAAAGAACACTAGTCATAGCCAGGCTACAGTGACTCACTCCTGTAATCCCAGCAACTTGGGAAGTCAAGATCAAAGGACTTATGCCTCATGGTTACCTTGGGGGGAAAAAGTTCAGATGATTTCATGTCAACAAATACAAAGCAAGGCAAAATGGTGCCTTCTTGTCATCTCACCTTAAAAGGAAGTGTAAATAGGAGGAATAAAGTCCGTGCATGCCCAGGCATGAACACAAGACCCTATTTGAAAAATAACCAAAACAAAAAGATGTGGCTCCAGTGGTAGACCATGTGCCTTGCACATGCTGGAAGAAGAAGAAAATGGAGGAGAAGGAGGAAGAAGAAGTAGAGGAGAAAGAAGAAAAGGAGGAGGGCGAGGAGGAGAAGGGCAGTCATATTTCATTAGGACCAAAAGCAATATTCTCATCTAATCTGATTATATCACATAGTCCCTATTTCCACAAAAAGTCACATTTACAGGTCTCAAAGTTAGGTCTTCAACATATGTTTGTTTTTGTTTTGTTGTTGTTGTTATTGATTTGTTTTATTTTTGTGCCAGTCCCTGGCCTTGAACTCAGGTCCAGGGCACTATCCCTGAGTTTTTGTGCTCAAAGCTAGTGCTCTATTTGATAGAGACACAGCTCCACTTCCAGCTTGTTGGTATTTAACTGGAGATAGAAGTCTCATGGACTTTCCTGTCCAGGTTGGCTTTGAACCACAATTCTCAGATCTCAGTCTCCTGAGGAGGTAGAATTACAGGTATGGGGCACCACCCCGGCTTCAGCATACATTTCTGAAGACGCAATTCCGACCAAAATAAAACTCTAACCTCAAAGGCTTGCCTCATCTGGGGTCCAGACACTTTGCTTTGATTTTTGCTTGCAGTTTCCAAAACGCTTTGCCAAGACTTTCATACTGCTCCTCTGCCCCCTTTCTGTGTGTGTTTGTTATTCTTGGCTACTCAATCAAGCTTCTTTTTACTGGCGCCACCTGAAAAACCTACTGATCCTTTGGTATTTCTTTGCCTGCCTTGATGTGGACACTGAGCCATGTGGTTTCAGAGAATGACTCCAGACTGGTCCCAAGCACCAGGTCCCTTTTCTGCCATTGCCAATGTTTCTGCCCCATCCCCAGACCCAGCACTCCCCTGACCCAGATGCCCTACATACCCCCTCAGTCTCCTCTTTACTCAATCCATAATTGGTCTTCTACTACTAGCCAGGCCTGGCTCAGTCCAACTAGAGCATTTGTATTCCAAAACCAAATTTCCCTCTTTTACTTTTTATGCATTTTAAATAAAGATCATGTTCATGATGCCAAAAAGATAACCCCAAGATTTGTACTTTATTATAATTCTTATACTGCTTTAAACATTGGTATTTATCCCATTTCCTCAAACTGATTTTGATATGCAGGGGAAAAAAATCACTTAACTTTAAGCATCATGGTAAATAATTTATGCTCACGCAGGGGCCAATTAGGAGAAATAATTTCATCAAAAATCAAATAATTAAATCGGTTCAAGTTTACACTAACAAAAAAATGCAAATGGAAAGCTACAGCAGTTTTTCAAATTTTTGGATCACAATATAATAAATCTTAACCATAAAATATTTGATGGCAAATTTTGCTTTTACTTTAATCATAGGATTAATTAGATTTATCCTCCATTTACTTTGCTTCTGTTGGCTTGGTTGTAAGTCAAATTCACACAGAGAAGCCACTATAGCTAGCCGCCAAGCCCACCACCCTTTCTAAACAATAGTTCCTGGTCATCTCAGAAAAACATAAAAATCTCTCGGGTCTGTAAAAAGTGAGGCTTTTTCTAGGAAGCCACAATTTTCATTCCTTCAGCACAAAGATGGCCAACTGCAGAATTAAACAGACTGAATTTGCCCATATCCATGTCCTCTTAAAACTGTGAAGCATCCCTTTGCTCACAATTTATAAAAAGATTAACAGCCTGGCCATGCTTACAGTCTACAAACATAAACTTAATGACATCATTAAAATCTTCCAACTGCCCATATGCATGAACCTAAAAGATGAAAACTCACAATTTTCCTACTATTAGTCATGCTGGCTATTGATCTGTGCATGTATTTCTCTCATCTGCCTTATGATTTCCCACCCCCCTTACGAAGTTTTAAAATAAATCATCCTCATTAAATGAAAAGTAGAACTGACCAGCCCATGCATTGCTGTTATCTAAACTCAGCCCTGTCTTCCAGCCCACTATTTGTGCTCTTCAGGCCACCAGAGACTGAATGGAATATTTCCATCCCCTTCCAGGAATACATACTAGTATTTACTAGTACTTATGTAAAATAATTTTCCAGAATCATTTTTCAAAAGCTGAATGCTCAGTTGACTTATAAAGTCTAAAATGGATTAATAAGAAAGAAATAGACAGTCCCTGATGCACAGGTTATCAATTTTATGCATAAGATGAGTAAGCCTTACATATTTCAGTTAAGCTGGAATTACAATAACCCCCATTTCCCCCAGGAGAAATAGTGGCTGCCACAAAAATGAAGATGTGCTTCGTCTTACTTGCAAAACAGAAAATATTCCTGGCCAGATTTAAAGGATTGGTATGGGCTGTTCTAAACCTATTCTAAACTGCATTGACATAACCACAGTGATCTGGCTAATTAAAGGTAATCTTTCTGTCTATTCATTTCTTATTTTGTTCAACAAATATTTATTGAGCATCTATCAGGAACAACACATTGAACCAGAACCTTTAGATTCAAAGATAAAGAAAAAATATTTCACCTTATCAGTGATTCAATCTATTTTCTTTTCTGCCCTCTCTATAGACTTCCTTTGGCTCTATTAGCCAGATTTTAGAGTTATAAGCAACAGAAGAAGCCTTCTCTAGCTAATTTCCAAATACAGAAATCTTTTGAAGGATGAGGAACAGTTGACAAAGCAAAAACCAAGGTCTCTCAAAGGACTGAAGTCAGATCCCTTATAGGCTTTTAGGTGATTGAAAAAAAATACAAGTTTTAGGTTGCTGGCTGTTTTCAGTCCTTGTGATGTCATGTATGGGTTTTAATTAGCTTACAGTCTATCATATAATGATCCTTCTCATCATACTCATACTCATCATATGATCATACTCATCAAGATGGGAAGGGGAAACAAAGGAGGAGGCAACAATGCTGGATAAGAAATGTACTCATTACCTTGCCCATGTAATTGTAACCCCTCTGTACAGTAATTTCACACACACAAAAAAAAGATTGTCTCAAAAGAAGAATTTGCTCAGTGTTACTGAGTTCTGGATAAGCACAATAGCCTCATCTTAGTCCTTTACCCTCCTGTACCCCAACATAATTTTCTCCCATCCAAAGGCTTAATCTCACCCCAGACTTGAACAGTGATATAGTTCACCAGCTCAAGAAATCAGTATTTGTTCATTCCTGCCTCAATTATCTCTCAAATCTTATACAGGACCCTAATAACTTGGTTCTACTTTTCTTAAATTTTATTTTATTGTAAAGATGCTGAACAGATGGGTTACAGTTACATAAATAAGGTAATGAGTACATTTCCTATTGAGCATTGTTACCTCCTCCTTTGTTTTTCTTCTATCCCTTCCCTCCCCCACCTCCCTCACTCCCCCGCCCATCCCCCAAAGTGGTAAAGTTCATTTCCAACATAGTGTCTTGTGAGTATCACTGTTACAATAGGTCATCCTGTGTCCTTGTTTCAACATTTTGTTATTCCCTTCCTCTCCCCAAATTAGATAAATGTATATATAAGATGCAGGGCACCAAAATCAAATACAGTGACAATACAGGGGATATACCATAGGGGGAAAAATAAATAAATAAACAAACAAATAAATAAATGAAAAAAGCTGGGCACTGGTAGCTCACGCTTGTACTCCTACTCAGGAGGCTGAGATCTGAGGATCGTGGTTCAAAGCCAGCCCAGGCAAGGAACTCTGTGAGACTCTCATCTCCAATAAACCACTCAGAAAACCAGAAGTAGCACTGTGACTCAAGTGGTAGAGCACTAGCCTTGAGCTGAAGAGCTGAGGGACAGCAGCTAGTCCCAGAGTTCAAGCACCACAACTGACAAAAAGAAAAAGAAACAAAGAAACAAAGAGAGAAAGAGAGAGAATGGAAAGAAAGAAAGAAAGAAAGAAAGAAAGAAAGAAAGAAAGAAAGAAAGAAAGAAAGAAAGAGGAAATTCAGAAAGAAAGACAAAAAGAAAAAATATATAGTACATTAAAAACAACAAAGGAAAACCTCTTGTGTCTATATTTTGGGGTTCATTTAGTTTAGCATCATCTTATATGGTCATATGTACATAGCTTTTGACGTTTTCTGCTCATCTGACAAATAAGGGAAAACATGGGACCTATATTTCTTTGGCTTGCTTCATTTAATGTAATTTTTTCCCAAGTCTCTCCATTTCCTAACAAATGGGGCAGTGTCACTTTTTCTGATGGAAGCATAGAATTTCACTGTGTATATATACCACATTTTCTTGAATCCATTCTTCTACTAATTGCATTAAACTGCAGAGCTTATGCATGGCAAAGGACATAGCTAGCAAGAGCAATAGAAAGTTCATGGGTTGGGAGAAGATCTTCACTAGCCATACAACAGACAAGGAACTCATATCTAAAATAAACTTAAAACTCAAAAAAATAAATCCCCCAAAAACAAATCCTCAAAGAAACAAACACCAGATTAATAAGTGGGCTAAAGACTTAAAGAGAAACTTCTCTGAAGAGGAAATAAGAATGGCCAATAGACACATGAAGAAATTCTCAACTTCTCTGGCTATAAAAGAAATGCAAATCAAGACAACATTGAGATTCCACCTCATCCCAGTTAGAATTGCTATAATCAAGAAATCTAATAACAACAGATGCTGGAGGAGATATGGCCAAAAGGTAACCCTACTGCACTGTTGGTGAGAGTGTAAACTTGTTCAACCACTGTGGAAAGCAGTATGGAGGTTCCTCAAAAGACTCCACATAGAGCTCCCCAAGACCCAGCAACCTCACTTCTGGGCATTTACCCCAATGATCACAAACAAGGCCAACCTCACTTCTGGGCATTTACCCCAATGATCACAAACAAGGCCATACTAAAGCTACCAGCACAACTATGTTTATTACAATATTATTCACTATAGCTAAGATTTGGTTCTACTTTTGTTGCTGAGGACCTGAGTCCCAGGAATCACACATCTATCATCTTGATAACTCTAGTTGCTCTAGTAACGATAGTAATTCTAGGAAGTGGTGTAATTCTAGTATTTAAGAACCATCGGTGCTTGATACATGCTAAGCAAAAGGTCCTGTCTTCTTTCTCTGCATTGCCCACACATTCTAGTCCCTACCGAACTAGAATTCTGCCTTCTAGCCTCAGAACTGACCTCTCTCCTTACTTCTACTTTAAAAGTTAGAAACTACATTTGACTCTGGGGTATACAACTAGAAGGCTACAAAGCAACACTTTTGAACCCATGTAAATTTTTAGTGAATTTTACCTTGCAGAACCATAGCTAATCATCTGCAAAATCATCGGTACAATAGATAAATAGGTAGACAGATACAGAGATAGAAAGATAGATAGATAGATAGATAGATAGATAGATAGATAGATAGATAGATGTAGATATAGATCTGAGTAGATCATTATGCTGCAGAGAATTAAATAACATTACATATTTTATTATAGCAGAGTGTCTACAGATAGTAAAATTATCAATAATACACCTTTGCATATTCATGTCTCCAAATTTTATACATTTATTTTTTTTATTGTGAAAATATCGTACAGAGGGATTACAATTACATGGGCAAGGTAATGAGTACATTTCTTATCAAGCATTGTTGCCTCCTCCTTTGTTTCCCTTTCCCATTCCTTCCCATCTCCCTCCCACCCCACACCCTGCCCCCCAGCCAAAGTTGTAAAGTTCATTTGTCGACATAACATCTTATACATCTCATTGTTGCAATGGGTCCACTTGTATCCCTATTTAAATGATTTGTTTTTTTCCCTTCCCCTCCACAAATTATGCCAATGTCAAATACAGTGAGAGCAGGGGTTATACCGTGGGGGAGGGACATACAAAGCAACAAAGAAATCATCTTATAAATATGTTAGAAACAATCGCAAGAAAGTAAAAACATTTGAATCCTTATCTTGGGGTTCATTTTGCCTAACATCAACTTATCTCACCATTTCTGCTTGTCTCAGACATATACTAGTTATTGCAAATAAGGGAAACCATGAAATCTATGTTTCTTTGCGCCTGGCTTACTTCACTTAATTTTTTTCCAAGTCTTTCCATTTCCTAACAAATGGGGCAATGTCATTCTTTCTGATGGAGGCATAGAATTCCATTGTGTATATATACCACATTTTCTTGATCCATTCATCTACTGAGGGGCATCTGGGTTGGTTCCATATCTTAGCTATGGTAAATAATGCTGCAATAAACATAGTTGTGCTGGTAACTTTAGTACACATTTCTTGTTACATGACGCTCTTTGGGCTCCAATCCTCTGCTTATATCAACCTTCAAGACTTTGCCACACTCTGGCTTGGCAACTCATACTTGTGACTCCCCACCTCTGCCTATAGCCTCTACTCCCAGTATCCCTTTAGTCTGTCTCAGCCCCCATCAAACTAGGTTCCCTCCTTGTAGGTCAGCAAGCTCAAGCCTAAACATCTCTCATCTTACTCTTCCCTGCAGCCTACCAGTCAGGGCCAAAAGACCTTCTTGCCTTCATTAGACATTTGTGAGAACAGTGTGCCTACTCAGGAAACTCATTTCTGGGGGCACTCAACACTCATTCACCAGATTGCTTAGTAAGTTTTGATTTGGTTTTTGTATGTTTTTTTTTCTGTAATTATTTGGATGAATCTTTAGTTGCTTAAGCACAGGAAATGCACTTTTCCCTCCTCAGCAAATAGTTTATGTAAACACATTGATCACCGTGTGAGCACCAAGCTCTGAGGCACACAGGATACCAACCTGTATTCTCAAAACCACCACAAGACTCACAAGCAGAGACACCATTGCTGCCCATCACCTTTCATTTTAACCAGCGAACAGCGAGGACAGGAGTAGCCAAAAAATAACTCTAAACAATGAAATACTAAAGACATTGCTTAAGCTTCAGTTCTAGACAACGCTCTATCAGTGAATGAAGAGCTCAAGGAATCTTGACAACCAGCACACAAAGCAAGAAATAAAGCATTGGACCAGACACAGGGGTGCATGCCTGTAGCCCCAACTACTTAAGTGGCAGAGATAGGAATATTGTGGTTTGAGGTCAGCCAAAGCAAGAATTGGAGAGTTTGTGTTTATTCTTTGTGCCCAAAGGAAACTGTTTCTATTACCCATGGGCAAAGATAAAATCTGACCACTATATCTAGAGCTAATGCAGGTCCCCTGGAAACCTGGTGGGCATTCCTTTGAACTAAGAATACAGTGTGCCCTCACTGTTGCCTCCTGAGGTCACATTAATGAGGATTTGATCACAGATAAGACCACAAAGGCCAGGAAACCAGGACGCAGAATCCAAAAACAGGCCACTAAGATCTGAGAACAGCTTGATAGTGAAGAATCAATTGAAAGGGTACTCATAATGGGAGCTACAGATTGGCCCCTAGAAAGGCAGTTGGGATCAGCACCTGAGACCAGAATAGTTGGCCACCAACAGTTGCCTCATCTCTGTTTTCTGGAGTCTGACGGTGACAGGGGAACAGCCATTAAGGAAGGTGACAAAGCGACATCACTCTAATTTCCTGACTCACTACCTCCTCAAGGTGACTGTGTAAAAGACCAGACCCTGTGGCTGGATTGCCCAAACCCATCTCCGTGTTGTCACATGCTTAAAACATTCATGACAACTGATGTAATCCATTCGGAAAGCAATATAGACAAAGATAATGGTCCATAAGATACTTGTGGTCCCTTATTGTAAGGCTATCATCATTCAAGACAGAACCCTAACCTGTTCCTTTAAGGTAGATCTGTAATACTCTCTCTGAAAATGGAGAGGCGCTTACATGTCCAACAGTAGCTGATAGTACAGAGTTTGATTAGCTCTTATGAAGGAATTAAATCCAGTAAAAATTAAATGTCTGTGCAAATTTGCTGAAATGCAGACCTCAGGATAATGGTGTAGGTGTTAAGATTACAATAAAATAAGCATGTATAGGGAAGGAGAGGAAGTTTAGAAAAATAGGGATAATAGCTAACACCCATGCCCATCCCATAGTGCACTGAGACTGTTCTGGGCATTTTATAGGAGCTGATGTCTCCATACAACCACATTAGGTAAAGAAATATAGGCTCCATTTGACAGATGAGGAAACGAAGCCACAAGGAGATCCACAAGTGATATAACTTAAGTGTTTTAACTTTCTAGTCTTTACAACTACAGACATTATCATGAAAATACTAGTCATGTTAGGGAGAGTGAAACTATAGAATTTCCCCATTTTGATCGGTCCTCTCAGATCTTTAAATCAGTCGTGACTTACATGGAGCCTCCATTAGGTCTCCCGTATAGAGCTAAATGCTTTTACAAGCATCATTTCATTAGATGTTCTCAAGGATCTAATGCCACTGAGATTGCTATCTTTATTTTAGATGTTGAAAATGAGTGATGTTATCTGATCCATTATAAAAGCCTCCAATATAAACGTTAAGACAGTAATCCTAAAAGCTTCCATAAGTTAACAAAGCAAAGCCCCCAGTGGGAAGAAAAGAGATGATACGGCAAAGATGCCTGCCTTTTACTGACTACAGTGTGACCAAATTAGGAGAAATTTTCATAGCATAAAATGAAGCAGCGAGCACTTTTTTTTATCTCTTTGAACCTTTCAGGTCATTAAAAAGCCAAAAATGGCTTGTATCCATCAGTTTCATGTTACTGTAACAAATGCCTAAGGTAAATCAACTTATAAAGAGGAAAGGTTTTGTTTGGCTCATGTATTTTGGAGTTTTAGTGCATGACTCTATTGTGGCAGTACAATATATTGGGACAAGAGGAGATAGGGCAGGAAGAATACCAATAACCTGGTTGCAGAGACATGAAAAGGAGAAAAAGGAAGAGACAAAAGTCTATATTCCCCTTCAAGGACATGTCCCCTGCCCATGACCCAAATCCTCCATCTAGGCCCCACTACTTAAAGATTTCTGCCTTTCAATATCAGCACACTAATAAACAAGTTTTTAACACAAATGTGACTTCAGGAGATGTTCTAAATCCAAACTTATAGTGATTAATACAGTATACTAAGGGCTGTACATGTGGTCATTATAAATTAACACTCTAAAACAGTTGTAGAGAACATGAACTCCAAGATCATAGAAAAGAGTCATTGAAAGATTTTTGGAAGATGTAAAATTTTAAAGCCTTTGGTCTTGAATTTAAGTAGAGAGAAGGGGAAAGAAGGAAGGGAGGGAAAGAAGGAGGTAGGAAGAAGAAGAGGACAGGAAGAGAGAGGCAGGGGAGGGAGAGAAGGAGAAAGAGACAGAGACAGATTGGACAATACAAATCAGATTTGGACCACATGCCTTAATGAGTGTTAAAATTATTGTGATACATATGTATGTATATACACACATGTATATAAATATACATATATAAACATATGTACGTGAATATTCAGATTTGTGCATATATATATATATATATATATATATACACACACACACATATACAGCAAATGTGCGTGTACATATTCATGTGTAGATACTAACCTAACTAGATTTATAAAATGCAAAGATTCTCCTGCCACAAGCAACGTCAGGACAACCAGACTTTGAATACATCTCAATACAATACTAGTCCAAGGCAAGGTATTTCTCGCCCATGAAATTCAATCCATTTCTACCCTAACATAGATCTGTGTCTTTCTTTACCACCAGGCACCCCCAATAAGTAGTGCTACACGTGGCATGTGGTAGGCATTCAATGCTGAACAGATACTGATAGATGGGAATAAGAAAGGAAAGGATCTCATGAACATCAAGAAATGATGACTAATAAGCCTGGTATGGTGCCACATGCCTGTAATCAGTCAAGCTAGTGAGTTCAAGGCCACACTTGGTCCTATACTGCAAGACTGGGTCTAAAAAAAAAGATGAAACTCTGGTAGAACAACAGAACATGTAGCATCTGCATTGCCCTGGGTTTGATCTCGTAGCACTGCAAAAGACAGGAAAGGAAAATGGATAAAAGAGCACAGAGAGAAGCAGAAATGTTGACGAAAGCTAAGATAGCAGTCAGCTAACATACACTGTACACACTTGTGCCAAACTGCAGTGTAGATATTCTGCAAACTAAGGGTCTATTGACAACAGGGCTGGGGAGAATGGAAGTAGTCTGAGAGGTTAGGAAGGACTCTGGACTGAAGAGACACCATCTCTGTATTTGTACAAGCTCTGGGTACTTGAGTCTCCTAACCTCTTCAAAATTCAACCCGCATCAAAGAATCAGAGACTGGAAAGCACTCAGAATCAAAGAATATTAGAGTTCGAAACGATTTATTTAGCCTGATCTTGATTTGCAACAAGAAAGCTGAGACTGTAGGAATTACAGACCTGCTTCTCCCAGTATAACAGGCTACTCTGGGAGAGAGCAACCTAGGAAGAGGTTTGGAGCACAGTGGACTTTGACTGCAGCACAGTGATGGAGCCAGAGAATGGCTGATGAGAAGATAAAGACGTAGATCACAGGCCCTGAGTCAGTGCCTCAGGCCCTGGAATCCTGGCTACTCAGGAGGTTGAGCTCTAAGGATCCCAGCCCAAAGCCAGCCCAGGCAGAAACGTTTATGAGCCTCCTATCTCCAATTAACCACAAAAAGTTGGAGTGGAGCTGTGGCTCAAGTGGAAAAGTGCCAGGCTTAAGCAAAAAATGTTTGGTGCCAAGGCCATAGGTCCCAGGACCAGCACAGAAGACAAAGTTGAGGAGGAGGGGGAGAAGTAGAAGGAGGAGAGGAGGAGGAGGAGGAAGAGGAGGAGGAAGAGCAGGGGGAGCAGGGGGAGCAGGAGGTCACAGCAGAGTTAATGCCACATACACATTAGAAAGAAAAAAAGGTGGTTGATCTGGATACCTCGTACAGACAAAGCCCGGGGCAGGAAAAATATAAAATGCTAGGCAGACCTGGAATATATAAATCAGAACAATTGGGTATAATAATTCAGCTATCAACGGTTAGCCTAACGGAAAGACATTTCCTTGGAAGAAAAGGGCAATAGAAAGAAATCTTTGTTATATATTGCACTCAAACCTGGAGAAAAGATCAAAATAATCTCATTAAAGAGTAACACACTTGCTCAAGACAAACAAAAGGAATTCACAGCAGTTTAAGAAACCTGCTTAAGGAATTTCAGTTAATCCTTTTCTCTTGTTATATTTTTTCCCAAAAAAGGTAAAAAAGATTTCCTGTAAACTGATACTTGCATCATTTTGCTTAGGGCAAGAAATAGCCCCTACAAACTGTTATTTATATGAATGTTCTTTCTGTGAGCTGAAAGAACCAGTTGGTATTGCACCAAACATTTATAGTTTATCCAGTGACAAACCTCTCCAAAAACCTTAAGAGGCTGACTTCTCCTCTCATTCTTTAATAAGCAACAGTTTCTTTTAGACTAGGAGGTGATAAACAAGGTCACTTTTAACACCACAGAAACATTTACATAAACCAACAGCATCTAGAATATGCAATTAAAAAACTGAATAGCTAATGAGTCTGAAAAATCATATGCACCTCTTTCCAGAACAAATCCTACTGGATGATGAGTGATGGAGTTTTCTACGGTTGAATCTCTTTTTTAATTGAGTAAATAAGCTAAGGTGAGAATTAAAGTACACATTAAAGCATAAAAAATACAATGTGTGGGAGAGTGGGGGATGGGGTTGTTTCAGTAAAGCAGTAAGGAAATTTCTTTGGCTGTTTTTTCAAGCGTGTATATCTCCTTTGAATTTAGCATTGAATGTGTGTATATGGGGGGGTATTTGTGAGCACACATGCACACACAAGTACACTGCAGTGTTGACCTTGGGATCACCTCTGTGATAACTCTATCTCCATGCTATGCATACCCCTTCCTTAGCAGTCTTGTAAAACCAAACAACCTACTGCAGTTTGTGAGGTTGCCCTTTAGTTGTGTGTGAGGGGTGGGGGGTATCACACTCTCTTCTTGTCCTTACATTTTCATGAACATTTAGTAACTTCACTCATTTTGGCCAAGGGAGCACATGTAACAGTGTGCCTTGCCCAAACCTGTTCTTTAAGATGGTTTGCAAGTTTCTGCTTGTCTTCCCCCTTCCCACCGCCCCCCCCCCCCCCCCGCCCCATCTCTTTGCTACTTCCATGCTGAGGAACTTCTCGGGCAAACCTGCTAAACCAGGAAGACCAGAAGAAAGAGAGTGAAAGAGATCAAGTCCATCCTAGAGCAATTGTGCAGGCCAGCGAAGTCAGCAGAGACCCTTAAACAAGTCCTGCCAGCACCAGCCAACCCACCAGTCTTGAGCTATAATAATATCTATAATAATATTAACAACAAGAAGAATGTAATAACTATATTATGTTAAATAATCTAATAGCTAGGGTAAATATTTGATAATAACCATTGTTTTAGGCCTCTGAGTTTTAGGATGGATTACCACACAGAAATAAGCTATATACTAGATTTGCTCAGAAATTTGACAAATAAGAGCTGTGAGCCTACCATTTTCAGTGATGGAGAAGACATTTCCCTGTTAGTTTTGCTGTCCCATTTATGCTTGAAAGCTAATATGAGCTGCACCCTTCCTCAGGGTATCACAAGGATCAAATATCCACTAGATTTGTTCAGGAAAGTGACACAACTGAACACAAAGCATTATGCTGTGACAGATCAAAAAATGAGAAACAGAAAGACAGAGACAGAGTGGGAAAGAGAGAAATAATAAGATTGTAGGGTATCAGCACATGAAGAGCATTACCAGAGATGAAATCTGAGGGTTGGGATTACCATTAGACATGTTGTCATGCACACACACATACACACACAGTTCACAAGCCTCGTAGGCAATCTCTCCATATGGTCTACCAGTGAATTCACTACCTGCCAAAGTCTAACTTGAACTTCACTCTTAGAACATGTCTTCATTCCCATCTACACGGTAGGTAATCACTAATATTTTTCCCAGCCTGGGACTGATTATTTGTAGGGCCAAGGTATAACATGTATGTCCAGCTGTCAGTGACTTTTCTTTATGCACCTATCCTAGGCACAACCAACCTAGGCACTCTTTTTGTGCCCATCCAACAATTCAGAGAACACAGCTGCCATTCAGAGCTCTCAGATTCCTAAATAGGCTAATAGAAATCATAACCCTAAAAAGTTGACATTATCAAGATTTTCAGAACTGCACATTAAAGTGGAGAGGAGAGCCAATGTGTTGCCAGTGCTGCTGAAGAAAAGATGCCTGTTTTTCATTTATCCTTATGTGGTTGGGAGAGAATGGCTACCTCTTCACCCAGCAATGGCAATGAGTCTCTTGGATTTACAAGGCTTGTTTCCCTTACGTAACCAATTCTTCCTTTGACATATAACTTTCTTATTTTCTTAGAAGAGAGGATACACCAGTCTTCAGCAACTTCATGTGAGTGTGACTAGATTGTCTCTGTTGGACAGAAAAAAAACAGCTGATGGTTGAAGAATGAACATTTGGTTGATGTGGAGATGAGAGGGGACTTTTGTATGTGAACGATGAACTCCAAACTTTCAGGGGTATCTAACGGGCATGTTCATGTAATGTGCACAATCTAGGGCTAAGAGGAAGGAAGCAGCAAAATCTGGGAGCTATCCATGGAATAGGTGGCACCAAGGACAGCCATTCACAGGGCTTCTGTGGCAGACCTTAGGGCTCAGGTCTTCCCAATGATAAATAGTAGAAATCCACACTAATCTGCCCAGCCATCAGAAGCTTGGAGCACCCAAAATTCTGTGGCTACCACTAGCCAAAAACCACTGCCTCTATTTAACCTACTTTCGCCCTTCAAATGCTGTGGATTTTTATGCGCGCCATGCTGTACACTAGTTGTGTATCAGAGTAAGTGGTCATTTTATAAAACTGTATTTTTACTACAGTATACATTAGGGCCTTTCTAAAGCCAGGAATCTGATTATCCGTCCTGGCCTCCTGTGCTTTCATTTCATTTATCTCATCTGCTCATCTGGACAATGAAACGAATGCTTCATTAAGGTGTCTTCTGGCTGAAGATCTCTGCTTTCTTTCCTGACTTTCACATTCTGGAAAGTTCTGCCACTTCCATCCGTAGGTCCACCCTGGAACTCAGCACCAATGCCACATTCTTCCAGATTGTTTCAAATGTCTTTATCATAGTGGACGTACACTTTGGAAAGTGTCATCACACACTTGCTGCAATTGTCCATCCTTGCAGCAAGAATTAGTTACAGAAGGACGTAGGAACTCAGCTGATGGATTTAAGACCCTGTGCTACTTCTTCCCCTCCTCTATGACTTTGGACAAACTACTTAACCTCAACTGGCCTCTCCCTCCTCCATGAAGAAATGAAATTAATGTAAGGGTTACATGAGTTATTAATATTGATGAAAACAGAGTGCCTGAGATACCATAAAAACATTCACTGCATAGCAATTACGACGTAAGTGATCTTTCTTTCTTTTCTTATTTGGGGACGGGATGTTACTAGGGTTTGCACTCAGCACCTCACTAAGCTTGCTTACTCAGCTGGTTCTCAACCACTTGAGTCATACCTCCAGCCCTTATTTTTGCTGGTTATTTTGAAGATGAAATCTTATGAATCTATTCTGCCCAGGTGGCTTCAAACTGAAATCTTCTGGATCTCAGCCTCCTGAGTAGCCAGTACTACAGGTGTGAGCCACTATCTCCTGGTACTGGTTTCTTTCCACAGTACAGTGCCAGGTTCAATCCAAGGGTATTCTAGTAGGCTGCATCAATGTGGATTCACTTGGTTAACCCTGTAATCTTCAATGTTTAGCACACAAAGTCTAGCATACAATCATATTACAGAGAATTGAACGTTGGTTCAGTAAACTCATAAATGCAAGTAACAATCTCCAATCTCACCTTGCTTCTTCTCTGTGTTTACAGTTAAAGTGTTCTGCCTCTTCAAGCTTACACCGAAGCTCTTTTTATTCTCAGTATCTGAAAAGAAAAAGACCTAATGTAAATTCCTGTGATCACAAGAGAAATATTACCATTTGTGGAAGTTGCATGAATACCTTTTCTCAAAACTCCTTTCTGATGGCCTCTTAAGGAATAACCATTTGAGTAGCCAGATAGCATGACTGACACAAAAGGAAAATTCAAACGTTTATTTATGCATTGGATTTCCAGATGTGAACAAGTCTTATTTTTACCTAAATGGTATTGACAATTTATGGTTGTCTTTGGAAAAACATTTGATAATGATCCAGCTATCTAGAACCTCTTTATTTTATGCCTGTTAAAAAAAAGAAAAGAAAGTTATTACCCAGGAAAATTTCCAGACTGCCATAAAAGAAAAGCAATTGCTGCCAAAAACCATCTGCCATAAAATCTCCCCTAACAGCTTCTTACCTTTATGTATCTGTAAAGCACCCTTTTAAAAAATGAGGAGAGCCCATCAATCATTTCTTTTAAGGCTAATTGCAAATGCTTAGTACAGAAATTAAATATTATAAAATATAAAATAAGGTGTGTAGCATACTAGAGGTAAGTGTGAGTGTCTCCCAGCCAGGCATTCAAACATCAGCAGTGTCACCCATGTGTTATGGGACTCTCAATAATTCCCCCTTGACCCACTTGCCTCTCTGCACCCACATCTGCTAAATCAGCAAGACAGGGCGCAGTCCCACTTGCCTTGAAGAGCCCTTACGAGAATTGGTGAGATAAATGGTGTGCGAGTACATGGAAACACTAAATGTGATTGGAAAGGAAAAGACATAACCTTTTGCTAAAGAGAGTAAACAAAACAGAGAAACCCGATGTTGTTCCATGTTTGAACAACATCCAAGGCTGTAAGGCAGGTAATGATTACAATGAACATACAGTAAAAGAAGGGACTTGGCCTCTAGGTCAGTGGTCACTAAATCCAACTAAGCCTCTGATTCTTGAAAATCCTATTAGTAAACAATGGAGTTATAAACCCTACTGTAAGCATACTGAGTCAGAATTTCCACAGAAACATGGTCATTGGACCTGGGAGTCTATACTTCAAGAAACATCTCAGGAAATTCTAATGAGTGAGGAGATTCTAATGAGGAGGAAATTCTGGGTCGGATGATTTTTAAAGTCCTGTGTAACCGGAGAAAAACCAATTGTCTGTGTGATCATCTTCATTAATGTATGCAACCAGAACTAATGATTTCTCTGTCCAATTCCACTCTGCATTATTCCTCTCCCACTCCTACCTAGACCTGTCAATCAGAAGGTATACATAATACATCATCACTGGCACCAGCATCACCTCATTCCACCATGGCAGGAATGAAAACAATGACACAAAGGGGCATATTTTTTCCATGACTTAAAATACTTACACGGACACTGAAACGTATCCCTTAGTTCTTTGCCTCACTCTCTCCTTCCTTCCCTTTATCCTTTAACTTTACTAGGTGCCAGGATCTGTGCTAAACTCTAAAGGTATCATGCTGGGCCTGGTAGGACCAAACCTGAATGATGATCTTCCAAACAACGCCATAAGCCAAGACAGGTTCTCAGCTACAGAGCTCATAATAGAATAATCTTACCTGGACAGGAAAACTGCCCATGAGATAAAAAGAATAGAAAGAATTGACCAGAAAGGTCAGTTAGCTGACCAAGTAAGTTAACCGACTGTTTTCTCTGGATAGAGAAATGGTTTGGACTAAAGCCAGAATGTCATCCCAGAGAAGGAGGGAGGAATAAATGATATGGAGTGGCACCCAAGAGGCAGATCAAAGCCTTAACACTTTAGACTTTATCACACAAGCCATGGGAAAGTATCAAAGGGTGTTATGCAACACAGACAGGAGAATTAGCCAGAGCATTGGGCTATAGGGTGGGAACCCAGAGAGGTTTTGGATTATGAAGTCAGTCATATGTTGAGTTGATTGAAGCAGCTGTAAGGATGGGGGAAGGTGGGCCGTCTTGATGTATGTAACTAATAAGGGATGCATTAGATATTTTATTAAGGGACAAAATAGCTTCAATATACCCTATTTAGCAGGAAAGCGGGGCATTGGCTGGGGTAGGACAGAGGTGTCCTGGCAGTAGGAAGTTAGATACATCATGATGTAATCTGACAATTTTTGCATTGTGACTTTAAATTCATGCTTTTTCATTATTAGTATTGTTATTATTACTACTATTATTAATTATGTTATCTTTATGTAGTTGTATAAAGGAGTTGCTCCACAAAGCAGTTTATGAATACTGTGCATCTTGATCAGTGTCACCCCTTTCAACATTCTCACCCATCCCTCCTCCAAATCCACAACTGAATTCAAAGCCATTGGCAACTTGTTTAGTGTAGATCTCAGGTTCCTTTGATTACGGAACAAAGATTAGATTACTCTCTGTGCCTATCACCGAATCAGTGTGAGTGATAATCAAGATGGAGAAATACCAAGGTCAGATTCAAAACCAGGCTAAAACAAGGCTCAGCAAAACTGTTGGAGATGGGGGGAAAGAAAAGATAGGTTCAATGGCTCTAGGGTTCCCAGCTGTCTGGGACCTAGTGAAACTTCTTGCTGTAGTACTCTTGTACATAAACAAAGATTATGTAAAGAAGGTAGCCAAAGGCTCTACTTCAGAACTGGAAGCAATTGGCCCTTCCCCATTTCCCCAGTCTGAGTCCATCAACACTGTGTCCAGGACAAAAGCAAGTTAACCAGATCTCGCCAACACTTCTTCATGACACTTCCCACACCCTGTCCCGCTTCCACTGGGAGGGCCTCTCACACCTACTTTCCCAGATGTGTTCCCCAGGCTGATAAAGCACAGCTGGATGCACCAAGTCCCCACCCCCACTCCATGAAAACCTTGGGCTGTGCAGACACTTGCATAAATAGAAGCCAGGGGTTTCCCTGGGCTTGCATGATGCTTCCCCTTCAGCCAAAAAGATGGGTGCAGACGAAGGAATTAGAGACCCCATGTGACCTGTAGAACAACTGCCTCTCCTATGGATTGATATCATGGCTGCTACAAGATTCATTGTATTTTTCCTGGAACAAAGCTGGAAATCACTCAAAGGGCAATAAATGCTGAAATCTGTCTATGCTCTGCCAAAATTTCAGACAAAAAGCCAATAAGGCAATTTTTACCTTACGTGCTTGAATGGATTTTTTTTCCCCCTTTTAAACAGATCTATGCAGAATGCATTGGACTAGATCAGCCCAGGAGCATGAAAGAGACTGTTCATTTTGGTTTGAAGAGTAAATTCTCCTAGATCAATTGTACTTCAAGCCACCCAAGAGATACCACAGCCTGCATCTCATTGACAAATCACATGAAGAAAGAACAGCTTACCCGGTGTGTGGACAACTCCGAGGTTTCCTAACACCACATCATCTTAGAAAATGCAAAGACTGCACTAACAGGACAAAGGAACCCATGAGCCCTGTTAACATAGGTTAAGATGAGTATGGTAACACACATCTAAAATCCCAGCACTCAAGGATTACAGCAGGAAGATCTTGAGTTCTAGTCCAGCTTGTGATACCTATCAAGAACCTGCCTCAAAAAAATAGAATGAAATAAAATAAAAATGTAGTACCAGTGGCTCAAGCCTACAATCTTAGCAACTCTGCAGACTTGAACCTAAGGATAGTGATTCAAAGCCAGACTGGGCGGGGAAGTCCATAAAACTACAAGTAACTAGCAAAAAGCCAGAAAGGGAGGTATGGCTCAAATGGTAGAGGGCCAACCTAGAACAAAGTAGCTGAAGCACGACGCCTAGGCACTGAGATCAAGCCCCAGGATTAGCACCAAAAAACACAAAACAACAAAACACTTTCAAATGTTGATACCACAAAACCTCATCCTAGAACAATAACTCCCCTAGGGTTAAATAAATGATAATAATCTGAATCTTATTTGTCCACAGAAATTTGTATATTATAAAGAGTTTTCTTTTTCTTTTCTTTGGGTGTGTGTGTGTGTGTGTGTGTGTGTGTGTGTGTGTGTGTGTGTGCGCGCTGGGTTTTTTTGCTCAAGGTTGGCTCTCTGCACTTGAGCCACGGTCCCACTTCTGGCTCTTTGGTGGTTAATTGAAGAAAAGAATCTCACAGACTGCCCTGCCTGGGCTGACTTCAAACCTCAATTTTTACATATCAGTCTCCTATGTACCAAGGATTACAGGTGTGAGCCACTGGAGTCTGGTTATAAGGAGTGTTCATACACTGCATTTATCTTCTAAACTAACCTGTGAGTTATTATTATTAATCTTACTTTTTTGGTGAGGACACTAAGGAAACATCACATGATTTAAACTTGCTTACAGAAATGCACTCGAAGGAATGATCAGACGTGTATATCAAAGATGGCTCAACATACAAGTAGTTCTTAGATTACATGAACCTAAGGGTTCAGCAAAAAATGGGATGACAAACTCAAAGTCGAACAATTTTAACAAGATTTTACAAGGAACAATTTATGAATGTGAGTGACAGGTTTAACCACAGTATAACCCCTGTTTTCGATGTTGGTATAATTTGGGGAGGGGAAGACAAAAAACAAATTGTTTAAATAGGAATACAGATGGACCCATTGCAACAATGAGATGTACTAGACATTATGTGGAAAAACGAACTTTACAACTTTGGTGTTGGGCGAGGTGGGGCGGGGGGGGGGGGGGGGGGAGGAGGTGGCGAGGAGGGGTGGGACCGGATGGTAAGGGGAAACAAAGGAGAAGGAACAATGCTTGATAAGAAATGTACTCATTACCTTGCCCATGTAATTGTAACCCCTCTGTACAGTATTTTCACAATTTAAAAAAAAAAGCAAAGTTGAAAAAAAAAGTTCACAGAAGGCAGACTGATAGTCCAAGACTAGTAATTTGGCTGTTATGTTCCTAGACTTGAAAGAATGGAAGAGTTAGTAAACATCAGAACCTGGAGAGAAAGAGCCAGAAGACAAGGAAAACCTTAAGAAGATCCAAACAGGCACTGGGCTATGAAAATAGATAAAGCATTTGACAAGATCCAACACCCCTTTATGGTGAAGGTTCTGGAAAAATTAGGAATCCATGGGACATTCCTCAATACAATAAAGGCTGTATATGACAAACCTACAGCCAGCATTATACCTAATGGTGAAAAACTAAAGCCATTTCCTATTAACTCAGGAACGAGACAAAGATGTCAACTCTCTCCACTTCTCTTCAATCTAGTATTAGAGTGCCTAGCTCCAGCAATAAGACAAGATGCAAACATAAAAGGGATCCAAATAGGGAAAGATGAAGTAAAACTCTCCCTCTTTGCAGATGACATGATCTTGTATTTAAAGAAGCCCACAGACTCCATTCCCAAATTACTCAAGCTGATTCAAAACTTTGGCAAAGTAGCAGGGTATAAAATTAACCCTCAAAAATCAATGGCTTTTCTGTATGCCAAGCAATGAGAAAAGTGTGGCTGAAATCAGGAAAGCAACTCCATTTGTAATAGCCCCACATAAAATAAAATACCTAGGAATTAACTTAACCAAAGAAGTGAAGGACCTCTATGATGAAAACTTTAAAAACCTGAAAAAGGAAATCAAAACAGAACTTAGAAAGTGGCAAAAACTCCCATGCTCCTGGATCCGAAGGATCAACATGGTGAAAATGGTAATACTTCCCAAGGCTATCTCCAAATTCAATATGATACCTATCAATATTCCAACCTCATTCTTCAAGGAAATAGAAGAGGCAATCCAAAAATTCATATGGAACAATAAAAGATCCTAAATAGCAAAAACGATTCTTAACAGAAAGAACAGTGCTGGAGGAATATCAATACCAAATTGCAAACTCTACTACAAAGCCATGGTAATCAAAACAGCTTGGTACTGGCATAAGAACAGACCTCAGGACCAATGGAATAGAATTGAAAACCCAGAAATGAACCTAAAGACCTATAGCCATCTAATCTTCAATAAGGGAGCTAAAAAAAGAGAATGGAAGAAAGACAGCCTCTTCAGTAAATCCTGCTGACAAAATTGGTTAGCTACTTGTAGAAAACTAAAGCTAGATCCTTATATATCACCCTGCACCAGAATCAACTCCAAATGGATCAAAGACATTCGGAGTCAAAGCAGACACCATGAAAACATTACAGGATGGAATAAGAGAAACCTTAGGTCTCCTTGGCACAGGCTGAAATTTTCTTAATAGAGACCCAGAATCACAACAAATCAAAGAAAGGTTGGACAAATGGGATTGCATAAAATTGCAGAGCTTCTGCATGACAAAGGACATAGCAAGATTAATAGAAAGTCCACGGATTGGGAGATCTTCACTAGCCATACAATGGATAAGGGTCTCATATCTAAAATATACTTGGAACTCAAAAATTTAAATCCCCCAACAACAAATCTTCAAAGAAACAACTGCCCAATAAATAAGTGGACTAAAAACTTAAAGAGAAACTTCTCTGAAGAGGAAAGAAGGATGGCCAATAGACACATGAAGAAATGCTCAACCTCTCTAGCCATAAAAGAAATACAAACCAAAACAACATTGAGATACCACCTCACCCAAATTAGAATGTTAGAATGGCTATAATCAAGAACTCTAATAACAACAGATGCTGGAGGGGATGTGGACAGAAGGGAACCTTACTGAATTGTTGGTGGGAGTGTAAACTTTTTCAACCACTTTGGAAAGTAGTATTGAGGTTCCTCAAAAGACTCCACATAGAGCTCCCCTATGACCCAGCAATCCCACTTTTGGGCATTTACCCAAATGATCACAAAAACACCATACTAAAGCTACCAGCACAACTACGTTTATTGCAGAATTATTTACCATAGCTCAGATATGGAACCAACCCAGATGCCCCTCAGTAGATGAATGGATCAAGAAAATGTGGTATATATACACAATGGACTTCTATTCCTCCATCAGAAAGAATGACATTTCCCCATTTGTTAGGAAATGGAAAGACTTGGAAAAAATTATATTAAGTGAAGTAAGCCAGGCCCAAAGAAACATAGGTTCCATGGTTTCCCTTATTTGCAATAACTAGTATATGTCTGAGACAAGCAGAAAAGGTCAGATAAGTTGATGTTAGGTGAAATGAACCCCAAGATAAGGATTCAAATTTTTTTTCTTTCATGCAATTGTTTCTATTTATAAGATGATTTCTTTGTTACTTTGTATGTCCCTCCCCCATGGTATAAACCCTGCTTTCACTGTATTTGATGTTGGTATAATTTGTGGAGGGGAAGGGAAAAAACAAATCATTTAAATAGGGATACAGGTGGACCTATTACAACAATGAGATGTACAAGTCATTATGTGGAAAAACAAACATTACAACTTTGGGGGGGGGGTTGTGGGGGGGTGAGTTGGGAAGGAGAAACAAAGGAGGAGGCAACAATGCTTGATGAGAAATGTACTCATTATCTATTTGTAACCCCTCTGTATGGTATTTTCACAATAAAAAGAAAAAAGAAAAAAAAAGAAAGCCCACAGATTGGGAGAAAAACAAAGAAAATAGATAAACCAATTCCTTAGGGCCCTGTATAAGTCATCTTTCTGTTACTATAACAAATACCTAAGGTGATCAATTTGTAAAGGGAAGTGATTCACAGTTTGCAAAGGTTTCAGTCCATGATAAAAATGCCCCATGGTTTTAGACCTATAGAGAGGTAGCACATTATGGCAGAAACACATGCTAGGACAAACTCCTCATCTGAAAGCAAAGGTGAGGAGAGGAAAAGACTAGGATCTCACAGTTCCCTTCAAGGTCATGCCCCAATGACCTAAAGACCCCCCATGAGGTGCTACCCTGAAAAGATTCCACCACCTCCAAGATAGCCATCCTGGGGACCAAGCCTTTATGTCACATCCAGAGAAAACTGACCAAAACCAGGAAACAGAAAAACAAAATGGCTGGGAAGTTGGCTCAGTGGTAGAGTGCTTACCTTGCATGCATGAGGCCCTGGGTTCAACTCCTCAGCACCACATAAGCAGAAAAAAAGCCGGAAGTGGGGCTGTGGCTCAAGTGGTAGGGCGCTAGCCTTGAGCTGAAGAGCTGAGGGACAGCACCCAGGCCCAGAGTTTAGATCCCATAACCGACCCCCCCCCCAAAAAAAAGAAAGAAAGAAAGAAGAAGAAAAAATAAAAACAAAATGGCTGTAGAGGTGAAATATATAGTTGATTCTTTTTGGAGCAGAAAGCAGGAAAGGAACAGTAAATGATATGGAAGAGCAAATGGCAGATAATGAACCCAGCTATTGTCAGTGTGTTGGCCATTTTCCTTGTCATGGTTCTGTACTTTTAGGTGCTATGGCCTACAGAAATAACCTCTCCTGGACCATTAGGATTTTGAAGAACTACAGTCCCGCAGACATTTCTGAAGTGCTTCTTAAGCATCCTGAGCTATGAATAAAGCTCCAGACACACCAAGAGGTATAAAACAGTAAGTCTTGGCTGTGTGTTCCTTTCATAAAATCCACCAAAAGAAGTTTGCTGAGTTCCATGTTACACGGAAAGATTTATGGAGTGCTGACTACATGAAGGCACTAAGCTACATGCTTTTATACTCATCTCATTTCATCCTCCCAGCCTTCTGGGGCAAGCCTATTACTATTCCGGTCTTAAACACAAAGACATCAAGTACCAGAGAATTTAAGGAACTTGCCCCAAGATCAAACAGCTAAGTAAGTGCCAGACTTGGATGTGAATGCAGATTTGTCTGACCACAAAATTTAGGCTCTTGGTGCTTAATAATTCGATAGAAAGCCAGGCCACGCTTAGTTGAGGAAGTTACAGCATAATAAATCAGCAGTATTAGTACTTAATAATGGTGTCTCCCACCATTGTCCATTGCAAGGACATTGTTCTGCTGGGTAGCTGCTTTCCTCATGTGACAGGTGTCCCTCCTCAATGGGATACTGCAAGCATGCTCTGCACCGATGTAAGAGAAGGTCACAGATATTGGAACGCATTCACAGGTTTTGTTCTTCCTGTGCCTTCCATCCTCAGGTTCATCTGTGGAAAGCAGAAGGATTGGAGATTCCTAGAATGGCCCAGCAATGGATTTAGATGAGCCTCCACTCAAATACTCTATTCTTCTCTTCACACAATTAGAGAATAACCCCCAACCGGAAGCAGTCTCCAGTTGTCATGGCCAGCACGGAATGAAAACTATTTATAGCAAAGTGTCATGGTTTACTCCTATAATCCCAGCCTCCCAAGAATGATGAGACAGACAAATCAAGAATTCAGGGCAAGTGAGACTGTACAGCAAGACCCAAACAAAACTAAAAGAGACAAAAAAAATTCTCAAAAGAGCTCAAGCCCCTAAGATCCCAGTTTTGTCTTTCAGCATTTCAAGAATTAACTAGTGATGTGTTTTTTCTGTCCTTAATATGTCTCCCCTGGAGAATGATAGCCGGGCTGTGTCCCGATCTCACCCCTTCCGCTCCAAGTTCATAGCCAGAGTTTGTTCTTCTCCCTGCCAGGGCTGTTGTACATTAAGATTCCATTTCACAGTAGGGCGAGAGGAGAAGATGTATCTTAATTTACCTGGTGTTCTGCCTACCTGGCTTATTTAGATTTTCTGCATGCTGTGAAGGAATTGGGTTTTCTTAATGATTAGTTCAAGACTTAACCTGTTGCTGACACTTGAATGTATTCTAACCCTGGTTAAAATTCAGGGACCACATTTAGCTAGGCAGCCTGAGGTTAGGGGATCCTCTCTGGCCCTCTGTCATTATTTAGTTCTCTGCCCAGCAAAGTCAAGAAAATAGGGCTTGTAATGAGACTAAGTCTGAACTTAGCAAATGTCACTCCTGGAATTCCAACTCCTGGTTTTAATGCTTTTTGGCACAAGTGAGGATCCATATTTCTAGCCTGACACCCAGGCTTTGCAGCTCCTACAGTTTCCAGGAGCTTGCTTGTACTCTGCAGCCTACCTTTTACAAATTATTGGAAATTAATTTGACTTGGTTCAGCATTATCTGACAATTGCACTGACCCCCCCATGAACCTTTCTGGCTAATTTACATCCCCGCCATGTAATGTCTCCAATGCTGGCTTATATTATTCTAAGCTCATGCCAATTATAATTTTTTAATACAGCCTGAAAATATCATGTTGTTACTTAGCAACAAAGGTCATTCCAACAAATAATATCTTTTTGAGCCTATTGATACCCCAGGTTCTTTTTCATGGGGATTGAGAGTTAAAACAGACATTTTTCCCAGCTACTGCTCCTTCTGAACTATTGACAGCACACGTTAGCTGCAGCCATGAGCAAGCTCAGCAAAGCTGCATGTTAAGCCCTTCTTTCTTCACGGTAGTGTCCCTAGGAAATGATTAAGTAGAACGGCCTAAACTTCCCTCATCCTAAGGAGGAGGGGTCCTCCTTAGTGTCCTGATATCTGAGGGCCACAACAGAAAAGCTAGTTCATGTACAGATCCAATGTGCAGATTCAGAAACATCAAGCTTCAGTCACAGGGACTTTCTATGTCAGAAGCCAAGGGCTGCACATCACTAATCCCATAGCAAGTCATGATGCTTTGTTGGTTCCTTACAGACTCTTGTTTCTCTTGAGAAATGGCCTCAGCTGCAGGCAGGTTGCCTGAGGATACTTTCAGTGGATAACCCCAAAAGTGATCAAGCTAGACCTCAGATTTAAACCCCAGGGGTATTACCCTCTCGGTGTCTCCTAAACTCCTAGGACTCATTGCCATTTCTTCTCAGCTGAATGAAAGTCCCCCTTCTTCCTAAACAATGAGAAGCCATGGCTAGTTAGAAACTTCCCAAGTGTTCTATGGACCATCACTCAAAGATCAGGAATGTCTTCCCAAAGCCTAGTAGACTTTCTATTCACAGTGCCCATCTCAGATTATCCTGAGTTCAGCCTAAAAAAAAAAGATTCCCAGCTTATTCTTCCCCTTGGAAGCCTCCATCCCTGCACAGACTTTTATTTTCTTTGAGCAGGGGCTGATGCATTGCGGCTTTATAGGAGCTAATACAGAGGAAGTGGTCTCACGCAGCAGTCCATACTCTGTGTTCTACCAAAACCAAGACCAGTAGTATTCATTCCACTTAGTTCATGGCTAAGGGTTTTGTCAAACACATTTAACTATTTAATCAGAAGTCACAGACACCACTGTTATTCTCATCTTGCAGATGAGGAACGAAGACAGAGATTTCTGCATTGTTTGTTTAACACACATCAGAGGCAAGATTTGTAAACACAAATTCTGACTCCATAAATCCACACTCCTCACCAATTCCTTTAGCTTCTCTTATACTGTGAGGTTATTCTCCACTGAGGGTGGACATGTTTTAAGGGCCGTGGAATCAGATCAGGCTAGAAAACCTTCAATAGTCTTGAGTTCCATAGCCAAGCTATGATCTTTCCATCTCGCTATCCAAGATGTATCTCAACAAAGAGGGCCAGGTGAATTTCTCCCTCACTGGACAGTTTTGCTGTAGTTGTAAAGATTGGGCTTCATTGCACACTGCCAATTTGCCAGGCACTGTGCTAGGCCCCAGAAGAAAAAAATGGGGCACATAAGATAGTCTAGTTAGGATTTAAATCTATGTGCTCTGGTCATAAAACATCCCTGCAGGAAAAAAAAAATGTCTAACTGAGCAGGATTTAGCACCATTGAACTTAGCTTCCCTCTAATTATCATTTCATTTCCTTCTTGGGGACTAGAAGAAAATGCAGCTATCAGACATGCTGGTTTCTTTCCAGACTTCCACTTTTCATATCTAGATAGAAGGTCAATGATCTATGGAGAAAGGACCCAAGTTGTATTCATTTCAAGGAGCCCCAGCAGGCCCTTCTCAAATTCATCCTCAGCACTGAACCATCAGCCTCTGCTTGGCCGATAATGCTGGTGCGCCTGGAGGTCTGAAGGCACTGATGCCAGGCCAGAAGGCAGCATTGTGCAGGGGAATTTTCCTCCATTATTTCATTTGAATTAGAAAATCATTTGAGATGCTGTCCCTAAGCCAACATGGCCTGGGGCCTCTAAAATGACAGCTGTTAGAATCTGCTGACCATCTTAGGGCTTGTGCCACATGTCACTCAGAATCTCAGGGTAGAGCCCCACCAGCCTCTAGCTCACCCTCTGGCAGGAAATTGCTTCCTACACTCATCCATGGACAAAAGCCAGCCGCACCATCAGGAATGATAAAGGGGCCAAAAGGCAAGCAGCCACCCTCTCAGATCAAATTCCTTTCTCTGCTTCTTCCCCTTGCTACGCCCGCTCCTGACCCTGTTAGATTCCTATGTCCTATTTAACTTGATTTCTACATTGTGTACCATGCCTCAGTTTGTATTCTTAATATTTCTCCAGGCCCACTAGCATATGAGACGTATCTTAACACCAAGTCTCCATGTTCTCAGTTCGTTCATTCTTTCATTCATTCATTCACCAAATAGCTGTTGGGAACTATTAGATGACTGAGTGTGCAATAAGTTGTTGAAGATAGAAAACACCACCTTCGGGGCTGGGAAGGTGGCTTGCATGCATGAGCCCCTGGGTTCAATTCTTCAGCACCAGCTAAGCAGGAAAAAAAAAGCCAAAAATGGCACTGTGGCTCAAGTGGTAGAGCACTAGCCTTGACCTGAATTGCTGAGGGACAGCACCCAGGCCCAGAGTTCAGGCCCCATGACCGACAAAAAAAAAAAGAAACCACCACCATCTTAGGTGAAGACGTAAAGGGCAAATAAATGAGGAAGATATGTAAAGCCTTGTAATACATGCAATGAGTTTATTCAAAGTTTAGAAATAGTACAGAAGGAGGTGAGCTAGGCTGGGGTGGAATCAGGACAACTACACAGAGCAAGAAGAGAAGGGGTAGTGAATTGTTGTAATCAAAGTTCAGGATGTGAAGTGGGAAGCACAAAGCCACATAAAGACAGACCAACAAGAGGAGTGCAAAGTGTGGCCCACCAAGCACTTTACTTAGCAAAATCAATACTTCACAACTTCTAACATTTACAGCGGACCAGGTCCTGAATTGCACTGTATCTGTAATTACATCTTCTGGGCCTTATCCCCATGAGCAGAGTGTTATGTTGAACCATGCAAATTTACCAACATTCTACCTTCTGTCTTACAGACATAGAAATCCCATGGTCCAATCGAATGTAGCTATTACTAATACTTTTAAAGAGATAGGGAAACTGAAGTATCACGTTTCTTACCCAGTCACACATAGCTACTAAATTAATCGAAGATTCAACCAAAGAGTCTGATGAGCAATGTCAGAAGAAGGGTTATATTTCAAATAAGAGACCAGAAGACAGAAAGGAAGTGAGTGTGAACCATGGAGTTACCTAGAGAAGAATGTTATGGGAAGAGGAGGAAGGAAGTGAAAATTCCCTTGAGTAAGGCATGCCCAGTTATGTTCCAGTAACCAAGGAGGCCAGTGTAGCTGGAACAGAGGGACAGGCAAGGAAGCGAGAGGTAGAAGATAATGGATAAGATGGAATGCAGAATAAGAGCATGTCAAGCTTTATATCCACTAGAGACTGGCTCTTATACTCTGAATGAAATGGAAAGCTATGCTTCAACATGTGTTTCAGCACACCCATGCTGATTACAGAGTGGAGAATAGACTGCTGAGGGGCAAACAACAAGAGCAAAGGAGTCAGAGAGGGTCTGGACCAGGCTGGAGACATTTGAGGGGAAGGGAGCATCAAAATGTGTTGAGGGTTGGGGTGAAAGTTCTGAAAGTTCTGTCCAGGTTTTTTTTTTTTCTTTCAAGAACCATTGGGTGAAAGAAAAAATTAAAAGATAAATAGTAAAAACTATCTTGAAACCAATAACAAAGACAACATAATATAGCAAAACCTATGGGCTGCAGCAAAAAGAGTTCTATGAAGAAAGCTTATAGAACAGTAAGCTTATAATGATGACATATAGAAAAATAATAGATGTAACAATAAATGTTAACTCAAAAAGAGAAAATTCTCAAATTAACAACCTATTCTTATACCTCCAGGAATAAGGAAGAGGTAAGCAACCTAATCCTAAAGTTAGCAGAGGAGAGGCCTTAAAGTTCACTGCAGAAAAAAATGAAATATGGACTACAAAAATAATAGAAAAGATCAATAAGACTAAGAGCTTGTTTTTCTTGAAAAGCTGAACAAAACTGACAAACTCTCGCTATACTAAGCAAAAGACAAAATCAGAAATGAGAGACATGACAACTGATAACACATAAATACAAAAGATCCTCAGAGACTGTTCTGCATAATGACATGCCAACAAATTAGACAACCTAGAAGGAATGAATAAAATTCTAGAAACATAAAATGTACAATCAACCACAAAGAAATTTGGAAATCTAAAAAGACCAATAATAAAAAAGAGAATGGATCAGTTATTAAAAGTCTGCTATCAGAGGGTTGGGAAGGTGGTTCAATGGTAGAGTGCTCACCTCACATGCATGGCGACCCTGTGTTTGAGTCCTCAGCACCACATAAACAGGAACAGCTGGAAGTGGTACTGTGGCTCAAGTGGTAGAGCGCTAGCCTTGAGCCTTGAGCTGAGGGACAGTGCCCAGGCCCAGAGTTCAAGCTCCACAACTGACCAGAAAAAAGTGTCCTATCAGAAAAACTTAGAGACAAAAGAATTCAAGTGGATGCTCATATCACTTCTTATAAAATAATCAATTTTAAATGAACTAACAACTTAAACATCAGACTTGAAACTACAAAACTACTGAAAGAAAATGTAAGATATGTCCATGAAATAGGTCAGTTACAAACCCAAAAGTACATTCAACAAAAATACAGACAAATGGAATTTAGCAAACTAACACAGTTCCTTACAGCAAAGGAAGCACATGAAAAAGTGAAGAGATAGCTCAGGGAGTGGAATAAAACATCTGTAGATTATACATTAATTGGGGGCTAATATTCAATATACAGAAGGAATGCAAACTACTCAATAATAATAAAAATAAATGACCATATTTTAAAATGATCAAAGACTTGAATAGACATTTCTCGAAAGATGACACAGGAATGGCCAGAAGATATAAGAAAAATAATGCTAAACATGTCTAACCATAAGAGAAATGTGGATTGAATCTGCAATGAGATATCACCTCATACCTGTTAGATTGGAATTATAAAAACTGGGGAAATGTGTTAGTGAGAATGTGAAGAAAGCAAAACATATATATTATTGGTAATACTATAAATTAATTCAGCTATTTGGGGAAAAAAAAGGATTTTTCCTAAAAAAATTAAAATAGAACTACCATCTAATCCAAGATTCCCACCTGCCTAAGAAACTGAAATCAGAATATTGAAGATCTGTATCTGTTCTCTTAAAATCTATCCCTTTGCCCAAACAAACATCAGCAGAACTCTTAATTTGCAGCACAGCCTTGAGAATATCCTGACATCAAGAGTGCAATCCCATTTCTAATCTTTTTCTCTTTGCCTTCCAGCTTTTATTGAACGTTTCCTATCTGATACAGACATAGCTTCCCCCATAGACAGGTCACTTTCCTGATCCTTGATTCAGCAATACAAGCTTTCATTTCCTTTCCCATTTGTAATGTTCTGTTCCAAGCAGTATTTTCTCTTCCAAATCTGTTACAAGAGAAAATTATGACATTTCACCGAACACAAAGTCAAACATCTATATGAACACATAGATAACGTGTAATACAAGCATGAATTGGTTCCATATGTTTTTTTGAAAGAATAAGATCCTACCAGAACAAAAGGGCATCCAATATTAATCAGACGCATGAATTTTACTTAACAGTCTGCCAGTGGCTTTGATTTCTGAGAAAATTAACATTTTAGTCAATGTAAATAATCTTTGTCTTTGAAAGAAACAGAAGGGGAATGATTTTTTTTCCCTTGCAACAGAATTTTCTCCTTCTGGTTTCTATGTACCAGCTAAGGTCAAGGGAAAAATCTTCTACTGCCTGGCAACATTCACCTTGAGTCAACCTTGGTTAATATCTGAAACAGCTGACAAAGTTATGCTTTGAATCTCTAAGTTTTACTCTGTACCTAAAGGAAATCAGACATTATTTCTCACAATGCAACATAGCGTCCACATTCATTTTAAGAAAGGCACAGAAGAACAGCCACCACACAGTTACAACAGCAGGTGAACCTTTCCTGCCAAGCCCCAGGAAACCCACATACACTGAGCTTTTATTTGATCTGCTGCAGCCTTCAATGCAGCATTATGTAATCATGTTGTCTTTTACCTCATGTTAATGTATGTGATGCACTTTCCAATAGGAGCCTCCACCCTCTGAGATAAGGTGAAAAAACACTTTGAAGGTTCTTTGGAACCAACCTAATGCAGCATAATAATGTCCACTGTGATCTTTAGAAGAATATAAGGACCAAAGGACTGGTCTTTGCCATCCACTTTCTCTAGCAAACAGACTGC
This sequence comes from Dipodomys spectabilis, assembly GCF_019054845.1. NCBI lineage: Eukaryota > Metazoa > Chordata > Mammalia > Rodentia > Heteromyidae > Dipodomys > Dipodomys spectabilis. Next base: position 10,840,658 of record NW_024870728.1, read on the forward strand.
AGAACAAAATCAAAATCATTTGCTTCTAAGTAATCACGGGTGCTGGTAATGCATCATTGGGGGAAGCAAAATTTCAGTCTCTCAGTGTTCTGTTGTTGCTCTGCACTGTTAGTTTATTTGATAAAACTATGTCTAGGTCTCTAACAGATATTTCGTGAGCAGTCTTCTGACGTACGATTTAGTTTTTGCCAGAGGAATTGCTTCAACTGATTTGGGCTTCCTTGTGGGATTTCAGAATGTGGCTTCAATCACAGCCTTCCTCAGCTATGGGCAGCTGTGGGAAATGGGTAAGTGCAGGTGAATTCTGATGCCTGGCCAGGCTGCTGTAATCTTGTGAAGTATGAAAACAGCGATCCTCTTTCAGTGACCCTGAACTTCATTCATTTGAAAGTGATGCCATTAATCCAAGAAAGACAAATTAGCTATTCAAAGTCAGGGAAGAAGTGACTAAGTGAGCCATTGAGGAATATCCAATTAGGGATTACTCTGAAGTTGGGTAGAGAATGAAGGAGATCTCTGGGTGCTGACAAGGAAAAATTTCCAAAACACACTGTCCACTGAAAATGAAAAAAAGACCAACAGAACCAAAACTGAAGAGCTGTGCTCTCAGATATAAAGGCAAATTCCAGTTGGGAAAATGATCTATAAATTGCTCTATGTTTATGGATACATAAACATGAACACATGTGTGTAGCATACATGTTTAGATATACAAGTGAAAGTGTACTTCCTCACCATACTGATGGAGCTGAGATTATAACAGAAAAGGGCTTATGACTGAGGTAATTCAGGAGATAATTTTATTTTCTTCATCTAGTGTTCCTTAACACTCCAGATTTTTTTCACAATGAAAATACATTAAGTAGGGCTGGGAATGTGGCTTAGTGGTAGAAAATACATTAAGTATTACATGCATAACTTGAAAATAAAGACACTAACTTGATTCGCTTATTTCTTGAGTTAAGATTCATTAAGTGTCATAACACAGTTACTTCCTCCTTCCATATTCCTTCCTCCTGATATTTCTTCCTCTTTTCTCTCTTGCTCGTGTGACACTGCTCTTCAGGGATGTGAGGTTGCAAGGTGAACATTTGCTTTCCCTGCCTCTTTCGTTGGTCCAAAGAGCCAGATGATGGTCTGTAGGACATGAGAAGGTGGGGCCACCTCTAACTCCTGCCTTAAAGGATTAAGCTCCCAGGAGCTGTAGCAGCTACTTTGCCAATGTTAGGTGTGGAATATGAGGAAGAGGCTAAGAGAATTGCAGAAAGGCCTGGTCACGTGTTGTTTACCCACTAACCCAGTATTAGCAGCTGCCTCCAAATTCCTGCTTTATTAAGAAATATAATTATCTATTAGTTTAACCTGCTGTTAGTCATGGATTTTTTTTTTTTCCACTAACAATTAAATGCATTCCCAATGAACACAAATGCCTATCGTCATATGCCAGGTAAAGCCAGCTATAAACATTGGTTTTTACAAGAGAGAAGAGGAGCTATTGTAGTATAAAATGCCTACTATTACAGAAGAAGGACATTCAAAATATAAATGATAGGAATAAAGAGCCAGGGACCTGCAATTCTAGCCAGTCAAGAATCTATGATCTGGAGAACTGTGGCTCAAAGCCAGCCTGGGCAGAAAAATCTGCAAGACTTTCATCTTTGAAAATAACCACTAAAAAGCCAAGGTGGTAGCATGGTTCAAGTGGTAGAGTGCCAGCTGAGCAAGCAAGCATTAGGCCCTGAGATCAACCCCTGAAAGGCTAAGGAGAAAATTAGAAGGTTGTAATTCTTCATAAAGGTGTTGAATCAATTACATAAAATTCTGTGTCTCGAAGAGGTCTGCAAATAGTAACAGGATACCACAATATGAATTGGTTTTTTTTACATATGTAGTCAGCATGTGTTTTAGTTATTGACTAAATGTCATACTTTGTCAGATCACTCTGTCAACCTACCACATTCATAACTAGTGGTCTCAGAAAAATTATATAATTTCTCTCCACCCCAGTTTTCTTTTTTTTGGGGGGGGGGGCGGTTCCAGTCGTGGGGCCTGAACTCTGGGCCTGGACGCTGTCCCTCAGCTGTTCAGCTCTAGGCTAGTGCTCTACCACTTGAGCCACAGTGCCACTTCCAGCTTCTTTCTTTTTGCTTATGTGGTACTGAGGAATTGAACCCAGGGCCTCAGGCATGCAAGGCAAGCGCTCTACCATTGAGCCACATTCCCAGCCCCCTCCACCCCAGTTTTCTAATCTGTAAAATTGGAACCTTAATTATTTTCTCCACAAGACCATGGTTAGGATTAAATAAAATAATATACTAGATGGCTTAATCCAGAGCCTGGCACATGGTGACCCTCAGAATCAGTGCTTGTCATCGGAAGATTCCTCAAAGGGCAACGATATGTCCAAATGTACCCCTACTGCTTCCCCAGTAGGTGAGACTTTTTGTTTTTTTTTTAAAGAAAGTCTCACATAGTTACTGTCTGACGTAAAACCTCAGCGATTATTGTTGTGAAAGAAATGTGGCCTTCACCTGAAGAAGGCAAAATCTTCATATTGCAGAAATATTTATAGGGTAGCTATGACAGGCAAGCAAGGCACTAAAGAGAGGAGGGCAATCTAAAAGAGTGTTGAAGACATACTCTGTGCTTTGGGGGGGGGGGCGGGGGGAGCCAAAGTGGAAGAGAAAAGACACAAATGCACAAAGAGTGAAAGCATACACAAGAGATAAATAACAGTTCAATGCTACACGGAAAATATCAACAGGCCAGTGCATGAATAATTACCAAACCACAATACAGAGAAGGATGAGAGCCATCCGAACTCAACAGATGTCACAGGGAGAAATGATCCAAACTGCTTCATGCAACTAAAGGGAATCTACACTCAGGATGGGATGGCTTTAAACAAGCAGGGAGTCGCAGAAAGGTACTTCCAAAAGGAGGGCAAGGCATGAGCCAGACATGTAAGCAAGAAGCCCCTGGGCACATCTGGGGGCCATGCGGTCGGGAGGGGACGTGCCCATGGCAAAGGGAGTACGTCATGCAGTCAACCGGAAGAATGGCGGCATTGCTCAGAGTCTGAACATGGAAGACTGGAGGCAGATCCAGAAGTTTGAAACCCATGCTTTCTCACTAGGTTTTACAACCAAGAGAAGTTAAAGAAAAAAAAGAGTGCAAGTGCAAAAACTTAAGAGAAATCAAATTCATGAAAAAACAGAGACCAAATAAGAGGGACAGATATGGAGACCGAGAGAAAGGAGAAGAGAACAAGAGGCAGGCTTGGTGGCGTGGTTAGGCAGGAGAGCACCACATTCTTTGTCTTCTGTTGTATTAGGGCTGTGTGACCTTGGGGAAATCAGAAACCCACTCTGAGCTTCAGGTTTGTATCTGGAAACCAGAGGGAAGGAATTCGAAGGAAGAATTCTAAGCTCCCTTCAGGTGATCATGCAGTATTTAAAGGTTTAAATTCCATATCACTGCCCTGTGACCTAGAACAAGATCATTGCTTTTATATTATATCATCTTTTCTTTGTGTGCAAAATGGGATTGCTCCGGAGGACCTGTGGAAGAAGACTTGAATAATGTGGGAAAACATCTCTGGCATTGACCAAAACCAAAATAGCCATTTGTTTGACAACAAGCATCCAAAGACGTGACAGATCAGAAAAACTATCCACCTTCAAGGTGTCATACAGATCCACTCTGCATCTTGTTGCACAACTTACCTGGAATACTGGGGTGCTTATTGGAATCAACCAAAGACAGAAAACAAGTGTTCAGTATATAAATGTCCCCACACAACTTAGCTCTATCACAGGTATAAAGAAGTGTTGTAATTATTTATGTTCTCTAGAAAAGGCCCTCAAAAATTCCATCCATGCATTGTAACTGTACTGTCTTAAAATGTTTGTGAGTGCATGTGTGTGAGAAGTTTGTATGTGTGGGGGGGGGGGGGAGAGGCAGAGAGAGAGAGAGATTCCCTTGTGGTAAAAGTAACAAGTTCTATTAAAATGTAACTATCATCTAGAAGGTGAACTCTTATCAACTGTTAACACCTCAGATATCATGAGTTTAACAGAGTAGCTACTTAGTTATTTTGGCAGGCAAAGTAAATAGTTGCACCTAACCAGTGACCATGAGCAAAAACAGAAGCCTTGCTTTGGGAAGCTGCAGTGGATTCATGGATGCACAAAACAGGAGGGAGCCTCGGAACCCAAGGAAAGCTGACTTAAAGGAAGCGCAGTGTCAACTGGCTTAGCATGGTTTATGAAAGTCATTGGAAAAGACAGAGTTGAGAATCAGTCAAGTTCAAGGCTAAGGATGAGGCCAAAAGGGTTCTGTAAGGGTGGCTTGAAGAATGAGGCATGTCTCCATATGAAAACTCATGCCTTGGATGGAGCCAAGACACTCCAAGCCCACAGTGATAAAACCTGCCAGAACCACATGTGAAGAAGGCTCAGCTGATTCCGATATTCTGTGGTTTCTTGGGAACTCAGATCCAGTAGAGCCAGTCCAAAATCTTTGCATAAAATACAACCAGGGAGGGAATTGATGACGGCCATCTTGGAGACAAGCACCCCCTCTCTCCTTGCCCGTGGTCAATAAGGACAAGGCCCATGTCTGTCTGGTACCATTCTGCACACGCCAATGCTGGCTACATTTCCACACACATACCACATGCATGCCAAGTATGTCTTAAATGAACTAATTAGATGTAGCCAACAACATTTGAAAAAATGATATAAGTTGTTCAATTCACATAGCTGGTAAAGAGCCAACAATAAATAACTAAAATAGTAAATATAAAAGTAAATAATAAAACGAACAAAACAATATATTTGAACACCAGCTACACAAATTCAGGAGGCATATTTTTCTTTTCCAGTTATGGGGCTTGAACTCAGGGCCTGAGAGCCATCCCTGAGTTTTTGTGTTCAAGGCTAACCCTCTACCAGTTTGGGCCACAGCTCCACCTTTCAGTTTTCTGGTGTTTAATTGGAGATGAGAATCTCATGGACTTTCCTGCCCTGGCTGGCTTTGAACTTCAGTCCTCAGATCTCAGCCTCCTGAGTAGCTAGGATTGCAAACATAAGCCTCCAGTCCCAAGCAGGGAGATACTTAGAATTAGGGGGAAATATTCACGATTCAGAGTTAATGGTGAATCAAGCTGCTTGGCCACTGAGATGCTGCAGAGGTCCCTGAGTCTCTGGCTTTACCAGGAGTCTGGCTGGTTCTCTCTGCTGTGAAGCCACTAGCAATCAAACAGTCTGTGTAGCTGAGCAGATGCATAACGAGGGTCCTGAGAGCTCCTGTGGAAGGGTGTGCCCTTGGTGAAAATTAGCCTCTGTGTGAGAAGGGGGTATTTCAGCCACCTGCCAAAAAAGCAGCCGTGGCTTCTTTTCCATCATACATATAGTGCTTGAATAAATCCACCATCACTGGCTTTTCCTTTCTACTTTGTCACAAAGCCAAGAGTGGCATTTCAAAGGACACGTTTACCTCCTAGCAGTTTCTCTCTCCCACCACCATGCACTTTCTTCTCATAAAACCAGACCAGACAATGAAGCTGGTAAGATTGATGTCCTGTTTCTCCTTCCGCAGCCCTCCTGTGGACCTGGCTCGGGAGTTCTGCCTTTCCAACAATAAACATTTAAATGAAAATGCTTCAAGAGAGAGAGAGACAATCAAATTTTAACAACTGACAACAACCAAAAAGGGAAAAGGAAAGGCTTTAATTGATATAGCAGAGGGGCGAATTTGAAAGAACATATGGCATACAAATAATGAGCTGGACAAAAACTACAGGGAAAAAAGTCTCCACCTCAGGTTTCCGAAAATCTCTGCCTTAATGCGCTCAGACATCTGGAGCACACACATTGGCAATAGACTGTCCCTGCAAAATGTAACCAAACAAATCCACTGCTCTGCTCTTCATTTCAAACACTCATTTTTACATGAGCACAAAATCTATGGTCATCACCGTTACAGCACTCATGATTAAAAACTCAGCAGGTAGATGGATTATGGAACGTTGAAACAGGGGTTTCATACATTCTGCAATCACATCACCTCTGCCAAAAACATGAGCTGCTAACATAAATCCCAGAAGCTTCACATTTGCCACCTTTTCTTTTCTTGCCCCTCTGCAGAACTGTGAAGGAGGGAAAACTTCAGAGCTTTCCCCAGACATAAGAGATGGCAAATTCTAAGATGATTGAGAGGCTATTTGTGGGGTTTTCGCTGCCTCTATCTTCCCTGACAATTGGCAGACTAATTTTTCCACTCCCCAAATTCCAAAAGGGAAAATGGGTAGGAATGTTCATCGCCAAAATAGAGGTTTAAAAACCGTAGTGTACTTAGTGGTGATGGGCCATTTTCCAACAAGATATGTTGGGAGAATGAAAAGAAAATAAAGGAAAAGAAGAGAAACAAAAAAGGGAAGAAGGAAGAAAAAGAAAGACTCCTAAAACCTTAAAACAAAACCTAACTTTAAAAATCCTTCAATTATAATCATTTTTCTTGAACTTTTCTAAAGAATGTATATCTGCATCCTTGTTTTCAGAAAGTAGGCTTTGTTTTTTTTCTCATCCATAAATGAAAGTATTAGATTTAATTGAACTGCCAGTTGAACTCCTCTCCAAATTCTATAATCTTAAGTATAATGAACGTGTGCATGGAGATAGACAGATAGATAGATAGATAGATAGATAGATAGATAGATAGATAGATAGATAGATAGTGATAGTCATCTACATAGATTGATACACTGGTATAATATATATATATATATTATATATATATATATAATATATATATATATATATACAATATCTAAAAGTAGACCTGTGCATATGTGTAGGTGTAAGTCTACATGTGTAATACATGCATGTGTGTGTTCAGAGAGTATGATGACATGTCAACAGAATTTTTTAAGTAAAAATGCATTTTCTCACACATCCAATGTGCATGCTTAGCCTCTTGGTTTCTCTGACTCTAAAAAAAAACTTGGAATCATGGGTGGAAAATAGGTTTCAACTTGCTTGCCAAACTTAATCCTTTGCCAGGATCATTATGTTGAAAAGCATCGGTGAAGTTGTGCCTGGGCTCAGCATAAAAGACTACTTATATTTATAATGAGTATATATAATGAGTATTTATATATAGGGAGCATTTATAATGAGTAATTAAAATAAGTCATAACATGAGGCAGATCATACATGATATTTCTATTGCTCTCAATAAGCCTATTAAAGTCTAAACCCTAGTCCCCTTTGTGGGGCATGATTGCAGGCACAAGAGAGAAGTTTTGAGTTGCACACTTTGGGCTTTCACCACCAAAGTGACAGCATCTGGAGAGATTGAGTAATTTGCCTGTGGTCAATACTTGAACCCAAACCTTCTGAGCCCAGCTCCCCTGTTACTTGGCCACATTGCCTTCCCTCAATCCCACCAAGCCCTGCGAAAGAAAATGGCCCCTGTCTGCCAGTCAGGCAAGATCATCTATGAATATTTTAAACAGAACAAATTTAATTAGGGAATTCATTACATAGGTAACTGAAGGACTAAGACACAAACAGATGAAGCAATCCAAGGATTGGTAGCAGTAGAAACTTGCTATCATCCTTAGGCTGAAAGGATTTGAAGAGAAGGTGATGGATCTCTCCCAAAGCCATTTCAAAAACTACCTGGTGAGGATGGGAACTATAAATGGAGAGGTGGGAGGGAGCTAGAACTACAGAAGAGAATATGAGAAATATCTGCTTCTCCCTGTTCCCTACTTCCAGTCTTTTGTAAGGACTCCCTTAGACCAGACTCAACGAACAAAGCCTTAGAAATATATCTGCATAGTTGTAAGCAATGACAGTCACAGACAGAATCATGTATCACAAGATAAGTAGATAGACATAGGGTAGGATTTCAGGCCATGAGGCTACATATATATATATTTGAATAGGACCAATTTTTTTCAAATCCCCGTCCCCTTTCTTTTTTGGTTGTACTGGGGCTTTGAACTCAGGGCCTTGTGTTTGCTAGGAAGGTCCTACCACTTGAACCATGCTCCCAAGTCCTTTTTCATTTGAGTGACTTTTTGGATAAAGTCTCACATTTTTACCCAGTGGTATGAGTCAAACAGAGATCCTCCTTCTCATGCCTCCCAGGTAGCTCAGATGACAGGCAGGAGCCACTATACTTGGCTTGTGGGTTGTATCTGGTCTTGTTAACTTTTTGGTCTAGGCTGGCCTCAGACTAATCTTCTAGGCCTCCACCTCCTTAGTAGCTGGGTAGGCCCAATTTCTTCTTGCTTTTCTCCTAGTAATATATGTTCATACTCTCTCAAATGAAGCAGGAAAAGGTCTTTTCTTTCTGTCTGAAAATCTTGTCTATAGTTTCAAGGCCAAGGGGGCAGATTGGTATACAGAAGATATGAGGACATTTTGTTGTACAGTCAAACTAAAAACAATCTTCTGTCCAGATCACTCACTCAAATTTTTTATATGAAGGTTTAAGACATGAAGAGTAAGGGCAAATTAGCAGAGAAAGAGACAGGCCTAGGAAAGAACACTCCTCAGAGATACAGAAGGACAGAGTCTTTAAATCAATAGCTTGGAGAGTTATGACACTGTAAGATCTGTGATTTCAGAGTCAATGGATCTTAGAAGATAATAACTCTCAGAACATGCTACTGGCTATCTATATCAGAGCCTCTTGAACACTTGTGTTAAATGCTTAAATTCAATAGGTTTAGCAAATCTAGACATAGAACTTGAGGATTGTTATTTTGGGTAGAGTCACTAAGGTACATTGGGAATAAGATGTCTGAACAAGAAAATTCCTTGGTAGGAACCAGAAATACAGGGTGTGGCTACTATCGTTCATTCCAAGAGACGTTAGCATCCACTTTTTGTGATTCATGCCATCGGTAGCTGGCCAAGGGTGTAGCAGATCACCCACCAGTCAGTGTATCTTCAGGTGTTCTTGTCTTTCTCCCATTCCCTAAGGAAGATGTCTAGGCTGTTAATCTAGAAAGCTTGCTTCCCCTTCTATGCATTCCTTCCCAGAACTCCCCTCCACTGCCTTACATTGAACTCCCCATGACTCCGAAGCTGGGGGGGCTGCCCTGAGCTGCCAGCTCCCCCTTTCCCATGTTTCTCTGAAGCAACAGAGGAAGTGTAGTAGATACAGCTGTTCCAGCTGTGGGTCTGGGAGGCTTGCCCATCACAGGTGGGGGCGAGGGGAGCACTATGGCCCCTCTGGGGTTGACTGAAGTTGGTGCTATGTTACACCTGATATTGGGGAGCAATTTTTTCTTTCCAGGTTTCCCTCACAGGGAAACCTCCACACCACAGATTGACAAAAGCCCGGTCTTCCCCTCCATAGAAAAAGGCTCCCCATTCAGCATTGCTGTTTGTGCCTGGTATAACAATGTTTCTTTTCCTTTAAACAATCAACAAGGGACACCTTCCCAGGATGGAAGATGAAAAGACGGTGAGATTACCTGCCAGAACCATTTAGGCTTTAATGATTTTCACGTGAGCGCTTCCAGAGGCTCTGTACAGCAACCGAGTCATAGGATGCTGTTCTAATAAAATTAAAATTACTAAAATAAACTGCCAGGCATCTGGAAAGCACCGAGAGCACAACATATTATGTAAAGTGACATCCAAATATTGCACGCCTACGTGGCCCTTGAGATGCAACAAAGGCATTTTGCATGCTAAAGCCTTATTTCAAATATTTTAATTTCCTTATAAGTAGATTGTAATCACTAGGTAAGCCAAATCATATTCAGTATCAATTTCCTTTATGTTGTCCAGGAGTTTGTAGTTTGTGTCACTCAAATTCACATCTATCTATCTATCTATGTATATATATTCATATATATATATATATATATATATATATATATATAAAACAAGGCCTATTCAAATGAAATACAGGATTAAAGGTTTAAATATGAACACTTTGTGATCACTCTTTGGGGGAAAAGAAAACATGAACTATGAAATGACATTCAGTCTGAGCATGAATATTGATAATATTATATTTATTTTAAATATAATATATTCATCAGTACTCAACCAAAAGTAAAATTAAACTCATCAGGATGAGAATAACTGTTTGGTTTTGCAAAAGTCAAGGACTCTCATTGGGTGGCTTAATGACTTCTTGTTTGTGTTCTGTTTGCATAAATTATCTATCAAGTACAGCCATCACACCGGATGCAGCTTGACGCTTGCCGAGGAACGAGAGCCGCATCAGGATCCTCATTAAAGGGAAATGGAATTGCGACGGAGTCATTACTCCACGCCTGGCAAGGCTCGGCTGTCCCCACTCACCGTCCCTTTGCACCAATTCCATCTGAAGTAGGAACTGGGCTCACGGACCTGGATATTTGAGAGCAACGGATGCAATCAAACAATAGACGCCATAAGAGAGCCACAGCACTGGAAGCCAAATGTGATAAAGAAGGCGGGGGGGGGGGGAGGCATTGGGGATCAGTATGATGGATTTCAAGGCAATCTGATGAGTCTCTGCGAATGCAGGTGTTGGGTTCATCTAGCTGCAACGTACCACACACATATAAATCCTTCTCTCAATATCTACCGACATGCTTTCTACCTCATGGTGTTACTCCCCAATAAACTGGGTATGGATCAGACCCAAGTGGTGCAGTGGATATAATACTAATTAAGTAAGACAGGCAAAAATAATGGCAGCCTTGTTTCCCATAGTACAATCATCGCGTTCCAGTCTGGACACGTCCTGCAGCCATCCCAATATAATTGTGTTACTTAACTCAGGAAAGCTTCTGAGAATGTTGTTTTCTAGAAAATGATCACACAAAATGAAGTTGTAGAGCATGGGGGAAGCTATATAATAGGAAGAGAGTCACTTCCCAGCAGGGCAATAAGATGTTAAGTTTCTGAGATGTGCAGAGCTGAGCATATGTTATATTGGAATAAAACATGCAGGTGGATCCAAGGGGAGGAAGAAACACACGACTTCTTACTGCAATCTTAAACGAAATTGCCTGTGAACGACGAGAGACAGGTCTGGTTTGGTTCACAGACATCTAGCTTTGGAATAAGAAATGGAAGTGCATTATCAAATGATGATCATCATAATCTGGCTTGACTAAACCTGTTCTCAAGGCTGAGAAACTAATCACTGAAGGTTTTCATAAATGTGCACAGGACAGCCTATCCTTGCAAGATCCATGCAGCTGGGACCCAGAATCAGTCTGTGACTTGCTCAGACTGGTCTTTTATAAGCTAAACTGATAGCAGAAGCAACTGAAAAGTGATATACTTCATTGTAAAACACATCTTCAGGCCTAGTAATATCTCATAATATGGCCTTACTGATAGGTTCAAGTACATAAAAGGACCCTGTACTCACAGGAGACAGGAAACAGCTGTGTTCTACTTATACAGAGGACACGAAAACCAGGAAGGAAGTTTAAATTACAACAGGTGGGTGTGGCAGGTATTAAAAGACAGGAATAAGGACAAGCTGTTAAATAAGGACAACAATATTAAAAGAGTATAAGAAGAATAGACTTTAAGTGACTGACCGTCAAGGTAAATACACGTACCAAAATGCTGATTATTGGAGCAAGTAGTATTGTAAGACAGTCTCTTGAAAAACAAATACGAAATAACCATTTTGGTAGACCACAAATACCAGCAAGATCAAATACCAGCAATTTCGTGTGGTTCCACCTAATACTTCTGCCTTAAATCAGTATCTTGAACAGCACCTAGAACACATGGAGCCATCAATAAATATTTGTTGGAGGAGTGACTAAGCGAATTTTCAAGTATCTAAATGGAAACGTTCAGCTGAAGGAGCAGGAATTTTCTGGTTTTCTTTGAATACAGAACAGTCTTTCACAGAGTTCGTTTTCTTTTGTGTCTCTACCCAGGAGTATTCATTCAAGGTGTCTCCTTAGTTATGTTCAATAGTGTCATAGACGTTAATCATTTGTAGACATGGTCAATCATCACCTTTCTCACTCTTTTAGATTGTCAACAATAATGCTTAATAAAAATAACAAAGCCTACCTTGTTCCCTAAACATTTTTATATGACTTGGAATCCATGGATCCCAGGGATCCATGAACAATTATTTGATTTAAATCTTTATGCTGGGTTAAAAGCATTCAAGGAGAAAGGTCCATCTTTACTGAAGAAGCTGTAAGCTGTTTTGTACATAAAACTTGTTGAGACACATAATAATCCCTTAGCCTGGTAACAGAGGCCAGCTTCATTGTTTCAATGGTGGGAGCCAAAACCTTTACAGTAATAATTTTTTCCTTATTTTGTTCTCAGAAAATCTTATCAGAAAATCTTGAAGTACCACCTACGTGCATCTGGAATGCAGCCAACACTCACCATGTCTTCTGTTACTCACCTTCACACACGCCCAAAGCCAAACCATAATCTTCTCCCTCTGTTGTTGGAACAACTCTGGACTGGACTCCCGGTTTTTTCGGGGGGAGGGGTTGTCCCCTTTCTTTTTTTAAATTATCTTTAAGTAGTTGTACAAAGGAGTTGCCATTTAACAATGCAGTGTATGAACACAACCTATCAATACATCTTGATCTGTGTCAGCCCTTTCAACATTCTTACCCATCTCTCCCCTACCCACCCCGCTTCCTCACTCTTCTTAGTTTTGTAGACTCCCTGTTTTTATCTTTGCTTCCCTATGTCTTAAATTCCACAAAGAAGATCATCACCTTAGCAATGTCCACTAATTCCCCCTTTCATTTGACGTCAAAAGTCCTTTCAATTGTCCAAGAGTCCTTCCCCTTCTGCACCACAGATCCTCATTACTTCCTGGCTTGATTTCCTGCTATTTTGGGTTCTGAACACTTTGCTCCTACCCAATGGCTTTCTCCATATTCACTCAAGTCTCTTCCTCTCAGGGATGTCACTACTAGTTATCCCAGCCACAATGACTCCCATTCTATACATATCATTCCTCTGCTCTTCTCATTTCGTTATACGTGGTTCTGAACTGTATCAACAAACTCTTGATACGTCTCCCTTCCAGTGGTGGGACCTAACTCCTGCCTTCATGAGTACAGGCCTCTCTTGGTGACTTGCTTTTAACAAACAGCATGTGGCAGAAATAGCTGGTCCTAGGAAGGTGTGTGGCTTGCTTCTTATTCTCACTCACACTTAGAAGCCAGCTGTTACATCAGAGGACACCCACACAAGTCTCTACAGAGCTCCCCATGAAGAGAAACTGAGGCCTCCGAACAAACATCATGCAAAAGAATCCTTCAGTATCCATCAACTTAAGCTGCCAGTTTACTACAGCCCTAGTCAACATTTTGACACACTATGTTCATGAAAGATCCTGAACCGGAAACACCCAGCCAAGGTAATCCCAGACTTCCAATCCACAAAAGCATGGAGAAAATACGCTGTTATTGTTTTAAGCCTCTATTGAATTTGTTACATAGCAATAGATAGCTAATACAGCCCTCCCCACACCCTGCCCTGGAGAAATACCATGTAGCTTAACTAATTATCCTGTTTATTGACTGCCCCCCCCACCTCCAAGGATTATAACTTCTGTGCAGGAAAGGATATTTGTCTGTTTTGTTCATTATCGTGATACCTCTGCCAAAACCAACTAACTGAATTACTCTTTTCCTTTTAATCATGACTGTGGCAGGTATCCAGGATATTCCTAAATGAATGGATCAGCAAAATGTGTGACAATCTGATACATACGGACACTTGCTTAAGTAGTAAGAGTAATGATGAGTAGGCTCAGTCATAAAGTAGACACCTGTCATTGATGTGGGACTGGAATAATAACCACGAGGGTGTTCTTCCTCCTGACTAAGGACATGTTCTCTCGGAAAAGCCAATCAACCAGTAGATGACTTGAGTGCTGGGTCATCAGCCAGGCAGACAACAAAGCCACCAGCAGAGCTTCCTACACTCATAAATGCCCAGAACTACATCCCAGTACCCTGAGCTAGGAGGCCTGGCAGAAAGGCTTGGCATCATTGACTGTTAAAGACATCTCGAGATGATTCTGCTGTGCAGCCAAGGCTCAGAACCACTTCACTGTGTGGAAAATGAATAAGAAATCTAGGCCAATCCACAGACCACTAGTGTTGAAAGCATTTCACATCTGTGCAGCTGCTAGGAAATCACCCTGTTCGTTTATTCATTTACTAATGATGTATTAAGTTGCTGGGCACTAGGCTAGCTCCTGAGGGAATTCAGAGCTGGGCAGAACTAAGGATCAGAGAAGGAAGATCAGACTCACCCAATGAGACATAACCCACAAAGCCTCGCGTCAGCATCTTACCCTCTTCCCGTCTTTCTCACCATCCAACATGCTTCACATATACACCCTGGGCTGAATACAGAGGAGGCACATGTCATCAAGGAAATATGGCTGAGGACACCCAGGGAGAATGCATAACCTCAAGAAGCCCAGAATTTAAGGAATTTCAGAGGAAGATCATCTTGTTGTGGTGTCAAAACAAAACAAAAGACAAAACAGATACATGGTAGCTAAAGAAAATCCAGATCATATAGAACTCTTGAAGACAAAGGCATGATACTCTCCAACAAACAAGGTGGTCTCTGTAATGTGAACTAATAATCTCTGTCTCAGAACTCTGCCCTGGGCATTATATAAAAACGAGTTTCATTTAGACAAGGGAAACATCCAACCTAGTAACTGGTAGTTTATTTCAGATTTGACTAACAGAATGGACACTGGCCAGGAGTGTGCTAGACTATGGTTCTAGTCCTGCTCTAATACTAACTCTGGAGCATAGGAAAGAATTTAAATCGTTTAAGAATCTCTGTTTTGCCAGGCACAACTGGCTCACACCTGTATTCTACCCACTCAGGAGGCTGAGATCTGAGGACCATGGTTCAAAGCCAGCCCAGGCAGGAAAGCCTGTGAGACTCATCCCAAATTAACTACCAAAAAGCTGGAAGTGGAGTTGTGGCTCAAATGGTAGAGCACTAGCCTGGAGCCAAAAAGCTTAGGGACAGCACCCAGGCCCTGAGTTCAAGCCTCAGGACAGGGCCCACAGATATACATAAAAAAAATATCTGTTTCTTCTTCTACTAAGGAATACCAATAGCAGAGAAATAAGTGATCCTCAAAGGTTTTGTGGGGGTTTTTTCTAATAATAATCCAAAATTATATATGAAGTAAATGGGCAGTGTGTGTGTGTGTGTGTGTGTGTGTGTGTGTGTGTATGTGTGTGTGTGTGTGTTAATGATTCATTATGACACTGTGAGAAATGGAAAGCTTATGACTTGACTTCATTGGTAAAGGAAGCAAACACCGGCAGGCATATGCTAATTTTCAGAGTAGCGGTTGACAGGGTTATCCTTCACTTGGAAGGTATTTCAATACCAATTGGATGAGTTAGAACAAATATCCCCTGGCATTCTTGCAGTACCAGAGAACTCTCAGAGCCAGAGATTAGACCCAGGAGTTCATTTGGGTTATACAATGCCCTGGGCTTGTGGGAAGCTGACACGAGGGAGGGATCGCTGGGCCTCCCACTCTGTTGTTCCCTGGCTCATCGCTGGTTCAGGGAGGGCATCTGAAGACTGAAGACCCACCCCAGCAGCACAGCATCGCAGCTCTCCACCTGCGGGCTTGGCGTGGGCAGGGACTTGATTGATGCTGCAGCAGGTGGCGAGCTGATGGCCGTGGGAGGTTGTAACTCCTTGTTCCCTTGCCAATTAATTCCCAAGAAGGAATCATTCTAAAGAGAGACTTTGAGCCCTTTCTCTACTCCTACAGCAGAGAGGGAGGGCCAAGAGACTCAGAAAAACAAGGTGAAAATGGAGATGCTGAACGGTCACTTCCATCACATACAGTAGCAAGGGGTTTTTGTTGTTGTTATTGTCTTGCTTTGTTTTATTGTTTTGCAAGTCCTGGGGCTTGAACTCCGGGCCTAGGTGCTATCCCTGAGCTTCTTTTGCTCAAGGATAGAGTTCTACCACTTGAGCTGCACCTCTGCATCTCCACTTTTTGGTTTTTTGGGTGGTTATTGAGGATAAGAGTCTCAAGGACTTTCCTACCTGGGATGGCTTCAAACCATCTCAGTCTCCTGAGTAGTTACGATTACAGGTGTGAGCCTCAACACCACCAGTAGTTTGGGCTGGGTCACTCTTTGTTGTAGGATTGCGCTATGCATTGTAGAATGGATGTTAAACAGAAGCATCCTGATCTCTACTCACATATACCAGTATCATCCTCTTCCCCAGTTAGAATGGCCAAGTAACATTCCCAAATGATCTTCAAATCCCACCTCCCCCCTCCCCCAAAATTAAGAATCACAACTGTAAAGGAATGTGCCCCACAAAAGGGCTGGATGAACCCAGCTGGTGGAAGGCAGTATTCCTATCCTCTACCCTGGGAACTTCAGCCAATGCTCTCTGCATGAATCCATGCCATTTAGGCAATTAAAAATAAAGAGCCCCACTACAGACAGCTGTGATCTGCTCATTCTGAAACTCTACATCTCAATACGGAAAGATCCAGCTCATGCCCTTGCTCTAGCCAAGATGAACCTGAATAGCTTCATGTGTCCAGCCTCCGGGCCTCCTCCCAGCCATTCCTCTATGTGAATTTCAAGGATGGCTTCTGCATGGAAGGATATCCTTGCAAAAGAGAAGAAAGGATGCACTAGGAATTGAGGTACCTGAGATTCATCTGTATCCTTTACCTGCTACATGACCTCCAGCTCATTATGTGAGCCTTCTGAAGCCATTTACCACATCTGCTAAATGGGAGCAATGCCATCTTTTTGATCTTTTGAAAAGCATTACTGCCACTCAAGGATATGAACACCTATAGAACAGAGTGCAATGGCAGGAATTGATCCTCACTGCAATCTGGGAGCGCTGATGTTATCACGGCATCCCAGTGAACAGTCCAGGAATGCCACTCCTGGAATTGGAGGAAATTCTGAAATACCAGCCTTCTCTTAATTAATGCTAGCTCTTGGCTGAAGTCCTCTGTGCTTGATGTCCAAAAAATATGACATATTTCCAAGCTATTTCTTTATGAAAGATTGTCCATCAATTCCAATAAATGTTAATAGGTATCGGTTTAAAACCTCGGTGCCTCTTTAGGTTACATAGTTTAACTGAACTAGTCAGGCTGCCTGCCTGCAAAAGGTTTAACTTTGCTGGAGGTGTTTGGATACGTCTATAATCCCAGTGCTTGGAAGTGTGAGGCAGGAAAATCAGGAAAAATCACAAAGTTCCAAGGCAGCCTAGGTGACATAGTGAGACTTCGTCTCAAAACAACTTTTGAAAAAGAGCTTAGTTGTGTTTGTTGTTGTTTGTTCATTTGTTTTGATTTTTGTGCCAGTACTGGGTTTAAACTCAGGGCTTGCACACTGTCCCTTAGCTTCTTAATCAAGGGTGCTACACTACCACTTGAGCCACACCTCCACTACTCATTTTTTGCTAGTTAGCTGGAGGTAAGACTGTCACATAAAAATGTGTGCCCAGGCTGGCTTCAAACCAGCTGAGACCCTCAGATCTCAGCCTCCAGAGTAGCTAGAATTGTAGGCATGAGCCACCAGCATGTGGCATCAGCTTATACTCTAAATGAATGACTTGGGCAGGGCCTTAGCCCTGAGCTCCCTGAGGAACACCACTGCAGACACAAGAAACAGCCAGTATGAAGAGCTGATTCACCCAAACATACAGAAGAATGGAATCCCAGTGACTGGAGCTGGGTGATCTCAGAGAAGAAGGGTGGTAGATGGGATTACATTGGGATCAGTGGGTAGGTAAATGGAGCTCTAAGTGCCAGCCGATGTTTAAGGCACTGGGAGATCTGGCAGACCACAGGAGGAGAAAGCAGAGAAGTTAGGCTACCAAAGGAGGAGAGGGCCCATGGGGCCTCCAGAGATCTGGACTAAATTTTCCAGCTGCGGCCTTAGAGGAGACCAGTTTATAAGGGATGGAGGGGACAGTGGTCTGTATCCAAACACCTACAGATTGCTCTCTATCCCCTCAACCCCACCACCACCCTCAGAGCATGATGAAGTGTCCATGTATTGGACATTTCTTAGCCCATGGCTTCCTCTGATTTAAAAGAGCGACTACTGAAAGCTACTGTTTAAAACAAGAGGCACCAACACCAAATTCACCTTTGGGATGCTAGTCCACTCACAATCCCACCTGTCCCCCGATGCTAACACGGGCTGTGCTCTTGCTGTTAAGGTACTAGCAGTTCACCCCCTCTGGTTCCTCTCTCTTCTCACTCCTAAGCCTTCTAGGAGCTTACCAAGCTGAAGGCCTGGGCTGTGGCTTCCATACTATATAGCGCTATCTCAGCCTTACCTCTTCTCTCTCCAGTTATTAGCAAAGAGATGCTAGCATGAGAACACACAGTTGGCTTTGTGCCTGAGGGCAAGGCAGGCACAAGCAGTGGGGGACGTGCCTCTCCCAATAAAAATTAATGGAACAAAACCCCCCCTGTGTGCTGCATGAGTTTTATCTCCCAGGGAGCTTAGTTTCCATCCTTCTCTCACCAAGCCCTCCTTCTGAGCTCTCCTGCCCCCTGGGTGTCTTTGGCACAGGTTAAAGGACCATCATTAAAGGGAAAGGGTCCAGAATAAACCAGAAAGGGAGGAGTTGGCCTATATCCAAAACACACATGCACACGCATGCATATACACACGTACGCTCACACATGTGGTGGTACAGACCGCTTGCACACGATGCTCCTTTCTGTTGGTGAAGTCATTAGCAATTTCCTGGAGGAAAATAATTCTATCATGGGGGCAGCAGGCAGGAGTTCTATAGAAAGCCTACTAGGAGTTTGCAAAGGAGTCAAGAGCCTTTGGTTTCACTTTTTTATCTCTGTTTTACATAGAAAAGCACCACATGCATATGTTGTTGTAGAAGTGTGCTTTTGTGCATTGTGTGTCTGTAATGAACAGAGTGTAAACATAGCCCTTGACCTCCTAGCTCTCCCTCCCTCCCTCAGAGGCTAACCTGGCTAGACTGGATCACTCCACCCTCTCAGCTTGGTTAATCTGGGGATGGAATTTCACAGTGTCCTCTCCTTTATTGGTCTAGTTTAGAGGAGGCAGAAAGTGATACTGCACAAAATGTGGGTGACAAAGGTAAAAGAATCTGACTTTATATTGTAAAGATTGTCATAGGTCCAAAGTGACACAAGGCAGAGCAGAAATGCTGGTAAGGTCCAGCTGATCATTTTTTTTTCTTATTTTCTAGTTTGCTTACCTAACCATTGGCCTCCTGACCAATAATCATTCCAGCTTCTCCTCTTCAAGATGCTTCACTGGAAATACAGCAAGATGGAAGCCATGAGCCATCAACATATGCCGATCAATGACAAGTGATTTATGTGGGAGAGAAAATGTAATCCCCACACAATCAGATGATTTTAGATACCAACAGTTTTAGAATAAAGATGGGAGAAGTAACAGAGGGAGGAACAGGTGATCAGATGCCAGTCCAGAGTCAAGGATATCAGAGAGATTGAAGACAGGGACAAGACGTGAAGTAGAAGATGCCTCTGAGCTATAGCAGCATCCTGGAGAAGCAGGGTTAAACAATAGGCTGGTGGAGTTAGCAACTGACTGCCATCCTGGTCCTGTATACTTCAGCCCCCATGGCTCTGACCACTCCAGCTCTAATGCAAGGCCCTTTACCCAGGAGGCAGAGATACCAGACATGACAAGACATGTTGTTCTACAGGGACATCTCTAGAGCCACTATTGCTTGTTGTTATCTCAGAGTTAAGGAAGGTAATAAGGTCCAAGCCTGATTGAATATTCAGAATGGTACCATTTATTATATTAAAAGCCACTTAATTAGAACAATACGTACCTAAGTCATGACACAACACTGGATGGAATATTATACAATCATTAAGGATGAGAGAGTGAGTAGCAATGTTAAGATATGTCATAAGATATGCCATCCACTGCCATCCATTCAGATAAACACTAGAAAAAAATATATCTTGAAATAGCAGCTCTTCTAATAAGAGGGTAGGTTGTTTAAGACTATGAGTTATTTTTAAATATTTTCTATCTGGTTATAAACTATTATTACTAGAATGTAGAAAAGTGAAGACAAGGTAAATTGTCTGTGTGCTCAATTGCCAAGGTCAATATAACTCCCTTCACAGGGTTGGCCCAAAGTGAGTATGACTTCCAGATCCCACCCTGCCCCTAACATTGCCACACAAACCACATATACACCCAGAGCACACATGTCTCTATTTCTTGCACACACATCACATAACCTGCACTTGTGCAGTCATGTGGGGTTTTTCCCCAACATGCACTGGACATGAGTTTCAGCTTAGGTAACGCTCTGCTCTTGGAGACTCCTATTAAACAGTGAATAGGGCATTTTTCTCCTTTTTGCCTTCACAGGAAGCTGAAGCTTGATCTCCATGGAAGGAATCCATGAGCCAAAAGGGAACCCCTAAATCAGTCCCCACCATACAGACCCACAGAGTCTGTGTGTACGTACATGTGCGCACGTGTGTGTGTGTGTGTGTGTGTGTGTGTGTGTGTGTGTGTGTGTGTGTACCTGTCCTGCTGTCCTGGGGCTTGAACTTAGGATTGGGTGCTGGCCCTGAACTTTTTTGCTCTAGGCTAACACTACCACTTGAACCACAGCTTCACTTTAGTTTTTTTTGCTATTTTTGGTGTTATGTTTAATTGAAGATAAAGGTCTCACAGACATTCCTGCCTGGGCTGTCTTTGAACTGAGGTGTTCAGGTTTTAGGCTCCTGAGTATCTAGGATTACAGTCATGAGCCACCAGTGCTCAGATTCACAAAGCAGTATCCTAGAACTGCCAACAAAAATCCCATGCAGTAAGAATCCTGAGGCCTGCCTCCTTTGTCTGGGAAAGCCCAGCCCACCTACCCATACAGGAGAGTACTCCTTTTTGTTTCTCTTACCCAGTCTGACAGGCACTGTTATATTTCCTCTGAAAAAGTATGGTCATCTCTCATTTATGATGCTAGTATCAGGCTTGCTGGAGTCCTGCAGCATTTAACATTAGGCACGGTACATTGCACGTATATAAATCAAATTAACATACACTGTCACTGCGCAGTTGAGCAGCTGTATTCTTTGTGTTAAATTTCATAGTTAAAATGAAACACTTTTCCATTACTAGATTGCAGCTCCACTGGGCGACTACAACAGTTACCTGCCAGAATGAAGCCTTGTAATGGCAGCCCTGTCTCCAAGCGGCACATGCAAGCTGGATTTATAAAGTGGCTGAGGAATTGCTAATTGCCACCAGAATAAAACACTAATGTTGATTCAAATGTTTGTAAAAACGGAGTACTGTAAAGAAATACATGCCCCGTTCAGCTGGTTAGGGTAGGATTCTGTAAAGGCCAAGATTTTAAAAGCTCAGTATGTGGCCTAATTAATTTGCTGAGTTTATGGTCAGGTGGTCTCTCCTCTCCCACACTAGCATGCCATGCTGACCTATGTTCAGTGCCTACTGAATGCAATGCATGTGATAAGCATTCTATGTATTAGTTTAAAAAAATACGATAGCTGGGTGCTAATGACTTACACCTGTAATTCCAGCTACTCAGTAGCCTGATATCTGAAAATTCTAGTTCAAAGCCGATCTAGACAGACAAAGCTGAGAGAACCTATCTCCAATTAGCCAGCAAAAATCTGGAAGTGGAGGTGTGGCTCAAGTGGAAGAGCATTAGTCTTGAGCAAAAGAACCAATGAGAGCACAAGACTCTGAATTCAAGCCCCAGTACTGGCACCAAAAATAAAAATCATGATACATAATATCATGATTCATCTAGAGAAACTGAAACCCAGAAAGACAATGCTCTCATGACACAGCTAATTAAATAGCATCACTGGACTCAACCAAAATCTGACAGAATCCAGAATCTCTACTCCTTTCTCTTCTACAAGTGGCTGTTGCAAATCCCTGACTGCTAGAAAAATCAAAAACATTTATTTACAGCACATGTGTTACTGGTGATGGATGGAAAGTGGTGCCTCCCTGCGGAACATACATCATGCTTATTCTTAGTGCTTTGAGTGTCTGTCCTGAGGACCCCATACGGCCTTTTCATTGTCATGCGTGGTACACTTAGTCCAAATATAAGACCCAAAGCAACAAGAGACAAAGCTTCTACCCACAGCTCAGGACCATCCGCTGCCCCTCACTTGCCTGGCACTGTAACTTGCATGTCCCCCTCCAATCCTTGGCATTTTACCTTTAGAGGCAGAAGAAGTCTCTTCCCCATTTATATCACTTGGAGCTGTTCAATAACAAATGCATCTCTGTCTTCCACTGGACTGGATCCTCACCTACAGCATTGGTGGTGTCTTGAATCTGCCTTGGACTTAAGCTTCAACTCATGTGAAGAATTCTGAACTTGTGAAGATTGGAACACAGTGAACACACGGCAAAGCAATCAGCTCCGTCCACATGGAGTCCGTAGGGTTCAACACTCCATTCTTTGAGGGAAGTATTCACTTCTGTTTCCAAGGCCAAGAGTTGTAAATCTCTCTACATGCCCAATGCCTGCAGCCACAGACATGCTTAGAGTCAGAAAGCCTGAGACAGGATGGCTCTCGCAAAAACCAAATAATTGGTGGCCACACAGCAGAAGAGTTATGCATTTTGGACCAGAGATACTTTGTTCTGCCAAGTGACCAGTTTACCATCAAGTGGGTAGTGCTTATTTTCCACTCCAGATGGATCAATAGAGCCATTCAGATATTGAGCCAAGCTGGCCATTTCAGTGTGACTTACCCTACACCTTGTGGGTTTGTTTAGAAAGGCTCCAAATCTCACCCTCAGGATGGGAATATATGGGATGATCACAATCTGGATTTGACCCAAGATACCCATGGGCAACTTTGTCAGAATTGGGTTGATAAACTCAATGTAAGTTTCATCTCCATAGAAAAAATACAAGTTATGGGAACAGAGAAATCTGACTTCAGCCACCTGATAATTGGATGGTTTGGTGTTTTACCTAATCAGGGATTGTACTCATGAGTATATGCAGTTAGAGCGGCAGCAAAGACCACAGCCCCTGGAGTCCAGGTGTGGTATCTGTAAACCTGTCCTGTCTGAGTTTCTTCACCTAAAAACTAGATCAAAAGTCATTCTTATGTTTCTTTGAGGGGAAGCAAAACATGTTTTGGTTGCATAGCACAGTAATATCTGTGTGCTAAATACAACTCAATTGTGCACTTCAAAATTGTTAGTCCATATCATGTTCATTTCATTCCCATAATATGTGTGTGTGTTGTGTGCTGTGTGCTGTGTGCTGTGTGCTGTGTACTGTGTGTGTGTGTGTGTGTGTGTGTGTGTGTGTGTGTGTGTGTGTGTGTGTGTGTGTGATGACTGGGTTTGAACTCAGGGCCTCATATTCTTGCTTAGCTTTTTCATTCGGGGGATGATGCTTTTCTTCTTAAGCCATAGCTACACTTCTGGCTTTTTCCTTTTCCTTTAGAGATAAGAGTCTCTCGGGTTTGTCTGCCTCGGCTGACTTTGAGCCTAGATACTTAGTCTGAGAGAGAAGTGAGCCACCAGGATCTAGCTATTAAAGTACCCATACCATTAGGTTGTTACAGTGATGGAAGTCAGCTGACACAAAGTCCTTAGAGCAATAATTGGAAGTAAGTAAATATGAGCTACCATTTACCATGAGCATGCTGGGTACTGTGCATGATTAAATCTTCACAACCACTCATGGGATAGGAACTGCTATTAAGTCCACTTCTGTTTTTCTGGTGGTTAATTGGAGATAAGGGTCTCACAAAATTTCCTGCCCAGGTTGGCTTTGAACCACTATCTTCAGATCTAAGCCTTCTGAGTAGCTAGGATTACAGGAGTGAGCTATGGGTACCTGGCTACAAAGCTGGCTCTTGAGTGAAGCAGCTGTGGATCTTGAACCACAGCTCCGGGTCTAGGCTGTTCATCCTGGGCCCCATATTCTGGAAGTAGGATGTTAACAAATAGTGACTACACTTCTCTTTTTTCAACCTTGTTGTAAAATCTCCTCGTGTGGCTTAATTAGATGACTGCTTATCTTCTATTCATTGTTGTACTCTCCTGTCTCTCCAGTGAGATTTGCAGAAACGTTCTACTCAGTAGCAAGTTTTCAAAACTTCTATCAGGGGAGATTCATTTTGAGGTAGCTTTTCACATACAGTTAACCTACTCTGAGCTTAACTCAGTTTCCCTCCCAGCCACAAATGCTTCCAGGTCTTCTTGCTTCATAACACAGGAAGCTGATGTTCCTTTGGGGAAAGAAGCATAGCTGTGTGTCGGCTGAATCCCACTTTAGTCAGCTCACTAAATGAAGCAATTGAGTCACTGCACTGTCTTAATAACACTTTCTGACAACAACATGAAAGATAGTGTATCTCTGCCTTAACTCATGGGGGTATCAGTACAGGGGAAGAAAGCAAATTCTTTTAAAATACAGACAGAATCTTTTATCAATGAAAAAACTGTCATGCGGGCGTTCTTATCTCTTTGTGCAGTGACAGAGGGATTTATCTTTCTTAGAAGCCAGCCTCCAAATGAATATCATGCCTGTTTTGCCAAGGTGAGTAGTTTTTCATCTCTGGGCAAGCAAGCATGTTTTACATAGATGCTATGGCACACACACACGCTGTTTGTCATCAATTCCCATACCCTCCAACATGTCCTGAGGCCCTCAGAGTCTGCCAATTTCTCTCATAAACGGAAGCTCACAAGCTGTGTGCTCAAAGCTATTCCACAGGCCCCAGGTGAGCAAAAAATCTCCCTAAGCTAGGGCAGTGAAACTACTTTGTATGGTATGGTAATGCTACAGACCTATTGTAAATTTGTTCAAGCCCCTAAAAATGTATACCTGGAGTGACTCTCGAAGTAAGACATGGACTTGGGGGTGACGATGATGTGTCATTTGTACGTTCATCCGTTGTTTACAGATATGTCATTCCAACCAGCTCCCCATGGCTCTTGCCTGTAACCCTAGCTACTCAGAAAGCTGAGATATGAGAATCACAGTTTGAAGCTAGCTCAAAGCAAGAAAGTCCATGAGACTAATCACCAATAAACAACCAAAAGGCTGAAAGTAGATGTATGGATCAAGTGGTAGAGCACCAGGCTTAGGTGGAAAAAACCAAGTGAGATTATAAGGTCTTGAGTTTAAGACCCAGTACTCATGCATACATGCACACACACACACACACACACACACACACACACACACACACACACACACACACACACACTGGGTGTACCACTCTCATGTGGATGTTGATAGTAGTGAGGCAGGTGGTCTCTGCGGAGGCCTAGGTTCAAGAATATACGAGAAATCCCTGCTTCATGCTCAGTTTCGCTGCAAAGCTAAAATTTGCTTAACATCAAGCGTATTTAAAAATAATTCAGGATGCAATTTCTGCACTTATTCCTATTAGCTCCCTTGCAGTTGCTGGCTGTACATCTAGGGGAAAGCTTGCCTAGAAACCTCTCCTCTGTTAGATGGAACAGTCTAGTTTGAAGTCAATATTAGGAAGAAATATTTCCTCCTGCAGAGAACTCTGCCATTAGTATTGTCTCTATAGGCACCAGTACAGAGCAGTTCACGCTTTTCCTTCTTCAATCTTTAAAAATGCTTTTGCCTCCCTGTAAGCACACTTTAGATTTTCTTCTATAGATTTACTATCTTGGGTATATGTATGTTCTGCATCAGGATCATCATATTAGCTAACCCTTACTGAGCATCTAACAGGCCAAGGACCAGTTTGAGCATAATATTTGTCTTCACTCATTTAGTCCCACTTACCAGAGGGGGAAAAAACAGGCACAGAATGGCCTCAAAGGTGACCTAACTCATAAGCAGCAGAGACAGGGTATGAAGCCAGGTGAACTGACTCACAAAACCACAACCTCAATTTCTGCCTCTCACTGCCAGTCCAGAGGCTCTGAGATGGTACCCTATATATTTCTTGACTATTTTCCCTCCACCCAGAAGGGGTGACACCCTGACAAGAGAGACTCTCCCACAGAGCCCTACTGGGTCTTATGGCAAGTATGACCCCTATTAAGCCCAAGGACAAACCAAGCCCAGAATGATATGGGGAACTTCTCTCATCAGGCACAGTCGCAAGGGGGTGCCAAGCTGAATCTAACTGAGAAAGTTTAGGAGTTCTAGAACTTAGGATTTGGTACTCCCTTAAGACATAAAAAGATTTATCAAAAGAACATTGAGAAGCTTGCAGAACTAAAGAGAGAGGGAACCCTAGATCTCAGCAAGATGAGGAGCCAGAAGATTCTGGGAACCCAGAAGAAGGGCTTGAAGACAATCTGTGCAGTTCCAGGGGGGTGGCAGAGTTCTCGCTGCAGTCTGTCCACATACACCTCTTCATCAGATACAAATTTCCAGGGCTAGATGTCTGGGTGGCTAACCTTGGGTGGGGTGTCCATGCTTGAGAGTCTCTAAGATGACCATCTAAAGAAGCCTCTTGGTTAATTCTGGTCACAGGTTTGTCCTCAGAGGATCTGTAGCCCACACCATGAATATTACTACAACACACGTAGCTACTTCGGGGTGCATTACATAAACCATGGTGCACCTGTCTACAAAGGAGAGCTACCTCCGGAATGGAAGTAGGCCAAGCACCACTTTCCTTCCTGCAGATCAGGACTCTGAGCCACAGAAACATGAAGTTATTGCCAAAATTGAAGCCTGGGTCCTTTGAATCCTGAAGGCTGCTTTCCCAGTGGTTAGCATCTGGAGTCTTTGTTTCTCCTCCTCCTTCTTTCCATCCAAACTCACAGGCATGCCTCCAAGCACACTCCTTTACCAGCCCACCCTCTGTTGAGGATTAAAGAGTTAACCTACACAGCACAAGGACCCCTTCTGTAGGGAAAAACAGAAGAAGATGAGCCCACTGTGTTTGGGAGGGAGTTTTGTTAATGAAGATAAACCCAGGCTACAGGATCTGCTGTCTCTCTTGACAGAGATGCCAGGACACAATCACCAGCCTCTTTCTGCACATGGCCTCTGCATAAGGCTCTCCTAGCTTACACTTGTGTCTGTTTCCTTAGAGCAGAACTGTGAGGGGGGGGGGGAAGATATTTTATTAGATGCAGCAGGGTGCACAGCTCAGGGAACACTTGAGTGGTTCCCAGTCAGGCATGAACCAGTCTGCAGCTGAAGGTGGGGGGAAGGGAGAAAGCTCTCCTCCTTGCACATCTGGGAAAGCACCTGGCTACACCCTCCAAAATGCAGTGCCAAAGGGAGAATCAGCCCTGATTAGGACCCCATCAGCTGACACAATAACATTCACTTATGCTAATGGGCATCAAGGGTTCATTCATCATAACCAGTGGAGAGGATTGGCCCAGGACAAGCTGAAGTCATAAAACACACTTAAAATCTCTCTGTCTTGAAATAAGCAGGGGAAGAGAATTTATTATTATCATTCCTCAGTCACAAAAGAAAAGGGTGCATGTATGTGCAAGAAAGGGAGAAAGAGAAAGAGAAAAAATGAAGGCTACCAGTCCCTTTGCAGCCGACTGACTTAATCTTTCTCTTAACTCCTATACCAAAATGGTAAATTCTAGCTAAAATCAAAAAGGCACATTAGATGATTTACTTTGGTCATTTTTTTTTTCCAAAAGGAGAAGGGATAGTCTATTTTTTTTTAACTGAGCTATCATATCAGCATACTTCTTGCTTAAAATTCAAATGTCAGTGGGGTGCCGGTAGCTACTCAGGATACTAACATCTGATGATCATTATTTCAAAGCCAGTCTTGGCAGAAAAGTCCATGAGATTCTTATTTCCAGTTAACCAGCAAAAGGCTGGAAGTAGAGGTATGGCTCAAATGGGAGATCACCAGTCTTGAATGAAAATGCTATGGAAGATTACAAGGCCCTGAGTTTAAGACCCAGTGCCAGCACACACAAAATAAACAAATAAATAAAATTCAAACATCATTGGGACCATGTAGCAGCAGCTCTAACTACATTAGCTCAAAAACAAGAATCCCAAGTAACTAGGTAGTTCAGAGCTGTAGAGTTTTTAACATGTATATAGACAAGATTTTAATATACCTATATGCAGTGTATGTACATTTAACATAGACATGATTATATACCTCAATATTATATACGTCCATATATATATATATAACAAATATGTTGTAGTCGACTCTCACATAACTCTGAAGGAACCTAAGATTAACCACGGGAGTGATTTACATCAAGACACAAAGCTTGTCACAACTATTACTCTTGGTCTTTCTGACTTTAAGACTAATGCTCCTTCATCCACATTTTTCAAATACATTAGAATAAAGGATATTAAAAAGAAGTCAGAAACTCTCCTATAACAGAAGCACTGGTGTTCCAGAGTGACACTGGAGAGTGTAGCAGAAAATGGCTATCATAAACCAGCCTGTAAATGAACCCTAGATGGATATAGAGCCCTCAAGAGCAGGAAGTTCAGGGTCAATAGCTCCAGAAACATGGATAAATATTTAAACCAACAGAGGAATGTACCCTCTGGGAAGGTGCAAAGCTTCAAAAGTGGTAGGAAGCCTACAGGAGTGCACAAATGGCAGCCCAGCCTCACGGCAGGGCACCCTACACAGGCAGCCTAGGTGCAGGGCTGGGGGTGGTGCTGCAGCGACTCTCATCCATCCGTCTTCCCTTGTCTCCATTCAGATCTCTCCTGCAGCTCTCTCAAAAGGACCCTGAGTACCAATGAGGTCTGCCTTCGAATTAATGTCCCCAAGTTGGTAGGTCTCTGGGAGCACATCTGTTCTCATAGTGCACCAGCCTTTCCCAAGTGGCGACAATAGGGAGGCCCAATGGTATCCCCAGGGCAGGAACAAGTCTGTGCCAGGCCAAGACCTTGGTCTGTTCAGATAATTGTCTCATTAAGGTCCTGCTGAGTTCTGCTGCCTCCCCAGACACTCCCTGGCACCTCCTGGGGGACCCTGGTACTTGAGCTATGTAAAGAACTGTGAAGATTTGGAAAGAAGGCACTTCA
This sequence comes from Dipodomys spectabilis, assembly GCF_019054845.1. Taxonomy (NCBI): domain Eukaryota; kingdom Metazoa; phylum Chordata; class Mammalia; order Rodentia; family Heteromyidae; genus Dipodomys; species Dipodomys spectabilis. Next base: position 10,869,724 of record NW_024870728.1, read on the forward strand.
CTGACCCTGCATGCATGCACATAATCTCAGGAAGTCATCAGGAAGCAACTCTTCTAGCCTTAGACTTCGGCTGAATAGAGAAGAAAGTCAGCTATCTAATTGCTCAGAGAAAAGCCCTTTCATCTCAACACCCATCATCCCTATAATAACTCACATCAGTGACACAGGGTCGCTGATACTCCAGGCCTTCGTGTGAAGGAGGGAGGTCTGGGGTATTCCTGGTGGACTTCCCTGTAGAGAAAGTATTTTTGCTTCTTTAAAAGAGGTAACATTCAGACAAATAGATAAAAGAGAATATGTGATGAACAAAAAAAGCACCTAGTCCTTACTTGGTTCACAGAAGATCAGTTGACCCACACCCTGAAACCATAGATGGACCAACAGACTAAGGCATCAAAAAAAATAATAAAATTAAATTGTTTTGCCAGTCACGGGGCTCATACCCTAGGCCTGGGCACTGTCCCTGAGTTTCTTTTTGCTCAAGGCTAACACTCTACCTTCTTGAGCCACAGCACTACTTCTGGCTTTTTTTGTTGTTGGTCATGAGGCTTGAACTCTGGGCCTGGGCGCTGTCCCTGAGCCCTTCAGCTCAAGTCAAGCACTCTACCGCTTGAGCCACAGCACTACTTCCACTTTTCTGGTGACTAATTGGAGATAAGAGTCTCATGGACTTTCCTGCCCAGGATTGGCTTTGAACTGTGATCCTTCGATGTTAGCCTCCTGAATAGCTAGGATTACAGGTGTAAGCCACCAGCCCTGGCTTAAAAAGACCTCAAACTGGAAAATGTAGGTCATCTCCACACTGACCAACCAGAGAATTTTCCAAGTACGATTCATTTTCCTTAATATTCACTGGGTGAATTTTCCATCTGAGCAACCATTGTCCTTAGAAATCATGAACGAAAACACTAAATCTAACAAGTGAGTTCTTATCTTCCCTCATCACCCGCTATTTACTGCTAACTTTGAATGATAGCATCAGGGAAGGGGTAATATGCTTTGGAATGTGAAACCTTAGGAAATCACCTTTCAGATGGATGTAAAGTTGTCCCCAAAGTCTTCCAGCCAATGAGTATATCTGTGCCCAAGGATGTTTAGGAGACAAGAGATTAGGCAGAATCCTAGCACTGTAGTCAGAAAGCCAGTCTGCCCTGTGGAGCCTGAGGTTTCAAAATAGTCAGACCCCTTTCACTGGGCCCCCAAACCCACATTCTTACATCTTAAAGCTTCCAGTGACTTTAATGTGTGTTCCACGTATGTAAGGCCTGCAGGATTGGACCCTCTGGGAGTGTAAAGTGACAACATAATAGAGAAAAATCACTTTAGCAGGCAACAGTGACAGCTGGGTAGGCATTAGGAAAAAGGGAAAAGGCCTCGGTTTAGACAAATTACTGAATGAAATGATCACACGAAAAGCTCTTTTTACAGCTGCCACTAAGAAATCCAGAAAATATAAAACATGTGAACAAGTAAATAAAGGAATTTTTGGACATTTTTTTTCTCTTTCTTTTTTTTTCCTCATTAAAAGGTGTGGCAAATGTTTAAAATCCTCCGTGTTCTTAGTCATGCACCCACACGGAAAAATGTGGCTATTTGGGTTTTATATGTCAAGTATTACACAAGCAATAAAACATAAACAATGAAAGTGTTCCAAAAGATCCTGGAACATTCCAAAGCCTGTTGCAGTCTCTACGATTATACACCATCCTCTCATTCCATGACTCTTGACATCTCATTACACTGCATTATACTTTTACAGACTCATTTTCCAGCATATATAAAATGACTTAATGCATCTTCAGAACCATCTCGATTACCTAATTGATGAAGGCTATCAGCCACTTAAAAATAAAACAGACATTTCCTTAATACAAACCCTGAGGCAAGGGGAGAATGGAATAAAGCTTGTGTTAGCACAAAAAAAAATGTAAAATATCAGAGGCAGCATGTTACAAGTTTGGACACCCAGTGGGCATTAAAAGATTTGGTTTCTGGTATTGATTCTGCCACTAATTTGCTGTGTGATTTGGACTTAATATTAACCCTCCCTGGGCCTTGGTTGCCAGCACTCTAAAATGAGGGCTTTGGAAAGGATGCTTGTGGCCCCTTTCCTGAGCTGACAGGCTGTGATTTTGAAAGCTGCCCAAGAGAAGATCAAGCCCCTTAGATCATCTCCTCCACAACCTAGTCATTTTCCAATTTATAGACCAAAACATTGAAAACTTCTTCCTGTTTCTTGTTCTCTAGTCCTAGTTACAGGATGGAGAGCCAATTCAAAAGAGAACCATATATATATATATATATATATATACACACACACATATATATACACACACATATCACTATATATATGCAGAAATCACTATATATACATATTTGTATACATATATGTATATAGTGATTTCTGTATATATATACGTATACATATATATACATATATATCATATCTGTATATATTACTATATATGTATATATACATATGTATATATATCACTATATATGTATATATACATATATATGACTATATATGTATATATTCACTACATATGTATATATACATATATATGACTATATATGTATATATTCACTATATATGTATATATACATATATATGACTATATATGTATATATTCACTATATATGTATATATACATATATGTATATATATGATTTCTTTGGGGTAGAACCTATTTTATACAGAAACTCCCCAACTATCTCAAGCAAAGGCTAAAAGTACTTTCAGAAAAGCTTCCTTGGAGAGGACTTAGGGACCTGCTTGGTTTACCAATGGAGACCCTAATCCAGATGCTAAGGGCCTTTCCAGAGCCAGGTGCAACTGTGCAAACCGGTCTACAACTTCTCCAGGTACAAGGGCTTCAGAAGAGGAAATATGACAAGTGACTAACATATGCATAGGGAAGGGCTGACATGGTTCAAAAAGAAATGTACTCAATACCTGACTTGTGTAAATGTAACCCCTCTGCACATCACCTCCATAGTAACAATAAAATATATTTTAAAAATAAAATAAAAACAATTATTTAAACTGGGCCCTAGTGGTTCATGCCTATAATCCTAGCTATTCACGAGGCTAAGATCTGAGGATTGAGGTTCAAAGCCAGCCCAGGCAAGAAAGCCCGTGAGACTCTTAACTCCAATTAATTACCAAAGAAACAGGAGTGAAGGTGTGACTCAAGTGATAGAGGTGAGCAAAGACATTCAGGTACAGCACCCAGGCCCTGACTGCAAGCCCTGGAACCACCACAGCACATGCATACATGCACACACACACACACACACAAACCCAGATATTTATAAGAAATACATGCTTATTCAACAGTGATAACATTTTAAAAGTTCTTTTCTTTTGTTGTGAAAATACAGTACAAAGGGGTTACAATTACATGGGCAAGATAATGAGTACATTTCTTATCAAGCACTGTTGCCTCCTCCTTTGTTTCCCCTTCCTATCCCTTCCCTTCCCCCCCTGCCCCCTCTACCCTATCCTCCCCACCACAAGCAGTGAGCTACCTAAATTTGGAAAAATGGAAGAGGAAGGGGAAGAGGAAATGATGGGGTCAGGTGTAAATGTGTTCAACTCATTAATGTTCTCCTAGGACTTAGCCCAGCGATTTTCAGATTTGAAAGTACATTGAGATCACACAAGGAGCTTTAAGAATGAATTGAGGTAGGGTGCTGGGGGCTCATGCCTATAATCCAGCTACCCAAGAGGATGAAATATGCAGATTATGACTCAAAGTCAGCCTGAGTAGAAAAGTCTGTGAGACTTCTTTCCAATTAACCAGCAAAATGTCAGAAGTAGCAGATTCTCTAAAATGGTAGAGCATGAGCTATGAGTTAAAAAGCTAAGCAAAAGAAAAGAAGGTGGTGGAGGGGAGGGAAGATGCAGCCATAATATTCAATGCATATTCTCCAAACTTAAGACAAGGGAAAGCTGGGGTTGGGAGGAATAGGGGCAAATGATGAAAGGGGTGATACTGACCGACTGGTGAATAGCAACCCTCTCGTTCACCTGCCTCGAGAGAACAATAAAATAAATAAAATAAAAACTACTATGAATGAAAATTAATTTTAAAAACTAGGCAAGAGCACGAAGCCTGAATTAAAAATGCATTGAGGCCTGGCTCTCACACCTAATGGCGTCTTTCTGTGTCTCTTTCTCTCTGTGTGTCTCTGTCTCTGTGTGTCTGTGTGTCTCTGTCTCTCTTTCTCTCTGTCTCTGTCTCTGTCTCTCTCTCTCTCTTTCTCGCCCCTTTTAGTCTCTAAGTAGTTAAACAGAGTCATTTCAATTTGATCTATCAGTTTGTGAATCAAATGCATCTTGTTCATATTTCATTTGTTCTGGTGTATCACCTAAGTGTTATCCCTCCTAAAAGCTCCCCCAGAGAACTCAGCTGGGCAGTCAACTTTGAGAATTCTTGATCTACTTAGTCAAATCCAATGGCCTGCAAATTCTATCATAAATCACCTGAAGGATTTATTTGAACATAGTTGCTAGGTGCCACCAGAAGATTTTCTGCTTCTGCAGATGAAATCCAAAACTGCAGTTTGAACCTGACCCCAGGTAACACCGATGTCCAGGCTGATGGTCTGGAGACCAGAGCCTTCAGACTGAGTGTGCTAACCTGTCATTTTGGGTCCAGAATGATGGGAACTCTTCTCATAAAATTCATTTTCTCTACCCTTGATCTTCCTCCAATCCACTCAACAATGGCCCGTTGCCACAGGCAACCAGTCAGGAAGCTGGACCCAGGTATGACCAGAGATTCACAGAATAATCACTGGGCTGGCTTTTGTTGCTGCTTTCTTTACTCCTATATGAACCAAGAAAAGAGCTACACCCTCTAGAGCCCCTTGTTCAGTAAACATTGCACAATACTGTAAGTAAGGAAAACAGGAGACTGCATAGAAGGAAATCCTGGTGCCAGAAGCATAACCCTTAGGTAGTTAGTGAGGAGGCCTTGGGTAGTGGAAGCTTTGCATGCCAGATCACAAATGATGACAAGCCCTGTCTTCTTCCACAGCCCATGTTAACTTCTGTTGAAGTCCTAAAAATAGTCCATCCATTGGCCCTTCTCTTCATCCTAATCATCAGAAATCTATGCTCACCTCCTTAGTGATGCTTTCTCCTATAGTGAACAGAATGTCTGACCTCTTATAAATCAGTATTCCATGTCTACCTATGTCAGAGCAAGTTTAGTTGTGGGTGGGGAAACCCTTTAGTTTTAACACCATCTTAAAAGCATTGCTGGAAGCAACAATGAGAGCTTGATATTTAAGTTCTTTACGCTTGCCCTACCCCCCAGTGGACTTCTCCATCCATTCAACAACCTGACCCAGGGAAAATGGAGCAGCCACAAGCATAGGAATGTCACCTAAGAAATAGGATCACAGCTAATAGAGCCCCACCCTCATTGTCTGAATGAGCCCTCACCCTAAAGTACCAGAATGGACCTGTGATTCAGAAAATAGAATGAGAGGCCAGAAGTAGAATCTTTCCATGAGCTTATAAGGATCATCACTCCTAAGTACTGATCCTCCAGATAGAGATTTGGGGAAAAGGAGGAGCTGATAAAAATGACAGTCTAGTATAGATATACATATGACTCATACCTGTAATAGTAGCTACTCAAGGGGCTGAGATCTGAGGATCATGGTTCAAAGCCAGCCCAGGCAGGAAAATCCATGAGACTCTTATCTCCAATATACTACTCAGAAAAAGCTGGAAGTGGTGCTGTGGCTCAAGTGGTAGAGCGCTAGCTTTGAGCACAAAGAGGCATAGGGATCGTGGTTCAAAGCTAGCCCAGGCAGGAAAGGCCTTAAGACTCTTATTTCCATAAACTACTCAGAAAAAGCTGGAAGTGGTGCTGTGGTTCAAGTGTTAGAGCACTAGTGTTACGCACAAGGATGTACAAGGACAGTGCCCAGGCCCTAAGCCTAGCTCCCAGACCAGCCAAAAAAAAGTCTTCTCTGAGACTAGGCCTCAAAGATTATCTTTTAACTCTATCTAGGATTCATATTCCTTTTTACACTCTAGTTGGAAATGTTTGGAAATTTTCCTCCTAAACAGTTGGCATCCTGTAAGCCAGGATCACAGGTGGGAAAGTAGGAAACAAATAGGTATGTTGTATGTAGTCGAGGGCCTACAGAATTTTATATCTGTTTTTTCCTCTTCCACTGGAGACTGGAGGTGTCCTGAGGTTCTCAGGACAGAGAAGACAGGAGGGAGTGACAGAGAATAAAGTACATGTGAGTGAGTAGTAGGAGATAGAGAGAGGGAGGATGTATCTGGCTGGCATCACAAATCCATGGAATCGGGTCAGGCACTGACTCAGAGGATTAGAAATGCTCAGGGCCCTGAGGTCCTAAGCATAGGAAGGATGAGAAATAGGAGAGAAGCGAAAAGAGAAGGATGAGAAGAATGGATGAGGAGCCAAAAAGGAGAAGAGAAGAAGAAATATGAAAATTAAATATATATATATGTGTGTGTGTGTGTGTGTCCAATAAAGCCAAATAGTTTCTTCATATGAAGATGTATTCATAATTAAGTGTAATATGTCAACTGCATAATAAAAGCAAACATCAAAAATGAACAGCCCTCTGACCTACAAATCAAAGCCAATGTCTCTCCAACTCACACCTTCATCACTGACTGAGGTCATAAGTCAACCATGTGATATGATTGATCTCCAGCCAGGGCTACAGCAGGAGTGATATCCCAACTCAATTGAACTGCTCTGTCCGTAAGGAATGGAAAGCACGTAGTCTTGCTCAGGTTCTTCTATACACATCATGAAGATACGTTGTGATCATGGCCACACCCATGACATGGCACAGAAGTATTGTTAGACTCAGTGCTGTGCTGTCTTTGTCTCCCACTTCTAACTAATCACTTGCAGAAACAGACTGCTGGTTCCCCAATGCCGGCAAAGAAAACCTGAGCCATGAGCTCACACCCCAGTGGTTTGACTTTAAAAAGAGATCTCAGGGAACAACAAAAAGGGATTGAAAAATAGCTAGGAAGAAAGGAAGGTAAATAGAAGGATAGAACCTTAAGTTGGGTCCCCTTGCAGAAACAAGACACTCTTTGCAGAAAATCTGACAGAACTGTCCTGAGGGACAGGGGAAGACAATATTCATCCTCTGACTCCTGTCTCTCTTGGTAAGAATCTCTCCAACCATATAGTAACTCACACACACTTCCAGGCAATACTAGCATGCCTGTCTCATGCATTTCTATTAGAGAAGCAAACCAGAATACACAGTGTATCTGGGCAAGACACCATCAGAACACACCTGCATGAAGGTGGTGTCAGAGCAGTACAAAGACCAAGAGGATGGTTGAGGGCATGAGTGTGTCTGATACCGTCCTTCATACCTCTGTGGAAATGGCGACCCAATATGTTGCTTTTGCTTTTTCATTCTTGATGCCATTTATCCATCAACAATTAGGTCCTGGATATTTGTAGCAATTCAAAGGCTCCTCCGAGTTCCTAATATCAGGCATCTGGGTCTTCCCCTGCTCAGCCTGTGGGTATAGATTTGAGGTGAGTATCGTCAAACATTTGTAGTTGCCAAGGAAGAGATCCAAGAGCCTCTGGGAAGGATGATCCATCAGGGTCTCATGAGAAGGTAGCACTGTATGCAATAGGACAGCTGAAGACTATCCATCAAGCCTCATGAGAGCTTTTGTTCTTATGCCCAATATGATGGCTTTGGGTGAGAAAACCTTGCTGATCATGAATTTCTTGTTAGCCTCAATAATTAAAACAGATATCCATTTCAAAAAGAAGGGACAGCCACCCTCCCTCAGGGTGGTACAGTGTTGTGTGCTATGAGCCTTAGCTCAATCCTTTCACTCCTGACTCCTTTAGAAAGAGCCAAAATCCATGGACTCATCCCAAAAGAACCCTAAAGCTGCCCAAAGTCCTGAGCACTGATGAAGTATTTCCAGGCATGTCCAGTTTTAATAGAGTCAGTGTTAGACGCTGCCTGGTAATCAGGACCAGCTTTGCAGGGCCTTGCCTTTGTCCTTCTGATACTTGCTGTCAGTCCTCTTGCATACACCTTACTAGTCTCCCTTCCTGAGCTCTCTTCCATACTGGCCCAGCCACAGTGGGCCAATTAGTGTTCCAAAGTGCCTTTTGGATCGTGTCAATCCCAAGTGAGTACCTTCAGGATTAGGTCATTTCCAAGTTCAAATAACACTTGGCATTCCCCATGACAAAGAAAGTCGTTTAAATGCCTTAGTCTGGCATTTGAAACCTTAACCTGACTTTCCAGGCTTATTTCCCTTAATTCCTCTACAAACACCCTAGGGCACAGCCCATAAAAAATAATACATGCACACACACACACACACACACACACACACACACACTATTAACCACTTAAGAGACCAACCCACAGCCCACACTTCTCAAGCCAGAGGCTGTCTCAGGTCTTGACCCCTGAGATGAACATGTAGGTCCCTATTCTTAGACTGACTTCCAAGCCCAGCATCATACCTATGAGTACACTCATCTACATAAATATTTGTTGGCCACTCTTGCTGTGGACCTAGCTTTACAAATGAAGAAGACAGTTCCTTATGCCAAAGAAGTTGGCCTCTAGATGGAGAGAGAAACATGTAAACCAATGATTACAGGGCAGCTGGGTACTGATAGCTCATGCCTGTAACCCTAGTTACTGGAGGAGGCTGAGATCTGAGAATTGCAGCTCAGTGCCAGCCTAGGCAGGAAGGACTGTGAGGCGCATATTTCCAATGAGCCACGAGTAAATCTGGATTTGGAGCTATGGCTCAAATGATAGTGTGGAAGGCTTGAGCAACAAAGCTAAGAGGACAGCACATAAATCCTGAGTTCAAGTCCCAGGACCAGCACACACACCAAAAGTAAAAGATGACAATACTTGTGCTGACGCACTGTGGAAAAGACAAGTGACTCCCAGGGGTGGAAAGGTAGATCCTGAAAAAGAAGCGATTCTCAGGCAGCTAGGGAAAGGAAGGTCTTTCCTTCAGAGAAGCTACAGAACTGATGGGACAGAGGTTGAAAGGAAGCATCAGGGAGGGAGCTGCAGAAGGGAAGTCCTCCAAAGGGTCCTCCACAAGACCCTCGAAGCCCTGTTTGGGAGCAAGGGACCAATTCTATGTTATAGAGGGGAGTTGTGATGAGATGTCTCATCCTAGGTGGTCATAATGCAGGTGATGTACATGGAACAGAGGGAAACGACCCAAGATCTTATTGGGTAACTCAAGAGAAAAAGAGATTCTGAGTCAGAATGATAGCTTGAGGGAAAGAGGCTGGGACAACGCCTTTGGGTACTGTTAGTTAGGTTATAAACAGTTCAAGTGGCCAACTTACATCATAATGTATCAAGGAAACCTTAGCCAGTGATTTCTGGTTAATGATAGAGACTTGGCTTCATAGGAACCCTACGTCCATGGGAAAGCATCCAACCTTCCAAACATCCCTATCTGTCACACAGGCTGTCTTTTGACTGGACACTGCTGACATTGATCAGGTTACCTCCTCTGGGTCAACAAAACATCAAACATAGCTTTTCCAAAAATATGATCAGCACATCATAATGTGAATCTCAGCTCGATTTTTAAATTTCGGTTTTTAGCAAATAGAAATGTATTCATGTATGCCTTTGTGATTGCTCTAGTACAAAGAAATGACATAAAGTTCTTTTGAATAGCTTTTGGCAGTCTGAAAACCATGACCAATGGCCAGAAAGAGAGAAGGCAGTGTAGGACATGAATTTCCCCATGGAGAACACAGAGAAGGGGGATCTCTTTTCTGTCATTGCTAAGAAACTTTTGAGAGGATATTAAGGAAATAAGACATCCTAAGGTGCACCTCAACGAATAAAATGCTTAGAAGGTAAGCCCTGTGAGGGCGATGGATGGTACTCTCCGGACAGTGCTCCTGGTGCTTAGCACAGTACCTTCCCTATCAGGGATAACCAGACTCTCCCAGGAAAGGGTGTGACATCCTTCTGGCTAAGGAAGAGCACTTGGGTCCTCAGGAACTCTGTCTCATGCATATGCTGTCAGACCACACGCATCTTCAGCTTGGATTGGAAAAAAGAGCAAGTGTATCATCAGAGCGTCCTTGGCCCCTTCTGCTAAGAGGATTCCTAATCACTCTCTGGCACCATGGTGGCCTCTTGGTGCCATCCAGAGGTGCTGGCAGACAAGAGGCTGCTGCCAGACTAACACAACGCTCATTCTTACAGGATGCATTGGCTTTGAGAGTAGAGGACTACATTCTGACATAATGATGAAACATAAGCCTGCAACATAGCCATTGATTATAAAGTATTATGTGCTGCATATAACTGTATGTGCAGCCCTTGTCTATGACTGACAGCACAGCAGGTATGCTTATACCAGCACCCCCACAAACTCATGAGTAACACACTCTGTGTGACACTGTAATCGCTACACTGCCACTAAGCAATGGGAATTTTTCAATGCCATTATAATCTTAGGGGACCAATGTTATTACACATGTGACTAATATTGACCAAAATGCCATCATATTACAATTCAACAGATGAGGGACCCTCATCCTTCTTGTAAGACCAATAGTCTTTTCCTGATTTAGCTCCATCTCACCCAAAGTTCCACATGGGGTTCAATGAATGCCCTTGGGGAACTTGTTCATGTGGACTTTCCCTTACTTTTCAATCTGTTTCAATCCATTTGCTTCTATGGTTCCCAGACTCAAGAGGGCAATTTAGGAACATGAAACCAAAATGGTGCTCAGGGATTCCTGGGACCTCTATAAGGAGGCAGACAGTTACAGGCAGCTGACAATTACACAGGTTGCATAAGCAGACATGAACATGGGTCCCCATCACGCACATCTGGCTGTGCAATTCAGACACAAATCACTGTAGACTCAAGGAACTTGAGAACAAGATGAAACTTTTAGACAGACTTTCCTCACGGTCTGCACAGTCCGGAGGAAAGTACTTCCACACAGAGGAAAGGACAGGGCCAGTGTCAGTACATCTGTTCTCCATTACTCCAGCTCTGGGGCCATTTTCCAGGGCCTGAAGAGGTCACCCCCTGTCCAGCTGCTGCCCTGTGCTATCACAGAGAGAAGCCAGGCTTACCTCAGCTTCTTCAAGAATGGTAAGGCCTCTGCAATACTTTCCATATACCTTCATTTTACTTTTACCTGAAGTGAATCCTTTTCCTTTTTATTTTCCCCCAACTTCTCACTAAAGTGTAGAGTGTCCAACATCTTGACTAGTCCTTTCTACTGCCTTATGTTTGTGCAGTGACACCCAAGATGTGTTTCTTGGTTCTACTTATTATTATTATGAAAGCATTAACAATGGGTAAATATATGTGTGTATGTAAATATATACATATATACATAAGCATATGCAACCTATACTCAACTTGGTGCATGTATATACAGTGCAATCAGGAATGCCTATTCTAATCACTGTTGTCCCTAAACTAAACCATCTTCATTATTGCTGTTGCAGAAAGAAAAGGAGGAAAAGGAAACCCCGAAGACAACTTGTTGGTGACCCCCTAGTAAGTGACAGCCGAAAAAGACTTCAAGAAACTTGTGACTTCCCACTTGAATTTCAGACAAACATTTTCCTGCATTTCTAATGAAAAACGGATCCTTCTCCCTGCTTTTGAAGTGTTCTTTGGGAATTGTTTGAGTGTTCTTTGCAATCTTTTATACCCAGCCTAAGGACTCTGACAAACTCTCTCTTTCCCTTCAAAGGCTTGTTAACTACGTGATGAATACACCTGTCACTTCCAATTCTAACCTTGCTTTCTGTTGTGATGGCTGTAGAACTTGGTATCTATGGCAACTTTTCAGAGGCTCAACATCGATTAAAAAGTGATTGGCTTATCAGGGTTGCTTAGCTGATTGATGGAAATGATCAGTTGCTCAAAATAATCATGACAGATAAAGCCTTTTGATTAGCTAGTAGTTTCAAGATTCAAATATGTTAGATTTCATTACCTTCTTTTTACTATTTCCATGCCAAAAAAAATTAACTAGAATTTAATTCTACTGAAGTAGTTACAAGTTAATTTGAACTGTCTCGGTGAAGGAAATTTGATTTGATCCACACATCTTATTTGGAAGCCAAATGGCTCATTTTATCTAGTCTAGAAAATCTGCTCCTGATTTTCTAATACCCCAAGGTCACAGACAAAGTTGTGATCTTTAAAAAAAAAAAAAAGTCAGATTTGGTGTTAAGAAACATTTTTAGTCAGGCTTAGAGAATTGCAAATGAATTCTAAAGCTTTTCATTCTCATGTTTTCTCAAAACCAGGGGAATATATTGTAGGAAAAAACATCAATTGGAGTCTGACCTTCCTAGGAAATTCAAATGACTTATAGTTGAATAAAGCGTGTTAAATCAAATATTTTCCGAAGTGTAGTGATGTGGCAGTTGTAAGATACAAGATAATTTTACAAACTTGTTAATTACCAGGTATTTATTTTAGTGTCACATGGTTATCTATTATCCAATCCCTCTTTACCTTTAAAAGAATGTATGGTGGCCATTTCCCTGCCTTTCCTCCCTACCTCTCCCTCACTTCCCCTCCCCTTCCCTCCCCTCTCCTCACTTCTCCTCTCCCTCCCTTTCTGTGCTTGTACATGTGAAGCACTGAACTAAACCTCCAACTCTTATGTTTAAAAAACTGTATTCCTTTTATTTTTCTAGGCTGCCATAACAAATGACCATAGAGTGGCTTAAAGAATAGAAGTGTATTGTCTCACAGTGATGGATGCTACAAGTTTGAAATTAAGGCATCATCTGCTCCATGCTCCCTCAGAGATCTGAAGGGAACACGTTTTGCTTCCCCTGTCTGCCAGGGCTCATCAGTATTCCTGGGCCTGCTGCTTGCTGCACAGGTCCAACCTCTGCCTTTGTCATCACATGGCCAATTTATGTCTATTCTCACATGGCCATCTCTTATAAGAATAGCCAACTGGATGGGATCTTGCACCCTTACCTTTCTGTCACCCGCTAGTTCCATAGCTCCAAAAATAAGCCCAGATGCCCACGTACAGACATGCCCAGCATCTTGGAAATAAGAAGGCTCTCCAATTTATACCCCTGCTGGTAGATCTTAAAATTACATCGGGCATAGAGTCAGAAAAGAAATGATTTCTTCTGTTCTAGCCTGCAAAAATCTGTCACCAGGGATAGCCAATGATTTAGATAACACAGTCCAAACCCTTGTTTGGACAGAGACAGATCCCTAGCAGCTATGATTTTACAAAACAGAAGAACTTCAGATATGATCAAGGACAGGAGGAGGTCTTGTACCATGCGAAAGGAAGACTGCTGGTTTGAGTTAACAGATTAGGACATGTCCAAACTCACAGCCACAGATTAATCTACAAAGTCTCTCAACTAAGCCAGCCCTGGTTGTTTTGACTGCTACTTTTCCTGGGACTCCTTATCTAAGGTAGTAATTCCATTATTATTTGACCCCTGTATTCTCAAAATGCTTCTTAAGTTTGTTTCTTCTAGATTGAAGTCTATCAAGCTACAAATGACCACTAAAAAAAAAAAAAAGAAGCCTCTATATACACTGAAATTTTACTGTGGTCCATTGACATAGCACACAAGCTACGTCCTTTCTACCTCAAAGACCCTTGCTGGAGGATTCCAGACTGAGGATCCCAGAATGGCGGACCCCACTCCGCCCTCTCTCCACAGGAAGCAGCCCCAAGCAGTCATCCCTCCCTGTTCCCTTGTGATAGGGAGGGTTTCTATCCAAAACGGTGGGGAACGAGAGAGAGTAAAGGGAACTGCTAGGTAGATAGGAGATCATAAGTAGCAACATAACATTTGGCAGAGTACCTGTGTCCCATTAGGGTGTTTCTTGTTTCCACAGTGCCTCAGCAACCCTTTCCCCTCCCCACCTCTTTTTTCCCATAATGCCCTCGGTGTCTGCCTGACCAATGAAAAGAGCCAGGGGGGATTCAGGCATAAAGCATCAACCAATCAACACAAAGCAAAGAGAGGAATTTTGGAAGGAGACTGTTGATGGGAAACCAACCTCCAAGAGGACTCCATGGAGATCTGTTTGGGCCTCTTTCCTGAAGGAGACACAGACTAGATTAAATTCCTCTTTGTACCTCTCCCTCTTTCTTTCAAGGCTTTCCTTTCACTTTCAAATAAGCTTACTCTGTTTACTTCAGAGTCATAGGGGAGCTCTATGTGGAGTCTTTTGAGGAACCTCCATACTACTTTCCAAAGTGGTTGAACAAGTTTACACTCCCACCAACAATGAAGTAAGGTTCCCTTCTGTCCACATCCCCTCCAGCATCTGTTGTTACTATGTTTATTGCAGCATTATTTACCGTAGCTAAGATATGGAACCAACCCAGATGCCCCTCAGTAGATGAGTGGATCGAGAAAATGTGGTATATATACACAATGGAATTCTATGTCTCCATCAGAAAGAATGGCATTGCCCCATTTGTTAGGAAATGGAAAGACTTGGAAAAAATTATATTAAGTGAAGTAAGCCAGGCCCAAAGAAACATAGGTTCCATGGTTTTCCTTATTTGCAATAACTAGTATATGTCTGAGACAAGCAGAAACGGTCAGGTAAGTTGATGTTAGGCAAAATGAACCCCAAGATAAGGATTCAAATGTTTTTTCTTTCTTGCAATTGTTTCTAACATATTTATAAGATGATTTCTTTGTTGCTTTGTATGTCCCTCCCCGACGATATAACCCCTGTTTTCACTGTATTTGATGTTGGTATACTTTGTGGAGAGGAAGGGAAAAAACAAATCGTTTAAATAGTGATACAGGTTGACCCATTGCAACAAGACGTTATGTGGAAATACGAACTTTACAACTGTGGTGGGGGAGGAGGGAGGGAGATTGGAAGGGATGGGAAAGGAAACAAAGGAGGAGGCAACAATGCTTGATAAGAAATGTACTCATTACCTTGCCAATGTAATTGTAACCCTTCTGTACAGTATTTTCACATACACACACACACACACACAAAGATCATGGATTAGATTAGATTAGAGGCCCACCCCATCCTCACTAATTACATCTTAATGACCTTCCTTCTAAATAAGGCCCAGTTCCGAGTTACTCAGGAATTTAACATTAAAAGGGCACTATTCTGCCCAAAGTAAGTAACACATTGAGGTTTGATTTCACAGATATGATTCCTTATGATGACACCAGAATAGGTTTGGAGTCTTGCTGTTAAGTTGAAGCAGAGTTCTGTAAATTGAATAAGGACAGCATGAGGACATGGCAGTATTTGTCAACAGCTTAGAACGGATGGCAGGAGCTGGGGAGAGAGAATGGTCGTAAAGCTGAGCACAAATGAGTCTCCTCCCCGGCTCCGTGTCCTTTACACTGTGACCTTGCAGCAGCTCCCATCAAGAGGTAGGGTCTACTTTTTTTCACCCCTTAATTCAGGCTGACCTTGGGATTTGATTTGGCGGAATTAGGAAGTCTGCAGTCAGCAGCCGCTTGAAAAGTGCTTGCTCGTTAGAGCTGCCCTCTTGTCCAGTCTGCCCTGCTGAACAGGCGAGAGAGCACATGGAGCAGAACTGAGGCCAGCAGCTGGTAATCAGCTGACCAGCTGCTGACTGCAGACCCACGGCTTTCACCCCAGACCCCGCGAGCCTTCCCAATGTCCAGACCAGCAGAGCCACCCAGCGGAGCCCAGCCCAAACTGCCCAGCTGCAGAATCAATAAACTTCAAAATAAATAAAAATGAGTGACCACTTAAACTTTCCCATCCATTTCCTGTTTGTTTTGCCTTTGTGCTTACAATAGTTTTGTAAATACTTAGGGATGTATTGCAACCAAGATTTTTTTTTAAGTGTCTCAGAAATGTTAGGCTGGGATGTAACAAAACACAGATCATTTGGAAGGAGTGAGAAGAGGTGGACAAGGAGGGTATCTCCCAGCAAAGATACTGTCCGAGAGATCTTTGCAATCACATGCCTGCAATGTTTGCCATCCTCCTGTAGAATGTTTGTTTTCTGATAGTTTGATTCTTAGAGAAATCCAGAGATTCCCATCCACAGTAACACTCACTGTTGCTGAGAAAACTGGAGCTGTATGCCCATATCATGATCATGCTTCTCCAACCCAACTCTAAACAATACAATAGAACAAGGCTTAGACTAAATTGAGTTTTTTACCCTCTCCCCCTGCCAAGCGATGCACGTCTATTCTTAGCCACCCAGAGTTTGTTCTCCACACTTCCACCAGAATAATCTTTCCAAAACGTGAACCTGAACATGCTAACCTCACTTATAAAGTCTTCCATGGTGTTCTCTCGCTCCAGCTGTCATAAGAAAAAGCCACAGACTGTGGCTTAAACAATAGAAACTTACTTTCTCACAGTCCTGAAGGCTGGAAGTCCATGATCAAGGAGCTGGCAGAGTTATTGCAGTGTCTAGTGGGGCTCTCTCCTTTGCTTATGGACAGCGGACTTCTCACTGTGTCCTACATGGCTTTTCCTCCTGTGCATGTGCATCCCTGATATCTCTCCTCTGTTCTGCTTTGTTCTGCTTTCCTCTCCTCTGCTCTCCTCTCCCCTCCTCACCTCTCTTCTCCTCTCTTCTCTCTTTCTCCTCCCTCTTTCCCTTCCTTCCCCTCTCCCTCTTCTTTTCTCACCTTCTTCCTTTTCCTCTCCTTCCCCCTCTCCATCTCTCTTTCTTCTTATAAGGACACCAGGACTCTATCTTTATGATCTCATTTTATCTCAGTTTTCTCCTCAAAGGCCCCATCTCCACATCGAGCCATATTGGGTACTGGGGCTTCAAGGTCTGAATGGAAAGATGCAAGGTATATGTGCAACAGCCTTGATTGGCCTGACCTCTGTCCACTTCTCCAGACCTTTTGTGTGCCATTAACCAGCCCTTACTCTCCTGCTCTAGCTATTCTGTTTTGTGACCCTTCTTGAACTACATCAGTCTCTTTAAGAGCGCTTGTGGGGTTACTTCTGTCTAGGGGATATCCACATAAGAAATAGGCTCCAAGACAGTAGGGAAGAATTACATAAGTTGTGTTTTTTTTCTCAGCAGTTTATCCCCAACCTTAATACTTAGCACATAGTAGGCACTTCATCATAGTTTGTAGAAAAGATTAGCCAAGCGCTTGAGATTTACTATAACCACACAGATCAAAGTGATTTGGAGATACAATAAAAAAGAATCCTATTTATGTATCCATGTAATAAGCATTTATTCAGCACCTCCTCCCCTAAGTCCAAAGAACACAAGAATAAGTAAGACAGACATGTGTAAAACCAGCCCCTCTGCATATTTGTCTCATTATACCATGCTTCCTATTTCCTTTTACTTTGTACATCTATCATTGTACATCTACTACCTGAAAATCTTAACATTAGAAATGAAAATCATTCTACATCACTATATCGGCTCTCAGATTATGGTTACGGGAAAATGGCTATCAACAAAACTCTTTATACTTTTATGGTAGCCAAAGGGAGAACATATAATACAGTTAAAAACTTTTAAATATAAAGAAAACTGAAAGATAGCTACACAAATACTCAGTCTAAGAATCATTCTTCAGAATCAATGTGACTGGCTGAGATAAACCACATGTTTTAAAATAACATTTGATATAAAATGTGTTAAGGAGAAGTAGAACACTTTATATGATAAACACACAATGCTTCTAATAGTCTTACAAAAACTAATAAATTGAATATGGGCAGAGTAAATTCTTTTAAGTTTGAAAATTGTAGCTATTCTATGATGTCTACCTGAGATCCACCAGGCTTCCTGATAGGAGTTTTACAGATGTTGCGTAAATACTCTGTCATTAAACAGAATAAAAGTCATTGTCTCATTTTACAGAAGGTAGACTTTTAAACCAGAGAGTTTTAAACACAGTTGATACACAGCAAAGCTCAGACTCACACTCCAGCCAGCTGACCTCAGAGAGCCTTGCTTGTTATTATTCCTTCCCCCCTCACCCTCCCTCCCTGCCTCCAAGCTGGCTAGAAAGGTTCTGGCTGACTCTCTTGGTAGAAAGTCTGAGATAAAAATAAGTAAATTAAATGAATTAAAGTAGCTTTGGGTCTCTATTTTGAGACTCTGAATGCAATTCCTAACTGCCTTCTGAAGCCCAGAGAGAGAAAGCAAAAGTCCTTGTGGCCTTTCATCCATCCCTATGAAGTAATTCAGACAATCTCCCCTGCAGGAGACATTATTTTAGCTTAGGGAGTGGTACAAATTTAGAATTATGCAAGGCCCCATGTCTTCACTTAGGAGAGCTGGGGACTGATACCTCTCAAATGGGATATCAGGAAGGTGAACTCACACAGCAAAGCCAACCCCCGACCCCCACACACCTCTGCCTGCTACACACTCCACCTGGGAGAGAGTTTGCTTTCTTGGTTAAGATGTCTCCCCCCCACCCCACAAGGAACTCTCTTTTCAAATACACAAGACCCTAACAAGATCATTAAGTCTTTAATTCCTAAGCTCATTTGGTTTATTTGAAAGCTGTGAGCCAGTCACCTAGGAGTCCTTAAAGGACACAGACCAAGACAAGCAAATTCGAGGTGGAACTTTCTGATAAAGTTGTCAGAGAAGAGAATCCTAACTAGAGATTAGGCAGATGGCTTTTTCCTCATTGCATTCTCAGTAAGAGATCTCACTTTGATGTTCCTGTCTGTAAAATGGGGGTGATGTAAAAATGAGTCCAGCAAACAAGCACCAGCCTGTTTAGCCTGCTAAGGAGAGAATGTTGCATCCTCAACATTACTAAGCAGAAGGCTTTAAACTCTCTAGACCTTAGTTAGCCTATTTCTTTTCCTTCTTTATTTTTCTAAATTGGTTTTTTTAAGACATAGTCTAGCTAGGCAGTCCACACCAGCCTCAAACTGTCTGTCTGCTGGCTTTATCCTCAGAAGTGCTGTGATTACGGAGCATGCCACCATATCTCATTTCTAAAGTAAGAGTAATAAGTAACTCTAAACTGGGAACTGCTTGGCTTTCCTTTTCAATATGTATTTATTGAGTGTCTACCACATGGACAATGGTCATCATAATATAGTTGTTTTCTACCTTCATTGAATGTATGCTGTAGAGGACGAGGCAAACAATGAGGACAATCAGTGACAACCATGGCACAAACATCAGAGGAAAAGAGACGTAATGGTGGTATTCACCACCATTAATAGGAAATGGCATTCCTATTAACTTGAAGATACACAGCAGAGCAAAAGAGAGGTTCACACTAGGATTGATATGGGGGAAACCTGAATGCCGAAGCTGATCTTGTCCCAGAATGATGGGAAATGAATGGGACTAAGAAAAGAATGCAGATGGAGGACAGGATCCAGTTCATGTGCAAACAAACCTTGAATGCTGTCTCAAAGGTTCCTTGCAGAGCAAAGATTAGAGTTGGCAACATGCAGATATAAGATTTGATTTTTCAGCTTCACACCATTATTCTTGCTGCTGTAGAAACCAGATTCAAGATGGGGTTGGAATAAGGAGAGAGAGCCAGCCTCAAAGGCTACTACAGTCATCCAGAGAAAGTGGGGTACGGGGTGGGGGAAAGGAGGAGAACCAGTAGAACAGACACACAGAAAACTGTTTGTGTCCTCTCTATTGAAGATCTGCTCCTCTTTCCTTTTTCTACCTCAGATTCTCCTAATAGTAGAGACATAATCAGGCAGTATGAAAATTTTCTTATTAGACTGGCAGAAGTTTAAAAGACTAATAATATCACCTACTGGAGTAGATGCCAGGAAGTGCAATATTATCATTCACTTAAGGAATGTGCAACTTAGTGATAATGCCTTTTAAAAAAAGCAATTTGGCAACATCAGCCAAAATGTTAAGTATCTAGGCTTTTTGACCAGGTGATTCCACTTCCAGGAATCCTACTGACAAAGTACTTGTCCACATGTACAAGGAAGGATGTCAGAACAAAACTAGACACAAATGACCATCCACTAGAGAGTGATTTAAATAAAGCTTGGCATATCCATACTATGAAGTACTATGAAGCCAGTAAAAAAAAAAAAAAAATAAAAGCAAAGCTAAATGACTTCTGAGACATAATATACAAAATAAGTAAATTACAGAATGATTAGAACACTTATGTGCTAATTGATCATTCTCTGTCTTTTTTAAGGATAGTTTTCTATAAGCATGTCATACAGAAAAGGAATTGGAAAGATACACTTTAGCATTGGTAGTAGACATCACTAAGGAGAGAAGGGGGATTATAGGAAGCATCATCCTTAGAAATCATCATCCTTAGAAATATAAGATATATAGAACAGACAAGTTCATGGAGAAAGAAGGAGGAGGAGTGGTAACTAGGATCTACAGGGAGGAGAAACGAGGTATCTGTGTTGCATGAACACACAGAGTTTTTCTTAGAGATGATGATCAAGTTCTGGGGAATGGGTGGAGAGGATGCCAGATCAATGCGAATGTGCTTAATGCCACAGAACCATACACTTAAATAGAGTCGAAATTATAACTGTTATGGTAAGTAGGTTTTACCAGGAACTAAATTAGCCATTTCTAGAATTTCAAAGATAATTGTGACAAAATGATTCCATTTATTTATTTCCAGTGTTAGACATCTAAAGCCATTTGAAGTAAAAGAATACTGAAAACTAGAAGGGAAAGAAGGAAGGAGGGAGGGAGAGAAGGAGGGAAATAAAGGCCACAGTGATGAGCTCAGTTCTGACTTGGAACCGATAGCCAAGTGAATGCTTCCTTCAGCATTTTCATAGTACGCCAGTGCTTCCTTGCTGAGCTGTGGCTGGTTTTCTGTCAGCTGGCTTCTTAGAGACAAAGCACCTAAGGCCACGGAGTCATCTGTGCAAATGAGATAAGGATCAAACTACCTGGTGCCCAAACACATCACAACTGGCATCTGCACATCATTACACAAAGCTTATTCTACAAAGCAGAGGGACAACATTGATTACATTCCGCCAGACCACTTTGTAGAGGAAACCAAATAAATACAAACAATCCCAAGTGTCTGGTAATGCTGAACTGCTCTTCTCCAGGCATCTGTTGGAATAAAAGACAGGAGATGTTTATGCTGGGACAGGAAGTTCAGGTCAAAGGGGAAAGGAGAAAGGCTCCAATCTTTACAAAGAACTCAGAGCAGGAAAGCAAATGTCACTGATAGAAAGTCCACCATTGCCACAGGTAACCAAATATTCTCAGCCTTTGATTTTTATAGGCTGGCGATTTATGAATCATGATCAAAAACAAAACAAAACAGAAGGAAATATGTTGAGTTAATGCTATCTAAATGAGGGGATAAACCTTGGTATTTACTACCCACACACTTAACATCTCAAATGAATGCTAATAGGAGATGTTTGTTGAAAATGAGAAGGAAGCCATATTCCACTGTACCTCCTGTCATCTGAACGACCTTGGACTTGAAAGCTGCCAGGCAAGAATTTATTTAGTCTCCAGGAACTGGTGAAAGTCTAAATTAGCAAATTCAAAACTACCCGACCCCCACTTGAAAAATATAGAACAAAGAAGCACTAAGGAAGACGCAAAAATAGCATTTGGCAGGAGAAGGGGCACAGCTGACAACTTTCTTAAAAGCCTGATATTGCTTTTATAACACAAAGAACAAAATGTAAGCGGCATAGTCTATCTTTCTGTCTCTCTCACCTCTCTCTATTCTCTCTGTGTCTCTGTCTCTGTTTCTCTCTATCTCTCTCTATCTCTCTCTGTCTCTCTTTTTCTCTCATGCCAGTACTGGAGCTTGAACTCAAGGCTGTACACTGTCCCTTAAAGCTGGTGCTCTACCACTCGAGCCACAGCTCCACTTCCAGCTTTTTGCTGCTTACTTGGAGATAAGAGTCTCATGAACTTTCCTGACCAAGCTGCCTCAGATTTCAGCCTCCTAAATGATTAGGATTACAAGCACAACCACCAATGAATGCCCTGCTGAAAAAATACATATTCTATAGGAAACACAAGTTGATTTTAACTCTGGAGCTGACCTTCCACCACCACCACCCCCTGCCAACCAATATTTAGAGTTAGGGTATCTTTTGCTGTCCTTCCCTGCAGCTCACCAAGTATAATAATGCCCTTCAGGGGCATGCCAGGCCCTCACCTCTCTGGAGCTGAGAAGAAATCTCTCTCCATCAAGTTCACATCCTGTACCCTTCCTTCTACTCACCACAGTGAGCTCATACCAAGGTGACCTCCTTCATCTCTAGTACTGACTTTTTAAGAAATCGCCTTCCTTTTTCTGCAAGCCTTCTCTAGGCAAAACCTCCTAGAGTCCTTGACTGAAGTGATTCTTGCAAGCACTACCCCAATATCCTGGTCAACATTTCCAGCCTTTTTAAACTGGAGAGTCTCTTTGAAGCAAAAACTTGAAAAAGCAATGCTTCTCTTATCCCTACTAATACCTCTCTAAGCTGTTAATGATCAATTACCCTTGGTATGCAGGAAAGGAAAGCCCTGAAGCAGTCTTTGAAGAGAAAGGTTAAAGAGAAGGGGAAAGGGAAGAAAAGTGTAGGGCTAGCAGGGGAGAGCAGCAAGTAAATGAAAGAGAGGGAAGGGAGGAAGGAGGGAGAAAAATAGACAGAGGCAGACACAGAGACACAGAGACAGGGAAGAGAAACAGTGAAAAGGAGAAAAAGAGGGGGAATTTTACCTTGTGTAGATATGGTGTGGGCATGTGCACAAACACACGTGTAGCAATACACACACACACACACACACACACACACACACACACACACACACACACACAAAGATCCATCACTCATTAAGCAATCCAGACTAAGAGCCAAATAGCCAAACACCAGCCGATGTCTTTGCTCTGCCCACTAACAAATCTTACATTTTCTTCATTTTAACAACTTAATCACTTACCCATCATCGTTTCTCCAGATGGACGTGGAGGCTATGTTTGGTTAAAGAGCTTCACTCTTTTTATAAGCAGCTCAATAAAGATAAGTGGAAAAATCAAAATTCTCTGTGAACTAAAAGCTCAGATTGCAGATTCCTCATGTATAATACTTTCTAATTGTGACCAGAAACCAGGTGGAATAACCTAATAAAAGTTAAAACCAGGGTCACACAGAGCTCTAATGCATATGGTCAAGTGGCCCATTCTGATATGGAAATTTCTCCTGTGGAACTGAACAGATTCTATAGGCATTTTCCAGACTGTAATCTTATCTGGATGATTTTTCAATTGCCAAATCTCCGTCACCAGCCCCCTACCCTAACCCAAAATCTGTTCTATAACTTATCCAATAACTAGGTTGTTCAAGTCTTTTTTGTTTTTGCTTTACTATTATTAAGAATAAATAAAGCCTTCTGACTGCAAATCTCAAATTCAACTTAACCATTTACCTACCTCTTGTTTAAAAATCAAACATTTTTTTCCTCTCATATTGATAAGTTCTCTAAGTATCACAGCACTTCAACTGGTTTTATTATACTGCAACACAGAACACAATACCTTAAGTTCTGATAAGGAGAATAATGGAGAAGCAGTGAAAAGGAGAACAGAAGGAAGTAAGATGTGTTTTACTCCATTGTCTTCTTTATTAAGAGAAAGTATGAATGCATGTTATATGCATGGAAGAATTCACATGATGGAACTCCTTTGAACAACGAACTTGAAGCCTAAAAAAGTGAATACCAAGAAGTTGTAAGTGGAGGTGTTGGGGTTGAGGGAGTAAGGTCAAGAAGAGAGGGTAGGCAAATGAAGAGAGAAAGAGTGGGAGAATACAGTCATAATAGTCAATGTATATATGTGAAAATGGAACTAGGGAAATTAGGGGATAGGTGGGGTTGGGAGAGCTGAGAGATGATGAAAAGGATGACATTGATCAAGATGTTTTGTCAACTGGCCTGTGGAACTGAAAACCTTTTGTACAACTACTTAAAGATGATTTAAAAATGTTTAAACAAAAATAAGCTTAAAAATCATGAATGCATTTCACTTTACAAAGCCCTTGTGCATACATGATCTGAGCCTCACCACACACTGCCAAGTTGGCATGGATGCTGCTTTTGTCCCTGTTTTATACACAAGGAAACTGAGGATTAAGACATTCAAGAAATTCATCCCATATTGTGGAGACTTGCAAACCCAAACGTGCATATGTGACACAACCTATATTTAGGTCCTCTCTCTCACTTTTCTGAAAAGCCACCGGAAGACCTGCCTGGCTCTAGCTTTCTTGCAAAATAAGAAAATCCTAGAAATTCTTGGAACTCAATATGCAAAGCCTCCTAACAGTGCCCATCTCCTGCTGACTACCAGGGTTAATGGCAATAGCTTCCGTGTCTATTGAAGTGCCCCCGCACCCCTTACACACCTCTTCCACCAGCCTTCCCATGGACCCCACTGATACATTCGCAATGGAGCTGAAGAAGATTGGGTAATGTGCCATAGTCTAGGAGTAGCATCTGAATTTAAAGCCAAAATAATCCTAGGTATTATAGGCATGGTAAAGTGAGATTTGGGGATTCCCAGAACTCCACCACTGGGAAGTCACTTTCTGCATGTATATTGTATTCAAGTCAGGAATTCTCAATTTAAAAAAAATCACATGAACCTTATCATGGTACAGTATACAGTGTCAGAGGTAGCTTCACATTTAGAATGGTCTCTTTGGAAGGGGATGAGGGTCCAGTTTCCATGAAAAGCCTCCACCTTCTTGCTTTACCCAGAATGGATCTTAGATTCTCTGTGTGAATGAGTGACCAGCCTCCCTCTGTCCATCCAGGCTTTCATACTCTCCTACCTCTCAGATTTGCATATGATTCCTGACACCAGTACAGCCAGCAGCGACAAGCCCACACATTCCCTGCACTCTACTTCTGCCTAGATCCTTCAAAAAAAAAGTAACTAAAAGACATTAAATCAACACTTACAGGTATGCCCTCAGCAAAATGAAGGGCAGCTTCTAGATTACTCAATGAAAGCCCCTAATTCCAATTAACATTTTGTTACCACAGATACCTGGCCAGCCCATGCACACAGCTACAACTCCATGATGATGCCAATTACCACTTACTGAGCTCTGGTTCTGATGGCAATCCCATCATTATCATTATCTTATTTACTCCTCATTAACATCTGGAGGTATACCTTATTATTATTATTCCCATGGCAGGTGAGGAAAAAAATGGAGCCAGGAGTGATTAAGAAATTTGCTCCTGGTAAAACAGCAAGCCTGCCAGGATTCAGCTCCTTCCTATTTGCCTGATTAAAAGTCCTGGTGTCTAACTTTATGATTAAAGGTTTATCATTTACATTGGACCAACCAATAAGAAAGACTCAAAATGTTTGAGATTGGCTGGAACAAAGCACAAATATGCAAGTGCTTATTTTGAATTCCAAGTCTCCACAACGAGGCTGGGTTCTGGCAAACACAAAGAAAACAAGCTCCTTGTCAGAGTAGTTTCTGTTCTGGGGCCAATTCTAAATACCATATAACCAGACTTTCTCTCTGTATTTTTGGAACCTTTTCAGGCATAACAGAAATGAAAATACTGATCCACTGCAGGGGAAAATGGAGATGAAGCATGGAAGAAATGCTTAGCAAGCAGAGCTGGCTGGGTGAGGGACAGAGGAAGAGTGGCTGGCTGGGCTTTGCTTTTCCTGTTTTAGATAAATGAAATCCATCCCATTGGAGCCCTTCTCTAGCTTTTTGGTCCAAATCCTTCTTAATCCTTCACTTTCTACTCTGTCTTCATGTGCTCTTTTCCCTTGTGAATTATGATAATGAATTTGAGGAGAATACAGATAACAGGGTACCCAGAGAAGAGAGAATACCATTCAAAAGATCAAGATGATTTCTGACGTACCTCAATCTAGTTATGTCTCTCCTCGTCAAATAACAAGGCAATCACCAGGGACAGAAAGTCCACAGTGTAGAAAGCACTCCGGATTCTAACACTGTTGCACTGGTTATGTGATGCTGAGCTTTAACTTCGTGAGCTGTAAGACGGAGGAAACAGAATTGTCTTTCAGTTTCCTTTACAGTTTTGGTCTCTAGAATCTCACTAGCTGAAATATTGACTGAAATATTAACATAGGGCAATTTTACATTGTGTTTTTGCTCTTTCTAGTGGCATGGAATTTGAAATCAGGGCCTTCACACTGGCTTGAACTGGCACTCTGCCATTTGAGCCATGCCTGCAGCCCAGCTTTTTAATGGTTATTTTGGAGATGGCGTCTCAGGGACAGACTTTTCTGCTTGGACCCTCTGGATCTCTGCCTCCTGAATTGGTAATATCACAGGCTTGAGCCACCGGTGCCAGCTTTCTATTTGAGTTTTACTTTCTTATGGACTGACCCCTGGGTGAGCCCCAAACATTATCAGTTACTCTCTTCCACCTAAATAACTGATTTGGCTACTTGTTTCACTGCAAAGTAAGGGTAAGTCATTTAGATCTTCCAAAGTAGAAATTATTTTCTTTTGATATTCCACTTAATCACGTGAATCCCACAATTATCTAATTTTTGCTTCGAGCAGGCACTGACATACCTAAAGATAATAATATTTTCTCCCTTGCACAGGGTTTCCAAGCAACAAGGGTGAATATCTTTTCCACTGAGGTGGAAATTCAGCACTGCTGGACTTTACATGATTTCCACAGGAAAGGTTGTTTTTTTTGTTTTGGATTTTTTTTGTTTTTTTTTTGGTTGGACTTCTCAGGCAAAGAGACACAGAAAGTCAAATAAGAATAAAGTTGAAATGCCAGACATTTATTTTCTTTTCAATCCATCTTGGAGGTGAAACAGCTTCCCTTGCTGAGAAGGACAAGTCTTCTCACCTTTTAAGAGTTTATCACCAGTCCCGGGGCAAAGTTACAATCTGTTAACAAAGGACTATTGTAATCAAAGGAATCCGACAAAGCTTTCTATTGCTGCTTGCCTGGGAAAGAAAGTTTTTCTTTCCCTAACTACTTATTAAAGTACTTATATTTAAACCAGGGATATTTCAATGACATCAGAATAAGGTCCAACCCTAAGCCTTTGTGAAAACTTAAATTACTGCTTGAAAATGTTCTGTTAACTTTCAATTTTCTAGCATTTTCCATCGTTGAAAAAAAAAAACCTAGTCACAGTCTCTTCTGAGTAGCTGACTTGACTCAGTTAAATGATGGAGCTTTTTTTCTTTCTTTCTTTTTCTTTTTTTTTAAGAGAAGGAACATAGGAACAATGATATTCTTTGAACTTAGTTGAAGGTAGCTATTTAAAATTTGCTAAATTGGATGCCCTGAACATTTCAGTTCTATTGGGCACACTCATCTGATAAGTCTTTGATACGTATCTGTATCAGCTTGCGGTAAGGGTAAAAATTAAAGACAGGTGAGGAAAGCAAGCCAAGGGCCTAAGAAGCAAATCTAGAACATGTTACAACATTGTTGTTATTGGCTGGGGTCAGCGCTCGTCAGCTTTCCCCTTCATCAGAAGTAGGAGGGTTGTTTGGCAATGCTGAGGGAAGCCTGGGATTGGATTCCTATTGCCTTGTCAGTTGGGCTGAAAGGCTGGAGTTACAGGGAGCAGAGTGTCCTGGTAGCCAGAGGACAAAGCATCAAAGGGAGAAGGGGTGGCTCTCTGTTTTAGAAGATAGGAACCTCTCTGAGAAGATAGGGCTTGTCTATGCATTTGAGGAGGGGAGGGAAGTTGTAGGGCTTGAACTCAGAGCTTGGTGCTGTTCCTGCACTCTTTTGTTCAAGACTAGCACTTTACCACATTGGGCCACAGTGCCAGTTCTGGTTTTCTGGTGGATAATTGGAGATAAGAGTCTCATGGACGCTCCTGCCTGGCTGGCGTTGAACCATGATCTTCAGATCTCAGCCTCTTGAGTAGCTAGGATTACAGGTGTAAGCCACTGGCACCTGGCTTAGTCTATTTTTTGTTTGTCCTGGGGCCTGAACTCTGGGCCTGGACACTGTCTCTCAGCTCTTCAGCTCAAAGCTAGCACTCTACTATTTGAGTCACAGCACCACTTCTGGCTTTTTCTGCTTACGTGGTGCTGAGAAATCGCACCCAGGGCCTCATGCACGCGGGCAAGCACTCTACCATTGAGCCACCTTCCCAGCCCCAGTCTATGCATTTTTAATAATGTATAGCCTCAACAAATCTTATGCTTACTAGAGTTTAAATTAACAGCTCATTTTGGAGATCAAACTGGTTATTTCTTTAAATTTAGGAAACTTTTAAATAAAGTCATTCAAAAACAGAAAGGTAACTTTAGGAAAAAATCACATTCAGTGATTTTTTTTAATCCAGAAGATATATGTTTCTATATTTCTATATAGTATATGATATAAATATAATATAAATATTATAAATGATAAAAATATAAATATATAATATATAAGGAGATACACACAAACACAGACACATACAAATATCTGTGTGTCAGTCCTGGGGCTTGCACTCAGGACCTGGGCACTCTTTCTGCACTATATTGCTCAAGGCTAGCTCACGATCACTTGAGCCACAACTCTACTTCTGGCTTTTTGGTGGTTAATTGAAGATAAGACTCTCACAAACTTTCCTGCCCTAGCTGGCTTCAAACCATGATGTGTAGGTCTCAGCCTCCTGAGTAGCTAGTATTTCAGATGTGAGCCACCAGCACCCCACCAGAGGAGTATATATATATTTTGGAGGGGGTCCGGTCATGGGGCCTGAACTCTGGGCCTGGGTGCTGTCCCTCAGCTCTTCAGCTCAAGGCTAGTGCTCTACCACTTGAGCCATAGTGCCACTACCGGCTTTTTTCTTATGTGGTGCTGAGGAATCAAACCCAAGGCCTCGAGCATGCAAGGCAAATGCTCTATCACTGAGCTACCTTCCCAGCCCAGGAGTATATTTTTTTTTAAAGACAATTGTTTACGCTGTGCTTGTGTTTGTTTCCTTCTTTCTCATCTTCTCCTGAAAGGAAGGGATTGGACAAATGGGGGATGGGTCAGGGCAGGTGGGGGTGAGAGGGAGGACTTAAGGATTGGGAGGACTAGGAAAATGTACAGCCACCTTCTTCTTCCCTGGTACTCTGACAACTGCTAGTCTGGCTATCTTCATTTTTCTGTCTTCAGTGAAGGGAAGTCCTTTCTTGTTTTCGTAAGTTTAACCCCTAAGTGAAGTTTTCTACTGGAACAAAACATTCTAAGAGCTGAAGAGGACACAGTTCACACCATGAGTACGATACAGAGTAACCTCTGGAGAGGAACGTTGCCCCTCTCTATCTTATGAAAAGAGGACACATACCTCATGTGTTATTTGCACACAACTTTATAGTAGTTCCTCATAAAAAGCAAGTGCGGATATGTCAGAGCCCGGAGCAAAGTGCTCACAAAGGCCTGGCTAGCCTTCTGGATCCAACAGCCCCTTGTGTATTGAATCATTTCCCATAAAAACCATTTCCAGGAGGCAGCGGCCAACGCCCCAGGGCTTGGAGGCTACCCAGGGAATGATGTGTGGAGAAGAGCAGGGCATGGTCAAGGTAGACCTGAGGATGAAGCGCAGCTGGAAGGCCCATGGTGGCAACAAGTCCATCCAGAAGCTCAACACTGACTCATCTCTGATGTGAGGCCCAGCACAGGTTCCAAGCTTTGGATACAATTCCTTATAACATCTGACATACACGGCCACGCATGGCACTGGGGAACAGAAGCTGGCATGGGACAGGGGAAGAGATCTGTCTCCCTGCCATCCACCACCCATGAGATCCAGCATCTACTTTTTTTATTTTCCTGTTTTTCCATACCAGTGACACCTCTTTACATTCCTGAAAGCAGTCCAATACCTTGACATTCTCACCAACACTTGTTATTTTTATTTTCCAAGGTTTGCTTGAATAACACCTCCTATCTCCGCTTTCTTTCCTTTTGTTTGGCCCTAACACCTACCACGCTAATGACCACTAACCTTCACCAACTGCTTATCTCAACCCAGGGGACGTTATGTGGATGAACTTGGTTAACCTTGTTGTGGTCCCCAATTGAGTGATGAGGAAATTGACACTAGACAATTAGCAACCAGCCCAACTTCACAATGCCAGAAAATTAAGACTTACAGTCAGGTTTTTAAGCTTTCTGAACTCATACCTTTATTCCTGTCATGCTGGAGATTAAACGGAGGGTGTCTGCATGTTAAACAAGCACTCTACCACTGAGCTATGTCTCCAGCCATCACCGCCGCCCTTTAATGATGCCATTATCCGGTTGTTGAGATATAAGCCGCATCATGGCTGCTCTTGATAATCATTTATCACCTGAATGAAACTGTGGGGATGAAGGGGTGTAAGTTCATGCCCTGTCAGGAAGAGTGGCCCCAGCAGAACCTGCATCACACACCTTCTTTAACACAGGAATTCTGGGTAGATAGTCAGCAGACCATTGGCATTCAAACCAGAAAGCTTGCTAGAGAGCTATGCACCTGGCCTCTATCCCATACCTGCTCAATCCATTTGTTGAGCTCAGGTTACAGAGGGAAATCTGTGTTTTTACCAAGTTCTTCAGGTGATTCCTACACACTAATATCTAAGAACCACAGATATTAAAGCAGTAATATTTATTCCAAAATGACCCATGGAATAGGGTTTCTTTTTCTTTCTTTTCTTTTTTGTGCCAGTATTTGGGCTTGAGCTCAGGTCCTAGATGTTGTCCCTTAACGTTATTCTTCAAGGTTAGTGCTCCACCACTTGAGCCATAGCTCCATTTCTAGCTTTTTGCTGGTTAATTGGAGATAAGAGTTTCATGAGCTTTCCTACCTAGTCTGGCTTCAAATTGTGAGCCTCAGATCTCAGTCTCCTGAGTAACTAGGATCACAGGCATGAACTACTGGTACAGGGTTCCTTTCATTTGTTTGCTTGCTTGCTTGACATTTGGGGTATTGTTTGTTTATTTGTTTGTCTAGTTTGGGGCAGTGGAGTGATAATTCTGAAGGTATTTTTCCATGTTGGTTCTATGAAGCACATACAGCAGCAACCAATATACTTCAAATAGGACATATCATCTATTCCTTAACAAAATATTTATAGGAAAGGAAAAGAAACTACACCTCCCTCTACCTTCAAATAAAAAAAAAAAAAAAAAACAATGAAAGTGGGGATAATTTAGTTAACTACAAAGCTACTTGGTTTGTTTTGGCCTTCATGAGTTTTGTTTTGGTTTGGTTTGAGTTTTTTTTTTTCTTCCCCCTTGAAAGATTTTGATGTTTTAGCCTCTAGGGCTCACATTCTTTAAAATGTTCTTGGCATGCAAATGTGGGACCGGTGGTCCCTCGGGAATGGTGCCAGGTGAGCCAGGAGCTGCCCACAAGCTCTCAACCGCCAATGCAAACCAGGGTGGTGGCATGGCCACGGCCAAGTGACCAGATAGGATCAAGCTCTTGGGAAGGGGGTGGGCTTCAGAAATGTTATTGTGGAAAAGCACAGAATTTCAGACCTGGAAAGAGTTTTAAAAGATCATCCAGTGGAGACCCCAAGCTGTTACCGACGAGAGACAGAAAAGTTTGAGGACTCCAATAACCCAGACTGGGGCTGCTAAATACAGATGAGGACACCGAAAAAGAGTTGCCAGTATTTCCTGAGGGCTGTTTATCTGTATGCTTCCACAATTTTATTTCCTTTCTGCCCCCCCCCCACTTGCCATCTGGGATTTTGTTAATAATTCCCTTTAAATTGACTTACGTTTTGCTCAAATTTACTGAAGAACCAACTCTGAAGCGATATTATAAGCAGAAGGCCAGTTGTGGGAAACAGACGGTCTCAACTTTTCCTGTATTAGCCTGTGGAACTTAGGGACCCTTTGGTTATAGATGAGGTAAAGTAGCTTATTGTTCAATGTGAGGCCTGGAATGCAGTACCTACTGGGGTATGCTAAGTCTGGAGCCTCCTGGCTCTTCATCAAAAGGGAGATTTGCAAATGTTAGAGACCAGGTAGAACCCGATGCTTCGGGTCATCTGAGATTCACTGAGATGTGATTTAGCATATAATTTAAAGTCCACCCTACCTGTCGCCTCTCAGGGCCCTGAACTGCAGATGCCTACACTAGGAAAGGGCAATGCAATACTGCTCTGTGACTTCAAGCCATGTTTTCCGCTCTGGCAACCTGTCCCTCTTGATGGTTTATGTTTGTTCTGTCACACAGCAGAATTGGCAGTGGACACTACTTCCAGATGACAGTAAGAATAAAGAGATAGTTTTCACTTTTCCTTTCTTTCCCTGGTGGTGGTGATCATGGTTTAAAGTAATGACATGTACCCAGGTGACATGTTTCTCAGCTCAAACATCTTACTTGTCTCCTGCTGTCTATAAATCAAAATATAAAACTTTTAGACCAGCATGAAAACCCTCCACCATCTTATCCCAACCTACTTATTCACTGAATCAAAGTCCTGCAAAGCTACAATTAAACTCACAACCTTTGAATTCCACTGGAGTCTCTAACTGGCCCTTCAGTACTTCATAATCAACCTGAGGTACCAAATCCACCAAGGATTAGTGGTTCTCAACCAGGATGACCATTAAGACTCCTTGGGAAGCCATGAAAACTCCCAAAACCTAGGCCACACCATGACCCACAGAATCAGAAGCTCTGAGATTGGAACTCAAGTCACCATTAATTTGAAAAACCTCTCTAGATCATTCCAGTGTGTAGCAAAAAGAACCATGTCTTCTGGACCTTATCTCATATCTATAAACATATAACCTTCAGGCATTGGAACAGGACCCAAGGAGTTTAAAAAAACACTCGAGGGGATTTGTAATGGGAACCTGACTTGGGAACAAGGATTCACTCAACCTCCATAGCCTGCAGAAGAAGAAAGAGAAGCCCAAGTTGTTCTTTCCAAAACACATTCACACTAGAACTAAAAGCAGTCTCAATGCAGATGGGCAGACACCAGATCCCAAACTCTTTCCATGACGGTATCCTTCTTTCCAATTTTTCCTCAGTCTAATCTTCATATACACCTCTGCCTATCATCTATAGCAAGGCCCCTTAGTTTCTGGACCTTAAAATACATACTGGCTCTCACGACATCAGTGCCACTGTCCCTGTCTGGAATTGCAATGCTATTTCCTCCAGCTTCACTCAGTCCTAGGTTTGATTTCCTTGAAGGCTGGTTCCACTTCTTGTGTAAGCTTACTTGGCCACATTCCAACATACTCCACTTCTGTATCTCTTGACCCTTGTAGCACATATGGTCATGGGTTAGCACTGAGTTATTCTTTAACAACACAGGATAGACTTTCCCAGAGGGCAGAGACCAAAGCTTACGTTCTTTTCATATCCGCCCAGTGCCTTCAGAATAAGCCTACAGCAAACGCTCTTCCATCCCAGACAGAAATCCTCTAGGCTCAGTCAAGTGCACCTTGTTGAAAATCACCTTTGAGGCCCCTTTCAGAAACCTCTGGCAATGGGTGTGGGGAAAGAATTACTTTCAATGTTTCTCCTTCCCTATTTCATTTTTAAAGACTGGCCTTGAGGTTGATGTCACTTACAATCAAGTGGCAGTAAACTTGATGTGCAGAATACCTAACATTTCAAGAGATCAGCATGACATATGCATAGATATTATGCATGTCTTCTTTTGTATGCTGTCTTTCAGCAAATGTCAATGGCTTTTCAGAATAACAGTCAATCCCAGGCTATTGCCGTACCTGCACATAGATGGCTAGAATAGAAACCACTTAACCCTTGAAACAGGCAGAAAATCCTTCTAATGCCTAGGGGAACAAAAAGGCATTCAAATATGGCAGCTCTCATTTAGCTCCTCAGCACTTAGCTCAGTTGATATCTTCAAATCAAAAGGTCTCTGAACCTGAAGGTAAGCTTTCAGGTGTCTCTCAAGAAGACCTTCCAGTTACTCATTGGTTTTATTGGAGTTTTACTATGGATTTTTCATGTGTGTATGCAAATAAGTAGCCAATGATAAATTATCTCATTAAAGGTTAACCCTGAGGACTCCGTACTGGTTAAAATGTATAATGGTATAGATACTTGGGAACACTGAGTCACCCTAGGACAGCAATTCTACTCCTAAGTACCTTGCCAAGAGAAATAAAAAACCTATGTCCATATACTAAAGCGACATAAATACTCATGGCAGGAGTACTCATACTGGTGAAAAAGTGACAAAGAGATGTCTATCAGCTGATGAATGGATTAATTAAATGTGGTATAGCTATAAAATGCAACACCTAGCCATTGAAAGGAATAAAGCACTGATGCCAGTGATTCTTAGTAACATTACAAGAAGCAAAAGAAGCCAGTCACAGAAGATGCCTATTGTATACTTCATCCCCAGGAAATAGGCAAATCTCCACAGACAGGAAGTAGATGTATGGGTTTTCTAGGTACAGAGCTGCTTTGTTTTGTTTTGTTTTGATGGAACTAGTACTTGAACTCAGGGCACAGTGCTTGTGAGGCAGGTGCTTTACCACTTGAGCTATGCCTCCATTGATTGTTTGTTTTGTAGTTTTGTTTCTAGTGGGTTTTCACATTTCTACCCAAGCCAGCTGGAACTGTGATCCTCCTATTTATGTTTCCAGCATAGCTGGAATGATAGGTGCTTGCCACCACATCCAGCTCTTTCATGTTTGAGTTGAGGAGTCTCAGAAACTTTTTCCCCAGACTGGCCTCAAGATGAGATACTCACTTTCTTTACTTCCAAACAGGAGCTAGGATTGAAAGTTTTCCTGAGAAATGAAAATGTTCTAAAATTGTGATCACTGTATACATGAATATACTAAAGTCCATTGAACTTCACGTTTTAAATAAGTGAATTGTGAGGTGTATGAATTATAGATCAATAAAATATTTAACAAAAATGTTTTTAAAAGACTCCAATCTTTTGTGTATTTGTTTGGATATGTGATAGTGTGTGTGTGTGTGTGTGTGTGTGTGTGTGTGTGTGTGTGTGTGTGTGTGCCTGCCAGTACTGGGGTTTGACTCAGGGCCTTAGCTATTTTGGTCAAGACTGGTGCTCTACCACTTGAACTACAGCTCCACTTCCAGTTTTTGTGGTTACTTGGAGGTAAGAGTCTCATGGGCTTTCCTGCCCAGGCATGCTACAAATCTCAGTCCTCAGATCTCAGTAGGTAGGATAACAGATGTTAGCCGCCAGCACCTGGACCCAGTCTTTCTTTATACTAACAGTACATGCTTAACCAACTTGTTTAACCTTTGCAGGACTCATTAGTAAAAGACACATGCATTATTTTAAAGAATAAATAAAATAGTCCATAGGGAGGGCTTAACTTTATGATAAGCCTTCAATAAATACTAGTTATTTTGTTTCCAAGTATTTCCTAACTCCTAGAGGAAGAATGTCAATCTGGGAGCCTCCGACCATAAATCCAGCTAGAAAGAGAGAGTGCTACAGTAATGGTGTCAGGAAAGGGACTCAGAAAGAAGAAATCTCTCCCAGAATCCTTTCCCTCCATGCTTCAATCTGACCCAGCCCTCTCCTTATTTCTGGCCTCATCACCAACGTGAAAAAGGACTCAAAGATCTCCTTTCCCTCTCTGCATAATTTCCACTCAGTGAACTGTCATTTAGTTTGCTACCGTGATGTTCCAGAACGTGTGAGGGCTTGGAAGGACTAACCAAGAGAGGCAAAATGTGTTTAATTAAAGCAATGGGTGGAAGGCAAATGGTAGGATGCTTACCTGGAAGGTGTACCTCATACATCTTCACAGGCTGAGAAAAATTCCATTCTGAAGGGCACCGAAGCCATTGCTATCTGCAGCAGCCAGCCAGTGAGAAATTATGCTCCAGGTTTCAGCTCAGCCAGCTTTCATTACTGTTGAGAAATAGCACCAATATAATTCAACCCAGCTTGAGTCTTACCTCCTCCTTCAAGACTCTGTGGCTATCCCAGCCCTCAGCAATGGCTCCCACCAGTGAATTCTGGGAGGATAAATGGGATAACATAGGCTATCAACCAGGACTGCGGCCAGCACATTAGCAACTGCTCAGAAACTATCTCCCAGCTTCCCTCTTGAGCTTATTATTGGCAATGGTCCTTAGGCTCTCAGAAAACTTCACTGTGTTGTTCTTTATCCTTTTATACATACATTTTCCATCTCCCCAGCCCATCCATAACCCTGGGAAGGCCAGAATGCCATACTTTCCTATTTCTGAGCATCATGAGCAACTCTGTCATAAGATACTCAATAAACATTTGTTTATGATAACAATACCCATTCTGCCTATTTTTTGGCAGAACAATATCTGTGGGAGAGAGTAATACCGTATGTATTATGCGAGCCAGAGGCTTACTCTGTCACTAAGACTTCCAGGCAAGTGGCATGAATAGATGGGAGGATTGATTTTAAAACAGAAGGAGTAGGAAAGTTGCGCTTAATAAAGGACAAAATGTACTCAAGGAAAGTTTATAGCTAGCCCAGTTGGCTCAATCCTCCCTCAACCTCCATCCAGTTGTCATTACGCATCTAGGGCTGATTCCCGGGGGAGGCAGTTGTGGGAAGCATTATAGAGGTTGTCTGAAAGAAATGAGTGGTTGTTTTTTTATCCCAGTCTAACTCTTTCCTTGTTGGACATGTTACAGAATAACTCTGAGCCTCAACTTCCGGGGCTGGCACCTGTGGAATAACAAAAGCTACACCTTCCTATCACTGTAAAGTGAAAGGCAGAAGAGTTGTCAATAAATGGCAGGGTTTCAATCAGGAATTCCTAGAAATGCTAGAATGCCTCGTGGCTCAAAAGCCTTCCTCTTACTTCCATAGTTATCTTGAAACAAGTTTCCCTGACTGTGAACTGAGAATGAGAATTTGTGCCATCTAATGCCTGTGTCAAAGAGCATTAACTAGCCATCAGACGCCCTCTTTCTTGCTGTGAATATTCAGTGAGTCAACATTGCAAGCCATGTTTAAGGTCACAAGTCTCCTCCATGGTTCCCAAGTGTCATCAATGAAATGAGTACAAAATAATAATATGTAATAATCTGCCAAGTCAGATCCATAAAAAAAACCTCTGACACTCAACTCCTCTGTGCTCTTGTCACTCTTCCCTCCCTCCCTTCCGGCATTAACTTGGAAAACACGTGTTATAGAAGATAAGAGTCAGTCTGCATCAGTGAATCCCTTGTATGGAACATAATCACTCACTCAACCCATCCTTGAGAGCCTAGTCCTAAAACAGACTGAACTGTTTTGTAAAAGAAAATAATAATAATCCATTGTGTTAAACCGCTGAGACTGAGGAGTTTATTATAGCAGCGTTATCTCTGAAAAAAAGATTAACTAACTTGAATGTGTGTGCATGGATCTAGATGTGCATGTACAATTCATACACATAACTCCTGAGTCATAACAGCTCAATAATGGTTAATTCTCTTGCCTTTCTGGGCCCATTATCCATGTTGAAATACACCAATAAATTTGTTCTCCCTTTGGAGCAAAAGTTGTCTTGGAATGTTTAATTCTACAGATAGGAGCTAGCCTCTTAAGCTTATTCTCAAGCAGTGTCTTCAAGAAGTTCTGACCATTTATATCTTTAAATTCCTGGGTGGTTTGGGTATGATGCTTGGCTTGAAATGTGACTAGAACCCAAGGAAGGCAGAGGTCCTGAAGCAAAGATGCTCACTTTCCTCAGAGAATGGGAGTCTTACCAGATTTCCTGGTTCAACTTACCTGTGACTTACCAAGCATGCTCTAATCACACAGAAGTCATCTTTCCTTTCTTACTGTGACTAATTTGGAACTATTTCTTTCTAAGCTTCTTTGATACGGGCAATATTTTTTTTCATTGTCTGTATAAAATTCCAGAGTTCCACAAGTAGGTAGACAAAATTTAAAAAGGAGTATTTCTACTCCAGAAGCCCTTTATCAAAGTCTAGATACAGTTCTAGTGAAATATAACCCTGCAAAAATCTGCCAGCCCAGCTCCATTCCACAGTGGAGCTCATTCTACCCAAAGGTAGGGATCTCTGGAAGGTGGAACAGGACAAATGGAGGGTGGAAAAAATGGACCAGGTCAAGCTGGAGCTGGGAAGAATGGGAGGTGGTATGGTAAGCTGGTAAGACAGTTATTTGGGCAGAAGCAGGAAATGATTTGAGGAACATAATAATGTTAGTCATTGTTATTAGTAATTAATTTCAGATAAAATGGACCAGTGTTGATGGCTCACTCTTGTAATCCTAGCTACTCATGAGGCTGAGATCAAAAGATCAACATTCAAAGCCAGCCCAAGCAGGGAAGTCCATAAGACTCTTCTTTGCAATTAACTCCAAGAAAACCGGAAGTGGCACTATGGCTCAAAGTGATAGAGAGGTAGCCTTGAGCAAACAGAGCTCAGGGACAGGAATCAGGCCTTGAGTTCAAGCCCCATGACCACCACCACCATCAACAATAAAATGGACCCAAATTGATGAGAGGCAAGGGTTAGGGCCAGGAGTTCATTTTGGTCATAACTGAAAGTTATTTCCCTGTCATATCTCCTACTCAGGACACACTTGAGCCTCCATGGCCTGCCAAGGCCAGTGTTCACAGAAGTAAATGACCAGATTTTGTGGCTCTGGGCACAAAGTAGTCTCTACAGGTGTGTGGACCCACCAGGAAGCCCAGCAATCTGGAGTCACTTCTCACTGACATTCTTTAGGCCCAGTATTTGTTTAGTGAGTTAGAGAGCATATTAGAAAGGGGGTTGGGTGGTTTTATTTTTGATGTTCCATTTGGGGGTGGGGTGGGGTACTGTCTACTTCTCTGGTTACCTGTAATAACCTGAATTAACTAGCACACACTTTCCAATTTTTCCAGAGATGTCTTAACATTTCTGAGCAATTGCCCAGAGGGCCTGCCCCCTAATTGGAGTCTTGTGAGTGATAGTCTCTTTTGAGGTAATGCCAGGGGAGTAAACTTGGAAATCAGATACACCCTCCTAATTTAACCCAGCTCTCTCTTATACACCTGGAAACAGATCTCCTTTTAATATCCACCGATAGCTGACTTCAACAAAGCCAAGACTGTGATCCCACCTTATACTCCTAATGACTCACTTTGGAAAAGGGGAATAATGAGACAGATAGAAATAAAATCTGCATGATTGGGGAAGAAATATTTCCAACCAAGTATCTATTAAATTAATAGACACCCTCAGGAGGAAACTGGAACAATTCAATATTGAGCTAAAAAAATGACAAGGAAGAGTTTTACTGTGAAAGCAACTTGCCTCCAAGAGCTTTCTACAGTTTAATTCTTCTACTTTTCAACCTTCTTGCTAAACATTTTTTTTCTGATACCAGGTAGTGTGCATGTGTGCATACACATGCTTGTGTATGTGTGTGCCTGTGTATGTGTGTGTGCATGGACTTATGTCTGTGTGTTTGACTGTAGTTTCAACTACAGGATATTTCAGTATTCCATTTTCCTGGAAGGTGCAAACCATGAATTTTTATATGACAGTGTTTCCATTTCAAGGCTAAATCATATCAGAGAATGAAAAAACAAAACTAGAGTTTTTCAGGTGTTCATATCTGATCAGCAATATTGACATTGTACAAAGTCATTGTAGTAAAAAGCATTTTTATGACAGAACACAAAGATCTGAGAGGTAGAACAAAACAATTTTCATTTAGAAAAGCCTTGTACCATCTAGGCCTCTTCTGTAATTTCGGATACTTTGTCATTCTAAAAAAGTTTTTCAGTATTCCAAATCTAAATGGATATTTCTTCCTGAGATTGAAAATAAGTATGTAAGTAATAAAATGTAATGTCTTACTTGTTCTCTCCCTCAAAAAATAAATAAATTACCTGACCTTCAAAACATGTCTTTGTCTAACTTTGTTAAGGACTGCCTTTGTGTTTTCCTTTGGTAGGAGACCGATGGTTTAGTCCGGACTGTCAGTCAAAGACTACAGGTTAAAAGGTCTCCATTTATTTATCTCGGTGTCCATATTAACCAGTTAAATGGTTGAACAGCAGTCAATGACTGAGAAAAACAGATATTTGAGAAGTCAAACATTTGGTCCTTGAATAATTACAGAAGTTCTTTGGTGGAGTTTATTAGACGCTAATTATTGAATAAGCATAAGGCGCTGTATATTTTGCTAACTTTGAAAATAATAAATCATTCGAAGCTACACACATCATTTACAAATAGTTGATAGAAGTTGCTTTGTAGACATATCAAAAACAGAGGCTCCACGGGGCATTAATTTTTCAACTACTGACATCTAGACATATGAAACTGACCCACCACCCACCTCTCCCTCCCTCTCTCCCTCCCTTCCCCTACACACGTGATGTGACAGAAATGCCAAGATGTAAAACTAGGAAGCTAGAGTGTATGGGTGAAGGAGGCGCTTTCCACACTTCCACCCGGTCAAGAGCCATGCTTTCCAAACAAATTCACCAGCTGCCCTGCCAGCATGGGTCACCTTCCTGACTTCCGCACATCTGTCAGTAACTCTGCCACTCTCTGAAACAAGAAATCCATCATCATCAATCCCTTCACGTGTATGCAGTCTGTGACTAAGCCCTTCATCCCCACTCAAGCCTCTCCATTCACACCTTCCCTCCCACAAGGGAAAGGTGGCTGTGTGTATTATTTGGAGAGTTTAGTCTAAACAAGGAGAAGGCGATGCTGCTGGGAGGACAGATGCTTCAGTTCATCACCCTAGCCCTAGTATCCACCATCTCCCCACACAATTCCAGTGTGCTGTAGACACAGACCACTAAGACAAGATACAATGTGCAGACAGCTTAGGCCAAAGCTCAGCCTCACCCACATTTTGACTTTGGGTGTCCAGATCCAGGAGAAAATCAACTTCTGGTGTGTAATCCATCTCATTTATGATAACACCCACAGGGAACCAATGGGAGAACAGAAAGAATTATCTAGTCAATTAACCCAGGATGCCATTAGCTCCTTGTTTACCCTAGTTTTCTCCTTTTCTTTGGCTACACAAGGGATGTGCCTGCTATTAATTAAAATAATGCGTGTTACTTTTCTAACATTATCCACCATCTATTTGTGCTGAGATCTGGTTATTGGCTTCAGTTATCTCAGTCTGTTTCCTATCAGACAAGTCTTATTATCAACCTCATCCCTTTAAGACTTCTAGATGGTATGAAAAAGTAGTTTAAAATAAAACCAGCTAACTCCTCTAAATGTTTATAAACTGCCAATCAGAACTATCTCACATAAATTCTGTTCTTAGCCCATTTATTTCTCATATTATAACAAGTGTGTGGGGGGGGGTATCTCCAATAAGTTGTTTTGTCTCTGTCTGTCTGTCGGTCTCTCTCTCTCCTCTCTCACTTTCCTCCCTCTTCTCTGTCTTTTCCTTCTCTCCCTCTCTCTTTCTCCTCTATCTCTGCTTGAACTCGGGGCCTCATGTCTGCTAAGTAGGCACTCTATCACTTATGCCACATGTTTAGGTTTTTGTTCTTTGCTTGTTGTTTTTGCTTCAGTTATTTTCCAGATAGGGTCTCATGGTTTTTCCCTGATCAATGTAGATCACAGTCTTCTCTTACACCTCCCACATAGCTAGGATGCCTGGCACTTGCCTCATGTACCGCTTTTCTTTTGTTGTTGAGGTGGTCTCACTAACTTTTGGGCTGAGCTGGCCTCAGACCTCCATTTTCTTCATTTCTGCCTCTTGAGTAGCTGCAATTACAGGTCTGAAATGCTACATCTGGCAGTAGGCCTCCTAAACCACATTTTTCTACTAAAATGTATGCTCTTGCCTTTTGTCTTCATTGAGAAAACACACAGACTTCTCCTCAAAGGACAGCCTGGCCAATAGAATCGCATGCTCTTTATTCCTTTCTTTTGAGACAAGATAAGTCTAGACTGGCTTTGAACTTGCAGCCCTCCTGCCTCAGCCTCTGGGGTACTGGGATTAAAAGATGAATCACCATATTCAGTGGAGTCTTCCTTCTTTTTCTTTTTTTTCTTTTTATCCTTAAAGTACTTGTGAAAAGTAGTATATGAATCCAGTGCATCTTGACCAATGTCATCCCTCTCATCATTCTCTCCCATCGATCCCAACCTCCCTTCCCTTAATTTTCTTAATTTAGTAGACTATGCATTAAACTTTATGACTGCATTCTTAGTGCCCCTGCACAGCACCACTAATACTTCTCCAGAAGAAACTATCAAAGGAGTTATCTGAGAAAGGACGCCTATACCACCCTTGTATGCTTCCTGGCCACTTCTGCAAATGGCACTGCTGTGACAGGAAATGACAAACAGATGCCCCTGGACCCTCCATGCCCCTAAAGTGACTGCTCAGAAGGTCAGCACGTGGCCTCTTCATTTGGGAACAGTCAAAGCCCTGTCACAGCTGCCATAGATTAGGGATAGTCTTTTCAAATGAAACCTTCCTTTTACTACTGCTGATGTTTTGTTGTTGTGTAGCCCTAGAGTCAGGTGGAAGGGGAAATGTGAGCTTATATGAAGTGTCAGGTAGGCAAACAAGGTACTTTCTATGATTAAATGCATGGGGGCTGAGCATCTTAGAATGCCCAAGGCAGTTCACCCCCCACAACACAAACAAAAATAATCCAACTCTATAACCAAGTAAGTTCCATGGTGATTTCAGGATGGCTAATTCTCTGTTGAAAGGGAGAATATCCTGAGGCTTTTGATAGCAATTTCGTCTGTTAGCAGCATTGTGAACAAAAACAACATCATTAGGAAAACAAAAATGGTTTCTCCAAAGGAAAACTGAGATGGAACCATTAATTTGGTTTCTCTGCGTGGTCTATTGATTGCCAAAAAAGAAAAGAAAAGAAAAAAGTTCTGTCTTGGGGATATTCCCCTGAGATGTTCCAATTGCACTGTCTCCCAAACTTATTCTTCTTTTTGAAGCGACGAAATACTTTCTCAAAATGAAATTGCAGTTATGCAGAGCTCAGGATGAACAACTGTCACCAAGAAATGATAGAGTGTTCTGCTTACAGAAAGGGCAGACAAGATGCGCTGAAGTCTTACTGGCTCAGGAACAACCTTCACCACCACCACCCTTCTTGACCACATGTTGGCTCCTCAGACTCTACAAACTTTACCTAGAAAGCCACTACCCAGCTGTTGAACGATTGATTGGGAGAACACACGTGTTAGTGTACTGATGCACTTCAAGGCAAACCTATCCTCACCCTTGACCCCAAAATGTAACCTCTTGGAAATATTTCTCATTTCAGTTTATCTAAGTCTGAAGAGCAATAGCCTTGACAGTCATTCCTTGATGACTTCTAACTAATTAGAAAATCATGTCTGTGAACGACAAGTCAGTAGAATTTATAAGCAGTGGAAGTTACCATAGAACAGGTAACTAAAAAAAAAAAAAAAGACCCATCATTGTCAGCATGCCTCTGGCACTTCTCTACCCTCCTGGCACCCACCTTCCGTGTGCTGAAAATAATGCCATGCTTATAAAGCAAAAAATTAAAAACTTTGATTCTCATTTGCCACTTGGAGTCTAGAAAATGTGATGGCTTCAGGCCAAGATCTCATTTTAAACTCCTAATTGTATTGGGTACTTATCATTCTTCCAAATAGCCAGAAGCCACACTAGATAAAAATGATGTATGTAAAGTTGTAAAAACAAATGTTTAAGTTAAAATTTTAAAAAGCATCAATGAAGAAATCTTTGTCTTAGTCCATTAGGGCTTTTCTAACAAAATATCTTAGGTTGAGTAAACAACGTAAGTTGTTTATCTCTTACACTCCTAGAGGCTGGGAAGCCCAGAGGTGGGCACTGGCAGATGTGCTATCTGGAGAGAACTTGTTCCTCACAGCTGGCATCTCCTTGTATTCTCACACAGCCAACAAGGTGAGCAAGAGCCTCGGGCTCTTTTATAAAGGCACTAATCTCTTTCCCATAGGCTCTGTCTTTGTGATTTAATCATGACCCAATTCATAAAGACCCCATCTCATTAAACTATCACAGCTAGGGACTGGGCTTCAATATAGGAATTTGAGGAGGACATGAAACTTAAGGCCATGACAAAACATAGAGAGAGCCAGGTATCAGCGATTCACACCTATAATGCTAGCTTCTTGGGAAGCAGAGTTCAAAGCCAGCGTGGGTACAAAATTTTTGAGATTCCAATGCAAACAATAACTGGGCAAGGTTATGTATATCTATCCTCTCAACTACAGCAGGAAGCATGGAGGATTGTAGTCTAGGCCAGTCTGGGCAAAAAGCAAATCCCTCTCTCAGAACGAATCACAGCAAGAAGGGCTCTCGACATAGTTCAAC
Source organism: Dipodomys spectabilis (assembly GCF_019054845.1). Classification (NCBI taxonomy): domain Eukaryota; kingdom Metazoa; phylum Chordata; class Mammalia; order Rodentia; family Heteromyidae; genus Dipodomys; species Dipodomys spectabilis. The sequence goes on from NW_024870728.1 coordinate 10,914,006, forward strand.
TAATAGAGCACCTGCCTAGCAAGAGTAAAGCTCTGAGTTAAAACCCAATACCAGATCCCCACAACAAAATGCATAGAGAAAATAATTCTAGTACATCACATCCATATTAGATACCATCAAGTTGGGAAATTATTTTAAGTGCCATTCTCCACTTGAGACAGAAGCATCACTTCTTTCTACTTCTCTATGAAAACACTCACAATGGCCTCCACCTCCTGGCATTCATTCCTTGGTGCTGTCCCTCCCACATAGCCCCAGGGCTTGATCTGTGTGCATATGACAGAAGTACTGATGTGTGAATGATGAGTTTTCTTGTTATAAGTTGCCCCGTGGAGAGGCCTATAGAGCGAGAAGCTGATAGGTCTCCAACCAAGAGTCAGGGGCCTGAAAAGAACTAAGGCTGCCAGTACTTGGAGGAATCTTCAACCAAGGCCTAGCCAACATCTTAATGGCTCATGAGACACTTTGAACCAGAACCACTCTATTGAGCTACTCCCATGTTCATAGTACTCATCACTTTCTTCTACAGCCCATGAATTCATGAATTGTTGAATATTCACACAAAGCTCATTTGCTGAAAATAGTTAACTAGAAACAAAACCAAAAGACATGACAGGCTAGGGAGAAATGAACGTAAGTTTAATTTGGGGAAAAGAACACATTGGTATATAAAAGTATTAAGGCTTGGCACCAGTGGTTTGTGCCATTCAGCTATTCAGGAGGCTGAGATCTGAGGATCACAGTTTGAAATAGCCCAGGGCAGAAAAGTCTATGAGACTCCTATCTCCAATTAATCTTCAGAAAGTCAAACGTAATGCTCAAGTGGTAGAACAACAGCCTTGAGTGAAAAAAACTAAGGGACATTGCCCACGGCCTAATACTGGCCTCAATACTGGCACCAAAAATAGAAATAAAAAAAGCATAGGTTAAATGTATCATTGCAAAGTTCAGTGGGCATCCACTCACTCCTAAGGGAGCAAGTCCTGATGCTGGCACCATGCTAGAGATGCATCTGAGAAAAAGACCTGTGTCATTCCACTCAAGAGAATAATTATACTGATGGGCTTGTACTTGGAGTGGATACCTTTAGCAGTCATGTGGGCCATGGAGGGCTGGGAGAAGGAGGAAGGTTTCACAAATGCATTTCCAAAGACATCTTTGTTTTCATCCTCCTCACCAGCTTCCCTTGCTTTTATATTTACCAAAGATAATTGTATAAAGTCCATTCCTGACACTGATCAAGATGTAACATACTCATAAAAGGATATTTTGAATCGATACCCCTTTGGACAACTAAGGATAATAAGAAAACAAAATATTTTTAAAAAATCAATTTTGAAGCAGGGAACCTGTAATCCTAGCTATGCAAGAGGTTGAGATCTGAGGATCGCAGTTCACAGCCAACCTGGGTAGAAAGGGTCCCCCTGAGACTCTTATTTCCAATTAACCACTCAAAAACGTAAGTGCCACTGTGGTTTAAAGTGGTGGAGTGCTGGGGTGTGCAAAAGAACTCAGGGCCAGCTCCCTGAGTTCAAGCCCTACCACCGGAAAAAAAATACATTTCAAGGATATCAGTTATGTTTGCCCCTGCCAAATAAGTAAGGATTTTTCCAGATCTATCCTCTTGAAGGTTTTTGTTTTTGGTTTGTTGTTCTTGTTGTTGTTGTTTGCCAGTCCTGGGGCTTGATCTCAATGCCTGTGCTCTGTCCCTGAGCTTCTTTGTGCTCAAGGCTAGTGCTCTACCACTTGAGCCACAGCACCACTTCTGGCTTTTTTTGAATAATTTATTGGAGATATGAGTCACATGGTCCCTTCTGCCCGAGTTGGCTTCAAACTGCAATCCTCAGAGGTCAGCTTCCTGAGTAGCTAAGATTACCAACTTGAGACACCAGCGCCGGGCTTGCCTTCTCTTTTTATCTGTGACCAAATAGATTTGGGAAATGTGAGAACTGAGAGACTAGGCCTCTGGCTTGCACATGCGCAGATATAGAGGCCCAAAGCCAGGAAGAAACCCAAAGCCGGGAAGAAGCCCCTCCAAGCCATGGAGGCAGCTCTGCAGCAGGGCCTGCTAAAGCTTCTGGCGCCAGGTTCCATCCCAGTGCTTTTATTCACCACATCTCACTAATGCCATCATCCTTGGGCTGCTGTGCTTCAGTAGTCTGCAAACGTAACACGGGAAAAGAAAAAAAAAAAAATCCCAGAGTGTGGCAGAGATTTTTTAGCTTTTGGCTCCACTGAAACTGCAGTGGCTTCATTGGGCAGCCGTCCAAGGTCCCTGCTAAGACTGCCTTCCTCTACTCAATTAGACAGAGCACTGGGGCAAGGTCTGGCTGAGAAATTGTCTGGGGTCTCATCTATTAATTGAAACCACTGTCAGATTTTTTTCCCCCACAGTATGACAAATGCTCAAAGATTTTCTCTCTCTTCCTTTATCACTCTCTTTATTTCTAAGACAACATTAGGCCAAATTACACATAAAAGAGAGAGTACAATTTATTTTAACATGGAAATAAAACAGTCAAAAGGGAACCCATAGGTCTTGTCACTTCAGATATTTTCAATGTTTGATGCCAAGAGTAGCCATTTTTTTAATAGAGGAAGGAAGTCCCATTTGAGGCACTTCCGGTGAATTGTGGGAGCTCCAAGCTGGCCCAGTTCCTTGCAGCCATGTTTCAATCTCCTGCTGTTTAAATCCAGGCAGGATCCCTGGTCCTTTGGCTCATCAATGCATCAGTGACTGACAAATTAACAGCCTGTGTCTATATTGACACTCGTGGTCCCAAGATAATGGTTAATTTACTTAATGAACAGCTTCTGTGTCCTCATCAAAAGAATGTCAACAGTGTATTAGACCGACCAGGCCATGGTGGTTCATGCCTATAATAATAACTACTCAGGAGGTGAGATATAGGGATCAAGGTTTGAAGCCAGCCTGGGCAGATAAATTGCAAGACTATTATCTCTAATTAACTAGCAAAGAAAACAGAAGTGGAGCTGTGGTGCAAGTAGTAAAGCACCAGCCTTGAACAAAAAGGTCTCTTAAGATGACAGTGCCCAGCACACACGAATATACACACATACACACACACACACACACACACACACACACACACACACACACAAACACAAAGTTTATTAGACTAGGAAGTACGATAAATAGGTGTGGGGGAAGGGGAAATCATCATTCATGGACATAGTTGTTCACATTTCATTCATTAATTCTGTAAACATTTATCTATTAGTGCTTACTAGCTGCAGTTTAGATATAGCTTAAATACATTCTCAAAGATTCATGTGCTAGAAGCCTAGTCATCAGTGTGGTGATATTGACAGGTAGTGGAACCTTTAAAAGTGGAGCCTCGTGGAAGGTAATTATTACCTGGAGGGGATATTGCCCTGAGGAATGATGAATGTAGTTATAAAAAGAGCAAGTCTGGCACCTGCATCTCTGTAGATTCTTATCATCTCCTCCATAATATCGCCCTGCCCCACGCATCTCTGTCATGATGTCTTTTACCTTGTTGTCATGTTATGAGGCTCTGGCCAGTCATGAAGATGCAGGAGCCTGGTTCCTAGACTTCCAGACTTGTCAGCTAAATAAAACCTTTTTTCTTTATCTATTACCAAGTATCAGGCACTTTTCTATAGCAAATGAAAATAGTAACGGGCTAATACAGTACCTGTTATGTGAGTTCCTAGCCCTCGGCTAAGATTAGGGACAGCTGAAATGCACATTCTCAAAGATCTCGAGTATAATGGGTAAATGGGATAAACCAGTTTGAACTTAACCAACACTAAGTTCAGTGCCCTGAAACTCTGAGCCGAATGACAACAATTGCATAAAGCTGCCTATTAGTTTGGGAACAGAAATAACAACCCGTGCCTTACTCCAAAATAATGGAAGAGTGGGAAAAAATGGTTTATCCAACAAGAATAAAATTAAGAAGTGCATATCTCAAATGGATAGACAATAAAAGTTCAGAGCCAAAAAGAAAAAGAAAACACTAACAATTATGTCCTGGTGAGATTTTTTTCCAGTCACTAAAATCATGTCAAATTCCTTTTCTCTTCCTCTTTTGTGCTGATGGAAAATGGTCTCAGTTTCTCACAGCACTGGCTGCTTCCTGTTTTTCATGATAGCTTTTTAGATACATCCCTCCCCTACTCCGTGTTTAACTGTGAAGATGCTGAGTGCCCGGTACCCAACTTGCTGCTGGTTGCGTTGACTTCTCAATTCATGTTAGTTGAACTGAAGTGAAATTTCAAAATGGAGGGCTGTGTGTTTGCCACTGCTACCTCCATATCCCCTCCCAGTTAAGACCTTCCGTGGACAGAGAAGCAGGAAGGACAGATCCTAGAGCCCAGCTGTGTATGATTAGGTCTTGGTTGGCGCTCACCAACCTATGACTTTAGGATCAGCTGTAAATCTACTCTGCCCAAGTTTTCTCATGCATAAAATGAAGATAGAAGCAATACTTCCTAACATTGTTGTCAGGTATAATATATTACTTTATGGGCGAAAAAAAAAACACTAAAAAAAGTGAGGAAATTTGACCTACCCTAAGGTAAAACATGGCACTGAAAAGCTGTTTCCTGTTATAAGTAGATTTGCTATTTTTAGAATGTTAGCCATTTTGTAATCTGAGCTATATTGGTTTCACCCCACCTCCCTTCCCTGAATTTCTGGGAATTGAACCCAGGGCCTTGCACATGCTACAAGTAGCACCTTACTACTACTGAGTTCCCCGCACAGCCAAATAAGGTCATAGGCTGCCTGTTTAATTTTCTTCCTTTGGTGCAAGAGATCAAACCTGGGGCCTAGCACATACTAGAGACTTTCTACCACTGAGCTACATCCCCAGCCTTGATCTGAGTCACAACATAGTTGAGTCTCGGTTTCATACTTTAAAAATACTCCCTTCATTTTCACAATTATTAAAGAGAAACTCTAATAAAAATGAAGCATTTGTTACCACGTTCAGTGATTCATATCTTTAAAAAAATGAGACGTAAAGGAAAATTGGCAGCTTCATATTTCAACTCAGTCATTAGACTACTCTCTGACCGCAAAATATGTACTACAGAGATGGGAATTCTTCTAGAAGAATTTTTGATACTTCATCCAACATCAGACATGTAGTAAGGGTTCAAGAACCATTTCACAAATAAGTAAGTTGTTCTATTTGGGGTTGTATCTTTTCCATCTTTTCTTGACACTGTGAATAAAGCTATAGATTACATTGATACATGTATAATGTGTGCACATATAGTTTTATAGAATTCCATATAGCAAGAAGGAAAAGTTCACAAAAGACCACACGGAGGTGTGGACAGAGCTGGACAAGAATCTTTTATACTTGTTCTAGCAGTAATAAGAAGCAGCTTTCTAGGCAGATAGTTGCCCCTGGGTGGATCAAAGAGCTATAGATTCATCTTCTAATCTATTTCCCACATCCAGTGACATAGCCACAGGAAAGAAGCCATACATTATTACACCAGGCTTACCATCTGTTTTATAACCAAGAGAGTCCCTGCTGCTTTCCTTCTTCCTTGGCAATGTAGAAAATTCCCTTCTTATTATCTCTTGAACGGCAAAGAACAAATCACATGGGATAACTTTATCTACATTCAAGTAAGAAACGCCGATGTAGATCTTGCTCACTTCATTTCCATTTTCTGTCTCCTTTAAAAGATGAGTGCTAAATGACATAGTACTGTGTGCGGATCAAGGCTAGTAGTATGTTCAAATGGTGTTAATTTACAGGAAGAGGAAATTGGGAAAGAAGTTTTAGTGACAAAATACCACAAGTACATGAACCAATGATGAACAGAAATTTTAATGAGCTTAAAAAGCTATCACCGCATCATATCATTTTTCTCTCAACCTGAGTTTTTAGGAATAATAAAAATTTAAGCAGTAAAAGAGAGCCAAAGGGGTGAAGGAGTAGGGACAGAGAAAAATAGGAGACAGAGAGAAAGAGAGAGAGAAAGGGGGAGAGAAGGAGGAGAAAGAGGGAAAGCAAAGGAGAGGGAGGGAGGGAAGGAAAAAAAGGAGAAGATAATCAAGTCTTTTATTAAAAAAGTTTACCTTTATTAAAGTTTAATACCAAGGTCACAGTCTACGAGATACATGCAGGACACATGAGAGTTCTGTGTGTACTTTCTGTGAAATTTTACTTTCTTCATTTTGCATCGTAGTCTTTAAAGTAAATAGACCATCTTTTTGGCCAACCTTTCCCTTAGGGATTTATGCTAAGGTCACCAGAAATAATATGTCAGGCAAGGCCCTCTCCAATCATAAAAAAGCTCTACTGCCACCTGAGGTCAACATACAGAAATTGCAGGGCAGGTCTTTTAAGTCAAAAATTCCTCCAAGACTAGATTTGCATAACAAAGACGGCTTCATACTTTCACAAAGAATATCCTTTGACACTAATGCAAATGAGAAAATGTATTGATTTTTTTTAAAAACAAGCACAGAGGGCACAAATCTAGTCTTAATAAAATTTCCAATATAAAATTTCATGCAGTACACCTCATTGTTACTCTGCTACAGTGTAAAATGCTGTGCTCTTTTTCCTGCTTTGGCAGACATATTTCCAGATATTTAAGAAAATTCTCCAACCATGAGCTCAATGATTATGTTAGTCAGGTTACTAGGACAGGCCACTATAAGACAGAGACCTAAGCTGGGTGGGTGCCGATGGCACACATCACTGGCATGAGGATTTTAGTTCAAAGCCAGCCCAGGCAAGAAAGTCCACGAGACTCTTATTTCCAATTGACTACCAAAACATGGCAGAGGTAGAGCTGTGGCTCAAGTGGTAGAGTGTTAGCCTAGAACAAAAAAAATCTCAGGGACAGCACCCAGGTCCTGAGTTCAAGTTCCAGGACTCCTCCCTCCTAACAACATCCCTCCCCCCACCAAAAAAAAAGACAGAAGGAGATAGTGACTCATTCAAGACAGATTTTTTTCTCATGTAAAACACTAAAATCACAAGGAAAAATGTACAGATATTTTCTGAAACTGCACCCACTCTCACCACATTGCCCGAGATTTAAGCCAAATGGTCACAGCTAAAGGGAATCTGGGAAATGGAACCCTTAAGTGAGTGACCAGGTACACAACTTGGATTCCCAATGAAATCCTAATTGCAAAGATGAAAGGAAAACAGGTAGTCGAGATAATATTTTCATCTTCTCCTTTAACCTATTCTATGCTTTTAAACCAATAACTGCATTGAATAAAGATTAGGAAGCAGAGTTGGTATAAAGTGGGATAAACACTCAGAGGCCACATATGACCCAGGATTTTATTTTCTTGTTTGGACAAGCAACACAATCTGAATGTGATTTATAGGTCAAATAATTACATTGTATTAATATTAATTTTCTGATTTTGATCTTTATACTAGGATTGTATAATAAAAGGTCCTTATATCTTAGAAAATATTCCCTGAAGAATGTACAAGTCAAAAACCATTATGTCTGCAACTTTTTTTTTTTTTTTGGGGGGGTCCAGTTGTGGGGCCTGAACTCTGGGCCTGGGCGCTGTCCCTCAGCTCTTCAGCTCAAGGCTAGCGCTCTACCACTTGAGCCACAGCGCCACTTCTGGCTTTTTCTGCTTATGTGGTGCTGAGGAATCAAACCCAGGGCCTCATGCATGCAAGGCAAGTGCTCTACCACTGAGCCACCTTCCCAGCTCAATGTCTGCAACTTTTGTCTTAAACAGTCAAGTAGAAAGAGAGAGACAGAGACAAAGACACACAGAACAAAACTGGTAAAATGTTAGCATTTAGAGAATTAGACAGAGGGTACAGAAAAAGATTTTTGTGCTATTCTTGCACCTTTGAATGTTAAGTCTGAACGTATGTCAAAATAAAAAGTTAAAAAGGACTACCTTATTTCTGACTCAAATTAACTTATTAGAGTCTTTCAAATGTGGTTCATTTACAGTGTAGTCATTATATAACCTTAGTTGAACTCAAATGTTAGGGGTGTGTATGTGTGTGTATGTATGTGTGTGTATGTTTGTGTATGTGCATGCATGCACGCATGCATTTGCTGGTCCTGGGCCTTGAACTTAGGGTCTGGGCACTGTCCCTGAGATTTTTTTTACTAAAGGCTAGCACTCTACCAATTCAGCCACAGCTCCACTTCTGGTTTTTGTTAGTTAATTGGAGATAAGAGTCTCATAGAATTTCCTACTCAGGCTGGCTTTAAACCAGGATCCTCAAATCTCAGCCTCCTGAAAAGCTAGGATCCCAGGCATCAGCCACTGGCAGCCAACACAGTTCAGAAAATTTTGTAGTCTAAGTTTCTACATTCGGTTGAAGCCCTCGCCTTTTTACCAGTACTTGCAATAAATAATAAAAATGGAGAAATTATTTGGACCATTACAAAGGTGAAAGCCAGGTGTGGTAGTTCACACCTGTAATCTCAGCATGTGGGAGACTGAGATAGGAGTTTGTACAAGTTCAAGAGTCATATAACATAGTGAGACCCTGCCTCAAAAAATGTTTTTAATGGTGAGGTCAGATATACACACAATCTGAGGTTTCTATACTCTAGCCAACAATAGAGAAGAGGTTACACAGAGAATTCTTGGGCCAGGACCAAGGGCAGACATTCTGCTTCCGCTTTCCCCTTTGCAAGAGTCAAGAGACAGCCAGAATTCCTGCCCATGTTTGCCCATGTTACTCAGGTTTGTGTCACCATGACACCAACACCCTGTAAACTTCTGTTTGGAGAAGTCCTGGGGACTTCAGGTCCTCTGCGCTCTAAAACCAAGTTCAGCCTCCATCAAGGCTTTACCCTTGTCAGCAAAGACAAAGCTGTGCTGACACTCTCCAAAGAAGAACCTGAAGCATTCCATTAGATTCCATCACTCTTTTACTGTGGATTCTGGATCTGTCACTTCTGGCCCTCCTTAATGATGGTGTGAACCTTCATTGGAGAGGAGACAACTTCATTAAAACAGACACCCACATTTAGGTTTAGGGTCCCAGAGGTTAGTAATGACTACTGGTCCTCATACACATGGTCTATGTTCCTTTTTTTTTAATGTTAGTACCAGGCCTTGAACTCAGGGACTAAGGCTCTCACTAAGATTTTCTTGCTCATGGATGACATGCTAGCACTTCAGCCACATCTCTTGTTCAGCTCTTTTTGCTTGTTTGGAGAACTTTTCTGCCCAGGTTGGCTTTGAACCTCTATCCTCCAGGTCTCAGTCTCTCAGGGAGCTAGGATTATAGGCAAGAGTCATTCTGGTAGCCCACAAGGCATTGACAACAAACAGCTCCTCATTTGCAGGCAATTGCTCATAAACAGGACCCTAGAGGGAAGTCTGTTGGGGTAGTTGATGGAGATCTTATGTACAGCTTTTCTCAAAGGGAAATGTGAACTTATTAAATGTTTTTAATTTGATCAGCTAATAGCAATGCCCTAAATTAACCTAAATTTACAGCTTCTGCCTATAAATTTGGGGGGGGGGCGGGAATGTGTTCTTAAATATTCCCACAACTTGTGATTCTTTTCTTTTTTTTCCTAAGAGATATGTTTAGATTCTTTAAATGTTTAGGATGTTTGTTTGTTGGTGGTTGGGTTTTCACTGAGAAAAAGGGTATTTCCTCCTGGGTTGTCTCCTAAGAGTGATAAGCAATTAGGTAGAGAGAAATAATAAGCTAACATCATCACAGACTATAATCTATACAATGCCAAATCATCCTGAAAGAACAAAGCAAAGGTTGATGGTTCCAATTCTAAAGATGGATGGCTTCTTCTAGTTTAAAATACTACTTTTCTGTTCTAATTGAACGCATGGTTTCTAGACATCCTCACAGCAGCTACACAGAAGCATCTTTCATTCTACTGAACCTTACTCAAGCCAGGGACTCAGGAGACAATCCTGGAAGGCTGAACAGACTATCCGCTGCCTCTCTGATCAAAAGCTACAACATTTGGAGGGCTGTGCTTCTTTTCTTGCCACAAAAAGCTTGCCTGTAGATCTGTAGGTGGCTGTGATCCTTCCATAACTACTGATCAGATGAGAATATCTGATCCCATGGCAGAACCATATCCTGATTATGACAACTCCAAGCTCTCCTTGGAGCTCACTTCATTGGGCAAATCTTTTCTCCCCACCAGGAGAAAGTTGTTGAAAAGGATTAGAGTTGCTGGAATGCTTACATTTCTGTTACAAGTCTATGAAGTTAGAGAAGTTCTCTTGGTCCCAATTGCTTTTTCCTTCTGCACTAAACATTGGCCTGATTCTCAATACCTGTTAAGAAGTATTCTATCTCACCACCTTGAGTCTCTGCCTTACATCCCCAGAACCGAGAGGTAAAGAAGGGCTTGGAAAGGCTGCACTCACCCTCCCAAGCACATTTCCCCTAGACTGGCAAGTCCTAATTCATATGGAGGAACCACTCATTGATGAGCTGTGGTGTAGCTGGTTTCCAGCCAGTGATTTTCTTAACCTCACAGGAAACTGACACACTCGGTGTTGAATGCCTCTCCTCACAGTCAGCTCTCTGTGGTTGAGCTGGTACTTCCTACCCCTGTGAGCGCACTGTCTAGACCTTAAGCAGAGAACCGAGCAGCATACCCAGAAAATAAGATGGCACAGAGGCCTATGAATTAATCCTGGCTGGTCTCATTTAATATTTATTCAGTGACCAATCACTGATCAATCCCCAGAACTCTGGTTTGAACCCTAACTCTGCTACTTACTCATGGGGTGGCACTGAGGGTGTGGCATTGAGGAAGACATTTCATTTCTTTCTTCTCATCTATCCAAGGAAATTCCTTCAGAGTGTTGTCAGAAATCAATGAGTTCATACACCTAGAAGATTCCTAGCACTTCCTGGCATTCAGCAGACCCAATAAATATTTGCTCTGTCATGATAAGCTCATCTTGATAACTGTTAGCTGTTTTTATTGGTCTTTCTCATGTCTACTAGGATCTGTAAGGACTTGAATGGAAGACTCACTAGGATTCTGGGCCAGACCAAATGGAGCAAAGGCATAAATCAATAAAGAAGTGGAAAAAGCAAACCTCGCCAGGTCCACATTGAGCCTCTGATATTGGTCACCCCCCACACTTCATGAAATCTGAAGAAAATGGCGGGGGAGGGAACATAACACTCATCTCCACCTTTGGGTCCTTTTACTTCTGTCTCCTAGATCATTCACCATTCTCATTCTTCTTAATCCTTACACTCTTTTTTTTTTTTTTGCATTATTTCTATACTATCTATATGAGCTGTAGAGCTTTTGCTTTCCTAAGTAGCACTGCTTGAATTACTGGGCTGAGATTTGTGCCCTCTGGTTGGTGTTCAAAATGATTTTAAAACAGTTGAGTGGTTCACATCCTAAATGCTTGGTTCTGCTCACTTCCTCATAGACTGTGTAGGGTCAGAGCCAAATACACTGAGAGGAAATTCTTCAAATGGGATGGCATTTGAAAAACAAAAAAGTATTTACAAGGTATACATAAAATAGCTTTGGAGTTCTTGAAATAAGTCACCTCTGCCTCAACCCATATTTTCCTATGTAATGCAAAAACTGTAAGCCGGGGCTGACCAAACTGGTTTCTGGGAGCATTTCCAACATTCACTTAGCACATGACTAGGCAAAGAGAATCTTGGTATTCCCATCTTTTATAATACACACAAAATACTTGACTCTGTCTCATTTGTAAAACTTTTACAAGTATAAAATGATATTATTGTTTATGACACAGCATGAGATTACTCTCAGAAAGGACAGGATAGAAAAAGTGCCAGGCTAGATTTCTATATCCACTACCTATCTACTCTATTAGTTTTGGTAATAATGCTCCCTTTCTGGACCTCAGTTTCTACACCTATAAAATGAGCAGCTAAGACAGCAGCAGCTCTAAGTTCCCTCTCAATTCAATAGCCACTGAGTCCAAGTGAAAAAAAGAAACAGACATTAATCAATGCAAAACAGATTAGTTTAAAAAATAGATTTTAAAATAATAATAATAAATGCAAAAGCCAGACATGGTTTATTGATCATGACACTCCTTCCCCAAACCCACATGTGCCCTCATAGCCTGCTTTGCCATTAACAACAAATAGTTCTTCAATGCGTTGTTTTCAGAAACTTTCAAGACAAGTAATTCACAAAGGATCCTAACTGTCAATGTGCTGATTATAGGCAGTTTCCCTCTATATGCATCTGTATATAAGCAAGTATGGACTCACAGGAACATACATACATATAGAAACACAAAGGCCCATGAAGTTCAATTCTCATAACAGTAAGATAAATAGTATTGGTATATTCATATCTTTATTTAAAGCTCTTTTTTTTTTTTTTGTCAGTCATGGGGCTGGAACTTTGGGCCTGGGTGCAGTCCCTGCGCTTTTCAGCTCAAGTCGAGCGCTCTACCTCTTGAGCCACAGCACCACTTCTAGTTTTCTAGTAGTTTATTGGAGATCAGCGTCTAATGAACTTTTCTGCCTGGGCTGGCTTTGAACCATGATCCTCAGATCTCAGCCTTCTGAGTAGCTAGGATTACAGGTGTGAGCCACTGGTGCCCGGCTTTAAAGCTTTTTTGATAGAAAAGAAATTACGTTATTTGGTGAATGCGTTGCAGAATATAAGTAGTGATTTTCACAGATCATATGACCTATGTCTTGTGTTCTGTGTTCACCCTTTCTTAATCTTAGCACTAAATTCCATCAGACAGTCCCAATATTTCATAAATCAGTGTCTTTTCAAATTGGGATGTCTTTCTAGTAGCTTTGCTTTGCTCAGAACATATCTGGGACTACTCTGCCCAGCTTCTGCATACCAGAATCTCTCTTGCATCACATATGTAGTAAGAGATTGACAGCTGTTACCTTTCCTGTGCATCAGCCATGTTCTTCGATTCCTGTATATTACTCATTTGCTCACAATTCTGTTTAAATTTATTTTTAATTAAACTGTAGACATAAATTCATCCTTCAGCTTGTTACTTTAATAGAAAGTGTAACTATTAACCCATAACTGTTTTTATCACTAACAATTATTAAATAATAACTTGCATGTTCATTAACATAATAAGTCTCATTAATTGCATGCTGTCTTACAACGAGATTAACCTATAAAGATCAGACAGAAAATATAGGTTCTAAGTGGAATCAGAACATCTCCTTGGAGCTTTCTGGGCAAATTTTCCTATAAAATTAGGCTTCAGAAGATGGGGGTATAATGTTTGGGAGCAGAGGAGCTGAAATGTCAGAGGAGTAGCAACATTAATTAGAGCAGTAAATTATTTTTTAAAAGGCAAATGTGTGAATTAGACAAATAAGATATTGGGGAAATAATGCTAAGAAAGGATTTTAGGAATGATCTTAAAATCAAATCTCAGACTTGAGTCTGAAAGAAAATTCTCTGTCTCTTTCTCTTACCTTTATATATCCTCGGACTCAGATAATATTAGTCTGCTGAGAACTCCCTGGAACAATGTCTTAATCCACTCAGTGCTATCACAAAATGCCTTAAACTAGGTAATTGATAAACAATAGAATTTTATTACAGTTCAGGAAGTTGGCAAATCCAACTCAAGATAGCAGCAATTTTGCTGCCTTCTTCAAAGATGGTGTCTTCTTGCCCTCTCCTTATCTAGTAGCAGCAACAAACCTCCTCCAACATCTCTCATATAAGAGCACTAATCCTATTCCTGAGGGTTGATCACTTTCTAAAGGTCCTGATATAAATATTGTCACATTGGGCATTAAGTTTCAACAGAAAAATCTTGGGAAGACACCAGTTTTCAGATAGAATAAAATTTGGATTATGTGTCCTGAAGCTCAAATCAGCAACTACTTAGCCTTTTCTGTACTCACTCTTAACTCTTTCTCCCCACCTTCATTTCTATCTATTCATTTGCCAGGCTACTAACACTGTCACAATCCCTACTTGCCTGTAATTTTTTTCTAAGTCCATTATATTTCTCTTTGGGGCTTCTGATCTTCATTCTCCTGCCTCTTGGTAGCTATTCCAGCATAATAATATTTTAATATGCTGTTCCGTCCCACTGATAATAGAATTGAAGTGGTCAATTGTAGTACCCTGCCCTACTTTAAGTCCTGAAACTTAGCTGCATTTACAGAGTTCCTGACCCTCTTAAGAAGACACATACTGTGCTCCAAGGAATGGTAGTAGACCCCAAATACTGCTGTGTCCACCTTCACCACTTCTCAAAAGAGGTCAGTATTTCCTCGGGCATCCAGAAAAAGTTTCAAACTCCTCCAAATATCTTTCAGAGCACTCTAGATCATTCCAAAAGTATTTTTTCTCCAGATATACCACCCATAGAGGGTAATCAAGTATTTTTCCCCCCAAAATGTCAAAGAATACATTAAACTTTGTACTATTTTTACATATGATATACTTTTTTTCTAGTAGACTCATTTCATTCTTTTCAAAATCTGTTCATCATCTGGCATGGTCTCTTGTTTTTTCCCTCATACTTTTGATATGCTCTTTTGTTTCTTTAAACTTATAGATGATGGCTCTTTGGGGTTCTGCACTAATAGATTCTTCCTGTGGAGCCTTGTAGAAGTGCTTCTGCTATTGGTTGTTTGCTCTGATGCTTACTTGTGGTTCCTCATATGTCTGTCTCTGCACACACAGTGTGTGTGTGTGTGTGTGTGTGTGTGTGTGTGTGTGTGTGTGTGTGTGTGTGTGTGTGTGTGAGAGAGAGAGAGAGAGAGAGAGAGAGCTCACATTCATAGGAACTTCCTGTGATCAAGTTGTATATGACACCTGTTGGGTGGTTTATTCCTCTCGAAAGGGTAGATATTTGCTCCTTCCAGTTGCAACTCGGAACTACTTTAATTTCCTGTGGTCTTCACATCTTTCACCTTGCATGAATCCAGGCACCAAATCTGTAGGAGGTACAATCATGTTATGGGTATTCTGAGGGAAGATTTTGTTTTCCTTATTTGGAAGCCAAGATTAAGATACTAAATTCCCTTGTACTTTCCCTTTGTGTATTTCCTAAGTCAGTCATACTTTCAGTAGGGATGGTGTTCTCCAGAGGTCTTGATGTTATGTGGGGTTGTTGGGGTGAAGAGGGATTACAATCAAATCTGCCTTGGCCCCATGGGCTTTGTCTCTGGTTCCCCCAAATGTTCCCTGAGATTGGATCCCCTTAGGCCAGCTGCAGTGCACTCTTGGCTGTGGGTGCATCCTTCCATTTTGTCTGACACCTCTGAAAATGGTTTTTCCTTTCTTTCCAGTTCAGCCGTGCATTAAACAGTGGTTTATTTCTACTTTATGGTGTGTTTTCTGGCTGTTTTGCTGCAGGATTTCAGTCTGTCAAGTTCACATTACTGCAAAAACGTAAGACCTACAATTTATAATATCTTCAGCACTGATTCTTGTCCCAAAAACCTGCAGAAGTGAAAGCCACAAAATATTCTGGGCTGCTCTTCTGCAAGCCCACTGCACCGATGATTCAGATTCCCAATTCAGTACTTTAGACAAGGGTCACAAACTTTTCCTTAAAGTTCCAGATACTAAATTGTTTCGACTCTGTAGCCTATACAATCTGTTGCAATTGTTCAACTCTGCCACTTCAGTGCAAACACAGCCGTAGCTACAGCTTAAACACATAAGCCCAGGTGTGTTTTCCCATAAAACTTTATTATTTTACACTGAAATTTGAATTTTATATAATTGTCAACCAGTGAAAAACATAAGAAAAGCAGACCAGGGATGTAGCTAAAATGGTAGAGCATTTTGTGTGAGGCCCTAAGTTCAATTCCCAATACCACAATTAATTAATTAAGTCATAAATTAAAAAAATAAATGAAGCTACAGTCACTGGTGGCTCACATCTATAATCCTAGCTACTCAGTAGACTGAGTTCTGAGGATGACAGTTTAAAGCCAGATCAGGCAAGAAAGTTCATGAGAGTCTTATCTCCAATTAGCCACCAAAAGGCCCAAGTGGAGATATAGCTCACGTGGTAGAACACTAGCCTTGAGTTAAAAAAAATAAATCTCAGAGACAGTCCCAAGGCCCTCAGTTCAAACACCAGGAATGTCATAAATAAATAAATAAATAAATAAATAAATACATTCTGTTAGAAATACAGTCAGTGGCACCTATTTTCAAGATAACACATTTAAATTTAAATGGAACATTATCAGTAGCTTGTTTGCATAGTGACATGCAGCTAGGACAAATTCATGCATTGGAAACAAAGACAGATAGGTCTGATTGGAAAGAGGCTGATCAGTAAGAGAAAGGATGGGCCACACTAAAATGGGTAGAAATTATGTATGTGCTAGAAAAGTCTTTCCAACATACCCAGAAAAGTCTTCCCAACCACAAAAGAACAAAGGGAAATAGAGTCAGACAAAAGCCTGGTCCTGAAATTCAACCGGTCTTAGGAGGCGAATGTAGTTGAATTACCCAATAGACAATAATATAAGCTAGACATCCAGGAGAGGATTTAAATCTCACAGTACTCAGCCAATGAAGAACTCAGAGGGGATCTTGTACACTATGGATAAATTATTTGTTGCAGTTGCCCACTGTATGCCTGCCCATCAGACACCCATTCTTGCAAGATCACCCTCCAAGCCTCACTTTTGCTGCACTTCTTCTCTGCAAGTCCATCCTTGGAGCTTGGACAAGTAAGTGTGTTTCTCACACACTAAGCTCAAAAGCTATACCCAAATAGGCAGCAGGATCATGTTTCCCATGTGTTCTGTAGTTGGTAGACCCTGCTTAAGGCGCTTCTCAACTAGGGGTGCACATCTGCTACAACTGTGAAACTTTTTTGAATTAAGGCTGCAATTTTAGCTATACATCTATGATGTAAAAATGACTAGTGAGGGGCTGGAAAGGTGGCTTCGTGGTAGAGTGCTTGCCTTGCATGCATGAAACCCTGGGTTCGATTCCTCAGCACCACATAAGCAGAAAAAAGCTGGAAGTGGTGCTATGGCTCAAGTGGTAGAGCACTAGCCTTGAGCTGAAGAGCTGAGGGACAATGCCCAGGCCCAGAGTTCAGGCTCCACGACCAACAAAAAAGTAGACTAGTGATAAAAGCCCAACATTGAGAGAGGAGAGAGAGAGAAAAAGAGAGAGAGAGAGAGAATGTGTGTGTGTGTGTTCTATAGGTAATTCTACATTAGTCTATACCTGAGGCTAGATACTTTATAAACAAAAGAGGTTTGCTTAGCTCCCAACTCTAGAAGCATCATAGCAGCATGATGCTGGTGCTGGTGCTAGTGCTGGTGAGAGCATGCCTTGTTGCATCACACCGTGGGGGACAGCACCATGTAGAAGTGCATTCATGCATGAGAGACCACACGGAGAAACAGGGAGTCATGAAAACCAAGGAGGAGGTCAATCCTGCTCTTCTAGAACAGCTCCCTTTTGAAAGCTAACTGGGGTCCCATGAAAATTAGCTTAATCACTTCCAAAAGCAGTTTTCACAATAATCTAACAACCTCCCATTAGGCACCACCTCTTTTTTTCTTTTGAGGTGGGGAATAAAAGTTTGAACTCAGAACCTTGCTCTTGCTATTTGAGCCACAAGTCCAGCTGTTTTTGTTTTTAGTTATTTTCAGATGAGGTCTCTCATATTTCCCTGGTCTGGCCTCAAATGTGTTCCTCTACCTATAAACAGGAGGATAGAAGTAACTGAGATTTCAGATGTGTACCTCTATCCCCACAGGTCCCACTTTTTAAAGGTCCTACTTATTAATCATTGTTACACTTACTATTAGCTTCTAACACATGAACCTTTGTGGTACATCCTTAAACCATACCTAAAGAACAGACATTCCTATAGGATTTTATGCCAGATACACTGAGGAGTAAACTACAAAAGAATTAAGTCATAGGAAGACACTAAAAGGAAATTGAATGGAATGTTTATCAAACCTCTGGAGTGAAGAGAAATTTCTAAGCTTAGAAGCTTAGAAAAAGCCAAAAAGAAAAGCTACAAGGATTTAACAGCATTAAAACTGTAAACCTGTAGCTAACGAGATAAAGTAACTGAAAGGAGGAGGTAAATTGAGGAATATATTTGCATAACGGAGGAATTACAACTAGTTGTCATGAGAAACAAAGAATCTGAGTAGCAATCAAAGGAATGAAAGTTAGTCTCCAGTACTTCTTGTGATCTATCCATTAGAGAAAGGTTTTCATTTGTGAGAAGACACACACACACACACACACACACACACACACACACACAGAGGCCAGCAAGAAGTGAAGCACGTTTTTTCACAGACTGCATATTTGTCACCTGGAATAACAGAAAGTATAACATAGTCACTTAGTCATGAAGCAACTGAATGTTGTATTTACAAATACCATAAAATAATATGGATAAACATTATAGTATATTAGGTTAAAAGGGCAGGATGTAAAATTGCATGAATACTATAGTTACGATTATATAAAACTTAAATGTATTTGTTAAAGGGGAAAAGTTAAAAAAATACACAAAACAATTTACTCATGGTAAATCTTGATTCTTTTGTTTCTGATTCTGTTTAATGAAACTGCACACTATATGCACAATGTTTTAAAACAACCTTGCAGAATGAGATATCATATTTTGAAAATTGGAGTGGGGCTGATAAGTAGACAGGACATGGTAATGTTTCAGGGCCATATTTTGAAAGTTTGCTATTAAAAATTTTTATTAAAGCCAATAGTTCACATAGCAAAATCCCAGAGCACGAAGCTGAGAATTAAGTATTACCTCTGCCTTGTGTTTTCTTTACACTTGTTCTATCATTAAGACCATAAAGTAAATAGCTACTGTTCTCACTGATAACTAAGTGAAGCCTAATTATGTAGTTTTAGTCTCAATTAAAATTGCTGAAAATGTGAAAGGCTTTCTAACAGTCTCACAAATAAATAACACTTTAAATGCACAGCCTTGGATTGGGAACTGCTCAAGATTTCCTTAGCTCTCTGGAAATCTCCCAGCATAGACCTTCAGAGTTCCAGATACCCCTGCGACACATTTACCCTTCTTTGTCTAATCTTGATTTCCCTGTTTGTTAAAGGACACCTGAATTCCAAGACAATACTTGAAATGACAGTGACATGCAATCCAAGCAACCAAGCCACATCAGCCTTTTGTCATCTGTCAAATTTCAAAGACCTACTCCAGTTCACAGCAATTTCTAGGAAAAATTGAAACAACAACAACATTCCACGGACGCTCCCACCCCATCCTTCCTTCCTGAGGTACTTTCCAAAGTGTCTTCTAGAATGCAAGAGAACAGCAGAATTGTCTCTGAGACAAGGTCTCACTTTGTAGACTAGGCTAGCCTTGAACTCACAATCCTCCTCCCTTTGTTGCTCAAGGGCTGAGATTTCAAGTGTGTGTCGCCCTTCCAAGCTTGAAGGGCAGCATTATTTAAAAGGCATATGCACTGCCCATTGTCCTATCCTGCTGCCAGTTCTAGGATGAACCCTCCTAGGAATGCCTGCCTTAAAGGAGCTGTCTTTTCTCCTATTAGCCAGGAGTGCAATCTGATAGACATCACGTTACACATTTCATGGAGAGGCTCAGTCAACTCTTCCTGGAGACCCCATTTTAGGGCTTTGCAAAATGAAGGACCCGTCCATTACAGCTGGGCATTTATGCCTTCAAAATGCTCACTTCTTCTTATGAGACAATAAAACACTTCCTGCAGCAACAGCAGGTGAGAACAGAAAGAGTCTTAAATATCTGACCCCGAGTGCCAAAGATGCTTAACAATCTTTAAAGTTACCAACAATATTGTTTCCTCCCGTTACCAGGATGTTGTAAAATGTCCTAATTAGTCTTTATGATAATGCTGACACCTCTGCAGCACATAAAAAGGACTTTTAATTTTTAAAAGGACAACTCTGGTTGGTTTGATTTTTATCTCTAATTGGCCTATAATGTCTATCCCTCTGGCACCGCAGACAGGCAAACATTAATTTAACAAGCAACTCATACACCATGGGAGAGCAGAGAATACAGTGTAGAAAAGGAGGTTCCTGTATTCCGGACACGTAATTGGCTCCATTCTCTTTTGCTTCCCGCAAGGTGCTAAACAAGCTTGTCTTGCTCAAAGCAGGGGTCCTTCTAAAGCAGCTGTTCCTAAGGGCTTTCGAAGGCCCTACAACCAAGTCCCTACTGCAGCATGACTAGGATTTGCCAAACTAGTCAAGAGACTTATCTCAGCAAGCTCTCCAGGAAGAACCCCAAGGGAGTCCCAGAATGAGTGGTATGATGGATGGAGCTGAGAAACTGAGGCCAGGAAACCAGAGATTACTTACACTCTGATTCTGCACCTAGTGACTCTGTGATCTTAGATGGGTCACTCATCCTTTCAGAGCTTTCTTTCTCAGCAATAAAAATGGAAAGGATTATTTAAAACTCATGTCCTTTCCAGCTTTCCCATGCCAAGATTTACTAGTGAGCACAGTTCTGCCAACAGCAAAAACCATGAGCTCAGGTTCCTGCCAGCTAGTAATACCCAGGGCTCTCAACCCTTCTGCAGCATCCAATCTCACTCTAGATACCGGCATAGTCCATCTCCCAATGCCCTGGCCAGGACTTGCTAGACCAGCTGTGAGCAGAAGCCAAGGGAAGCTGGGAAGATTTGGGAAGTGATCCTTCTAACTTCTTCTGCCTGTATGAGAGCACAACACCTAAGTGCATCTGATCATATAAAACAATCTTGATCAAAATGAACTCCAGGAAATGGAGAAACAACAGGCTTTTTTTCTTCATTGCTGTTTTTGTCTTTTTTTTCTTTTTGTCTGGTTTGTTTATCTGTCTTTGGGAGACAAAGAGGGGGCACAGAAATGGAGGGACAGAGGGTGAACAAATGCAGCAGTGGTACTCACTAGACACGACATACAACTTTGGGGTGAAGACATGAGGCAAAATCTGGGAGAGAGCGAGGGAAGGGGTGACATTGTCCCAAAAGAAATGTACTCATGACCTGACTTATGTAACTGTAATTCCTCTGTATAGCACCTTTATATTAACAATTTTAAAATGAAATGTATCAGGGAGTTCAAGAGATTTAGCTTCAGGGTGTTGACTGCCTCACTCCTGAGTGGAGACTCAAACAGTCCATCCCTCTGAGTGAAAGGGGATGACCCTCTGATCTTTGCCCCCAAAAGAGAGAAAAGTCTTTTTCTGTGCACTGAAATTTGGCTTTTCACATCAGTCTTCTGGGTATGCATGAGGGTCAGTGGGTTGGGGGCGGGGTGGCTCAGAGACTCCTCATCCAGTGGAGACATGATGTGGAGGACAGCGCTATATTGACCCCACATGAATCCAGTTACTGACTAATGAGGCCTGGCTCCACTAGCTTTTCCTTTCCATCCCACCCCCTTTCAAGTCTCATTCTCCTCAGTGAACTGCTGGCAAAGAAAGCAGGAGCTGAACGGAATAACATTGCTGTTGAAAAGCTTTTTTCTTCCAAAACCAAGAAAGCCATGACAATCTTTTATTTATATTTCCAATACTTCAAGTTGGAATACTATGGGTAATGGTGCTGCCGTTTCCCCAGCCACCCTCGCTCGTAATGGTGCCACCGCCAGGCATCACACACAGCTCATCAGCGAATCCAAGGAAGGGTGGAAACAAGCCCATGGAAGTTGTTGACTTACTCACTGGTTACTCAAAGTAAAACACATTCTCCAAGCTTGATGTCCTGTCATTGTGAGACCAGTCCTCCGGTCTGCCTCACTGAGAATCTGTTAAATCAATCATGCTGTGGAACACATTAACACCACACACATACATATTTTTTAACTCCAGTATGGTGAAGTCTGAAACAAAACACAAATAAAGTGAAGAAACTTGGAGCCAAATTTTCACTTAAACCTCAATGCGGGCTCCACTCAACTTTCATCTGTTCTATACCATTGATATTTCCCCCTCATTCATTCTCTTAGCCCAGACTCTAATTAATTACTGGATGAGAGGAGGAGAGGAATATGCCTTAGAGCAGTGGTCAAGTCTGAAGTTTGGTTTGTAACAACTTTGGATGATACTCAGCTTAGTCTTTTCCTGCTGAAAGCTACTTTTCCCCCTTTTTCTAGGCCATATGGTACCCATCAATCTTAGCTTTAAATTTACTTCCTTTTGTTCTATGCAGGGTCGACTCTAATCACTACTTTTAAAATAGAATTTAGGGTATGTTGAATTGACTAACTCTCAGCCAATAGGTTCAAAGACAAAAAAATTATTTCTTATACAAAAATGCTGATGTCTTACAATGGTAGAATCATTACTGTATTCCATGAAAAGAAATCAAATTATGAGCTATTTGTGGAGTTATGTGGGAATCCTTAAATTATGTAAGACCAATTTGCATAACCATAATCCACTCATCTTTAAATCACCTTGGAGGAAGGCTGCAATGAATGAAATGATTGCTTAACATCATGGCTCACAAGGGATGGTGTGGTACTCTGTATAGATTGGGGCTTTAGAGAATCAAGATCTCTGTTCGCTTCTTCATAGTCATTTCTCTGAGCCTCAACTTCATTATGAGAATCATAATTCATTCTAGGATTTTTTGTGACAATTACAAAAGATCAAAGATGCTAGGCACCTATGGCTCATGTCTGTAATTCTAACTACTCATGAAGCTGAGATCTGAGGATCGTGGTTCAAAGACAGTCTGAGTAGAAAGTCTATAGAGACTTTTATCTCCAATTAATCACCAAAAAAAGCTGGTGGCAGAGCTGTGGCTCAAGTGGCAGAGCACTGGCCTCAAGCCCAGGCCCTGAGTTCAAGCCCAAGGCTAGTGAAAAGATCTAAGAAAGCATGTAGAAAACCTTTACAAAATAGAAGAAAATTAGTAAATAATGTGATTGCTGTTATTGTTGTTGTTGAAAGCAAAAGCATCCTCATTTAGTGGGGGTAATGATTTTATTTCGGAGCCAGGTTGTGAGATTTCTTCACCTTACAAAAATCTCACATTAAATTGAGTTCTTTGCTCACCTTTCCAGAACCAGGAAATGAACTAATCTACAAGACAGTGAATATATATACAGCTTCCATTGGCATGGCCATCAGAAGAGCTACTGAGGCAAACACCCACAGCATGGTACTGAAAGTCGTCAAAAGTAGGACTTAAGTTCATCCAGGCTCCCATTAGGTTGCCATATTCAAACTTCTTTCACTCCCTTATTAACGTCTGGCAGCACTGAGCTCAGCCAACGACCCCAGGCTGGTGCCCTAGGTTCTAAACTCTGTGCACTCCTCACTCCACAGTCTATAGCATTCACATAGAGCATAATTTCCTTAGTACATAAACACATTTATTACCTTAGTACCTAAGCACAGACCTCTGAAATTTTCACTGAGACTTAGCTATGGGACTGCTAGAGTTTATCTGCAGCTAATCCCTCTGAATTAAAATCTGAGACTCACCTGAAATGATTTGGACACAAAGTCATTTAGGGACCCTAGAATCTGCCATCTGAAAAGTTTGTCAACCCACAGTTATATCTGAGTCACCAAGGTAGGATCCAGGAAAGGAGAGAAGTAACCACCTGTGTTACAGAGTTATTCTAGGCCCAAATCAAGGGCTGGGAATACTTATAAGGATGGGGAAGACATTCTGTGTCACCCCAATCTTTGATGCCTGCTTCACTTCCTGTTCATATTTCTGCAATGGAAGCATCACACCGATGGGTACTCCGCCTCCTGTCTGTCATTACATCTGAAATTCTTCTACCAAACACTATAGGAGCATAACATGGATTCTTAACTTGAACAAGAGCAATCGATAAAGTCAATGATTTTTTTTACAGAGCATGCTTTTGTATAAAGCATATTTAAGTACGTATAAAAAGAATAAATAATATCTATCATCAGTGGCAGCTTGTGTTACCTAACTTAGCTTTATTCTTAGGATTTGTTTAGAATTCTTTCCAAATCACACAGAATTATAATTACTTCAGAATCAAAGCCTCCTTGGGATTAAGCTGGATTTTAAGTCATCTTAGAATAAAAAACCTATATTGCTTTTCCCAACTGCCAGCTGTGCTTGCTTCAGTCTAGGAAATCGTGATTTTCCTCTTTTACAGCTATATTCTGAAATTATTTCTCATAACTTTCAGAAATGTTCCCTCAAGAGCTCTCCTTCTGAATAATTTAAGTGAAAGGAAAAAAGAATGTTATGTCAGAAGTCTTCAAACCTTTGTGGGGATTTTTCTATATGAAGGATATTTTTCAGTGTTTCTCTTCAAAAGGAATGGAGCCAGGTACTAGTAGCTCATGTCTTACTTAAGAGGCTGAGATCCAGAGGATCATGGTTTGAAGCCAACCTGGGCAGAAAAAGTCCTTGTGGTGTGCCATCTCCAAAATAACCAGCAAAAAGTCCGGGTGAATGAGTGGCTCAAATGAGAGTACCAGCCAAGCCTGCAAGCTCAAGGTTCTGAGTTCAAATCCAAGTACTAGCAGGAAAAAAAGAGTGGGAAGAACACATTTCCAACCTCATCTTGCTTTCATTTCTAATCCATCCTCACCCATTTTGTTGTCTTCTCCATCTGAGCTCTTATTTAAAGCATCTGGTATAGGACAGTATTTTTCTCAATAGTATTTTCCATTTTCAACTTTTTTGAGTTGCACAGTAAGACATGGATGCATGGGACACATTGTGATACCCTCACAACCAATTTCTACCCTATCAAGTCCAAATATGGGGGTTGGAGGCATGGCTCAGGTGGTAGAGTGCCAGTCAATGAACAAAGGCATAGATACTGAGATTAAGTCCCAGTCTCAAACAAAAAAGGAGAAGGAAGGAAGGAAGGAAGGAAGGAAGGAAGGAAGGAAGGAAGGAAGGAAGGAAGGAAGGAAGGAAGGAAGGAAGGAAGGAAGGAAGGAAGGAAGGAAGGAAGGAAGGAAGGGAAGAAAGAAAATGTATCTACATAACTCAGAAAAAGGTAACCTACCAAAGCTCCAAGGGTAAACACTAAGGCATCCTAATCTGTCCATGGTAATCTATTCTCCTTTACCAAGTATTGAAGAGGGAAAGTGACCCAACTGTAGCCAGTGAGACTTAAAAGAAAATTTATTCAAGTGTTCAAAGTTTTGTTACTTCTAAGAAGATGCTAGAAGAGGCGGGCCCTCTTCTTCTTCGGGAGAACTTCTACTTCCTGTTCTGGTACATAGAGACCCTGAAGTCTGCTCACTAGCAACACGGGGACGAAATCAGACAGTAGAACTAAAAATGAGACATGAAGATTAGTCCCTGGTGAACTGAACTTGGATCCTGCCTGAGCTCTATCTAGGCTTTTCTTAGGTGAGGTAACAAATCTTATTAAGCCTAGATTGCAAAGGGAATGTTCTATGACAGCCAAAAATATCCCAACAGATATAAGTTCCCTCAGCAAGTAGAAAAGTTTGGCAAAGGTTGTAGAAAACAGTTTTAAGGCAGTTACATGATTCTCTCCTTTCCTCATCCTTTTTACACCATTGACTTTCAAGCTCTTGTCATTATGTTATGGGATCATGTGCAGATTAACTGCTTACTTTGAATCAAAGTCCTAACATTGCAATTATACTGCAGATTTGATGCATGCCTTTGGTGGACTATTTGGGGTCACTGGTCTGTTGTAGAACTGGTTAAGAGTCTTTTTTTTTAAGCAGACTTGACATAGTTTAAATTTCCACAGTCTGAAAAGGTCCTACAAGATAAAGCTAGAAAGTACAGTGATTTCCAAGGGGAGCAGACAATGTAACAGAAGTATTTCTTATTAAATGCTGGAAGGCTAATGGTGAACAACTACGTAAAAATTATAAAATATAGAGGAAAGAATGTTAATTTGTTGGGATGTAGGGCTCCTGAATAGTATCCAATAGAGAACTGGATTCAATAATAACTGTTTCCTATAGCTATATATAATCCTGCCTGTGACTCGTATGTGACCCTTTTTTGGTCCCAAATTTTTCTTACAAGTTTATCTTAAAATCAGGAGTGGGGCTTGACTTGTACTAGGATATTATTTCAATCTTCTTAAGTTGTGACAACCCCACCATCCTACACACACACACACACACACACACACACTTCCACTTATGAACATTTGTATAGAAATTTATTATTTTCCTCTCTATATCCTGGTGAGATAAAAAATCATTACTTTCATTGCATCAATGAATAAACTGAAGGGAAGAGAAATTAAAAGTTGTCCACTAGCAAATGAAAGAATTGAAAAAAAAATCATAGGTCATCCAGCTCTTAAGTTCAAAGTTTCCACTTCACTCTGGCTCTCCCCATCTCTTCATTCCTGTAGGCTGTAACAAATTTGAAGTTATGCTACTGATCAGCAGCAATTGGTTTGAAATAAGAAATCTTTGTATTCAAATACAAACATGAATATTTGAAAATTGCTAATTTGGGCCAAATGTTGAGCGCAAGATGATTGTCAACCTCTTTTGTGTGCCCAAATTCCCTGAAACCATTTGTTCTCATATAACATTCAGCTTAAGATGTAATACACAATACACATATAGTGTTTCCCATGTACAATGTTTTCCAGCTTCTAATTCACTTTAGGCCATCAAAAAGGAACATAAAATAACTCCAGAACTCTAGACTTCAGCAATTACCTTGTGGAGAGGGAAAGGAAAGAGTGGGAAGAGCTTTTACAATTGAGAAAATCCAGATTTCTTATTAGTCATGGTCTAAAAATGACAACCCCCTGCCTATCCAGCAGACCTCCTCCACCCCACCCCTAACCCACAAACTGCAGCTGGCAGGACCTGCTGCAGAACACATTTTTAGCCTGGCAAGCCATCTACAGACCTGAGCAGGGAACCCATTTTTCTGGCACAAGTCAGATCGGTTCTCCTGGCCTTAGGGGCAGCATACCACCCAAGAGGTATAGAATGAATCACATGAAAGTATCCAGCTGCAGTTCCAGCCCTTAGCCACAGGCACCTGGCCACCCATGGCCCACCAAGAAATGAAGCCAACACTATGGGCTCTTCACACACGAGCCACCTTTCCCTACCAAGAGCTCACCAGTGAGCTACACAAGGTTGCCCTGAACTGCTCCATGTTCACCAACCCCAGTAGCTTTGTTTATCCAACCCAACCACAATCAAGAAAGTCTGGTGAGTTAATCAGAGTGGCTCTCCCATCAGAGCTAGCAGAAGGCAGAGAAACCACAGTTTAGAGCTCAAAAGGAAAAGAGTGTGTGCTTTCTAAGACATGGGAAGTCTTCTCTTGCCTCCAGATACAATTTTTCCAACAAATGTTCAGCAATGTGAATGTAAAAGAAAAACCTAAAAATAAAGACAGCCTATATTACCTTTGATAGCATCCTCCCCCTTCTTCTGTCTCCCTTCCTGTCACTCTGATTTCTCACACTGCCCCATATTACAAACTACTTCCCTTTACACGAAGGCAATGTTCAAGTGCTCTCTGCAGCCCCCTCCTTTGCCTCTCATGTTCCCAAAACCAAGGCATTTCCCTTTAGGCATATAATAATGAGTGCTCACGAACTGAAACCCCCAACAGAGGCCTGGGCTGCAGATGCAAATGGCTCTGAGCAACATGGTTAAAACAATTTTATACCCTTTTCCCAAGAGGACAGAAACATTCCATCCAATCAAAGTTCTAGGCCTCAGCTCCATGTAGAAGTCCCAAAGAACTGGTTTGAGTTTACATTTCCACTTCTATGGTATGGTAAGTTGAGATCCTGAGAAACAGCTCCTGAGATGGAAAGCTGCCTGCTAAAGGCTCATTCTTCCTCACTTTAAAAGCAGGGCTGTGCTGGCACTTCAGGTCCCTGATATTACTATCAATTCAGGCTGTGTCTAAATAGCCACAAAAGAGCTTATAATTTTCCTCTCTTCAATGCATAGCTGCTGCTATGTAGTAGAGTCCTTTGTGGGGCCCTGCTTCTAATTCTATCATAATCTATGTCTGAGAGCTCTTTCAGATCTAGAAACCTGGCAAGATCACACCTTTTTATTGAGGTGGTGACCATGACCCTTTTACTTGCTCATTCTCAATCTTCTTTGTTGTGTGTAAATTAAGCACTCTCTTTGTTGGCTCCACTTCAACCTCTTTCTATAATCTGTTGACAAGACAGACCCCCTTCTTCTATAGGCCAGTCCTGTTGGCTGTTCTTTAAGCTTTAACTGATCATTTAACTCACTCATCCATGAGTGAGTAAGCATCATCTTTGCTGTCCAGGAGCCCCATTCTTTAAAAGCTCCTTGCATTTTTGTTTCTTGGCATACAGGAGCCAATGTCTAGTGGCATTCTTATCTAATGTCCTTGTGGACTGTCCATTGGAATTTAGTCAAGTGGTAGGTTTTCAACTTAGAGAATATATCTAACTCTAACATGCCTGCTTTTCTCAGCCTTTTGATCCTTACCAACCCACTCACCAACCCAAACCCAAAGAATGGACTTGGAGACTTTAATGGCAGTCTTGCAAGATTAGGCATCTGGTGGTCAGGCATATCCAGGGCAGTAATAGAAGGCCTTTTAACCTCCTGATACACAAGTACATCCTGCTCATTGGCTGAGTACTATGGAGATGTACAATCTTCCCAGATGTTGCCTAAGTATCATTGTTGTCTTGGGAGGTACCCTTCTATCTCCCTTCCCAGATGAAGTTTTTATTTGTTGACAAAGGTATTCTCTTTGTTCACCCTTGTTAGTTGGCACCTCCTGACATCCTGTTTGCCTGGGAGCCTTCCAGGCCCATAAACTTTATAGTTGCTTCTGTTCAAGCAAGCTTCTAGTCATTTTTATCTCAGCTTTAAAAATGGACCACCGATAATTATTATCCCTTATATGGGATGTATTTTATTTCATGTACGTGGACCTTACCTCCTCCGCGCCTCAGGAGCTCCCATGATCAATTCTACAACCATATTAGCACTGTATCCTGGACTCCTTGCTCGTGTTTAGAGTGTGTACCACACTTTTTCATATTGAGAAGTGCTCCCCCATCTGAATGTTCCACCTATATGTTGGGATAGGTGACAGATATTGTTAGGTATTGTAGCTCCTTTGATGCACAGTCCCTCTCCTTCCTTAGTAAGTCCAGATATTTTTTCACCATAGTTATGATTAAACGTAACCCTACTTATGCAGGAGAAGGTGGAGGAGGGGGTAGAGGATACAGGAAGTTCCTAAGAGAGCAAAAACTCATTTGCAATTGATCCTACAGAAAGCTGGAATGGTTCACCATTGAGTCAAAGACCCTGTATCTTATACCTCTGCATCATTCAGTCTTTGGACTGCTATTGGAAGAAGGGGGAAGATTACAACCTTGAGTAGCTCTCTTTATGTGCGGGAGGAGAGCAGTTCCTAGTAATAGGGATGTCTGTGAATGGTCATTTGGCCAGGGCTGAGGTGGGGATCTTGAAAGAGCCCCCACAGAACCAACTATCCATAGATACCATCTTTCCTACCTAGAACTTACATCTGTATATCTTTGACACGTTTACTTATTAATTGCCTGTTTTCCTCCAAATCATAAATTCCATTCATACAAGTATCAGTATCATTTTGGTATCCTCACTTCCTGAAATATAGTAAGTGAAAGTACAATAAACATTTGTGGAACGAATGAATGGGGAGAGAAGAGGAAAGGCAAATTTGAGATATAAAGAAACTTTAGTAATAGATAGTAATGAGTAACAGGGTATCAAAACTCCATTGTGAATATGCAGAACTGTCTAAAGGGAAAGTGGTATTTTTGACAGGCAATGTTTGATTATGGTCCCTCTGCCTCCTGTTCCTATTTGTCATTTATACCCTTGTATGACCTGATAGTCCAGAAGAGCCTAAGTTAGTAGGCCTCGTCTATTTCATCTATTCCAGTTGAGATCTAATACAGAAAGACATGTTTCCTATTACTGGGATCTTGTTAGTAGCTATAAGCTGGTATAGGCAAAAATCTACACACTGCACACATTTGAACCCATACTTTTCCCAGTAGTTTTTCCATGCTCAAGCTAATGTGTAATTAGTTATAAGTGGAAGTAATGTGTTTCTCATTGGGAAGAGAAGTGATCCTTATATCACAGGACATTTTGCACAGATCAGATCAAATCCTTATATACTTACAACCAAAATAAGGTTTGCTGGGCATCAGCTAGTAAGTAGCTATTTCACCTTTTCAGTAAGTCACTTAATTTCTCCAGGGCTGATTCCTCTATATATAAGATGAGAGACAGTGGTAAAAAGAGCCTTGGACCATGATTGGCCATGAACTTGGATCTGTCAGATTGCTATGTCAATTCTGGCACTTCATTATTCCAGGCTTCAACTTACAACCTGTAAGCAAACTATAAGCTGTGATGTCTCTGTGATTCCTCCCATTTCAAATGGTCAACATTCTTGTCATGTCCCCAACCCTATGGTGGACAAGGAGCGCAAATTTTTTTTTTAAATGGAATTGATTTTGATACCAACAACTTTCTTGTGAGAAGTTCCAGGTGGAAAGAGAATCAGCTTGTAAAACAGATGACTGAGCATTTCTTAAAATAAACATTTACCAAAGCTATGTTAGACAGAGAATTGCCTGGAGTTATGAGCTTCAAATGCAGCATTAAAACTCTTAATGGACTTGGAGCTTCATTTGGAGATTTAGTATTTATTAATATCCCCACAGATTCTATTTTCTATTCCAAATTCAATGCAAAAGCTATTTTTACCAGCATATTTATTACATTCATTGAATGGCATGAAGGCATCTTGTAGAGTTACACAGAAATGTTCTGAAGTTGCTTTCAGAAACTGCTATTTTTATTCTGTAGAGTTAATTGAACCTGCTGCTATATATCTAATTTATGTAAAGCACAAAGACAGCAAGTTGCTAAACAAAAGTGTATTTGGTGCATAATATTAGGTTTCCTTCCTCCTAATGCAATGGAATATAGACTATCAAAATGATCTTTCACCTCTAAATGTAACGGCTGATTTTTATTTATAGTTGCATATTACATACATTTAGATCTGTGTGAGCTGATAAATATGGTGGGATGTAGCAATTTTCTCTACAAGCATTAGCAGATAAAGTTTCTTGAGTCAATATTTTGGTAATTTAAGCGTTGATAACCAGCTCTTGAATATATTAATGATGATCCATTTCCCTACACATCATTATCTGGATCAATTTGTCTATTCCTTCTTTATATAGATCTAACTGGCTCGACTTCCATTCACAGATGTAAAGTGCCATCAGCACACATTACATTTTCGTACTTATTGCCTCAAATATTGATTTTTAATTTTTTTGTCAAACAGAATGTGTGCTCTCATTTTGTGCTACCAGAATACACCTACATACACATTTTGGGTGGGAGTCATGATATTACATAAAACTTTCCCTAAAATGTAGGAGCTTTTAGGCATTTTAAAACTTTTCAAAGTTATTCTTTGTCTCAAAAAACTGAAGCTGAGTGTTGCTTGCTTTAGTCAAAGGGGGGCAAAAAGGATATGGATTGCAAGAAACCAGGGTTATTACTCAGAATCAAAAGGAAGATGAAAAAGCAGAACCCAGAACCCAGAGGTATCCTCTGGCCAATGGCAAGAGGGAGATCCACGTGCCTGGTCTTTGCTGTGTGATTGGATTTTCTGCACAGTTTCAAGGTGTCTTCTCATTGACTCGTTAAAACAGCATAGGAGAGCAATACCACTATCTCCACCATGTTTAAGACAAGGAACTTCAAAAGGGGAGAGTAGGTACATAACATGCCCAAAGTTACAGAGCAATGAGCAGAACAAAGCTTCCAAGCTACCATTGCATGCTGCCTTCTTTACAAAGTATGATCACACATTTACAAGTACCTCCTCTGTCATTCTCCATGTTTCACCATTTCAGACTCCGGATTTCAGATTCATGAAAGGGAAACTCCCTCATGGGAGAGACAAGACCATAGCATACAACTATGAACTAGAAAGATCATCTCCATGGATCACAAGATGATTGCAGAGAAAAAAAATATCTTCATAAAGTCTGGTATCGCAAATACAGGTATCCACAACATAATGGCATTTCAGTCATCAGTAGACCACATGTTAAACAGGGGTCCAGAGCTGGGTGCTGATGGCTCACACCCATAATCCTAGATACTTGGGAGGCTGGGATCTAAGGATTGCCATTTTAAGCCAACCCAGATGGGAAGGTCTGTGGAACTCTTCTGGCCAGTTAGCCACCAAAAAGCTAGAGGTGGATCTGCGGCTCAAGAGGTAGAGCACCAGCCTTGAGCAAAAGAGCAAAGCGACCCATGGTATAACCCCTGCTTTCACTGTATTTGATGTTGGTATAATTTGTGGAGGGGAAGGGAAAAAACAAATCATTTAAATATTAGGGATACAGGTGGACCCATTGCAACAATGAGATGTACAAGTCGTTATGTCGAAAAACAAACTTTACAACTTTGGCCGGTGGCAGGGGAGAAGGTGGGAGGGTGGGGAAGACAGGAAGGGGAAACAAAGGAGGAGGCAACAATGCTTGATAAGAAATGTACTCATTACCTTGCCCATGTAATTGCAACCCCTCTATATGGTACTTTCACAATTTAAAAAAAAAGAACAAAGCAACAGCATCCAGGCCCTGAGTTCAAGCCCCACTGCAAGCATAAATAAATAAATATCCCAATAGAACTACAATGGAGTTAAAAGATTCCTATCATGGGAAGATGTGTGAGTCATCATAATAACATAGCTCAGTGCATTGGTGTTTGTGAAACAGTGTTTGTGGCAAGTCTACTGTCATACAAAAGATAGCATGCAGAATTATGACCAGCACATAATACTTGATAAGGATAATAGACTATGTTACTTGTTTTTATATTTGCTGTACTATACCTTTCTCATTGTTTTAGAGTGTACTCCTAATTATATAAAGAACACTAACTGTAAAACAGTATAGCACATTACACCAGCAACAGCCTCATATATCTCTTGATTACATCAAGAAGCCACATGAAGTGATTGACCTCAACCATCCTGATTCACGTGCGTGCCATTGGTGTTGTGCAAATATGAAACAGCAATGCACCTTGCAAAATACACTTAATGATGCACGACTATAATGTCTACTCAGCCACTGCAGTAAGAAACCACTGAGCCCCACAAAACTGCATTTGGCCCCCTCTCTGTTGCTAATTCTATGACTTTGGTAAAGCTTAATCAATCACAACTTCAGTTACTTCATTTATAAAAATTAAGCTACTGGATTACATTGACCTGATTCTTTCCATCTTAAGTTTCTACATTTAATCAAAAACAGAAGTTCATTCTTGTAAGAGACACTCCCTTAAGCTGTCATGCACTTGGAAAACCCTAAGCTACTGCTTCCTGTCTTCCTAAGCAAGCCTACAAAGTCATGATGGAATCAGTCATAAAGGCCTATCACGTTGGGGGAATTCCCGTGCCTTCTTACCTAGACCTTATAGGTCTAGGTTCTCATCTTAGAAAGCCATGGGTAAGGGGAAGAAATAGCATCTCCATCAGACAGGAAGGATGCCCTAGCAGGATTCTGATCTGAACACAAATAAAGTACAGATTTTATTGTCTCTTGCTCTATACCTCTCAGCTCCCAAGTGACTATAATAAATAAATCTCCATCGACCATTTTCTTTTATCTTACCAGGAAGGCAAGGCAATGTCAAAGTTCAGAAGAGCAAGACCTTGAAGGCAGCTGGAGCATGGGATAGGGAATCTGTGTAAGTGAGCTGTTAGAAGGGATAGATTTTAGACCTGAATGTAAGTGTGTGGCCTAATTTCCACAACCTTCAAACCTACATCACCAAGAATACTGCCAGACCAAAGGCAGTATTGAAGCAATCCACTATTTATAGCGAAAAGATTTTGTTTTAATTCTCAATAGTGGCCACTAAGAATATCAGATCTAATCCCTGAAAACAGTAACTGCTGCGTTATATGGCAAAGACCTTACAGAGATGACTGTACTATGGGCTGGGATGGATTATCCATCAGAAGTGTCTTACAAGAAGGAGGCAGGGGGAGAACTGACACACAGAGAGGTTACACAGAGATGAAATGGAGAGTGATCTGCAGACGCTAGCTGCAAAGATTAGAATGATGGCCATAAGCCATGGAATGTTGGAGTCTCTGGAGCAAAGACAGCTCTAAAATATCTCAACGTCAATCCAGTGCTACAGATTTCAGACTCCTGGCCTCCAGAATCATAGGTAGAAAAGTTTCTATGGTTTTAAGCCACCAAGCTTGTGTTAATTAGTTACATCAGATGACAGAATCTAATACTGATTTAAGTATTACTCAATTAGCTGTTCCTCCTCCTATCAATGGAAAGGGAGCATGTCCCGCTATGCTGCCACAGAGGTTGGCCACAAGCTGTCCTATCATCTCCAGGGAAATAGAAATGGCATCTCTGCCCTTCAGTTTGGCTTCATCAACATGACTTATGTGGCATATTGGAAGATATGATGCCAGTGGAAGCTTGCAATGCACCTGCACAGTTGAACTTGATCTCCCAAGATTCTGCCACTCTCCAGGAAAAACATAACCCAAGATGCTTGTTGGACTCAGGAGAATGACAACGCCTAGCATTAGCTCGTATAGAGCCACAGCCTAGGGCCCAGGTTAGCTCAGCTTGAGTTCAGGCAGCCCGAACACACAGCAGTGATAAATATGTGCCTGTTTGTTATACCATTGAGAGTTTATGGATACATGTATATACAAGCATATAAACGAAACCATCAGAGCAGTTATAGCACTTAATCTATTAATTTAATTATGCAAATAGCTCATCAAGACTACAAATACAACATCAATACTATCAAAAAACAAATTTTGTTTTATTCACAAATTTTATGAAGCAATTGTGTTAAAACATGCATAAATAATTCAGAGAACTATGTGTGTATGTGTGCATGTACATGTGTGTTACAGTTTTCTGAAGGAAATATTAAAATTTGCTTTGAAATTTTATTCCATACCACAAGTGCCCAGTCTCATAGCTACAGGACAAG
Organism: Dipodomys spectabilis; assembly: GCF_019054845.1. Taxonomy (NCBI): domain Eukaryota; kingdom Metazoa; phylum Chordata; class Mammalia; order Rodentia; family Heteromyidae; genus Dipodomys; species Dipodomys spectabilis. The sequence continues at coordinate 10,949,002 of NW_024870728.1, forward strand.
ATTTTCAAAGGCTTTATTTAACCAGTCTTTGAAAGGCTGATTATAGTGACATTCAATGCTTCTAACACTGAGTCCATAAATTCAGGATTCATGACCGAATTGTGTTGACTTCTGCCTGTTTGGGGGCCTGCTGTTAAGTGATTAGTTAGCATTAGGCTAAATCATCTCACGATAATACATCTTTCTCTAACTACTTTCTGCCAATCAGTGACATGATCTCTCTGAAATTACTCACTGAGTTTGTCACAAAGTTCAGTTGAGGATTCTTAACAGTGTTCATACGGTCAATTGCTTTCATAAGTATAAGATGTGCAAAACGTCAACATGTTAAATGGAATGTGCTAAGACCAGTAAGGCTTCTGCTCTAACTCTATTGAGCTGCTCCCTGGTGGCAGGTGTTGTTGGATTGGCCATAGATGGGCAGCTTAGAGATCGAGCTAGACAGAGGTTGAGCTGGGGCACAGAAGGGTAAAATTAGAGGACCATTTTGGTGGCTGACAGTATTTTCTGTGCGCAGTGAACTTGCTATAAATGGTGCTGGTTTAGCAACACCCCTTCCACTCACTCTGCCAACTATCCTGCCTAGGATAAAGCCAGAGGTCACATTGAAAATCCCCATGGATCTTGTGGTACCCAGCATGGAAGTATGTGGGTACTGGAGAAGAAACATAATTTGAAATGTATGGAACCAGAAGGCAGTCTGTGGAAAATTCTTCCAATCATCAGAAAATGAACATTGTAAGTAGAAGATTTGGTTCTTATTAATGCCTAATAAGAGAACAGAAGTTTCTCTCTCATTGCGGAAATATACGCAATAATGTAGCATATACAATTATAAATGCACCATTGATTTTTTCCCTTTCAGATGAGAAACATGTGAAATAAATTTATCAGAATTCCTGGATCTTCTGGGGGAAGCCCTCAGCAGTACCACAAACAGACTACATCAGCTGGAACAGCTCAATTACAAATGCAACCCGCCAGCGGTTTTCTCGAATCTGACAGCGAACCTGAACGTAACTGGCATTACCAAGAACAAGTTATAAAGTTCAAAAGGAATGTTTCCAAACTATCTTTTTAAAGTTCCAACCAACTGAATTGTCTTACATTCTCACTGTGGAAAATGATATTAGGAAAATTATTGTCATATGAAGACATATTCTCTGGAATTTGTAGCATGTTTGTGTTTTTTATCAGCTCTTGTGGGGGTGACACTGGAGTTTAACTCAGGGCCTCATGCTTGCTAAGCAAGGACTTTACTGCTTGGGTCATGCCCCCCTTCTCTTTTTAATTTTGTTATTTATCAGGGAGTCTCTTGGTTTTGTTCCAGGATGGTTCTTAGACTGGAATCCTACTACTTCTGCTTCCCATATAGCTGAGATTGTACACATCTCCACACTTGACTTGTTCTTTTGAGATATGTTCTTAGTAATTTTTCTCCGGGTTGACCTACAACTATGATCTTCCCATCTCTGCCCCTCAAGTAATTTAGATTAAAGGCATTAGCCTTTATTAGCTTTGTTTGTTTGTTTGTTCATAAATACTGAAGGTGGAACTTAGGGCTTTAACTTGCTAAGCAGGAACTCTACCGCTTCAACCCTGTGTATAGCCCTTTTTGCTCTATATCTTTTTTTTTTTAAGATAATTTCTCATTTCTGGCCCAAGCTGGCCTGAAGCAGAGCCTCCTGTTTTCTTTTTCTTTTTTCTTTCTTCTTCTTTTTTTTTTTTTTTTGGTCAGTGGTGAGGCCTGAACTCTGGGCCTGGGCGCTGTCCCTCAGCTCTTCAGCTCAAGGCTAGCGCTCTACCACTTGAGTCACAGCACCACTTCTAGTTTTTTCTGCTTATGTGGTGCTGAAGGAATCAAACCCAGAGCCTCATGCATGCAAGGCAAGCACTCTACCACTGAGCCATCTTCCCAGTCCCAGAGCCTCCTGTTTTATACTTTCTGTTGCAGCTGGCACATACCATCAGGCCCAGGTTTTTCTGTTGAGATAGGGTCTCACACATTGGGAGGTGAAGGAAAAAGCTAGGCTGGCCTGGAATTATGATCCTCCCATCTCAGCCTCCTGAGTAGCTAGGATTAAAGATGTGAGACATCAGTATCCAATCTGAAAATATGTTTTTCTTTATCATTTTAAATAACTATTCATCTTTGAACAAATTTTGTATTTGTAATTTTTTTGTCTTAACGTAGTCCCCTAAAAATTGACTATTACAAGCTTTGTGATAATTGTAAGATGTGATAATTATAAGAAGGCTCAAGTAGGAATGTAGTTGTCTGTTCCAGCCAATGTTGGCAGGTAAAATCATAGGTATTTCTACCTTCCAACCTTCTGGGATTGCCCGTAGGCATCACAGTAGCCTCATGGAGGTAGTATCTAAAGCAGAGAGGGGAAAGAAAAGGAGGAGGGGAGGAATTACTAAACTCTGCTGTGAAGGTTCAAATCCTGGCTGCTCAGTTTTCTAACTATGTAATCTTGTGTGAATTACTTAATCTCTGGGGATGATTATAGCACCTCTCTGGAGACATCATTGTATTTAATGAATTCACTCATAGAATGTATTTACATCTATAATGCCTTGTACATAATAATAGCCTCTCAATAAAGGTTAGCTCTTCTTATCTTGTAGTTACCATTCTCACCTGCTGGGCTAGCATCCCATTTAGTTCTCACAAGCAGCCTAATCATTCTAATGTTACCCCCTCCCCAAAAAAAAAAGGTTAATTTTATGAAGCTTCAAATTTTACTCCATATCTACTCTGGAGTCTGGGGCAGAAGAATCAGACCAGGCTACACAGCAAGACCTTGTCTCAAAAATGTTTACTCAGTCTCTTATCCCATCAGGTATAATGAGAGAGGAAAACTCAAATCATGAAGCTCTGGCTCCTCCTTACCTGTTTCTGTTGCACCACAAACCCCCAAATTTTACTTTACTCTCACGTCCTGCAAATAAAAAGATGGATTATGTAAGAACAAAAAAAATGACATAAATTGCTCTGAAGAAAGTAATACTTGAAAGTTGGATCATGAAGAGGCTTGTTTTGAATTAATAGAAAATCAAAAAAAATGAAGCTAAAACATGTAAGTGTATGTGATTTTTCATACTCTACAAATCTCAAGTCAATTGGTTTAGAAACATAAAAGCCCATTTTCTATGGGTTGGTTTGTTCCTGAAATTAGTGTGTTACATTACATCAAAAAAACATTTTCATTCCAACAATCTTGATTTTTTTTCCAATTGTGCTACTTTTGAGGTGTTGTTTTTTTCCATTCTGGAATAAAATGGACCTATACGCGGCTAAACTTTTAAGGAATCCCACATTGTTTCATTGTGGGGGGGAGGTTCAACTTATAAAGAGGGAACCTTTGAGAACAGAAGAATACAACTATGCTGGAATAAAACAAAGAGCTATTATGCTGTCTGGAACCAGTTTCCTTACAGTGAGAGGCAGGGACAAAAAAAACAACAGTCCCTGAAAGGAAAAGGAATTAAGAAGAAGAAAGGAAAAGCTCTTACTTTTCCCTCCAGGCTCTCAATGGATTCAACACAGTATCTACCATGAGAATACAATAGTCTTGCTATGCTTCCAACCATTTGTGTTTTATTTTGTGATTTTTTTAAAAGAATTTCTATCACCTACACAGAATTTGGAAATCCTTACTAATTCCTTAAACCCTTAATAACAAATATTTTCATCTTAGACACGTATTGATCCTCTAAATACAGAGAATGCTCTGTACTTATCAACCTACAAGCCTGGACCAGAGGTGGCATCTTGTGGTAGCACCCTAACCCAGTTGGTTTCTTTTGGCCCACACAGAGTGATAAAAAGTTTTTGAATGTATGCCCAATATGAAAATTTGAGAAATTTCACATGAAGACCTGAACTTTTGGTTTTTCTTTAAAAACTAGAACATCTGGCATTGTAAGCCTGCCTTTTCCCATAACAACAATGAATAGAAGCCTGCATTCCACAGACTACCCACAGCCTCACCACTTCTTGCCAGAAGAACCAAGCAATTCACTCTAACTTACCAACAGTCTTGAGCTTTTGGACTTAAGTTTTAGATTTTCCTACAGTGCTGGACATAAAACCCAAGGCCTCAGGTATACTAGACAACTACTATGTCATCAAGTTATATTCTCAACTCTCCCCCTCTCTTTTTCTTTACTTTCCTTTTGCTCTTTCTTTCCTTCCTTCCTTTCTCTCTCCTCTTTCTTTCTTCCTTTCTCTCTCTTCTTTCTTTCTTTCTTTTGCTTCTTTTCCTTCTTGCCAAGCTCCCAGATTAACCTTGAACTCTTTTTGTCTTATTTTACTTGGTTTGAACTCAGGGCTTCTCATTTGCTACACAGGCACTCTTACCAGTGAGCCACACCTCCACTTTCTGACTTTTGCTGGTTAACTGGAGATAAGAGTTTCATCCATATGCAGTTTTGTCTGCCTGGACTTGCTGGAATCTTGATCCTCAAGCTTCTTGAGTAGCTAGGACCAGCCATTTTATATTTTTAAAGATCTCTTAAATCTAATCAGCTAACTTCTCACCTGTTTCTGCCTTTATCCTGCTGTGAAATACTGTTTGGATTAAAGCATGAGAAAGCCTCACACAGTTGTATAAAGTATAAGACAAATGGAGAAGTGTTCTAATAGTCTTCAAGTAATTATGAAGACTGACTCTGATACTACACCAAAATTTAATGAGTGGTAAATTCCTAAAGGTTCGTTGCAATGTGGAATCTAAAACTGTATGGAGGAATTTATTATAAAATTACCTTTACTGTTCTGTCTTACACTTTAGAATGTGATTTTTCTACCTAAGAAAATTGTCAAGATCAGTGCCTTTGCCATTGGAAAATATTGGTTTGCTGAGTTACAGTTTTTCCAACTGATGACACATTGCATCGTTTAACATCAAAAAGTCACCAGTGTTTTCACTGTGATTTCATCAGAAAAGACTTTCAAGTATTAGAATGCTATCCAGCTCCCAGTAGTCGATACAAGTTTTCCTACATCTCTATATTGTTCGAAAGCTTCAATTCCATCATTGGCAAAAAATCATGACCATTGTTTTCTTGGAAATGACAAACTAACTGCATTCATCAAAAAAAAAAATCTACCAGATGCTCAAGTTTGAATAAGCATAGTTTGACTGTCACTATTCTTGCAGGTACAAGTGTTCTGGGTCTGAGGGGAGAAAGGATGAGGGGACCAAAAATTGCAACTCAAGCAATTCCACATGTGTTTTCCTGGAGAAAACCAGCATATTTCAGTGTGCTTTCTATGTACTCTACTTAGAACTTGATCCTACAGAATGTTTTTAAGGACAGGTACCTATCCAGGGTAATTTTTAAAAATGAAAATGGTATATTTTCTAAAAGTGGGTATAAGACTGAAACATTTCATAACTACTAGAACCATTTACCTCAATTTGTGTTGGAAAGCCAACTGTTTCATGCCACTCCCCCTCCCTAACACACACACTAGCTTTTGTACCATCAAACATTCTGATATTAATGTAAAAAACAGTTTGGACTTTATGGGCTTTTTGAAAAGGTCTCAGCCACCCCTCACAGTACACCTACATTCCACAGCTGACACATGCCATTTAGAGACATGTTTCCTCATGAAACTCCATTTCTGGTCAGAAGCAAGAAAATAAAAGATATTTTCAGAGTGTGACATATAGAAGTCCCACAGAATCCTGCCTGTATTAACTCAGGTTTTTCATAACTACTACTTACAGTTTGGACAACAGTGAGTATGTCCTTCAAAGGTTCACGTGTTGAACAATTAGTCCTCAGTATGGCAACATGGGAGTTGGTGACACCTTTAGAGAGTGGAGCCTAAGGAAAGGTCTTTAGATCATTGGGGTAAGCTGCCTTTGGAAAGAATTAGGAGAGCTCTCCTGTGATCCCTGAGTTTTGGTGAGAATGAGCCCAAGCCCTGAATCACTCTCTGGTTTCCGGCTTCCAGATGTAATCTCTTCCTTCTTGACACATTTCCGCATTGCCATCACCAAGAGATAATGCAGCCAAAAGATTATATCATACTGCTGGTTCTCTCAGCCTCCACAACCATGAGATAAACAAGTCTCTTTTCTTTTAAAGTTGGCTTGTCTCAGGTATTACATTATACTGATTCGAATTGTACTAACAAACCACTTGAGTTCACAATATTGACCTAAATACATGTTATAATGACCACCAACCCCTACCTACTCTACTTTGCCACTTAGAGTGACCACACATCAAATTGCCCTAGCATGGATGAACCTGGGGACTACAATCTGATGACCCCAAAGAAATATGGTTTGGAAGACAAGGGATTTTCTCAAGACACCAAACACAGATTTAACCTAGTTTCTATATTTTGCCTAGAAGGGAATGAAAGAGATCTGGTTACCAATATTATTAGCATTTATTAAGGCAAGACGAGGTACTAAATCCTCCCACTTTTCCTGTAAAATAACTTTTATTAACCCCATCTCACACATCACCAGCCTAGAAACTAAAGAGCTGTTTAAACTCACAGCTAACCTACTCACAAGTTCCCCAGCATCAGTTAGTCTGAAAAACATCAAGTTTATTGTTAGAAGTCAAAATAGCAATGCATTTTTAAAAATTCTGCATGACTTGATTCTAGTGATGGTAATAACATGAGGAGAGATTTAAGGCAGTAACACAAATGGTACTTATAATGAATATCTCAGTTTCTATGTAATAAAATAATGGTGGTAATGATTTGACATTACTGATGCCCAAGATAGAATTTTGGCTTTTAAGAAAGGGCAATGACAAGAAATACAGAGTCCTCATGCAACCAGCTTGTAATTACATGTATTCCACGGTGATATATTAAACAGTGATGTAGCAAATGTCAATAAAACAGGGATGTATTAAATGTTACTGTGAGTGTATTGTGATCACCATTTTATTCTATGAGGAAACAAAACTTGAAGAAGTTAATTATTTTTCCCACACCACATCACTTATTAGGACAAGAGTCAGAATTAAACTCCAAATCTGTCTGTTACTAAAAGCCCAGGTATGCCAATTTCAAGCCCTTTCCCTACTAAACAACAAAACTGTCCTTTGCTGGGCCTTTTGGTACAAAATCCCTCACCTGGAGAGGATGATTGATAATACTGATGCTGTGGCCTGATTTATGCTTTGCCACTTGGAGGACTAATTCATTTACTTCATCTAGTTAGCTGTATCTCTTTTATGAAAAAAGTGTTAAGTACTAGCAAGTACTAACTGCCCTAGTGTACATAATGCAACTGTTCTGATCTAAAAAAAAGGTTGGGGGAAAGATAACTGAAATAGACAGTGTCTATCAAAGAAAGAAAACTATGGGAAGGCTAGGAGCTTTCTGTGCTGTCTGATTTAACCTTCCCAACACACGTCTGGGTATAGTTCATTAACCTTCCTACAGATGAGGACCTGTCAAGATGAGAAAGGATAATGCTGGGGAGATCTGGAGGATACACTGCCTTCCCTCTCCTACAGACTAGAGATCAGCAACTGCAGTCCCTAGGCCAAACCTGACATACTACCTGCTTTTATAAATAAAGTCTTATTGGAACAAAGCCACCGCCACCCTTTCACTTCGTATAAATGGCTGTGTTCCTGCTGCCATAGCCCGAGTAACTACAGTAGAGACCATGTGCTTGAGAAGCCAAAAGTACTTACAATCTAGGAAAAGTTTGTAATGTGGTTTTTTTTTCTCAGCAGTTGTGTTTTTGTTGTGATTTTTACTGTTTGGTTGTGTTTGTTTGTTTTTAATTTGGTCTTAAGGTTATTTGCTCTTGAGAGATTATCAACCAAGACAGCCACCTAGTGCAGGAGCCACAACTGGACAGGAGTAAAGAGGTTAAATTTAGACCAAGAGAGAAAAAGAAGACCCAGGGGACTATATCTTTATTAAGGTCTTTGGCTATTATCCTAATTGGGCTTACCTGGTTAGTTTAAAGAAAACATACTAGAAGAGGGGAAATTTGTTTACATTGCTCTAGAGTTGACTGTGAGGTTTTCTTATAGTCAGCGACTGTGGGATGTGTTATTTGGAGCAATCAGATAAGGAACAAGTGAGCCGTATCTCCAATAATCACACGAGAGGGGAAGCTTTGATGAGGCCAAAAGTGATAACTTCTTATAACTTAGGTTCGATCTAAAGTATATGACACCTGTTTCCTCAGTTTAAATCTTATCAAGGCCCTCAATATACAAATAGATAGAAAGCTAAATATTCTAAAATTCTAGCTATTGGGGAAGCTGAGATATGGAGCATCATGGTTCAAGACTAGCATGAGCAAAAGTTTGCAAGCCCTTATCTTAACAGAAAAGAAGCTGAGCATAGTCATTACATTACAGCTGACATTACAGCTGTGCAGTAAGCATAAACAAGAGGATGGAAGACGAGGCTAGGCAGACCAAAAACAAGATCATCTCAAAAATAACCAGAACAAAAGAAATGGAGATGTAGTTCAAGTGGTAGAGTGTCTTTCTAACAAGTACAAGGACCTGAGTTCAAACTCCAGTACTGGAAAAACCATAAAATAGCTATATATTGTTAACACTATATTTATAAATCCAAATTAGTACAGCATTTACTTATCAGAAACCCACACCTTTCTATTTTTTTGAATGGTTGTTTTCAGTAACATTTTTAAGTAAGTTTTGGGGGCTTAATGCAGCTCCACACCAGCTCTGATGAGCAATTTGTACTTCGCTTTACTCAAAAGCTTAAAGAAGGACTAGGAAGCATTTGCTTTCTGTTAAAAATCTCAATAATATCACCATTTTGTTCATAACTTTAATTCAGACACACAGGATAGGCAAGCAATCAATATTTATTAAATGGATAGATAAAAGTTAGTGCAGTGTTATGGGTACACTTTTATTCACTACTGGGTGATATAATCTGAATCCAGTAGGTACTACAACTTGCTCATGTGCTTGGCACTGGCTGAGTCCTGGACACACTGGATGAATAAAACTCACAGGTGCTTATTTTCCAGGAGCTGATGTTCAGCCTGGTTGGAGATAGAGTCATGCCAGGTGCTTGGCTGCGCGTAAGCAATCAACACACATATCATGACTGTACTTACTTTTCTAACTTTACATGAACAAAAATATAAACCACACAAGAGGGTAGAAATAGGGAAGATTGGCAATAGGAAAATGTGGATGAAACAATATCACAAATGAGAGAAAAAAAACATGAAAAGACAATCAAGATTTCACTGCTTCAGATTTTCCATTGGTGTGAAGAGAAGTAGAAATATACCAATCACAAATGCCTACTAGGTTCCACATTCTTCTAGATTATTCGGGTACACGATCTCATTTAATCCTTATTAATAAAACCCTCTGAAACATAACTAGGATTCTAATTTTATAAATTAAGACTAAAATGCAAGTCATCAATAAATTGAGGGTTCAGAATCCAAATGGCATTTATTTTATTTCACTTTTCATTCTATGGCCCAGCGTCTTCATTTCCATACATGATGTGTGCCCAACAGAGCTTTAAAGTTACAGATGTGAAGTAGGTAACAGATGCAATTTGGAAAGTTACATATCTCAGCCTGAACTAATTTAAATAAATCACTAGGGAAAACTAATCTAATCACACCCCGTTCAGTTAGGACTCTCATTAAGTGCGATTCTCTTACCCTTCCTCATCCCAGAAGGGAAAAAAGGAAAGGAAAACCTGAGAGCAAAGCAGAGGAGCTTTATTCATGCATCTGCCCCAATAAAAGATGCAGCAAGTCTTTTCACTATCACCAGTAATGAATCAGATAATAATCTAACATTTTAAGTGACCTTTTCTTTTTTTCTGCCTTCCTGAGAACACTACTTTGGCCCCAGTCCACCTTTGCAACCAGATTCTCACCTGTAAGAAAAAGGATTCAAAGATGTCTGGGAAGAAATGTGAAGATGGGTATAAAATTGTTTATGCTTTCTGCCATTCAAAATAAAAAACCAATCTCTCAGCTAACTGATGTTTTCAGTGATACTCATCTTCCTTTTGGTTTACCACAGTCAAAGGAGAATTCATCTTTCTGAATTCTTTCATAGTACCGAGTCATCCCTCAAAACACATGGGTGACACCTCTGATCGGATGGCATTTGCATCATGAATTTTGAACTTTATCTTTTTGAGAATTATGGTTGATGCTAGCCATCCAGTATCTTGTCTTAATATAATCATATGGTAATTTTCTGACAGAGGAGAAATAAAACATCTTGACAGAGAGCAAGGCTTGCTAATTTTCACAAGCAATCTGTGTGGACCTATAGTACCTGTAGGTAGAAAATATCATCATCTAGGGCTATGTATTTGTTAGCTATGGCTACAAAAGTGCTATGTAAAAAAACAACTCCAAGATATTTCAGTGACTACTAACAACAGGGTTGCTACTGTTGGTCACTAAGAGAGAATGAGAGACAATTATTTATTGTTCATGGACCTGCAGGTCTGTTGTACTCCACTGGACTCTGCTGGATCTGAAGCAGCTTGCCAGGGAGATAACAAGTTAGGTTTGGTTCTGTTGCGTGGTCACTCACTCTGAGACCAGGCTACATCAGCTGCAGGTACCTGGAGTGTGACTTTCTCATGCAGACAACAGGAGTTCTAGAAATTAAAACTAACCTTACAAATGCATTTGAAACTTTGGCTCATGCCACACTGTCTCACTTTCCACAAACCCAAACAAACTTAATAACCAACTACATCAGGAGTATGGGAAAGGATACTTTTCCTGCGAAGTCACAGAAGAGAGAATGGGCTCTTGCTAAATGTAACATAACCTGCCACAGAATCACTGTATAATATGCTATGATAAGAGGAAAAACGCACTGTGGGAGAAGCCCACCATTGTTACAGCTCAGAGATCTGTTAATGCTATTTCCATACTGAGACAAAATATTTCTTATATACCCAGTGGGTTTTATACACTGGTTTTACACAGTATTTTAAGATCAGCTTGATTTTTTACCTTTTTGTAGATTAGTATAATGGATTGGGCATCAGCAAACATTGCCTACAAAGAACCAGACAGTAAATATTTTGCAAGCTGTAGAGTCTCTGTTGCAATTGCTTCACCATGCAAATACAGCCCTAGGTAACACTTAGACAAATAGACAAAACTATGTTCAATAAACCTTTATTTATGAAAGCATCTGTCCCTGAGACATACTTTGAAACCCCTGTAATAAATTCAACCATGAAGGGTATGTCTCTCATGGTTATTTATTGTTCTATAACATACCATCATAAATTTACTGTCTTAAAACAATGATGTTATTTTCTTTTGTGCTTCTGTATACTAGTGGGTGCAGAGGTTGGTAACTCTGCTCCACGTGATGTTTCTGTGTCTTCAGGCACATGCAGCTTCATGGGCTCATCTATCCTCCATGTCATCACGGTTGATGAGAGCTGGATCCAGCTGAACACTAGAGCAGCTAAGCCCCAACTGTCACACCTCTCTTCACCTGACCCCTCTACAGCTGAGACCCAGAACTGTCACCTCTACCGTTTTCTACTGGCAAAATTCACTATCCTAATCTGCCACCTATGAACCTTGTCATCGATGCCCCCTGCTGCCTGTGTCAGAATGACCCTCTTACTACAAAACTATCAAATTAGGTGTTTTTTATGTCTTATATGCAATTGTAACACTTCTTGTCCTCAAGGTAACCATGAAACAGGGAATTCCGAAGACTTCTCTGCTCAGAAAAAGCCTATCTCCATCCAGCCATAGATAAAAATTAACTTTGTGCAAAAGGAAGGGCACACCTATCCCCCACCACATTGATATGGCTTGAGACATGTGGACATAAAAAAATCCAGCTCTACCCAACTTCCTGTTCCATGTACCACAAGGAAGCTTGACACAAAAAGGCCCAGAAGTAGCAAGGGGCACAGGGGGTGAGCAGAGATGGGAAGGTCTCTAGAGCCCCTAAACCATATTGAATCCAGTACCACACTCACCAAAATACCACACTTGGGGATAGCCTAGAGGACTCCCTTACTCTCAGATCTAAACTCCCTGAAGATTATTATTTTGCTTTTTTGATGATTTTGTGTGTGTGTTTATTACTTTTGCCACTAGGAAAAAAACAATTCAAGTTGTGAGGTAGTCATGTACAATCATGGCATACAGTCTGCTGATTCTCCAGAGTTCTTTTAGGGCACATTGATTAAACTCAATGTGATGGTGTGGGGAAAAGGAGACATGGCGCCCTTTTCTTACAAGAGCTGTACTGTGAACCCTTCAAAACGGGGCAAACCTCTTCGATGTAATAATGATCCCTGGTTTATGCAAAGAAGTCAACATGTTCATGAAACCTGTATTGAAGGCTTTTGTATTTGGCTAACACTCTAAATGTCTGAACATAAAATAAAATCTAAAGATTTCCCATTCTTACAAAGGATGAACAAATTCGGCAGTGATACTCACTGCCCCATTTGTTAGGAAATGGAAAGACTTGGAAAAAATTATATTAAGTGAAGTAAGCCAAGCCCAAAGAAACAGGTTCCATGGTTTCCCTTATTTGCAATAACTAGTATATGTCTGAGACAAGCAGAAACAGTCAGATTAAGTTGATGTTAGGGGAATGAACCCCAAGATAAGGATTCAAATGTTTTTTTTTCTTTCTTACGATTGTTTCTAACATATTTATACGGTGATTTCTTTGTTGCTTTGTATGTCCCTCCCCCACAGTATAACCCCTGTTATTTTGCATTTTATAATGGAGCTACCACCCTTATAAGACCACAGTTGTAATTCTGATAATAAAATGGGAGAGTAAAATCTCACCCCAAAATGATGAAGTTCCCCCTACATTGAACTTTGGTTTGCTTCTATGGATGCAGCCATCTTCCAGTCTCAGTTTGACCTTCTACCCCAGCCCAGAGCTCTCAGGCATATACGTCTTAGACTTTCCCTGCTATGCTATCGACGCTTCACGACTCCCATCCTGACTATTCTCATCTCTCTGCACCTGCATTCTCCCCATAACCTCCACATCCTGCCTTTAATTGCCTATGGCAATAAAAGAAACAGTGGATCATCACAGACACTTTTCCAAGGTCCATTCCCACAGAAAAGATGATGCAGAAGACAGAAAACTAATCAGGCCTTGAGAGCATATGCTCCAGAATATGTCTCTGCTCCTTCTCTGGGGAAAATGGGGCTATCCTATTCTACCCCATATTGCTTGGAGGGCCTAAAGGATAAGGGTTAGTGGATCGACCCTTCCAGATCCTACACATGGAAACCAGCCACTGTATACCTGTTGTGTCCCACATGCTGCATACCTGCCAGACCATAAATCTGAGCTGTCAACATCCTAACAGAGTGCACAGCACACATCCTAAAACCAACTCACCCTAATCCCCTCCTAATCTACTATTTCTCTGGCAACTGACTCTTGGTTGTATCCCCCATTTATAGTCCTGTTGGCTTGACAGGTACATTCTCTCGACAGTACATTCTCCTGGTCTCCCAATGCCCTAATCCAAAAGCAGTGGTTCACCCTTGCTCACCAAGATTTCATGTTTACCTTCTGTGTAAAGTCTCCCAAATGCCTGTGAGGACTCTGCCAGCTTCACTTCACATCTCCCATGGCCTTCGGTCTGAGAGTGGGGATTTGACATGGTTGACCTTTTTTGTTCTGAGTGTATGGCCCAAATCAGGCACACATGAGTGATACAGAGAAACCTTGACCTCATAAGCAATTGTCCTACCAAACAGAGACAACTGGCCCACAATGAGCTATTTCTGAACAAGTCTACATAAAGTACCGGTGAAAAGTAATGCCCAGAGGAAGACAAGCCAGACTGAACTACTTAAGGAAACAAAGCATCTTTGAGAAATGAAATTAATTAACTGCTTCCAAAGGGAGCAGAAAGCAGGAGGTTGGGGAGGGGGGGGGGAGAATTTTATATAAATTTCCTAAAGGACAAGGGACTTGAAAGTAAACTGTGGGAATTTCAAGCTCTAAATTAAAAAATGCCTTCCAACTTAGCAGTACGCAATAGGCACTCAAAATTGGGATTTGGTTAGGTACAAAGGAAAGCTCTGACAGAGAAAAACAATAAATTAAATGCATAAATCGAGAGGATTTAGGCTTTTTAAAAGTTACAGCACAATATTCTCTGAGGGTGATTTTAAACTAGACCTTGACAGGGTGAGATTGTGAATATAAAAGTGAGCTTTTGTCAATCAGAAGGCACTTCTGCAGAAATAAGTTTCTAGAGAATAACCAAAGGGAATTTCAAAGATCTAGTTTACATTCTCTGTGTCTTCTAGCCCATTTCCTTGGGACTTAAGAAACCATAAGGATTTTGAGATCTTTGAAACAGATATATATATATATATATATATATATATATATATATATATATATATATATATCTGTTTTGTATGAGTCTCATAGTACATACTGGTCTAGTCTTACACATTTTGTTTCTGTCTGTTGTACCAAATTTCTTGGCCTACCAGCCCCATCTTTCTGATCCTTGCAGATTTTTGCCAGCCTCCTAGTGCAGAGGGACCAGTAGCTACATCTTATAGCCTATCATGAGGCTCAGGAACAAAAAAAAAAGGAAAGAGTAGGAATATGTTCTTCATCAAAAGGATTTTAATCAGGAGGCGCCCCTTCCAGTATAGACAAAAATCTATGAAATCTGATGAAAATGGTCCTTCAGCCAGGAAAGGTGTTCCTTCTGCCAGTGTCAGGGCTAAAAGAAGGTTCTATTAAAATTAATAGCTTCCATTTATCAAGCACAGTGTGAGGGACTTTATGTATTTGACCTCAATCCTCCCATTTTGATCCTATAGAACAAATCACATTGTATGATCCTGTAGTTCAATCACATTATATGACCACACCCCCTCCCCCAGCCCCCAGGGGCCGTAGCATTTGAATGCTATATCAGGAAATTTGCAGTTAGTCTACCAGAACAACTGTGGTCAACTTGTTATGTGTCTGTGTCTGTGTCTGTGTCTATGTGTCTGTGTATAAACATTTTCCGTCTCTGTCACTATCTCTCTCTGTGTCTCTCTCTGTTTCTCTCTGTCTCTGTTTCTCTTTCTCTCTACCTCCACATCTGTGGCTTCTGTGTGATGTTCCTTCTCCTGTGTTTCTGTTCACTCTGTTCTTTCTGTGAGTGCCACAGCAAATCCTTCACTTTCTGAGTCTGCGCTGGTCTGCCTTCCTGTCTGTATCCGTGCGTTTGTGTACATCCTTCTTTATGTTGCTCTGCAGCTTCTCTCTCTGCCTTCCACTTTTTGTCTCTGTTTCTCTTTTTCCTTTTCCAACTTTATCTCTGGTTCTTATTAAATGAAAATAATTTCATTAATAATGGAAAAATGAAATCGTATTTACTATGCTAGTCACAATATTCATCAGAAAATTTAAGTGAATTATTGGGATTGTTTAAAAAATGAGTATTTTCCAAAAATATAGTTAAGAGGGGCAAAATGCCACAGAAATTCTTATATTCACAATGCACTTAGAGTAAAGTGATAAAGTATTCTGGACTCAAATAATGAGGCAGCAGGTACTGGCAGCCTACATGGTGCATCCCTGAACCCCACTCTCTCCCCAGCTACAACTGACCTTGGCATGGTAGAAGAGAAGGCCACTGAAGCCTGATCAAAAGATGCCTTATACAGCAGATATCAGGAGGCTGTGAGCCTCTAAACAGGAGCCCAACCAAAACCAAAATACCAGATAGCTATGCTCAGTCAACAAGAGCAGCCAAGAGGTACTAGTTTTCTTCATCTTTCTTGTGTTGATATCAACATATCATTTCTCATGATATTTGTAACTTAGCCCTTTTTGTAATACTCACCATATCTCTTTCTCTGCTCTATTTCCCTAGGCTTCCCTCTGCTAGAAAACAGCAACTCCATTCTATACTTGGGCACACACATATATTTACACACACACAAAACACATTCATGCATATACATATGCATTTGTGTATACATGCGTTCATCCACGTAACATACCTACAGATGGATCTTTTCCTAACTTTATTGATGATAAATAATTGTTGTTGTTTAAACATTGATGCCAACTGAATGTCTGTGCCCCATCTCCTGAAGAATTCATATGTGGAATGTTATCTTCAATGCAATAGAAATAAGAAGTAGGTCCTTCCCAGGCACCTGTGGTTCATATCATCCTAGATATTCAGGAGGTTGAGAACCGAGGTTCAAGGTTCTAGCCTGGGGAGGGAGGTGCCTAAGACTCTTATCTCCAATTAACCACCAAAAATCCTGAACTCAAGTTCTAGAGCACCAATTTTTAGTGAAAAGCTAAGGGACAGTGCTCAGGTCCTGAGTATTGGCATGCACACGTGCACACACGCACACACACGTACACACACACACACACACACACACACACACACACACACGTATGGCCTTGATTAGGTCAGATGTAATGGAGTCAGAAAATAGTGTCCTGAGGAGGGAGCTCATTCACTCCTTCCATTCACCACAGGGCACCCGTCTATGAAGGTCCTCATCAGACATCAAATCTACCTGCACATTGTCTGTGGGTTCCCAGCCTCTGGCACTGCTCGTAACACATTTCTGTTGTTTATAAAGGACCCAGCTATGGTGTTTTTGTTATAGCAACCTGAACAGACTAATATAAGAGATGACTGTCTGACATGCCTTCTACTGAGCTCTCCCACGTCTTAAATGGAAACTCTGATTATCTTCATGCTCCATGTTGGGAAACTGAGGCATGGGCAATGTAAGCAACTTGTCAACATTTATGCAATTAGCAAGAAAAAAAGCTGAGGCCCACTCCAGGGCTGTAAAATGTCACCCTACTTCACTGCACCTGATTGCCAATCATTAGCAGATGCTGTGACAGAAAACTCTGTGGTGTTTTTATTCTCTAATGAACCTGACACACAACAAGCCTCTCTTATGATCAAACAGCCTGGGTGTGCTATGCACCACAGAAAATTCAGGCTTGTTTTGAAAGGAGAACTAACTTCTTTGAGTACTGGGGGAACAAATAATCACATTTCCTTTGACTTTTTATTTAGAGAATAATCAAGAAAAATTTTTCTTCCTCTTTCTCTCACACTGAATACAATTTCTCTTTATCAAACCAGAGAAGAATGTGGCTCCGGCTGGAAGTTTCTCACAAAGCCTGTGGAGATGAAAGCTACAGTAATAGATACACAAAGCAGTTGCTTTTTATCTGTGAAGAGCTAGCTTCATGTGATCCTTTTCAGAAAAGAAAAAAAAATAAGACATTGTATTTCCTGCATCACAAAAAGGGGTTTGGGAGGGAGAAGCGGGGAGATTGTGACCATCCACTAGAAGACCTAAATTTTTCTCTGTTTACACACGGTCTTACCCAGGTACTTTGTAAGAGTAGGAAACCTGCTTTTTAAGCACCTGAAGTACAGACCAAGTGGCCAATTTAAGCTCAAAGTAACTGCATTTGTTATCTGTCCTAAACAGGAGCTCAACCTATACTTTTTTCCCCAGCTAAAGAAAGAGAACACTGGGGTTTTAGTAAACAGGACAATTGATGGTCCCTGGCTTTGTGTCAAGCAAAAGCCAGCCTCTGCATGGAAAAGTCCTGACCTTGAAAAGCTGGTTAAAATGGATGACGCGTGGGCTGCTGGCTGAAGAGCCCGCCCGGAAGTAGGTCAGCAAAGCTATAGGCTGGCTTCTGTCACTCGCAGCCTGAGCTTGTGCAATTTGGGGGGGAGGGGTGAAGGGAGGGAGAGATTGCCAGACAGGAGAAGAGAGTGAGAGACTGTGTGTGGTTCTGGGTAACACATCGTATTGACAAATCATCACCACTAAATGAAATCATCCAAGGAAAGCCAGCAGCCCCTCACATCCAGAAGGCTATTTTCTGCTACTTTTCATTAATTAGGATTTGTCTTGGGTTTGTCTCTTTTTCCCCCTCTTTTAGCCACAGAAACAAATTTTATTGTCCATTTTCTCTGGGCCTTACTACACTATCATCTCTTCTTACAGGCTGCTTGTCAGATACTTAATGGCCTTGATTGGGCTGGTAGACAAGATGGGACAATAATGATGCCCAGATCTCTACTAGGCTTTGTACAAGGGGCCAGAAACTCTGTGGCAGAAGTCAAGACCTGGTCTATCTGTCTAACTTGCTTGCTTTCACAAGGATTATAATGGATTGCTCAAGGACAAAGCTTCTGGAAGCCCCGAGGCTCACCCACTATGTGACTTCCAGCACAACCTAGACTCTTTTTTATTTCTGGCTAGAAGTGGGTCTTGAACTCAACGTCACATACTCCCATTCGGCTTTTTTTTTTTTATGCTCAAAGATAGTGCTCTACTACTTGAGCCATGCTTCCACTTCTGATTCTTTGGTGACTAATCAGAGATAAGAGTTTCACGGACTTTTCTGCCCAGGCTGGCCTCAAACCACAATCCTCAGCTCTCAGACTCCTAGGATTATAAGCATGAGCTACTAGCACCATTCTGGGTCTCAATTTCCTTATCTGAAAGATGGGGCGAAAAAGACGTTTACATTATGGGTTGCTGGGCCACACAATCATCAGGAAGAAAGAAACCACCATGCTCGAATTCAGGTACTCCAGGAGGGTTTAACAAAGAGACTAATTACCAAAGAATGCAGAGGCTGTAGCAAACCCACAAGGCAGAGTGCATTGCCCCATGGCTGGAAACAGTAGGTGCCACTATCATGCCTATTTCTGAAGAGGCACCGGGACAAATGTGGGTCTCCACCTCCAGAAAAAAAAATGGTTGGGACTCTACCAAGGAGCTATGACTTGACATTCAGGAAGGCAGCCTAATGGTAGCATCCCAAAAGCAATGGAGCCCATGCACAAAGCCAATGACTTCACCTTGCCCCTCCCTTCAGATCTCCATACTTCTTTCTCATTGGTTGAAAACCAAAAGAACCCAGAAGAAAAAGGAGTCCCTTCATATATTCCACACATGGGGCACTAAGCAGGTAGAACAGAGAAGACAATGGCTTTGTGGGGGCAAACTAGAGATCTGTACACCAATACTGCAGTGCTGTGGTATTCTTAGCATGATGCCTAGAGCATACGTTCAGTGTGCATTAGCACTGTCTCAGATGTTACCAGTTGTTGGTGCTGCTCAAGTGAGATATCCTACAGAGTGGAAAGTATAGGCTAATAAAGGGCCACTGAGCTGAACAGTACCTGGCTCTGAATCTTCTTCCTCTCCAGAAGGATAGAGAATCTGATCATCAGGGACCTACCACCAACTCTGGGGCCTTGAGCAAGTCTTTTCTCCATCTGGCCTTTGGTTTCCTCAACTGTTAAACTAGGGCATAGGGGTGAGATGTGTTTAGGACTTTTCCAAACGAATGTTCCATGACTCCAACTAATTTTTTATCCAGAGCAAAGAGTAATTTATAGCAAGTTGGTCCCATTGTATGTGTGTGCATGCGCTCGCACGCACTGCTATTAGTACTTGGACTCAGGGCTTGGTGCTGCCCCTTAACATTTTTGCTCAAGGCTGGTGCCCTAGCACTGGAACCACAACTCCACTTTCAATATTTTGGAGATTAGAGCTTCATAGACTTTCCTGCCTGGGCTGGTTTTGAAGAGCACTCCTCAGATCTCAGCCTCCTGAGTAGTTAGAATTTAAGGCATGAGTCACCACCTGGCTTGGTCCCAATTTTTTTTGTTCTTGGACCCAAGATAAATTGGTGGACTGAGACGACATGGTAGGAACTGTAGTCGCTCAGATGACTGACATAGCCTTTCACTATCCCCCTGGGTTGGTACCACTCTCAGAGCTCATACCCACATGTACTAAGAGGAAACAAAGTACCAAAGTGGGGACTGGACCTCACCAAAGTACCACAACCCTATCCCTATATATGATTATACTAATACTTCACATACACTCCAATATGGAGAATAGTTAAGATCAGGTTGTTCTGGCTAAATGAACACCAGACCCATGGGGCTGGACTGGCAGCCTACAGCAGCAAAAGCCTCTCCAGAGAAGTCTGGGGCTCCTGAGAACACATTTGAAAGGCCTTGAGCCACACCATTCTTAAGATCTTTCTCCAGGTGTTCTTAGTTCCTCTCCAGGTCTCCCTTCCTTTCTGGGTGCTGAGCCAGAACTCTTGACTCGCCAATCACTAGCTACATTTATCAGAGGTGAGAAATGTCTGGACTTCAGGTCATGTAAGGCCTGAAAAATCTTTTGTCTCATTGTGCCAACATAAATTAAGGAGGAACTCAAAATTCAACAAATCAAGGTGGTTTTCTTTGCATAACAACATAAGCATCAATATCACTTAATACCACACAACAAATGGCCTTTCACCCCACTCCCCTTGCCAAAAAAAGAAAAGGTTCCCTAAACCCAAAGGAGACTTTTGGAGCCTAGGCAATAATAACAGAACCTGACGAATGTCAAGTACTCAACTGAAAGCGAAGCCCTTTCCCGCAGGTAATTCTATACCACTCTCAGTAAAGCTTGTGCTCCTCCACGTTCACAGCACAGCCAGGCCTGGGACTCATTTTTTATTTACCCCAAGTGCACCATCCCCATACCAACAGCTGCTCACAGACCACAAGCCAGAGACCAGTGGATGTGGTAGGGTGATCCTATTTTCTTAAATTATTCTTATTTGTATCCCTGACCGCCATCTCCTTCCCTCACTGCTTTGTGAAATGATCGCCACGTACTTAGTGCTGTTCAACTCTCCCCCTTGAATGCCACAGCAGAGGCTGTCTGCTGCAGGTGCGGCCATTCCCCAAAGCTTGACCCAGTGCCTGCCACTCAAGCGCACAGAGAACATCGCCACCAAAGAGACTCTTGAGTCCCTCGGTCCTATTCCATGTGGCCATTTATCTTAACTAGGTTTCAAGGCTCCCAAAGCTAAAAATAACTGATTTTTGACTCAGCAACTGGCAAATATCCAGGTTACTTTTAGCATCCGAGGTTAAGGAAGAAAAGTGGGCCAGACCTATGTGGAAGAAATTGCCTAGCTGTGCATCCCTGGGCAGTGAACAGAAGAGCCTGGTGGTGATGACAATGGATAAAGGCTAGCTCTACTTGTTATTTCCTCAGGAATCCCAATCTGAATGGCTTGCAACAGTAAGTTTATGATGATGCTTCCCCACCAGGCTGTAAGCTCTCGAGAAACAAGGACTCTGCCTCACTCATCTGTGTCTGTGATGGGGTGTGGTGAGTGCTGTATATTGAAGTGTTAGCAGTGTCAGCCTAAGCAACAGAGAATGGAATCATAGAATTTCAGAATTCTATCTACTATGGAGTGGATGTGGTTTGTCCTCCAAAGATTCATGTGCTGGAGCCATGCAATAGAATTTAAGAGGTGGGACTTAATTGGGAGATGATTAAGTCATTAAAAGCCACATCCTTGGAAGAGATGGATGTCCATGTCAAGGAAATGGGTTAGGGCTTGCTTAGTAGATTGAACTGGCTAAATAAAGTTGTATTGTTCCAAAACCAGTTCATTTTCCTTGGCTCATTCTCTTCTACTCTCATGTTCCCTTTGCACACATGTCTGCTATAACAGAATGCAGGCGGGGAGTCTGCTTCTGCTGCTAGGATCATGCTACTGGGACTTTACAAGCATCAGATATATGAGCCAAATAAACCTCTTTTACTCATCACGTATTCAGCCTCAGGTATTCTGTTATAACTGCACAAAACAGAGTCCATCATCATTTAAAACTGCTTTTGTCCAATATGTATGTCCATTAGCCATATATGGACATATATACATGAAATGTAACAAACTTGAAAATATATGGCCCGGTCACATTAGACGTACCAAAAGGCAGAGATACAGAACATTTTCCATCACTGTAGAGAGTCCCCTTGGACAGCTCTGAGAAGGGTCTTGTTTTATAATGAGAGAATTGAATCTCCAAGAAATAGTCCTTTTCCCCACATCACACTATGAGCAAAAAAGCAGATACATGAGCGTTCAAGAACATACGTCTCTTAGATACTGCTTTAGTGTACAAAACCATGGGAGCTTCACATAGAAGAGGTACAAAATATCCCAGACTTCCAAGTCCACATGGCTTTGCATAGCTGGTAAGAATCCTAAATGTACTTTGCAGAGAATCAATGCTAGACACAGCAAGCAAGCGACAGGAAACTGTAGCTTCCCACAGAAACCTGGAGGCCAAGAGTTCTGAAGCTTGCCCAAATATGGGTTGCTTTTTAAAAAAAAAAGAAAGAAAGAAAGAAAAAAGCTTTTCAACATTGTTTTCATTTCAATGCTGGAGGTTAATACCCAAGATGGACACTCTTTTTGAAGAGTCTCTTTTGATTTTAATTTCTTAAAGTCCTCATTTGAACTCCCCTTTTTTGTTTATATTATACCCATCCCACAATTTTCCTTTCTTTCCAGGTAACTTGATCCTGGAAAATGTACTGAATCCGTTCATGCCCACTGCTTTTAATTAAACATCAACCCATTCTTTCAACTGGGTCTTTTAGGATTTTTACATTGTCTTTTTTTTTTTCAATGTTTTTGTCTTTTCCTGAAATTACATCAAATCAAGTTCTCCAAAAAAAATGTGTTTCTTAATCTTTAAATAGCTCGGAATGCATGTTGGAGACATCTCAAAGGAAGCAGTCAGCTCAGGCCACCTCCCTCCCAAGTAGAAGCAGGGCATATTCTGCATGTCAGGCTGACAGACAAGACTTTGGGGAAGTGAATAGCCAGCTGAGGAATATAAACCTCAGGCTTCAGATTCTATACTTAAAGAAGTCTACACATGTCCCCTCCCAGAAGGGTGCAATTGTTCCTCCATTTAGGTTAAAGCCACTCTGTGTAAATGAAGTAAGGGAAGCAGCATTGGCCATTGATGCCTGTATACCCGGTGGAAGCATTTGCCACCGTCATTGTTATACCAGTGCTTGCTGGCAGCTTAGGCCTGCAGAGTCAGGGTGGAGGATGGGCAGAAGTGAACCTGGGCGCTGGTAGATGGGGCTGGAGGGTGAAGAACCAAGCTCCTGAGATTCTCAAGCTCCCAAAAGATCCAATCAGACTGCAAGTATCTTCTGAACGTACACAGAAGACGCTCTTGGTGGGCAAAGGGGCAGAGGTAGGGGGACTGCATTTAGCAAAATTCCACTGATGAACTGTAGTTTTTTTCTGGTATGTCTCCTAGGGTTTCTGAAGATTTCATTATCCTCATAAGTGAAATTCTTAAAATTACTGAAAGAAGGTGCTTATTGAAACCTGTAGCTCTCCATCCCTTGGCAGGCTTTGATTTGAAACATTCAAAACACATCCAACAACCTCTTCTTCCCTGAAGACAGGGGCTTTAATATTTTAAAAAGGAAGAAAGAAAAGAAAAAAGAAAAAAAATATGCAGGTCTCCTTCCACCCGTCAGCTCCCTCCTCTTAAAGAAAAATGTTACCTAAAAACCAAGGCATTGAAGCACAAAATGTGTGCTTCTCTTTGTTCCTGATGAACAAAGAAACACAATTCCTATAACCCAAAGGCACATGTGCACAAAATTTCTAAGCAAGGACTGGAGTTGTAATCTAGGCCTACCTCTTTATTCTACAAATGAGAAAACTGAATGCCCAGAAAGGTTAAAGAATTTTAACAGTTAGCAGGTGGCTGAATGGGCACGTGGCCCCAGTGTCCAGACTCTACATCTTTTTGAACAGAAGGGGGAAAATCATTCTATTACTTAAAGAAAGAACTATTTAAAAATGGGAAACTAGCACAATCTCTTTACTTGCTCAGCTGAGGATATGTATAATCAAGGTCAGTTCTGGACAAATACATCAACTAATTGGAGAACAAAGAGAGAAACCAGAAAAAGCCATCGGCCCTCTGTGCTACATGACGGATGAAACTCAAAGTCCTCGCTAACCTCCCAAGAGTGTAAGGATATAGTTGTGCCCACAAAAGGGCTCTGGGATGTAGAAACTAAAGTGAAGGCAATACTGGTAGATCATCTGAGCACTTCAGGATAAGCAGCTCTTTCCCAGAAAGTCCCTGTGGTTGGTTTAATAGTGACTTCTATGGGCAGTAAGCCCTCCCCCCTTTGGTTGGTTTAATAGTGACTTCTATGGGCAGTAAGTCCTCCCCCCTTGTCCATCTCTTAAGGATGATGACAGTGAGAAATCAGGCTAGCATTTGATCATAAGAAGGTCAAATACACTCTTCTCTATCCCTTCTCTCTAGAGCAGGAGAAGGATTAAGGACCACTCTGTTGGGTCTTTGCCTTTTTTCATTGCCTTTAATAACAGAGTGCAGTTGGTTCACTATTTCTGGGTGTCCCTGGGCTGGGGGTGTCTTTGTCTCCCACACCCATATTCAAGACTCATCTTTATAAGGCCCTGGAGCCACTGGAACACTGTGCCCACACACAGTCAGCAAGGAGTGCCTGGGAATTTGTCTCTCCTAGGATGGCCGCGACTAGTGGTGGACAGAGGCAGAGATATGCTTGCATATCTCTGGGGTTCCTAGAGCAACTTACATTCCACTGCACCCCTAGCTGTCAGAGTAAAGTCATCCCTGGAAGCCTTTTATCCAAAAATGTACATGTAGTCCTCCCAAATCCTCTCCATGGCCAGGATGTACTTCCACAGTAAATCTGGTGCAGACAAATTTTCCTTTTCAGGTCGACCTTTAGAGAACCAGATCTGGAACTCATGTCTCTCTCATGCCCTTTGCAGCTGGCACACAACAGACTTCCCAGTGCCCTTTGGGAAAAGATGTTGCCTAAACAAGATGTGAAGAGGACAAGGTAGGTCTCTTTCAAGAGCTTAAGCACATACTTTGTGTCTGTGTCTTTGTAGAGTACTTTTCCATTCAAGTTTATTAAAGAAGTGCTATCATCAATTATTGTCACCATAGGATAGGAAGGAACCACGGGAGGAGGTTAAACCATGTGGAATGTTGCCATCATGAGCCTAAGAAAAGGATACAAGAAGGCTTGTTTTTTCTTCTAGGCCTTAAGTCAGCCTCTAGCTTAACTCAAAGGAGTACAGATGGCTCTAGGCAATTTATCTCATGAGACTCTCCAAGGATTATTATGCAGTCAGTAACAGTGTACATTGACTCTAAGGGTTACCTTGTGCAGGGGTGGAGAAGGGAGCAGCTGATGGAAGAGTTGGTATGAAGAGTTCTGGTGCCCATCTTATCCTGAGTATGAAGCACTGGGTTACTGGGGCTGGAGTATAGGAAAGGGAGATGCCAGAAGAGCTATTTTGGTGCAGGCAAACTCAGACAGCATCAGTTCAATCTGAAGTTGGACCAATCACAAAATGATAACAGGCTTAGGACATGTCAAAAAAAAAAAAGCCATTAAGCAAGTAGTAGGAGTGATATCGAGAGACACTGATGAGCAGAGTCCATAAAGCAAAAATGAAGCCACATCTTAGGACATGTCATTCAAATAACTGGAGAAGCTTGCTCCATGTAAAAATTTGCTCATCTTTGTTTTATGGTACACTAGTCCACTACAAAATTGCAACCAATCTTCTTAACCCCTTGGATGTCTTACAATCCTGTACAGGGGTTTTAGTGGACATGTTCTCCCTCCCTGTGGTGAAAGATATCAGAGTAGAATGTCTGGAACATAGGGGAGGAATAGGTTTCCCTTTAGAATGGTCCAGTCTAGGACACTCTAAAGTGATCAAGCCAATTTGTACTCCCACCAGTATGTGAGAGTTGTACATGAACCCCGGTCCTTATCAACTCTTATTATCTTGGTCTTTTATCCTTTTGGCCATCTCAATAAGTAGCAGTAGAATCTCATTATGGTTTCCATTTGCATTGTTCATCTAGGACTATTTCTCATCTGGGACTAGGTGAGGTGGCTAAAAGTTGAGCATCCCTTCCATGACATATTGACACTGCCACTTTACCCTTAACACACATTCTGATCACGTGAGCCACTCCTTCC
The DNA here is from genome assembly GCF_019054845.1 of Dipodomys spectabilis. Taxonomy (NCBI): domain Eukaryota; kingdom Metazoa; phylum Chordata; class Mammalia; order Rodentia; family Heteromyidae; genus Dipodomys; species Dipodomys spectabilis. The sequence continues at coordinate 10,974,954 of NW_024870728.1, forward strand.
ACATTTCCAAATACGCTCAGCCTTGGACATGAGAGACAAGAGGTGTTTTATTTTTATGTCCCGTGTACAGTTATTTCTATTGTTTTTCTTTCTGTTTTTGTTTTATGTACCCTTTGTCTTGTATATAAGCTTATCTGATCCATGGAAGGGAAAGAGAATCACAGAAACAGCAGGACAAAGGATGAACTAATGTAACACTGATACTCACTAGACACTATGTTGGAAATGAACTTTACAACTTTGGTGGGTTGGGGAGCAGGGAGTGGGAAGTGGGAGAAAATGAGGGAGTGGGTAGCAGGGTTTTTTAAAAATGTGCTCATTATCTTACTTCTGTAATGGCAACCTCCTTGTTCATCACCTTTACCATAAATAAATAAACAAATAAGATCCTAACAAACTTATACCATGCAGCCCTTGAACTCTAGAACTCTGACAAGCATAGCTGGCCTCTTCAGCCACTCTTCCCCAAAGCCTCCATCCCTGGAGTAGGACTTCCAGATGTTTCTCCAGATCAAACTCCTGCCAAGCCCTAGTCTCGCCCAGCAGAGCTGAGGAAACCAAAATCCCAAGTGCCTTGGGAGAAGGGCAGCTATAAAGATGGAATAAAACTGAAAACAATGCCCAGAGCATACAGTATGCAGATCTATGTAAATCAAATATAAAAGGCAGAATGAAAACCTTCAAGCACTAATGCTCTCCAGCTGTCATCCAGGGCTGTCTCCATTCCAGAGAATGCTGGGGTGCTGGGATGCCAGAAGGCAGCAGAGTTTGGCAAGAGTTTGGCAAGTTTGGGGTGTTGTTCCTCTTCCCTTTAATCTGGGAGAAGGAAGTCAGGGAGTCCCTGGGGTGCGGGGAAGGGGGGAGGTCCATAAAATACAAAGTCGGTGTCATTACTGGTTGTCTATTTGTGTTCAAATAAATAAGACACCAGTTTCTTGGATGGTCATTAGCTTCACGACAATCAGACAGAAAGAGGCTGTCACTGCCCCAAATCTGATGCCGTGTCCCATGAATCTGCTTATAATGGCAAATGCCTGATTCCTAGCTGCAAGTGCCACTTGTGGTCTCAGGCAAGTGACTTCCTCTCTGTGAGCTTCGGTTTAGCTTGGAATAGGATTAGGTCTAAAGTCTGTTTCAAGGTCTAGTTCTCTGAACCTGAAATACTAAGTAGGGCCCCTTCAATCCAAATATTAATCGGAGCACATCACTGTGCCAAGACACAAATGAATCTGCTCCTGTGTAGAGCAATTAGATCTGGGTCCCTTCCTGCTACATGTCCAAAATGATAGAAAGCCCAACCCAGATTCTGCGCTGGATAATTGAGCATTAAGACACAACAAGGGCTCGGCTGCAGCATAATAATGTGTGCCTGGCTGATTCATTAAGCATCTAACTTAGAAGTGGATTGTGCTGTGTTCCTTGTAGTTTAGGCAATGCTCCACAGAAAACACTTGCGGTCCGGCAGTTGCCTTCAGCTCCTGTTACATCCCACAACTTACCCAGCTTCCCAGGATCACTTGCTGCAGCCTTCGCCTCCCTTCTGACCCCGCTCAGAAGGCTGGCTGCCCTTGTCTCCATCACACCTCTTTACACAGTCCCTTCTCCTCAGTCTGTGGCGCCCCCTATTGGTGCTGGGATGTCTGTTCTAAACTCCAGCTCTGCAGCAGCAGCTAAACCAAAGGTTGCAGTTAAGTCAGGAAACCTTAGCCAACGAAGCTAGACGGCAGACAATGGGAAATGAATGTGGAAGTGAGCATTACTCAGTCTAATTTTCCCTGTAGTCTTTATCTCTACTTACCATGTTTCTGTTTACTTAAGCTCCTCTTGTGACCCGAGTTTCCCCTTTTGCTTTTCAGTTAATGGTAACAGGTCCTTGGTTCTGTTCTCTACACAAATTGTACTCCCTTGAAGGATGTGTTTGGAAATATTTACCAAAGCAATCATTTATTCATTCAATGCATAGCTTTGTCAGGAGGTAGTAAGGGCCACCAAGCAAGAACCAACATACATAGTAAAGAGGCACAGGTCTGTGAAAATGAGGGGCATGGCTATTTCTAACAAGATGGTCAGGTGGACTCAGGAGGAAATGTAAGAATGAGTCAAAGGGCTGGTAATGTAGTTTAGTGGTAGAGTGTTTGGCATTCATGAAGCCCTAAGTTCAATTCCTCAGTGCCACATACACAAAAAAGCTGGAAGTGGCACTGTGGCTCAAGTGGTAGAGTGCTAGTCTTGAGCAAAAGAAGCTCAAGGACAGTGCCCAGTCCCTGAGTTCAAGCCCCAGGACTGGCAAAAAAACAAAAAACAAGAATGAGTGGATGATATAGGGGAGAATATGCTAGATTAAACAGTCAATGCCAGGGTCTAAACCAAGTTCTGGTATGTTTGTAGGGATCACAGAGGCTGAAGCCAAGAGAAATAACAGAAGGCAAATGGGCCAAAGGTACCAGAAGCCAAGTCTCCTACAAGGGCCAATACGTTGCTATTCATAGGCCAAATCCAACCTACCACCTGCTTTTGTCAATGTCTTGCTAAGACACAGCCTATGCCCATGCCTGTACTTATCATCTGCAACTGCTCTCCTGCTACAAGAGGCGCTGACATCCCCCAAAGCCAGAAATAGCATCTGGCTTTTTACAGGAAGAGCGAACTGGCCCCTGTCCTCCATCATCAGAAACCACTCAAAAGACTTTTCCTTTTCTCTGAAGAGCAATGAGAAGCCACTAGGGGACATTGAGCAGAAGACTGACATGATCAGACTCACCATTTAGACTGATCAGGGTAGCTACTGAGAAAAGGATAAATTGTCGGGGTGGAAGCCAAGAAATCAATTAAGAGGTGAGAAATGAAGGTGTTTTGGACTGAAAATATCATCAGATTAGAAGATGCACAAAGTCTAGCAGTTCTCTCAGCCTGGGGTAAGCTGGATGTGTTATGCCCTCATAGATTTTAGTCCTGAGCATCTGAGAGATTTGAGATGTTGTCAGAAAAAAAAATAATAATAGGCAATGCTTTTCCAAAGCAAAGAGAAAACCACAGTAAATGATGCTAAAGGTTGTCATGAGCTAATACCCTTTTGCAGTGATGACCGTTTGGCTGAATATCCTAGGACTGGACTGGAGTCCAGAAAAGATACTGGTCTACTCCAGTGTCTGGTGACTCTAGCATCTGGTGGCTTCCCACACTAAAACACACACCTGAAATCCTGGAGGTATTGCACGCAGGTCAGAAGGACTCAGCCAGGAAAGTCCAGGCTGGAAGGAATAGCTATGAACTAGAAACTCAGGGATCCAAAGACTAGAAAAAAAGATAGTGCCAACAGGAGATCCAAAAAGGGAAATGTGAGGGACACACATTCTTACAATCAACCCAGGAACCACCAAGACTGAGGATAAAGTGATATTCCCTACCATCTCCCTTGATGCACTATACACACGCAGGCTGCCTTGAAAATGAGATTTTTTTTTTCTTCTTGCCTCCGTTCTTGATGGTATTTTCCTTTTCGCCAGACTTTTACCATACATGATATTTGAGAAGGACTTGGTGAGATCATTGGGGAGGAAGTCCAAGTGTTACCAGAGAGAACAAAAGAAGTTTGAGAGGCTGACAGCCCTAGACTTGAACATTTTAACTATAACTCAATAGCTATGTGACCTATGTAGAGCTAGTTACTTATCTTCTCTGAACCTCAGTTCTGTTGCCCATATATGAAGGATATTCAACTGCAGAGTGCTAGGAAGATTGAAGATGAATATAAGAAGTCCCTCACTGGGGTCAGCAATTATTCCTCATGAGATAGACTGATACTGATACAAATGGTTAGCTTTGTTGACCAGCTATGAAATCCTGAGAAACATTAATAGCCTTCCTCAGTTTCTCAATCTTGTGTTCATATGAAAGGAACATCACTTCTATCAAAGGAAAATGAGAATCGAGATCATGCTAAGCTATCAGTGGGGTACTGGCGTGAGAGGGCAAGGATTCTCCACACAGTTCAGATCGCTCTGAAGTGCTGATGTCAAGATCTTCAACAAAGGTTAAGAGGCAGAATGATGAACCAAGTAAGAGAGGTAGGTCCAGAGCAAGTGAAGAACCAAGGGGCCCAAAGTCCTAGGGACCAAAATGGGTGGATATGTAAACACCTAGCCCCTCTCCCACCCCACCTCAACAGAGCAGCCACGCCACTTCAACCCAAGACACAATGTCTCCCATGGTCTACTTTCCCCAGCAAAATCCAGGGCTATGGGAGTATAGTGGGAGCCTTATGAGTTATAGAGGATTGAGATTCCTTGGGACAGAAAAGGGAAAATTCTAGCATTCCTCACTTTTTCCTCCTCCTTCAGACCTCTTCACATTACCTTCCATGGAGTACTGGGAAGCTAGAGATGGTACATGGAATTAAATACCACAGCATCTAAAGTCTAGAATAGAGCTGTAAGGCTAGCTGCGATTGTGGCAAAACTAGAAACCACAAGTCACTTAACTGTCACAGCCCATGTCTTCATCTGTAAAACAGGGAATGTCTCTATCTGCCTCTTAATTTTAATTGTTTCAAGATTTTTAGCTAAGGCTAGAAAATAAGGAACTAGGAAATCAAACCAATATACACAAGTTTCCTCTCAGAGAGAGGCAAATGGGCAGGGAGCACTGGCAGCCAGTTCATCAAGCTGCTCCCACTTAGCCACGGGGCCAGCTCAGTGGCTCAGGCTCCCTGACTCTTGGCATAGGAGTTCACTGTCACATCACCACTGGGTAATTATTAGACTAACGGAGTTGTATTGTTGAATCTGGTGGGTGGTCTAAGGAGATATGGGAGAAGACTGCACACAGCAACAAGCATACTCAGCCTCTCTGACCGGCACTCATACCAACATCATGCCTCTGCCCAAGCCCAGGTGTGCCACAATTTCTAGGACACATATAAGGTATTCGCCATCACAAACTAACAGAGCATCACATGGGAGCTCCACAAACGTCTGCTTTCTTAAATGAGTAAATGGGTTAGTGGCAGATCGATGGATGGACATTGAAGATTTAAATATTGATAGTTGATTCATATAAACATTAACTAATACCCTTGTCATGAAAAATAATATTTTTCCATCCAAGCTCTAGACTAGAAGGTCAAAGATTGGATTCAGCTAGGAGTCAATCCAAATCATTCCTTTCTCTTTAAAATGGCAGTGGCAACCTTTTCTGAGTCTACATCACAAGATGCTCATGAGGGTCAAATGAGAGTAGCATGAGTGACTAGTTATACGGAAGTAGCTGAGCATCACAATGACCTGAAGTTTTCAGTAGATTCCATGAGCCCATTTGAGGTCAAAGGGAAGTCTACTACATATTGGTGACAAAGCAATGCAGCTCTGGTTCATCAAGCCAACAAAGCCTTGAACAGTGTGCAGCCTGTTGGCATGCATTGTTCTCCAGGGCCCATCTACCTAGCTGGGGATGGGAGTGTGTTGTAATATACGTAGCAGGAGCATCATAGAGAACCATTACATGTATATATGCATGCAGCTGAAGCAATTGTGAACATCAGACTCTGGGCCAGGCCAGAGAGAGAGGCTGAGGGTGAGTCTGGAGATGAATTCCTGCTCTCTCTGTAAAGAAGTTTGCCCCTGCCCAGTGTGGTCTGCATCGGCTTTCTTAAGTGTCAGTAAAAGGCCAGGAGAGGGGTTAGAAATTACTCCTCAAATCCAGGAGCAAACATAGCACTCCCCTCCATATAATAGTATGACAAACCTCTGACTGACTCCAGCGGAACTATTTGGCGAAACCTCAGCTTAACTATCTTCAGATTGTGGTGGTAAATAATTGATTGATGTTTCTGGAATGATTTTTTTAACTATGTAGGGAAAAGAAATAATCTGGGCTGGGAAGGTGGCTCAGTGGTAGAGCGCTTGCCTTGCATGCATGAGGCCCTGGGTTCGATTCCTCAGCACCACATAAGCAAAAAGAAAAAAGCCGGAAGTGGCGCTGTGGCTCAAGTGGTAGAGTGCTAGCCTTGAGCTGAAGAGCTGAGGGACAGTGCCCAGGCCCAGAGTTCAGGCCCCACGACCGGACCCAAAAAAAAAAAAAAAATCTGCCCCAGCCTTGGGTCAGGTTTCTATAGGTTAGTGTCTAATCAGGATAACTTCTTAGACACGAAATGACATTTTTCTGTTCCCCAAAGTGCGTCCTCCTCGCCCTGATTTGCTTAGGAGTAAACAATTCTTTCCTAAAGGGCCCTAGGGCATGGTTGTCTCAGAGCTTCCTTGTTCTCTTAAGCAATGGAAAACTAATGTCAAATGAACAAAACAGAGTACGATCATCCCCCCCACCCCTGCCCCAAAGCAGAAAGCCTCGGGAAACACATCTGGCAGGTTATCCAGAGCACCAATAAACCTTAAGCTACCGGGGGACCTAGGTCTATGAGAAGAGGCCCATTGTGACACTCACAAGGGACACCAGGGCTCTGCTCTGCTCTGCTCTTCTGAGCTTCCTGTCCCTGTCCTGGCTCACATCCTCCCAGCTCCAGATACAAGACATTAAGAGTGCACTGGACTCTTGGGAAGCCCTCTGTTATCACTCAGGAATTGAGTTTAGCCCACAGAACAGAAATCTCGTTTCACTGCGGTGCACACAGAATGAGCACTGTACTTCCTCATGGAAGAAGCATTGCGGTTAAAGGTTCTGGATGGTAGTTTGGTAGCTAAGAACAATAGAACAAGGTCTCCTGGCCTTTCCCTACACGGACACAAGATAACTGCTCCTAGTCTAGACATTTCATAGTCACTCCAGGCAGGAAGATGTAGAATGGGGTCAGAAAGAGAAAAAAGATGCCTATACAGTGAAAGAAAAAAAATGTCCTAGGAATGCTAATATAATTTCCAATTGCATGTCACTGACAGGAACTTGGCCACCTAGCTGCAGAGAAGCTTAGAAATGTAGCTTTGCAGATAAACATATTGGAGGCCCCAAAAACTAGCACTGGAAGAGGATGAGGTGATAAGTTCATCTGAGGTATCTGGAAGTCACTGACAAACCACCCAGCATATTGTCAGGGTTGGTGTTAGACTTGGTCATGCCATCAGCTCAAGAGACAGTTTCAAATTCATTCCACCTCCCAGTTAACCGCGACCTCATTTCCTTCTTCATGAAAAGGCATTATTTTCCAGATCCTTCCTAAAGAAACACAGGTCAACAGAAGACAATTAATGCAAAGCAGAGCTTTTGATTCGCATATCCAGATTCTGGTTGGTTTGAAGTTCAGAAGGAAAGGAGGCCTTGGGAGTTTTCCCTTTTGAGATCACAAGAGTTGATTTTAATAGCAAATGACTTTTCATGTCTAGAGTAAGCCACTAATAGAATTAACCAAACAAGAGCACCAAATATAAAAGTGTAAAGATGTGACCCGAGCATCTGTTGGAGAAAGGTAATCAGACAAATTGGGGTCCCCATAGTGGCAGTCTTTTCTGGATTATCTAGAGGAGATTTTTCAGAAGCCAAGCAAATTGCTGTAGTGCAGCTGCCCTGAACCTCCATTAATACTTTGATGCAGCAGAATA